>NC_079197.1:100104284-101304284 GCF_029499605.1 Hyla sarda | reverse complement strand
GGATTCTGTCTACAAGACGGCTTCCACTACTAAGCCTGAAAATTCAATTATAAAAAACACAACACATTGAAAAAATGTTTTATTTTAAAAAAAACACTCCCCCACAGCCCTCGCTAACCCTTTTATTGACATTTAAAAAAAACACTATTCATCATCGCAATCCACCGAATCTCACACAGTCCTCCGCATTAATGTATCTAAAATGAGAAGAGAAAAAAACAAAAAAAAGGTTAGTACATTTTTGGCGCTCTCCCCTGGGGTGTTCATAAACAGGGAGCCTCCAATTGTTGACGTCTACCTACTGTATCCTGTATATACAGTCATCTATAGACTTAACCCAGAACTGCTCAGCAGCAGTGTGGGTTAACTCTGTCCTTGCTGGGCTCCGGAATAGTATACATGGGTACACTATGCACCCCTGTATACTATACAGCCGGCATAGGTAAATGATGCTTTGCACCCTGTATATGCTATACATCACTCCTTACACTCTGTGGACCAGGCGTTCTGCATCCGACCCATGGAGTGGTACCCTGAAGGCAGTAAAAAATTGCCACAGGGTACAAAAATGACTGTTTCCACACACCAGCAAAAACGCAAGAAAAAACAAGAAAAACTGAAAAAACGCAGGAAAAAGCTGTGACAGTTTTTCTGGCGTTTTTGCTGGTGGACAAAACACCTGGACTCAATGGAATCCCTGCCTCAAAGCAATAGAACAAAATCCCTCTTTTACACTTTTCCTGTGAGGTGCAGCTCAGGTGTACAAATAGAACTGTGTGGAGATTTAGAACTTTGCACAAAATTTATCATGTGCCTTGCACAAGTATGGTAAATTTGGTCCAATTTCACCAAGTTTAGACCAACCAAAACAATCTACAAAAAACTTCTACCTACACCAACATTAAATGTATATGTGTGATCACGTGTATGTAGCAGAGCTGAGTGTGTGATTGTGTAAATGCAGCAAAGCTGAGCGTGTGAGTATGTATGTAGCAGAGCTGAGCGTGTGAGTGTGTGTATGTAGCAGAGCTGAGTGTGTAATTGTGTATCTGCATCAGAGCTGAGTGTGTGATTGTGTAAATGCACCAGAGCTGAGTGTATGATTGTGTAAATGCACCAGAGCTGAGTGAGTGATCATATGTATGCAGCAGAGCTGAGTGTGTGATCATGTGTATACAGCAGAGCTGAGTGAGTGATTGTGTGCATGCAGCACAGCTGAGTGTATGATCATGTGTATGCAGCAGAGCTGAGTGTGTGATCATGTCTGTGCAGCAGGGCTGAGTGTGTTATCAGGTGTATGTAGCAGAGCTGAGTGTGTGATTGTATGTATGCAGCAGTGCTAAGTGTGTGCATGGTCATGCTCACACATAATAACACATTCAGCTCTGCTCCATACCCATGTCACACACTAATTTCTGCTACATGTACATGATCACAAACTCAGCTCTGGTACATGTACACAGTGTTTACCAGCCAGAGTGCCTCCAGCTTTTGCAAAACTGCAACTCCCAGCATGCCAAGTTTTGCAACACTTGTAGGCATTCTGGTTAGTAAACACTGATATAGGGGTAAAGGGACAGATTGTTGAGCAAAATTACATATTTTTTAAACCCAGACATTCTGGGGGAGATTCTCAAAAACTAAATAATTTCTGTTTCAGCGATATTGTTCACACCTTTTTTTTTCTCCTCACATTTTCAAAGGTCTCTTGTGCTTCTTTGAAAATATGTGAAAATTCATTTCCGCGCCACTTTTTTTTTTTTTTTTTTTTTGCGCCCCCAAATTTTTTTTTTGTTGCAGCCATATTGGATTTTTTGGGAGCCAAAATTGCTGAGATTGGCGCCAAATTTTACATCCCAGAAAATTCTGGCAGAAACATCTCATAAAATATTCCTCTCAAAATATTCCAAAATAGTTACTAATGGCCAGACAAGCGATAACTGTATAACTAAAGCATTTCTGAGCTTAAATGTGAGTGCAGGTGCAGTGATCCTGAAAAAAATAAATAAATATAATAACATTTTTCAATAATAATTATTTCTTCTTTTAATAATTACTTAAATAACACCTTTTCCCCCAAAAAAACTAAGAAAAAAAATTACCAAAAAATAAATAAAACCGTTTCTGTGATTTCTACACTGTCAAAAAGCTGGATTGAAATTTTTGATGTAAACTGGACTCTCACCCCTTTGAAAATATCATGTAAAGCAGACAATATACGTGGACACACCCACTTTTACAAAAATGACGTGAACAATGTAAACCGCGGCACAAAGCTCTTGTGGATGATAGTTTTTGGGCACAAAATTCTTTGAGAATCTCCCCTCTGTGTACTTTATAAATATTTATGATTTTGCTATTGTGCAGAGTTTTGTTCGGCGCACACTGCTGCTCCGGCACTTCTAGCTATGTGAGCAGTGTCCTGCGGGAAAATGCCCCAGCTCTGTGAAGTGTGAGGTAGAGAAGGAGTACACGGTAGAGCGAGGGGGTGTTTCTATATTTGCGCAAAATGTATCAAAGGACGTGTGCAACTTTTGTAAATCATGAGCAAGAGTTTAAATTAGACAAGCAGTGTAAAGGGGTAGAACTGTGTCTACAATAGACACCTAATGATACATGTCCCCCATTGAGTTTTATAAATATAAGAGGCCCATGGAGGGAGAGTATGGGCCTATAGTACGAATTCAGTAATATGAATCTGTACACCAAAAATTTGGAAAGCAGCTTGATGTGTTTGATCCATAAGGCTGCTCATCCGTTATAGCCCGTTATTAATAACGGACGTTATTTTGTGACGGGAGAATGAACGGAAGAAATAGTGCACTATTTCTCCCGTTACTATCTTTCGTCACAAAATAACGTCCGTTATTAATAACGGGCTATAACGGGTTAAAACGGATAATGTAAAAATCCCATAGACTATAATAAGATTTTCTAACGGCCGTATGGCATTTTTTAATGGCCCTTTAACCCCTTAAGGACCAGGCCCATTTTGGCCTTAAGGACCAGACCAATTTTATTTTTGCATTTTCGTTTTTTCCTCCTCGCCTTCTAAAAATCATAACTCTCTTATATTTCCGTCCACAGACCCATATGAGGGCTTGTTTTTTTTGCGTCACCAATTGTACTTTGTAATTACATCACTTATTTTACCATAAAATTTACGGCACAACCAAACAAATATTATTTATGTGGGAAAATTGAAAAGAAAACCGCAATTTAGCAAATTTTGGAAGGTTTTGTTTGCACGCTGTATACTTTCCGGTAAAAATGACATGTTTTCTTTATTCTGTGGGTCAATACGATTAAAATGATACCCATGTTATATGCTTTTCTATAATTGTACCGCTTAAAAAAACCTCAAACCATTTTAACAAAATTAGTATGTTTGAAATTGCCCTATTTTGACTACCTATAACTTTTTCCGTATATGGGGCAATATGAGGGCTCATTTTCTGCGCCTTGATCTGTAGATTTTAGCAGTATCACTTTTGCTTAGGTTTTAATTTTTATAAATTTTTTATAAAAAAATTTTTGGAATAAAATGTGACAAAAAGCAGCAATTTAGGACTTTTTATTTATTTATTTATTTATTTTTTACGTTTACGCCGTTCACCGTACGGGATGATTAACAATATATTTTTTAATAGTTCAGACTTTTACGCATGCGGCGATACCAAATATGTGTATTAATTATTTTTTTTTACGCTTTTTGGGGGGTAAAATGGGAAAAACGGACGTTTTACTTTTTATTGGGGGAGGGGATTTTTCAAATTTTTTTACTTTTTTATTTGACATTTTTTTACTTTTTTTTTTTACACTTTTTATGTCCTCATAGGGGACTATTCATTGCAGTCAGTTGATTGCTAATACTGTGCAGTGCTATGTATAGGACACAGCACTGCTCAGTATTATCGGTGATCTTCTGCTCTGGTCTGCTCGATCTCAGACCAGAGCAGAAGACCCCGGGAGACGACCGGAGCAAGGTGAGGGGACCTCCGGGCGCCATGCTGGATGATCGGATCCCTGCGGCAGCGCTGCGGGCGATCCTATTATCCGTTCAAACTACCGCAATGCCGCAGATGCCGTGATCTGTATTGATCATGGCATCGGAGGGGTTAATGGCGGACATCCGTGCAATCACGGATGTCCGCCATTACAGCCGGGACCTGCCGGGCATGACGCGAGCACCACTCCGGTGCTCGCGATCATGTCGGCGCGTAAATGTACGTCATGGTGCGTTAAGTACCACGTCACCATGACGTACATTTACGTCCATTGTCGTTAAGGGGTTAATGACCGATTTTCAGGGTTTTTATAACGGATGTTTATAACGGATCTTTTAACAGATGAATTTTATAGTGTGAAAGCAGCCTAAGCTGGCCATATACAGTGAGATGCCATGCGGACACCTACTTCAACAAACCTTATTACTTTATAGTCAGTAACACTAAAGGTCCCTAACAACACAAATACTTATTGTTTTTGTTTTAATTATACAATATGATAGGCTTCAAAAAGGCTTGCAATTGAAAAAATGCACCTAAAATAAAAATGTAGACACACCTATTGTAGAAAAGTACATGTATACTGTTCTGCCTCTATTTTACAGTGTGAATCCAACCTTAGATATATTTACTTCACACTATTTTAAGTATAACATTTGTACAATTAGAGAAACACGCTTCAAAAGCATACAGAAAGATTGTTAGGTTTTTCTATAAAATCATCTCCTAGTGTTTAAAATGTAACATTTGTATAGTGCAGCCTATAAGGATATCAGGTGTTATATGAGTGTTGACAGTTTCTCTACGGTGCTGCACAATTTGTTGGTGCTAAAGTACATAATCAATTGGAACTATGGGATGGTAAATATAATAATATAACTACAGTGAAACCTCTTTGAGAAGACCACCCAAACATGCAGCAAAATGTGGTCTATGGGGGTGATCTTCTCAAAGAATATGGTCAGTATGCACTATGTATGGTTTACTGAAAATCTATTACAGGAAATCTGGATAAAAACTTCTCAAAGTGGTGGTGTTCTGGAGAGGTTGATTATTTATTTATTTTATTTATTTATTTATTTATGTTCTAGGTGTTAAGGGACCTCCTGGACAAACAGTAACAGAGAAAGGTGCTAAAGGTCTCCAGGGTCAGCCTGGTAATATAGGCCCACCAGGATCACCAGGTGAGAGTCTACTGTGTTAATCGTTGAATTACTAAAAGTTAAATGTGTAACTCTTGGTTTAAGCAACAAATATTATATGGCCAGTTGATCTTGATGTAATTCTAGAACCTTAAATATATTTCCATCTTCATCTGTAGCTGCTGAAACAAATACAACTAGATGACATGATTAATCTTGCCCACATTGTTACCAGTGTGATATGGGTATTCTGTACTATTTTAGGCAACTTAGGCAATGCTTACCAAACCATATACTGATTTTTTGCATTTATTGAGTTTCTATCTTTATTTTTAGGTGAACCCGGTCAGCCAGGACAGCCCGGACTTCCAGGCCTTACAGGAATGAAAGGAGATCCTGGGAACCCCGGAATTGGACTTCCAGGACCAGCTGGTCCAAAAGGTGTGCTAAAAATATTAATTAGGGAAGTTTTATGAATAAGATTGTTATGAAAATAAATATATATATATATATATATATATATACACACAGTCATGGTCGTAAATGTTGGCACCCCTGAAAAGGAAGCATTTCTCTCAGAAAAGGATTGCAGTAACACATGTTTTGCTATACACATGTTTATTCCCTTTGTGTATATTGGAACTAAACAAAGAAAGGGAGGAGAAAAGCTAATTGGACATAATGTCACACCAAAATCCAAAAATGGGCGGGACAAAATTATTGGCACCCTTAACTTAATATTTGGTTGTACACCCTTTGGAAAAAATAACTGAAATCAGTGGCTTCCTATAATCATCAATAAGATTCTTACACCTCTCAGCCGGAATGCTGGACCACTCTTCCTTTGCAAACTGCTCCAGGTCTCTCTTATTGGAAGTTCGCCTTTTCCCAACAGCAATTTTAAGATCTCTCCACAGGGGTTTAATGGGATTTAGATCTGGACTCATTGCTGGCCACTCAAAAACTCTCCAGCGCTTTGATGACATCCATTACTGGGTGCTTTTTGACATATGATTAGGGTCATTGTCCTTCTGGAAGACCCAAGATCTCGGACGCAAACCCAGGTTTCGGACACTGGGCTATACAGTGCGACCTAAAATCCATTGGTAATTCTCAGATTTCATGATGCCTTGCACATATTCAAGGCACCCAGTGCCAGAGGCAGCAAAACAACCCCAAAACATCATTGAACCTCCACCATATTTCACTGTAGGTACTGTGTTCTTTTCTTTGTAGGCCTCATTCCATTTTCTGTAAACAGTAGAATGATGTGCTTTACCAAAAAGCTCTATCTTGGTCTCATCTGCCTACAAGATGTTTTCCCAGAAAGATTTTGGCTTACTCAAGTTCATTTTGGCAAAATGTAGTCTTGCCTTTTTGTGTCTCTGTGTTAGCAGTGGGGTCCTCCTGGGTCTCCTGCCATAGCGTTTAATTTCATTTTAATGTTGACGGATAGTTTGCGCTGACACTGATGCTCCCTGAGCCTGCTGGACAGCTTGAATATTTTTGGAACTTGTTTGGGGCTGCTTATTCACCCCCCTCACACCTTTCATGAATTTTTCTCTTCCGTCCACGTCCAGGGAGATTAGCTACAGTGCCATGGGTGTTACGCCGAGCGCTCCGGGTCCCTGCTCCTCCCCGGAGCGCTCGCGGCATTTTCCTCTCTGCAGCGCCCCGGTCAGACCCGCTGACCGGGAGCGCTGCACTGACACTGACGATGGGGATGCGATTCGCATAACGGGACGCGCCCGCTCGCGAATCGCATCCCAAGCTACTCACTTGTCCCGGTCCCCGGCTGTCTCGTCCTGGCGCGCGCGGCTCCGCTCCTTAGGGACGCGCGCGCGCCAGCTCTCTGAGATTTAGAGGGCCAGTGCACCAATGATTGGTGCCTGGCCCAATCAGTCTAATTAGCTTCCACCTGCTCCACGTCCATATAACCTCACTTCCCCTTCCCTTCCTTGCCGGATCTTGTTGCCATTGTGCCAGTGAAAGCGTTCCTTGTATATCCCAAGCCAGTGTTCCAGACCTCCTGCCGTTGCCCCTCACTACAATCCTTGCTGCCTGCCCTGACCTTCTGCTACGTCCGACCTTGCTCTTGCCTAATCCCTTGTACCGCGCCTATCTCAGCAGTCAGTCAGGGTTGAGTCGCTATCGGGTGGTTACCTGCCGCAGCAAGTCCATCCTGCTTTGCGGCGGGCTCTGGTGAATACCAGTAACCCCTTAGACTCCGTTCCCCTGGTACGGCCCACGTCATCACCCCACTGACACAGAGGATCCACCACCAGTATCCTCACAGTACCCGGATCCTGACAATGGGTTGCAAACTTCTTCATAAAGTTGCGCACTGTGGACAAAGGCCCTTGAGATTGTTGATATTTTCCCACAATTTTGGTTCTCAAGTCCTCTTTCTGTAGTCCATGCTTAGTGTGGCACACACAGACACACAATGCAAAGACTAAGTGAACTTCTTTCCTATCTGCTTTCAGGTGTGATTTTTATATTATCCTCACCTGTTACTTGCACCAGGTGAGTTTAAAGGAGCATCACATGCTTGAAGCAATCTTATTTTTCCACAATTTTAAAAGGGTGCCAATAATTTTGTCCAGCCCATTTTTGGAGTTTGGTGTGACATTATGTCCAATTTGGTTTTTTTCCTCCTTTTTTGTTTTAGTTCCAATACACACAAAGGAAAAAAAATGTTGTGCTTTCAGTTGAACACCACTCTGTAAACTGCACCTCTTTGATTTTCAGGGTTCTCCGGACCATCTGGACCACCAGGACCACCTGGTACATCAGGAAAGCCTGGATTAGATGGAACACCTGGCCAGCCAGGTTTCCCAGGACCAAAGGTAGAAGATGGGTGTAAATTAATGTATTTGTATAAAAAAAAAAAAACACATAGGATTTCAGTTCTTGACCAGTCAACTTGTTATTATTAGACAATTTTATTTTTTAAACCTTGCAAAGTAATTGTGTTTTTTTTTTGTGTGTGTTTTTACATAAAAGGGTGAGCCTGGATTTGGATTACCGGGACTTCAAGGTACTCCTGGTTCTCCTGGATTAAAAGGATCTCAAGGACCAAAAGGAGATTCTGGGTTCCCAGGGATGCCAGGATCCCCAGGAAGAGCAGGATTTGATGGATCTCCTGGACCAAAAGGTATGAAATAAAGTAGGGTTAGAGGAATAGGAGCCTTAAAAAGGGTTAAAGCTGGGCATATGTACCACTGAGGGAGCCCATGTTGTTGGAATGGGGCCCCTAGAGAAAGAAGGCCCAGGCCAGGTTAGCTGCATTTTTTATTTAGTATGTGAGAATCTAGAATGTGATCTAAATTATGAGCAAACAAGGGTGTGTTCCATTATTGTGAAGATAATGTAAAGGACTAAATCTAGTCCCCCTGTACCAGCAGGGGCCCCTGATGAGGACCTCACCCGTAAAAATTTCCCCAGTCACACCAGAACCTTTCAGTGAGAATCAATGTACACTCTATAATAATATGTGCAAGAATTGAGCCATCAAGAAACAAGGCTGTAACAATGGTTCAGATATGATGTGATATGTAAAGGCGACCATAACCAATAATCATAGAGGCTGTAACTTAGGATCAGGTTACTGTTGGATCTCATACAGCTTACAGAGTACCTATCATGATCTAAACTCTCCCTAATCTCTCTATTCGGCATACACTAATCTATAATATATCAAAAATTTTTGATGAAAGGTACCCTTTAAAGTGTTATTGTCATTTAAAAAATAACTTTTGGTATGTTATAAAGAGTGTGGATTTGAGTGCAGAGACCTCACAGATCACTAAAGCCAGTATGGAGAAGCTATCAGCTGAGCACTGCTTGTCCCCGCTGTCTCTTCACTGCAGAAGATGAGCTCTATAGAAAGCCTTTCTTCTACAGCATGGAGTAACAGCAAAGAATCAGCAGGGAGAAACACACTTGATTTTAGCAGTCGGTGGGGGTCTCATCACCCAGACACCTACCGATCCAAATTTTGACATGCTATGACATGGCAACAATTTCTTTTTAATGACAGTAAGACTTTAGGTAAATAATTTATATAATAATTAGAAAATTGTTCTTGCTGTGGGAGCTATCCAACAGTAACATCCAGGGCTTGTCCTACAGGAGCTTTGAGAATTCAATTTTGCCAGAGCATGTACAGAGAATCTGAAATTGCAGCACTGCAGGTTTCTTCTTAATACATATTTTTTAAGGACTTTAATGGGCTATTTATGTGCATTAAAGGGATATGCTGTGACAAAACATATGGTGGGTTTAAAAATTTTTGGAACCCTGATATTCTGGAAAACAGAAAGGACAAAGACTTTTGGGCTTTTCTCCTGCACAGTGATGCACCAGGTCACAAGATCTGCAAGTGAATGAGGTTGTTAATCAGTTCTCTGCTCAAGAGGTGGCCAGGAAACTTGCTTTTTAAGAAAAGACTATAAAGTAGTCACAGCTCTTAGACTCTTTATTCTGAAGATAGATTGGGATTCACAGCAGTTGTGATCAGTTTGTAATGGCCTATCCCAGTAATAATCCATAATTTACTACTGAGAAAAAAACATTTAAGGGGATTAGATTTAGGATTAGATAACCGTGGATTTTTTTTTTTTCAGACACAAAGCCATTCCTATCCATAGGTTGTGTTGTGCATTGCAGCTCAGTTTCATTAAAGTGAAGGTGGCTAAGCTGTAATACCAGCCACAACCTGTGGACAGGTATGTCACTGTATTCAGAAGCTAGCAGCCATGCTCTTTTTAAAGGGGTACTCCGGTGCTTAGACATCTTATCCCCTATCCAAAGGATAGGGGATAAGATGCCTGATCACAGGAGTCCCGCAGCTGGGGACCCCCAGGATCATGCACGCGGCACCCCGTTTGTAATCAGTCCCCGGAGCGTGTTCGCTCCGGGACTGATTACCGGCGACTACAGGGCGGGCGGCGTGTGACGTCACGCCTCCGCCCCCATGTGACGTCACACTCCGCCCCTGAATGCAAGCCTACGTGAGTTGGCGTGACAGCTATCACGGGGACTGATTACAAACGGGGTGCCGTGTGCATGATCCCGGGGGTCCCCAGCGGCGGGACTCCCGCGATCAGGCATCTTATCCCCTATCCTTTGGATAGGGGATAAGATGTCTAAGCACCGGAGAACCCCTTTAACCAATCCATGTACTTCTACTCCTAAGGACCACATAGGTTTCACTTTCATGCAATAAATGAGCGAAAATGAAAGATTTTGTTCTTTTTTTTTTTTAACTGTCCCCTGTTATATTTCCAAAGGCTAAAATATACAAATCCCCAGATCTAATAAGATACTCAAAATGTCTTTGATATTTATTAACTGCACAGGTATTTCCTAAAATATATTTCCAACAACATTTTCAGATATACCTTTCTATCATAGGTGACCCTGGTCAGAACGGACTCCTTGGCCCACCAGGTCCACCTGGCATTCCAGGTACTGGTGGTCAAGGTCCTCCTGGCCCTCCTGGACTTCCAGGACCAGCTGGCCCCCCAGGTAAGGCATATACTCTCTGGTCTCTCTCCATGTAGAAGGTGAGAAGTCCTCGCCAATTCTTGTTATATGTACAATAAAAAAATGTATTACGGTGATCATAGCTTTACATTTATGCCATTGTGTTGTAGTTTTATTGTACTGTATATGACATTGTTTATACCCCCTCAGATAAATACAATTGTTATGAATTAATTTATGTATTTTTATTATTTAGTAGTATATCAGAACATTATCCATTTTACAGATTGCTGTTTTCAGATGTTTTATTTAAAGGGGCTGTGTCACCTAGTACTGTGCTGAATAGGTAGATGAGTAAGGAAAAAAAAATCTATTGGAAGGAGGTCCCAACCCTAGTTTGTCCCTCTTCTTTTGCTGTAGGTGAACAGAAACTGTGTAGGACTTTCCACAACAGATAAAATATGTTCTTACCAAACATAGTAGGCCAAAGGTCATGAAAAGAGCCTAGCCTATATATTAATATCTTCTGACATGAGTTGACACAGCCCCTTTAAAATTCTTATTTAGTGACAAAGCTGTATGTAGTATAAACATGGTGTATTCTACAGAAACCGATTCAGAGCCACCTCTTAGCATTATAGATTACCTAAAAAATGAATGAAAATGGTTGCTGTAGTTTCCATTGTATTTTTGCTGTCTACATCCTGTTATTAAATATGCTTGTACACTCCTCATCACACTTGTCATGTATACTAATGGACACCGAAAGCAAAGTACATATATTTGCTTCACCACTGTTAACTATCACTTTTCAGGACCTATTATATGTCCCTGCCACCATCTGTATATGATGCGACAACACTCATACGCTGCATGCACAGCACCACAAGGCACAAAATGCTTTGGCATGAAGCGCACTTGTGTGACCACTGTGCACTGAGCACGCTGAATTCTTGCATCATGCACCCTGCTATCTTGCATTCACAGGCTGGATAAACATAGGCTTTGCAAATTATTTCTACTAACTGCATGCTGACAACTTCATCTAATGCATGTTTAATATACCACTGCTTTCCTTCGTTTCTTTGTTATGCTTTAGATTTTATTATAAAAACACTGCCATCTCTTTTCTGAGTCTAATGGTATGGAGTCTTCGGACAGTGTGCTTAAAGATACTATTAGAGATGATCATGGTCACAGTCTTTAGAAAATCACAGTCAATTGATCTTGCAGGAAATATCGTATGCCGGAGATAGTGTTCATACTTTTTTTTAATAACATATTTTTTTTAATTACTTGTTTCCTCAAGACCCTCTTAACCAGCTATCGGAGATAGATTGTCTGATCTCATGGTTTATATTAAATTGAACCTGTCATTACTTTCATGCTGTCTGAACCATGAGTGATCAGGGCAATACATGGTGGCTTCTCCCCACCATACCGGCCTTGATTGATAGATCTCTCCCTGTTAGAGATCTATCAATCAAGGCTAGTGGAGCAGGCAGAAGTCACCATGCATTTAATATATTGCCCTGATGAATTGTGGTTCAGGCAGCATTAAAGTGATGTCAGGTTCCCTTTAAACCTAAACATGTATGCAGGGAGGCCGGAAGTCCGCTTTATATGCCTGCACAGAACTCTTTTTGGAATAATAATTGTATGTTTGTTGGGTCATGCCTGATTCTAGTCTAAAATCCAACTAAAATCCAACTAGGGAAAACAAAGCCTTCCATCCATGAAGTTTGCATGCTCTTCACACATTCAAGAGGGTTTTCTCTGGGTGATAGGTTAAATGGCTTTCTATGACATTGCCTCAAGAGCATATATGTAAGAGTGTGTAGTGTGGGTACTGAACATTAGGATCCCCCCAATCCTGATTACCTGAATGGGGAACCCGCTCCCCCAATAACCCAGCTTTAAGACTGTATAGAAGGAGTTTGATTGAAGTTAAACATAGGCCCTGCCACTTCATTCAAAGTCTACAGCACTGATGAAAATGCCCAAATGGGATGCTAATACCCTCGCCTATTGTCTGTTATATTTAAACCAGGATACCCCTTTAATTTCAGGAAAATTTTGACACACAAAATTAAAAGGGTAAGACAGTGATTTGTGATTCAAAGGATGGCAGTGTTTTGGAGGATTTACTGCACAGTATGTCTATTTTGCCATGCCACCTACTAACTTGTATATGCATGTTTTCACCTTGCTATGTTTTCTAAAGGCCATGTTTACATTGCACAGTGATTATTATTAGAATACAGCTGCAGTATTTAGTTGTAAATGAAAGAAAACCTTTGGTAGTATATTTTGCCAGCAGAGTAGAGTTTAGGAAGTAATCTAGACAAGTATTTTAAGGGGTTTTCCAGGAAAAAAAACTTTTTTATATATATCAACTGGCTCCAGAAAGTTAAACAGATTTGTAAATTACTTCTATTAAAAAATCTTAATCCTTTCAGTACTTATGAGCTTCTGAAGTTAAGGTTGTTCTTTTCTGTCTAAATCCTCTCTGATGACACGTGTCTTGGGAAACGCCCAGTTTAGAAGAGGTTTGCTATGGGGATTTGCTTCTAAACTGGGCATTTCCTGAGACAGGTGTCATCAGAGAGGATTTAGACAGAAAAGAACAACCTTAACTTCAGAAGCTCATAAGTACTGAAAGGATTAAGATTTTTTAATAGAAGTAATTTACAAATCTGTTTAACTTTCTGGAGCCAGTTGATATATAAAAAAGTTTTTTCCTGGAATACCCCTTTAATATAGATGTTTATCTTTCTATGACATGGCCATTTGCATTAGAGAACCAGGAATTAGGTATTCCTTTATTAGTGACTGATAAACTATGCAAGATATAAGTGTCCAGATGTCACCTGAGACATGACAGTGTTAATATACTATATACATTCTCTATATACTTTCACTATACTATACCTGCTGTGTGTACAATTAGTACCAGGCAGAGGACACTTGATGTCAAAAACATTTTTACCAATTCCAAGATGTCTAGTAATATAATGTTACTCCAAAATAATGTGTATATAAGAGAAACGCTATAAAACCACGTTAAATTGGTTTAGATGATGGCAGTCTATCTGATAAAAATAATAATCTCAAGTACAGAAGAGAAGAGTTTACGTAGGAAAACTGCATCAGTACAGCACTGTGTATTAAATCCCTTATAATAGATACAGAAATAGAAGTATAGACTGGTCCACACTCCATGTGGTAAGTTAGTGTCCAAGGGAGCCTATCACGTTGAAAATCCAGTCCATTCTGTAGGTTGCATGTTATAGAGCAGGAAGGGCTGAGCAGATTGATATATGGTTTTGTGGGGAAATATTCAATATAACTTGTCATTTATTAATGTAAATCTCTGCTCATTCTGGGCTAAATAGTCAAGTGGGTAGTCCTACAGTGATTGACAGCTGTCTGTGTATATGTGTGCACATAAGGAGCTGCCAATTACTGAGCAGCACCGCCCAGTTGACCTCATAGCCCAGAATGAGCAGAAGTTTCCATAAATAAATTATTAAGTTATTAAATTAAGTTATTCTGGACGTTTTCCTCTTGCTCAGCTCCTCCTGCTCTATATCATGGTGCATGCAGGTTGGGCTGTATAGAAATCACAGGTTCTATTTAGGGCCATTTTAAAAGGACATTCTCTGTACAGTGCTGCTCCCTCCCAGTAGCTATGCAGAGAAATGCAACACAGCATTTTGTAGGATAGTGTTTTCCAACTCCCAGCATGCCCAGACAGCCATGCTGGGAGTTTTAGTTTTGCAACAGCTGGAGGCACTCTAGTTGGGAAACACTGGTGCAGGGAAAAATCAGAAGCCACAGTGCTCTATATAGTGTCACAGCCCTTGTGGTACCACCCGTCAGTCCTTCACCGATTGGCAGGTTACAGCTAGAGATGAGCGAACTTACAGTAAATTCGATTCGTCACAAACTTCTCGGCTCGGCGGTTGCTGACTTTTCCTGCATAAATTAGTAAAGATTTCAGGGGCTCCGGTGGGCTGGAAAAGGTGGATACAGTCATAGGAGACTCTTTCTTAGGAATGTATCCACCATTTCCAGCCCACCGGAGCACCGGAAAGCTGAACTAATTTATGCAGGAAAAGCCAGCAACCGCCGAGCTGAGAAGTTCGTGACGAATCGAATTTACTGTAAGTTCGCTCATCTCTAGTTACAGCATATAACTTACATGTAGAGCAAGTGTGTATCAAAGTGGGACTGAATCAATGTAATCATTTGTTTGTAGTTCCAGTATCACAGGTCCTGACATAGAGTATAAAGGTAGGACAGAAATGCACTAAATATCACAGTCTGGGGCATAACAGAATGTAAACAGCATAGAATAAAATTGCAGTAAAAAATACTAAAATGAGCAATGCTATCCCCACACATTTGTTATAGTATGTGTACGGGTTTGTCTTTTGTATTTTTTTGCAGATTGTGCCTTTTTTTTTTTTTTAAACTTCCCAATCTATATTAACTAGTAGTCTATTTTTCTAACCTATGTGTGCTTCCTTTTTTTTATCCTAACCTAACCTCTTCCTGAATACATTATTTGCAACTCATTTCTGCTTGATGCCTCCTGATGACCCTAAACCTGCTGACTTGTGACCAAGGTCCACCAGGTACTGTGGTTGCTCCTCCAGTCCTAGCACATTCTGTATCTGTTCTCTAATAACCCATTTACAAGTAGAGGATTGACGTTTGTCAGTCAGTGAACACGCTCGTAGGGTGCACTTATGCTGTTTTCTAGCAAACCATAAACCACTTACTTATATATGTTTTATTATTTCTGTATTATGTGACATCATTTCAGTGTTATGTGTAATACAGTCTTCCTGTAGCATATATTAAAGGAGTACTCCGGCGCGTTTTTTTCCTTTTATCCCGTCCGGGCTGCAAAATAAAAGAAAACACACTTTCTCTTACCTGCCAACGAGCCCCCGGAGCTCCAGTACACTCGGTACAGGTGTTTGGTCCCCGGGCTGTATTCTTCTTACTTCCTGTTAGCCCGGCACGTCACATGGAGCTTCAGCCTATCACCGGCCGAGGCGGGACATCGCTGCAGCCGGTGATAGGCTGAAGCTCCGTGTGACGTGCCGGGCTAACAGGAAGTAAGAAGAATACAGCCCGGGGACCGAACACCTGTACCGGAGCTCCGGAGGCTCGTTGGCAGGTAAGAGAAAGTGTTTTGTTTCATTTTGCAGCCCGGACGGGATAAAAGGAAAAAAGTGCGCGCCGGAGTACTCCTTTAAGTGACTCTATCTTAGCAAATGTACTGATGGTGGCCATGACAGGTGTCATATTTGCCATGAGTTTTTTAAAACATGACAGTGATATGACATATGGAATACCCCCCAATAAAATAAAGTCATGTTTATTACTTTTATATTTTCTTAAAGCCTATTTTCTTTTTACCAATAAATGTGGCTGCAGTTGAAGTGTCCCTGTCATTTAGAAAAAAATGGCATAACACAGATACATGTCAAAAGTTTTGATCAGTCAGGGTCTCAGTGATGGGACCCCCACCAATCAGGAGAACAAGGGAGAATTCTGCTACCCGCGCTCTCCAGCTTGCAGGGATCTCAGTTTCTCTGGACAACCTTGCAGGATTGAGATCATTGTAAGATGGGGAGTGAAACGTGCTACCTCACACCTCTCACTGCGTGTTCACCTGATCAGTGACATGTCTCGGTGAGATGTCAAAAGTGTTTTTAAATTTCAGGTACACTTAACTTCATTATCACGTCACAGTATCAGTGATACATTGACAAGTTCCTGGAAACTGAGATACAGATAAGTGTTACAGGCTCTTGAAGACAAGTGACTTGTGATGATAATTGATTAATGTTCCTAGACCTTTAGTTAGTGTGAGGACCCCACTAAACAGCATGCTATGCCTCAGCTTCATAGACCCCAGTGAGTACATGACAAGGTGGAAAGACAGAAAATCGAAATTATTTTTATTATTGCATTTAATAACTCTTTCTAAAAAAGTGGCTTTAAGAACTTATACGTTTAGTGATCATTGTTTTTTTATTTTTTTTATTTGTGCTAATAGATATGTAACAGAGATGTTCGATACTAGAATAACCTTATCAAAAGTAGATTACCACATCCACCATGTATGTGTAAATACATATTTCTCTATCTTCTGTCTGTCATGTGATTGCCATAATTTTAATATTCAGTAGAAGTAGTAATCATTTTGCAGTAATTGACGACTGCCTTATCTGCAGTGGCATTGCATTTGCACATGTATTTGCAGTATTTAACAGATTGTATTGTAATCCAGGGTTAACGGGTATATCTGGTGACAAGGGTGATCCTGGCCCCCCAGGATTTGAAATTCCTGGCCCTCAAGGAGATCGTGGTAACCCTGGTTTTCCTGGTGAACGTGGATTTCCAGGTCCTCCAGGACCACCTGGATTCCCAGGCCGTGATGGAGTACCAGGTGTTAAGGGTAAGCTTATTACATGCATTTGTTATTATTTTTAATTAGAGTTGAGTAAATCTGCAGTAAAAATGGCCAAATCTAATGAATCATCCGTCTCTTTAATTTGTCTTGTAAAAGTCGTTTTGCTTTTTAAATGTTCTGATCCCCTTGAAAAGTCTGAAATGAGACTGTATATACAAGCAGGGTTGGCACTGCACAAAGTAGGTGCTCGTGGACAAATAGAATCCAAATATTCCAAAAAGAAGGTCCCGGCACTCAAATGCTTTTGTAATCTTAATGTGTTTATTTCACATACATGACATACAGA
Source organism: Hyla sarda (assembly GCF_029499605.1). Taxonomy (NCBI): domain Eukaryota; kingdom Metazoa; phylum Chordata; class Amphibia; order Anura; family Hylidae; genus Hyla; species Hyla sarda. The sequence goes on along the minus strand of NC_079197.1, from coordinate 101,286,866 downwards.
CAGGTTACGGCTAAGCAGCCTTTCTCAACTGTCAGTTGAGAAAGGCTGCTTAGCCGTAACCTGTCTGTATGCCATGTATGTGAAATAAACACATTAAGATTACAAAAGCATTTGAGTGCCGGGACCTTCTTTTTGGAATATTTGAAATGAGACTGTAGACTGTCTCCAGACGTCTTTGGAAAATCAGAACACTTGGATAGCGTAAGAACTTACAAGATTCAGTCCATGACCAATTCATTAGATTTGGATGCAGCAAATCTTACTGTAGATTCATTTGACTCAACTACTAGTTATTTATTTGCTATTGATGATTATTCTACATTGTATGAGTAACAATCTTTGGATTTTCTAATGAATTGTTGGTACTTCTTCACTACCACATAATATTGCTCAAAAGGGCTTCTGGCGTCCTCACTACTTATCTCACCCTGTATAGATCCAGTACAGATCACTTTGGAATCACTGTGATGGCAGCCTTGAAAATGTAAATCGGTTGATATATCATAAATGTCAGATTCTTTTTGGTCTAATAGCTTGTAGCAAGGCCTCTCTCCCCCTGCCTTTCCTGGGGATGTATCGGGGTATACACGCGCACACACGCACCCTCATTTTACCATGGATATTTGGGTAAAAAACTTTTTTTACCCAAATATCCTTGGTAAAATGGGGGTGCGTGTTATAGGCCGGTGCGTGGTATACCCCGATAAATACGGTATGTGCATATTATTGAATATTAAATAATGCAGATCATATAATCACACTTATCACTGGTTCAACTTGAAAGTGAGATATCTCCCCCTGACATTTTTCATCATCCTGATCATCGTCATTCAGTATAATTTTTATATTCTCTTAAGGTGGAAAAGGTGACATGGGTGTCATGGGACCACCTGGACCATCTGGACCTCCTGGCAGCCCTGGCGGCCCTGGCTTTCCTGGCCCAAAAGGTAACATATATGTAAAATCCTACTCTGTCACATTGACCATTAATATACACAGATCAAACATAACATCAATACCATTGACAGGTAAAGTGAAGAACATTATTTTGTGACAATAGCGCCTGGATATATTAGGCAGAAAGTGAACATTCAGTTCTTGAAGTTAATGTATTGGAAGCTGAAAAAGTGAGCAAGTGTAAGAACTTGAGTGAATCAGCCAATAGGCATATTGTGATGGCTAAACTGGATCAGAGCATCTCCAAAATGGCAGGTTACGTGGGGTGTTCCTATTATGCAGTGGATAGTATCTGCCAAAGAAAAAAGGCAACTGATACACCAGGGACAGGGTCATAGGTGCACAAGGCTTATTGTGCTCATGGAGGGTTTTACAGGATTGCTAATGTCTTCGTATCAGATACCACTTTGTTACCGTCAGAGGTCTTGTACAGTGCATGCCTTGACAGGTCAGAGCTATTTTAGTGGCATGGGGTAGCCTACACAATATTAGACAGAAGAACTTAGATGGAAGACTTGGGATTGCATTTGATTGAAGGACTTATTATTTATCTATGGCTACACTATAGCCGCACAGGTTAAATCATATAAAGAACAATCAAAATATCTGGAAAATGCTTGATCATGAATTGGATCATTATTTTCATTATGAATTAGACCAATGGGTGTAATTGTGTGGTATTCCATTCTCTCCATTCTTGCTCCAGTAAGCAGTGCCTTCACTTTAGTTGTTTGCAATGTAGCGTGGTTTGGCATTGTGTAATATTTGATTTCATGTGTGAATGTAACCTTTGCATTGTAAAGTGCTGTGAAATATGTTTGTGTTTTATAAAGATTATTATTTTATGTTATCACCATGTTGAAAAATAGTACATATCTGTCTTCTGTGAAGGTGATATATGTAACAAGCATATATATATATATATATATATATATATATATATATATATACATGTTTGAACAAAAACTATTGTATGTCATAGATATCTATTTTAATGGGCACTGTCACTTTAAAAAAAACTTTTCTCTATCGGCTCCATTGGGGGACACAGACCGTGGGTGTATGCTGCTGTCTCTAAGGAGGTGTGACACTATGGTAATAAGGATATACCCGCCTTCAGGCTCTGAGCTACTCAGTGTAAGCTTATTGTCTGAAGGAGGTGGACATGGTCTGGATTTTCCAGACCAGGTCTTCTGATTGTTTATTTTCCTAGGGGACGTGTTAGTTTTTTATTCCTTTTCTTTTCCGTTTTCAGGTGGGGGCTCACGGACTCCGGTTCCCTGTTCCCCCATTGCGAGTAAGGGGGCACAGACATTGCGTATATGCGCTGTTCACCCCCCCTCGCCAACGGTCACCGTCTGGGTGGTACCTCATGGGTTCAGGTCCCCCTTTTTCTCTGCTCGCCTCGCTCGCACATAGCAGCCAGGCGTGATGCAGGGACAAAAGCTGACTGAAGACTTCACTGAAGACTCCATTAGGTAAGTTCTTCTGACTGAGGTAAGTACTTCCCCCCTTTTTTCTCCATAGGTACGGACTCGCAACCTCTGGAGACCCCCTATTTTGGCCCACCTTCAGCTATGGGGCTTGATTATACAGGGGCTGCACGTTATGCTGGGGGAGCAGTGGCACCTGAGGGGGCATATCTTATAAGGCACTTTACTTTATGGGGCATATAGTATGGGGCACTTTATTATGTGCTGTATGTGTGTGTTGGTGCAACTACTACAGCGCCTTATTTGTGGCTGTCAGCCGCGGCGCTGCTCCGGGCCGGGCGCTCTCAGCGCCGGCTTACTTTCGTTATGCTTGCAGCGCCTTATCGCGGCTGACAGCCGCGGCGCTGCTACGAGCCGAGCGCTTCAGAGCCGGCTTATTTTCACTTTCGGCGGCAGCCTCTGCCGGCGTTTTGGCCGCCCGCTCTATTCTACCCGAGCGCATATACGGCTAGGCAGGTGCGCTCAGGACAAGGAGCGGGCGCCATGACAGTTCTTCTTCGGCCGTCTGTAGCTCTGCCCACTGGGCTGGGAGCTCTCAGAGGCGCGAAGCAGCGTCCAATCAGCGCCGTGGGCGCGATTTTCTATGTGAAGGGGTCGGTTACTGTGTGCCTTGCTTCAGGCATGCACCTCCCTCCCTATTGGCTGGCCTATTCAGTCTCTCTGGCTGCACGGAGCGAGTTCTCCTCACTGCAGCTGACAGGGGACACAGACCAGGGTGAGAAAGTTCCTGTCTTCTTTTTTCTCACATTATGTCCGTTCCCAGTGCTGTTCCTCCCTCCAAACAGAAACCTGGGAATTCAGTGACTTATTATATCTGTAAGCAATGTAATACCAAGATGTCTGGCTCTGCTGAGCCCTCTTGCCCTGCCTGCTTCACTGCTCCCCCAGACCCCCTGGTGCCCCCTAATGCCCCTTCGGTCCCAGTGGGTTCAGCTCTCATAAGCGTGCTAAGGGTGCCTCGTCTGACTCTTCCATTGAGTCTTCTGATAGACGTGAGTGTTCCCCTCGTGGGTCCCGCCCCCCCCCCCTATCTTCTGGGCACAAACGTCGCTCCTCCAGAGGATGTTCTCGGAGTCGCCACTCTGCTATGCCAGAGCCGCGTACCCGGTCTGGGTCACCCCCCTCCAGGACTGCATCTACTCATTCACATTCCCCTGGTGAACTGGTGGACGAGGCTTCTGAGCTGGCATCTGACTCAGAGGACCGCTCAGACTCAATTGCAACGGTGAACTTATCGGTGACAGCCATAAGAGACACTTTTCACTTGGAGGACCCAGGATCTTCGGATGTCAATCCAGGAGTATCCTTTCATCGTGCTAAGCCAGGACCTCAAAGGTTCAGCTCTCACGCTGACTTTGACGACATTCTGGAATCCGCATGGAAACATCCAGACAAGAGGTTCCCGGGAATCAAGTCAATTCAAGAACGTTATCCATTTGACAAGAACCTTGTCGCTAAGGTGGTTTCCCCTCCCTCAGTGGATCCCACCAATCTCCCGGATCTCTAAGGCGACTACACTGCCTCTGGCAGATGCCACTGCCTTCAAGGATCCCGCGAACAACAAGGTAGAATCTTTAGCGAAGTTTGCTTCTGAAGCAGCTGGCTCTTCTCTTCTTCCCATCTTCGCCTTGACATGGGTGTCCAAGGCCCTGTCAGAGTGGTGCCAAAAGCTCCATCAGGATATCTCAGCGGGATCCCCCACATAGGATCTATCTGCGCTGGCTCTACAATGCGCTAAAGCTGGGGACTTTCTGTGCACAGCTTCCATGCAGTCAGCCCGTTGTTCTGCCTTTTCTTTGGGTCACCTAGCGGCTCTCCGCCGCTCTATGTGGCTTAAAGCTTGGAATGCGGATGCCGCTTCCAAAAGGTCTCGCACTGAGCTTCCCTTTACGGGTGGCCGTCTTTTTGGCAAACGCCTTGATGAGATTATCTCTGAGGCAACGGGAGGTAAGAGTTCCTTGTTACCTCAAAATAAGGCTTGCCCTACTTCCCAGAGGAAGTCCTTTTCCTTTCGGTCCTTTCGGACCTCTGGCCCCAGTAAAGGGTCTGGGCAGGCGCCCTCGCGGGACAAGAAGGCTCCCTCGTTCTGGGCACGCCCGTCTTGAAAGTCGGACTCCAACCGGTCTGGCTGTTTTGCGCCCAAATCGGGCAACCGGGAACTCACTTCTGCATGAAGTGAGGCCCCCACCCGCGGTTTCTTTTTGGGTGGGAGGTCGTCTCTTGTTTTTCCGAGACATCTGGACTTCGCACATTCAGGACTCTTGGGACAGGGATGTGGTGTCCAACGGTTACCGGATCGAATTCGCCTCCCTTCCGAGGGATCGCTTTTTTCGATCCCGGGCCCCCCGGTCTCCTCCTCTGGCAAAGCAATTTCGAGCAGCTCTCCAGTCTTTGCTTCTCCAGGGGTTATTGTCCCCATTCCTCCAGGGGAACGTTTTCGGGGTTTCTATTCAAATCTTTTTGTGGTCCCCAAAAAGGACGGTTCTGTGCAACCAATCCTAGACCTCAAGCGTCTCAACCGTCACCTTCTCATCCGCCACTTCAGAATGGAATCCCTCCGTTCGGTGGTGGCGTCCCTGGAACAAGGGGAGTTTCTTTCATCGGTGGACATCAAGGATGCCTACCTCCATGTGCCAATATTTCCGGGCCATCATTGGTACCTCCGCTTTGCGGTCCCGGAGGGGCACTTTCAGTTCGTGGCCCTCCCCTTTGGTCTAGCCACGGCTCCTCGGGTCTTTACAAAGATCCTTGCGCCAGTGATGGGCCTGTTACGGTCGAGGGGGATCTCGGTGATACCCTATCTGGATGACCTTCTCATCAAGGCTCCTACCAGAGCCCAGACTCTGGAGAATCGGGACATCGCTCTCCACACTCTGACTCACTTCGGGTGGATGGTCAACCGGGACAAGTCAGTCCTCTGTCCTACCCAGTCTCTAACCTTCCTGGGACTTCGATTCGACATGGCCTCTGCCCGAATTTGTCTTTCGCCGGACAAAGGTCTGGCGCTCCGGTCGGGGGTCCGCTCCCTTCGGACCCAGGTATCAATCTCCATCCGCACTTGTATGGAAGTCCTGGGTCGGATGGTGGCAACTATGGAGGACTTACCCTTTGCCCAGTTTCATTACCGCCCCCTTCAACTGGCGATTCTCTCTCGATGGAACAGGTCTCCCCTGTCCCTCGATCGTCAGATTGTTCTCCCTCGCAGGGTCCGTTAGTCTCTGCTCTGGTGGCTCTGCTCCCCCCTTCTTCTCCAAGGGCGGTCCTTTCTTCCCCTTCAATGGCAGGTTGTTACAACGGATGCCAGCCTGTCGGCTGGGGCAGTGTGTTCAGGGATTGGACGGTTCAGGGACTCTGGTCTCCCCCGGAGACTCTTCTCCTGATAAACATATTGGAATTACGGGCGATTCTTCTTTGTCTTCTTCATTGGGAGTCCCGTCTTCAGTCCCGTCCTGTCCGCGTTCAGTCGGGCAACGCCACGGCTATGGCGTACATAAATCGTCAGGGCAGCACTCGCAGCTCGGCAGCCATGGCCGAGGTGACCAAGATTCTCACCTGGGCGGAGAACAAAGTTCCGGCCATTTCGGCGATTCACATTCCGGGAGTGCTCAACTGGGAAGCGGACTTCCTCAGTCGGTCCTCTCCCGAGCCCGGCGAGTGGTCTCTTCATCCGGAGGTCTTTGTGCAGCTCTGCGACCTCTGGGGCATTCCGGACGTGGACCTCTTCACGTCCCGGCACAATAGGAAGATTTTTCCGTTTGTGTCCAAGTCCCGGGACCCTCAGGCTCTGGCCGTGGACACCCTAGTGATTCCTTGGGCGGGGTTCGCCCTACCTTATCTGTTCCCTCCTCTTCCGCTCCTTCCCAGGGTGCTGAGGAAGCTCAAGGCAGAGGACGTCCCCGCCATTCTGGTAGCTCCAGATTGGCCCCGAAGGTCGTAGTACGCCGACGTAGTCAGGTTCCTGGACGACGCTCCTCTGCGCCTTCCGCTCCGCCCGGACCTACTCTCTCAGGGTCCTCTTTGCCACCCTAATTTACAGTCGCTGCATTTGACAGCGCGGCGGTTGAGACCGCAGTTTTGAGGGCACGCGGGTTCTCTTCCCAAGTCATTCACACCATGCTCAAGGCTCGTAAGCCCTCCTTCGCAAGAATTTACCACCGTACTTGGCGGTCTTATTTTCGTTGGTATGAAGCTCAGAACTTCTCCCCGGTGACCTTCTCGTTTCCCCGTCTTCTCTCTTTTTTACAGTCGGGGCTGGAACTGGGGTTGTCTCTCAGTTCCCTTAAAGGTCAGGTTTCGGCCCTTACTGTTCTTTTCCAGCGACCCCTGGCTTCTAATTCTCATGTCCGGACCTTCCTGCAAGGAGTGGCACATGCTGTTCCTCCTTATCGGTCACCTTCTCCCCCTTGGGTCTTGAATTTGGTTTTGAGTGCCCTCCAGGGTGCACCCTTTGATCCCCTTAGATAGGTGTCTCTCCGCCTCCTTTCTTGGAAAGTGGCGTTTCTTGTGGCTATCACCTCCATCCAGAGGGTGTCTGAACTGGCAGCTCTTTCCTGCCGTTCTCCGTTTCTGGTGATCCACCAGGACAAGGTCGTTTTCCGGCCAGATCCTTCCTTTTTACCTAAGGTGGTCTCGGCCTTCCATCTCAATGAGGACATTGTCCTCCCGTCCTTTTGTCCGGCTCCTTCTCATCCTAAGGAGCGCTTGCTACATAAGCTGGATGTAGTTCGGGCTGTTCGGTCTTATCTCTCCATCACTTCTTCGTTTCGTCAGTGTGATTCCTTTTTCGTCCTTACGGACGGTCATCGCAAGGGACAACCTGCTTCCAAGGCCACCATTTCTCGGTGGATCCGGTCCGCCATTTCGGAAGCCTATCGCTGTGAGGGGAAGATTCCTCCTTTCAGGGTTGTGGCTCATTCCACTCGTTCTGTTGGGGCATCCTGGGCTCTCCAGAATAGAGCCTCGGCCACGCAGATTTGCAAGGCGGCTACCTGGTCGTCTTTGCACACTTTCTCGAGGTTTTACCGAGTTCATACTTTCGCATCGGCTGATGCTAGTCTGGGTCGTAAAGTGTTGCAGGCGGCAGTGGATTGGACGTCTGCCTGAATACTTATCTGACCACCCAAAGGACGGCTTTGGTACGTCCCACGGTCTGTGTCCCCCAATGGAGCCGATGGAGAAAAGGAGATATTTTAACACTTACCATAAAATCTCTTTCTCGTATGATCCATTGCGGGACACAGCTCCCGCCCTTTTTGTTTTTTTTCCTTTGGTTCTCTGTCCGAGGGTGTGTTCAGTTATGTTTTCTCTTCTGGTCCTTGGACAGTTTTAGGTTTTTCTTTGACCTATTGGTCTCCTCCTATTGCTCTGGAACTTAAACTGATTAGCTCAGAGCCTGAAGGCGGGTATATCCTGCTGGGAGGAGCTGACTTTTTTTTATTACCATAGTCTCACACCTCCTTAGAGACAGCAGCATACACCCACGGTCTGTGTCCCCCAATGGATCCTTCGAGAAAGAGATTTTACGATAAGTGTTAAAATATCTCCTTTTTACATGTCGTGGGAAAAGTTTTGATTGCTTGGGATCTAAGTGTTCAGACTGCGGCCTTTCTCTAGAACTAGCTGGGCAAAGATCACGCCAAGCAAGACAAACTTACCATGGCATTGTCTTGGTCAGCTGTGCTTTTCGCGCCGCTCGTTCTTACTATTGATTGGGTTCTGAATACTCAGACCCTGACTGTCTCTGGGACATGTCAAAAGTTTGTTAAGCAACAGGTACACTTTAACTATAGCATTCTTTGTAGCCTTCTAGACTATTACATTAGTAAGGTATCTTTCTACATAGTTACAGGAGTGAGGAACAAGTAAGTTCCTTTTAGCTGACGGATTGGTAAGTCGGTTTCTTACAATGTAATTGTGTTTCAGGTCTTGATGGATTTCCTGGTCAACCTGGTAATAGCGGTAATAATGGACAAAAAGGTGACAAGGGTGATCGCGGTCTTCAGGGTCCACCCGGAAATAACATTGGAGGTCTAGGAAGCAAAGGAGACAAAGGAGAACCTGGACAACCTGGTAAGGATCGGTGGGAGATAGAGATTATAGATGTTTTATGGAAATATATACTACTGTTACAGCAAGGGAAGTGGATCTTGTGAGATCCATTTTATTCATGCTGTATGTCCTTTACATTACTCTGAAAACTATTATCTAGTAGTGCATTGTTCTTCTGTGGTTCTTCTGTTAGTATTACAGTGCTTTTTTTTTAACTTCTTATCTGAATTCCAATCCCCCCAATTTACGAACATTTACTCCCTAGTTGGCCTAGAACTGGAGCTATCTTCCATAGCTGCTTCTTTCTTTAAGAGTGAAGCCTTTCCCTCCTGTTCTTAGACTTTTTTTTATGAATTGTTGTCTGTTAGTTCTATCTGTTCATTCTCTTATTAAATGAGATATCTCATGAATAAAAATGTATCCCGGGGGTCCAAGCGCAGGGGCCCCCCGCGATCTCCTGTATGGAGCCCCGACTCTCCCCTGGAGTGGCGCGTCATGACCCCCTGAAGCGGGGGCCGCCATGCCCCCTCTATATATCTCTATAGGAGAGCCAAAGATAGCCGAACGGCACTCCCATAGAGATATATGAAGGGGACGTGGTGGCCCCCGTTTCGGGCCGGGGTCGTGACGCGCCACTCCGGTGGAGAGTCGGGGCACCATACAGGAGATCACGGGGGGGGGGGGGGGGGGGGGGGACAGCACTCGAATCCCCTGCAATCTAGGGGATAGGGGATCCGTTTTAATCCATGAAATATCTCCTTTTGATGACTAGAAACTGTTGCTTTTTTACCAAACCTGGGTGTTCAGAATTGCCTGTACATATTTATTCCATAAAGTGCATCCTGCATCCTTGCTTTAACCCCTTCCCGCTATTAGACGTATGCATACGTCCAGGCGAATTACACGTTCGCGCAAATGGACGTATGCATACGTCCAAGCGATCTCCTGCTCTACCGCAGGCAGCGCAGGAGATCGCGGGTGGGACTCAGCTGTCAATCACAGCCGGAGTCCCACCGCAGCTCCCGGGGCCGCAATCGCGCTGGTCCCGGCAGCATTAACCCCATAGATGCCGTGATCAGTTCTGATCACGGCATCTACGGTGTTTGCAGGGGGAGCGCTCTCCCCCTGCCCATCAACGGCGGCGCCGCGATAAAATAAGGGGGATCGAGGGTGTCCAAGACACCCTCGATCCCCCTTGAAGAGATAGGAGTGAGGTGGCAGGGTTGCCACCCCTCCTATCCCTGCTATTGATCGGCGGAGCGGCCGACCAATAGCAGACTGGGGGTGGGGGGGTTAAAGTTCGGTTCCCCCCGCTATGCCCACCCATCGGTGTCCGGGCACAGCGGGGGGAACCATGTAATAGCGGCGGCGGCGGCGATCACTTACCCGGCTACGGCGGCGGTGGAGGTAAGTATGACGCCGCGTGTCCAGAGTCTGTTGCCTAGCAACATCTGCAGGGCGACAGTTTAGAGAGTGGTCTCTAAACTGTCGCCCTCCAGATGTTGCAAAACTACAACTCCCACCATGCCTTGACAGCTGTTTGCTGTGTTGGCATGCTGGGAGTTATAGTTTTGCAAGATTTAGAGGGGTTCAGGCTGGAGATCACTGACAGTGGTCTCTAAACTGTAGCCCTCCAGATATTACAAAACTACAACTTCCAGCATGCCCAGACAGCAGTTTGCTGTCTTAGCATGCTGAGATTTGTAGTTTTGCAACATCTGGAGGGCCACAGTTTAGAGACCACTGTCAGTGATCTTCAGCCTGAACCCCTCTAAATCTTGCAAAACTACAACTTCCAGCATTCAGGAACAGCAAATGGCTGTCTCGGCATGCTGGGAGTTGTACTTGCGTGCCTCCAGCTGTTGCATAACTACATCTCCCAGCATTCCCTTTGGCAATCAGCACATGCTGAGAGTTGTAGTTCTGCAACAGCTGGAGGCACACTGGTTGGGAAATACCGAGTTAGGTAATAGGTTCTATTACCTAACTCAGTATTTTCCAACCAGTGTGCCTCCAGCTGTTGCAAAACTACAACTCCCAGCATGCACGTTCTGTCAGTGCATGCTGGGAGTTGTAGTCCCCCCCCCCCCCCCCCTCCCATGTGAATGTACAGGTTACATTCACACTGGCGACGGATTACAGTGAGTTCCCTGCTTCAAGTTTGAGCTGCAGCCGCAGCTCAAACTCCTAGCGGGAGACTCAGTGTAATCCGCCGTCAGTGTGAATGTAACCTAAGAAACACTACACTACACTAACACAAAATAAAGAGTAAAACACTACATATACACACGTACACTGCCCCCCCCCCCACCACCACCCCTTCCCCCCCAATAAAAATGAAAAACGTATCCTACAGCAGTGTTTCCAAAACGGAGCCTCCAGCTGTTGCAAAACAAAAACTCCCAGCATTTCCGGACAGCCATTGACTGTCCAAGCATGCTGGGAGTTTAGCAACAGCTGGAGGCACCCTGTTTGAGAATCACTGGTGTAGAATACCCCTATGTCCACCCCTATGCAAATCCCTAATTTAGGCCTCAAATGCACATGGCGCTCTCTCACTTCGGAGCCCTGTCGTATTTCAAGGAAACAGTTTAGGGCCACATATGGGGTATCGCCGTACTCGGGAGAAATTGTCTAACAAATTTTGGGGGGCTTTTTCTCCTTTTACCCCTTATGAAAAGGTAAAGTTGGGGTCTACACCAGCATGTTAGTGTAAAAAAAAAACATTTTTGTACATGAACATACTGGTGTTGCCCCATACTTTAAAATTTCACAAGCGGTAAAAGAAAAAAAGCCTCCAAAATGTGTAACGCAATTTCTCCTGAGGACGGAGATACCCCATATGTGAGCGCAAAGTGTTCTGGGGGCGCACAACAAGGCTCAGAAGGGAGAGTGCACCATGTAAATTTGAGGTCTAAATTGGTGATTTGCACAGGGATGGCTGATTTTACTGCGGTTCTGACATAAGTGCAAAACAATAAATACCCACATGTGACCCCATTTTGGAAACTACACCCCTCACGGAATGTAACAAGGGGTACAGTGAGCATTTACACCCCACAGGTGTCTGACAGATCTTTGAAACAGGGGTCTGTGAAAATGAAAAATAACATTTTTAATTTGCACAGCCCACTGTTCCAAAGATCCGTCAAATGCCAGTGGGGTGTAAATTCTCCCTGCACCCCTTATTACCTTCCGTGAGGGGTGTAGTTTTAAAAATGGGGTCACATGTGGGGGGGTCCACTGTTCTGGCACCACGGGGGGGCTTTGGAAATGCACATGGCCAAATTCTCTCTCCAAAAGCTCAATGATGCTCCTTCTCTTCTGAGCATTGTAGTTCGCCCACAGTGCACTTCACGTCCACTTATTGGGTATTTCCATACTCAGAAGAGATGGGGTTACAAATTTTGGGTGGTATTTTCTGCTATTATCCCTTGTAAAAATTTAAAATTTGGGGGAAAACAAGCATTTTAGTGTAAAAAAAATTTTTTTTTTTTACATATGCAAAAGTTGTGAAACACCTGTGGGGTATTAAGGTTCACTTTACCCCTTGTTACGTTCCCCAAGAGGTCTAGTTTCCAAAATGTTATGCCATGTGGTTTTTTTTTTCTGTCCTGGCACCATAGGTGCTTCCTAAATGCGGCATGCCCCCAGAGCAAAATTTGCTTCCAAAAAGCCAAATGTGACTCCTTCTCTTCTGAGACCTGTAGTGCGCCAGCAGAGCATTTTTCATCCCCATATTGGGTGTTTTCTGAATCGGGAGAAATTGGGCTTCAAATTTTGGGGGGTATTTTCTGCTATTACCTTTTTTAAAAATGTAAAATTTTTGCTAAACCAAGCATTTTTGGTAAAAAAAAAGATTTTTTTTTTTACATATGCAAAAGTCGTGAAACACCTGTGGGGTATTAAGGTTCACTTTATCCCTTGTTACATTCCTCAAGGAGTCTAGTTTCCAAAATGGTATGCCATGTCGTTTTTTTTTGCTGTCCTGGCACCATAGGGGCTTCCTAAATGCGACATGCCCCCCGAGCAAAATTTGCTCTCAAAAAGCCAAATATGACTCCTTCTCTTCTGAGCATTGTAGTTCGCCCGTAATGCACTTCAGGTCAACTTATGGGGTACCTCCATACTCAGAAGAGATGGGGTTACAAATTTTGGGGGGTATTTTCTGCTATTAACCCTTGCAAAAATTTGAAATTTGGGGGGAAACACACATTTTAGTGGAATTTTTTTTTTTTTTTTTTTACATATGCAAAAGTCATGAAACACCTGTGGGGTATTAAGGCTCAGTTAATTCCTTGTTATGTTCCTCAAGGGGTCTAGTTTCCAAAATGGTATGCCATGTTTTTTTTTTTGCTGTTTTGGCACCATAGGGGCTTCCTAAATGCAACATGCCCCCAAAAAAACATTTCAGAAAAACGTACTCTCCAAAATCCCCTTGTCGCTCCTTCCCTTCTGAGCCCTCTACTGCGCCCGCCGAACAATTTACATAGACATATGAGGCATGTCCTTACTCGAGAGAAATTGGGCTACAAATTCAAGTATAAATTTTATCCTTTTACCCCTTGTAAAAATTCAAAAATTGGGTCTACAAGAACATGCAAGTGTAAAAAATGAAGATTTTGAATTTTCTCCTTCACTTTGCTGCTTTTCCTGTGAAACACCTAAAGGGTTAAAACGCTTACTGAATGTCATTTTGAATACTTTGGGGGGTGTAGTTTTTATAATGGGGTCTTTTATGGGGTATTTCTAATATGAAGACCCTTCAAATCCACTTCAAACCTGAACTGGTCCATGAAAAATAGCGAGTTTGAAAATTTTGTGAAAAATTGTAAAATTGCTGCTGAACTTTGAAGCCCTCTGGTCTCTTCCAAAAGTAAAAACTAATAAATTTTATGATGAAAATATAAAGTAGACATATTGTATATGTGAATCAAAAAAAAAAAATATTTGGAATATCCATTTTCCTTACAAACAGAGAGCTTCAAAGTTAGAAAAATGCAAAATTTTCAATTTTTTCATCAAATTTTGGGATTTTTCACCAAGAAAGGATGCAAGTTACCACAAAAATTTACCACTATGTTAAAGTAGAATATGTCACGAAAAAACAATCTCGGAATCAGATTGATAAGTAAAAGCATTCCAGAGTTATTAATGTTTAAAGTGACAGTGGTCAGATGTGCAAAAAAGGGCTGCGTCCTAGAGGTGAAAATGGGCTGTGTCCTTAAGGGGTTAACTGTAAGACATATAGTAATTATAAGTAATATCTGCTGAATGATGAAGAAATATATGATAAATGTATTATATCAATTGCACGAGTCTTTACACTTGGATCTAGCTTTGGTTCTGTCTCTTCTTTGTCTTTTTTTAGTCTGATGATAATCTTATAATTTATTTAGTTAAAGTAGGAAGTAAAAAAGTAACACAGAAATAAACAAAACATTAAACTCCTGGAAAAGAGCATTTCTTGCAATTTCTTACAATTGTCTGTTTAATGACTTAAGGTGCCCCTGGCTTAAATGGAGAGAAAGGCTACAGTGGAATGCCTGGTTCTCCTGGATCAGCGGGCTCAAGTGGACTTCCAGGATCTTCGGGAATACCAGGTAAGGAGAAGAGTGAAATTAAAATATCTTTACTACTGTATACTGCAGTGAATATGAGAGACAAGGTTAATATAATGCACTCGGTAAGTCGCATTTCTATAACTTTCTATAGTTGCCTAATATTTGCATCTACTGTGTACGTGAGATGATAATTCTCCTAATGTTAAATTACTTGGGGAAAAAAATTTAGTTCTGTTAGAGAATGCTATTCTTGTGTTATCAATTACATCAATTGTGTAATGAATGATGTCAACATCCATTAACATTATTTTTGTATGCACTTCTAAAGTTTATGTAGTTGTACTTATATTACAAGGTAATTTCTCTACCTTCTAAATTATACGTCTAGGGCCTAAAGGAGATCCCGGATTCCCTGGACAGCCTGGGTTACCTGGCCCTTCGGGACAAAAGGGGAACATGGGAGAGATGGGACTTCCAGGTATGTGTTCTGCTGTTTTAAAGAGAAGTTTGGTGGTTAAATTCTGAAAAAGAAAACACATGGTTCTATGGCGTTTTATGTTCATTACCTCTTCATATATTCTTACTAGAAAGTATGATCAATAGTATTCATCTAATATTAGAAATTGTGGCCCTTCATGGTGCAAAATCCCAGAATCATGCAAGCCTAAATCTACCATTTAAACTGGTAAATTTTAGATTTTCTTCTGTTCAGGACTGAAGTTCAGCCTGGGTTGTGAGCTGTTTTAATTAATCACATTGTCAATTTTTTTAAAACATATTCTATTATGTCTAAGTCCAAGTTCAGATACTGTAGCTGTATGTTTAGAGTGCAGGCAGGGGCGAAGATACAATTCCTCCGCCATGCATCTTACCTCCCCATGTGTTTGCACAGATGGGCTGGCAGCCAAACTGTAGATGCATTTTCTTCCATACTGACACCTTCTACCAGCTCCTGCAGCGTGGGGGAATGGCGGTTTATCAATTACTAGAGGCTCTGGTGTATGAACAGCGCAGAGGGTGGTGCCCCAGAGACTGCGCTGCTTATCAGTTTATTGCTCATTAGTACCTTGACATGTGCTGCTCTGTGCCCTCTAGCTGCCAACTGCAAGAACTGCAAGCCACAGCATACCCCCACCAGATATTATGGGACTAGTAGTTCTTCTATAACATCCGGGGCACAATCAATAGTGTCCAAGTAATCTGTTCCAGTGAGGGCATATAGGCAGGCCACACAACCAAAGTCAGGCCCCCCTGTCACACATGCACCATAGTAGCTGCATGGTCTGCCTCTATAGGCTGTATACCACTACGTGCAAGTGTCCTATAAGTTGCACACATAACTTGTCATGTACATGGACAAAGGCACCTTTGCCAGTCATCAACATCATTGCCCAAATATGTGCTTCACCTATAGGTCCATTCAGGAGGAAGTTAATGCTTAGATCTTATGACTAACTTAATTGATATTATACAAACCTGCATGAATTGTAGATATTTGACTAAATGATCTATTAGAAATTTTTAGAAATAAACCGGCACTATTGTTGTCCTTGTTTTAGTGAGTGCTTACTACTGTCCATTATTGGCATATCTAAAATTATGATTTTAGATATGCCAATCCCCTGTTTTTTGTTTCTCTTTACATGTTGTGTTATTTGTCCCTATTCTCATAGGACCAAGTGGTGAAAAGGGTGGACCTGGGCAGTCTGGACGCCCTGGGTCACCAGGACCTCCAGGATTCAGTGGACCGAAAGGTGATAAAGGTGAACCAGGACTTTCAGGCATCGGGCAGCCTGGCTTCCCTGGCCAAAAGGTATGACTTTCTGAGAATTTACTGATACTACCTGGTCATGTTTGAGGGTCATAGAGAGTTTGAGATCAGAGATGATTTTGGTTACCTGTACTATGAAGTGTTATTTAAATGGGCACTGTCAGATTTTAAAACTTTTTATGTAGTACATCTGGAGCACAGAGGAGTACTATCTGACAGGAGAGAGCACAGAGGAGTGCTATCAGACAGGAGAGAACACAGATGAGTACTATAAGACAGGAGAGAGCACAGAGGAGTACTATCAGACAGGAGAGAGCACAGAGGAGTACAATAAACCAGGAGAACGCACAGAGGAGTACTATCAGACAGGAGATATCACAGAGGAGTGCTATCAGACAGGAGAGAGCACAGAGGAGTACTATCAGACAGGAGAGATCACAGAGGAGTGCTATCAAACAGGAGAGAGCACAGAGGAGTACTATCAGACAGGAGAGAGCACAGAGGAGTACTATCAGACAGAAGAGAGCACAGAGGAGTACTATAAGCCAGGAGAGAGCACAGAGGAGTACTATCAGACAGGAGAGATCACAGAGGAGTGCTATCAGACAGGAGAGAGCACAGAGGAGTACTATCAGACAGGAGAGAGCCCAGAGGAGTACTATCAGACAGGAGAGAGCACAGAGGAGAACTATCAGATAGGAGAGAACACAGAGGAGTACTATCAGACGGGAGAGAGCACAGAGGAGTATTATCAGACATAATAGATCACAGAGGATTACTATCAGACAGGAGAGATCACAGAGGAGTACTATCAGACAGGACAAAGGAGTGCTATCAAACAGGAGAGAGCACAGAGGAGTACTATCAGACAGGAGAGAGCACAGAGGAGTACTATCAGACAGAAGAGAGCACAGAGGAGTACTATAAGCCAGGAGAGAGCACAGATGAGTACTATCAGACAGGAGAGATCACAGAGGAGTACTATCAGACAGGAGAGAGCACAGAGGAGTACTATCAGACAGGGGAGAGCACAGGGGAGTACTATCAGACAGGAGAGAGCACAGAGGAGTACTATCAGACAGGAGAGATCACAGAGGAGTACTATCAGATAGGAGAGAACACAGAGGAGTACTATCAGACGGGAGAGAGCACAGAGGAGTATTATCAGACATAATAGATCACAGAGGAGTACTATCAGACAGGAGAGATCACAGAGGAGTTCTATCAGACAGGACAGGGGAGTGCTATCAGACAGGAGAGAGCACAGAGGAGTACTATCAGACAGGAGAGAGCACAGAGGAGTACTATCAGATTGGAGGGAACACAGAGGAGTACTATCAGACAGGACAGAGGAGTGCTATCAGACAGGAGAGAGCACAGAGGAGTACTATCAGACAGGAGAGAGCACAGAGGAGTACTATCAGACATAATAGATCACAGAGGAGTACTATCAGACAGGACAGAGGAGTGCTATCAGACAGGAGAGAGCACAGAGGAGTACTATCAGACAGGAGAGAGCACAGAGGAGTACTATCAGACATAATAGATCACAGAGGAGTACTATCAGACAGGAGAGATCACAGAGGAGTACTATCAGACAGGACAGAGGAGTGCTATCAGACAGGAGAGAGCACAGAGGAGTACTATCAGACAGGAGAGAGCACAGAGGAGTACTATCAGACAGGAGAGATCACAGAGGAGTACTATCAGACAGGACAGAGGAGTGCTATCAGACAGGAGAGAGCACAGAGGAGTACTATCAGACAGGAGAGAGCACAGAGGAGTACTATCAGACAGAAGAGAGCACAGAGGAGTACTATAAGCCAGGAGAGAGCACAGAGGAGTACTATCAGACAGGAGAGATCACAGAGGAGTGCTATCAGACAGGAGAGAGCACAGAGGAGTACTATCAGACAGGAGAGAGCACAGAGGAGTACTATCAGACAGGAGAGAACACAGAGGAGTACTATCAGACGGGAGAGAGCACAGAGGAGTATTATCAGACATGATAGATCATTCAGTGGACCTGAAAGGTGATAAAGGTGAACCAGGACTTTCAGGCATCGGGCAGCCTGGCTTCCCTGGCCAAAAGGTATGACTTTCTGAGAATTTACTGATACTACCTGGTCATGTTTGAGGGTCATAGAGAGTTTGAGATCAGAGATGATTTTGGTTACCTGTACTATGAAGTGTTATTTAAATGGGCACTGTCAGATTTTAAAACTTTTTATGTAGTACATCTGGAGCACAGAGGAGTACTATCTGACAGGAGAGAGCACAGAGGAGTGCTATCAGACAGGAGAGAACACAGATGAGTACTATAAGACAGGAGAGAGCACAGAGAAATTCTATCAGACAGGATAGAGCACAGAGGAGTACAATAAACCAGGAGAACGCACAGAGGAGTACTATCAGACAGGAGATATCACAGAGGAGTGCTATCAGACAGGAGAGAACACAGATGAGTACTATAAGACAGGAGAGAGCACAGAGAAATTCTATCAGACGGGATAGAGCACAGAGGAGTACAATCAGACAGGGGAGAGCACAGAGGAGTCCTGTCAGGCAGGAGAGAGCACAGGGGAGTACTATCAGAGAGAAGAGAGCACAGAGGAGTACTATCAGACAGGAAAGAGCACAGAGGAGTGCTAGCTCACTGTTACGCCGCTCCTCCCCGAAGCGCTC
Organism: Hyla sarda; assembly: GCF_029499605.1. Taxonomy (NCBI): domain Eukaryota; kingdom Metazoa; phylum Chordata; class Amphibia; order Anura; family Hylidae; genus Hyla; species Hyla sarda. The sequence goes on along the minus strand of NC_079197.1, from coordinate 101,268,348 downwards.
GCAGCGTTTACCTGCTCGCAGCGCCCCGGTCAGACCCGCTGACCAGGAGCGCTGCGATAGTGTCCCTAGCAGGGATGCGATCCGCGATGCAGGACGCTGCCACTCGCAGTTCGCATCCCAGCCTCCTTACCAGACCCGTCCTCCGTCAGTTCAGTCCCGGCGCATGCGGCCCCGCTCCCTAGGGCGCGCGCTGGCTCTCTGCGATTTAAAGGGCCAGTGCGCCGCTGATTGGCGCCTGGTCCAAATCAGTGAATTCACCTGTGCACTGGTCTATATCACCTCACTTCCCCTTCCCTGTATTGCCGGATCTTGTTGCCATTGTGCCAGTGAAAGCGTTCCTTGTATGTCCCAAGCCAGTGTTCTAGACCTCCTGCCGTTGCCCCTGACTACGATCCTTGCTGCCTGCCCTGACCTTCTGCTACGTCCGACCTTGCTCTTGCCTAATCCCTTGTACCGCGCCTATCTCCGCAGTCAGTCGGGGTTGAGTCGCTATCGGGTGGAACGACCTGGGGGTTACCTGCCGCAGCAAGTCCATCCCGCTTTGCGGTGGGCTCTGGTGAATACCAGTAACCCCTTAGACTCCGTATCCCTGGTACGGCCCACGTCATCACCCCACTGACACAGAGGATCCACCACCAGTATCCCTACAGTATCCGGATCCTGACACTCACCCTCACTTACTGGACTTTGTTCATGCTTCAGCTTGGACAAAGCTATGATTTTAAAAGCCATAATTGTTACAAAAAGGAAATAACATTTCATATAGAAAGCTGCAACTCCCAGCATGCACGTTGGCTGTCGGTGACTGCTGAGAGTTGTAGTTTTGCAACAGCTGAAGGCACACTGGTTGTGAAACACAGAGTTTTTTTTTTTTTACTTAACTCAGTGTTTCACAACCGGTGTGCCTCCAGCTGTTGCAAACTACAACTCCCAGCATGCACCGGACATGCTGGGAGTTGTAGTTTTGCAACAGCTGGAGGCACACTGGTTGTGAAACACTGAGTTAAGTAGCAAACCATTGTGTCTCCAGCTGTTGCATAACTACAATCCCCAGCATTCCCAGCCAAAGTAGTATGCCTCCAGCTGTTGCAAAACTACAACTCCCAGCATGCACTGATAGACCTTACATGCTGAGAGTTGTAGTTTTTCAACAGCAGGATGTTCCCCCCCAATGTGAATGTACAGGGTACACTCACATGGGCGGAGGTTTACAGTAAGTATCCGGCTGCAAGTTTGAGCTGTGGCAAATTTTCTGCCGCAGCTCAAACTGCCAGCGAGAAACTACTGTGAACCCCCGCCCGTGCGACTGTACCCTAAAAACACTTCACTACACTAACACACAATAAAAGAAAAAGTAAAAAACACTACATATACACATACCCCTACACAGCCCCCCTCCCCTCCCCAATAAAAATGAAAAACGTCTGGTACGCCACTGTTTCCAAAACGGAGACTCCAGCTGTTGCAAAACAACTACTCCCAGTATTGCCAGACAGCCATTGACTGTCCAGGCATGCTGGGAGTTTTACAACAGCTGGAGGCACCCTGTTTGGGAATCACTGGCGTAGAATACCACTATGTAAGTCCCTAATTTAGGCCTCAAATGCGCATGGTGCTCTCACTTTGGAGCCCTGACGTATTTCAAGGCAACAGTTTAGGGTCACATATGGGGTATCGCCGTACTCGGGAGAAATTGTGTTACAAATTTTGTGGGGTATTTTCTGCTATTACCCTTTTTAAAAATGTTAAATCTTTGGGAAACCAAGCATTTTAAGTAAAAAAATATTTTTTTTTACATATGCAAAAGTCGTGAAACACCTGTGGGGTATTAAGGTTCATTTTACCCCTTGTTATGTTCCCCGAGGGGTCTAGTTTCCAAAATGGTATGCCATGTGTTTTTTTTTTTTGCTGTCCTGGCACCATAGGGGCTTCCTAAATGCGACATGCCCCCCGAGCAAAATTTGCTCTCAAAAAGCCAAATATGACTCCTTCTCTTCTGAGCATTGTAGTTCGCCCACAGTGCGCTTCAGGTCAACTTATGGGGTACCTCCATACTCAGAAGAGATGGGGTTACAAATTTTGGGGGGGGGTCTTTTCTGCTGATAACCCTTGCAAAAATGTGAAATTTGGGGGGGGGAAACACACATTTTAGTTAAAAATAAAAAACATTTTTTTACATATGCAAAAGTTGTGAAACCCCTGTGGGTATTTTCTGCTATTACCCTTTTTAAAAATGTTAAATCTTTGGGAAACCAAGCATTTTAAGTAAAAAAATATTTTTTTTTTACATAGGCAAAAGTCGTGAAACACCTGTGGGGTATTAAGGCTCATTGTATTCCTTATTACGTTCCTCAAGGGGTCTAGTTTCCAAAATGGTATGCCATGTGTTTTTTTTTTTTGCTGTCCTGGCACCATAGGGGCTTCCTAAATGCGGCATGCCCCCAGAGCAAAATTTGCTTTCATAAAGCCAAATGTGACTCCTTCTCTTCTAAGACCTGTAGTGCGCCAGCAGAGCACTTTTCACCCCCATATGGGGTGTTTTCTGAATCGGGAGAAATTGGGCTTCAAATTTTGGGAGTTATTTTCTGCTATTACCCTTTATAAAAATGTAAAATTTTTGGGAAACCAAGCATTTTAGGTAAAAATTTTTTTTATTTTTTTTTACATATGCAAAAGTCGTGAATCACCTGTGGGGTATTAAGGTTCACTTTACCCCTTGTTATGTTCCCCGATGGGTCTAGTTTGCAAAATGGTATGCCATGTGGGGTTTTTTTTTTTGCTGTTCTGGCACCATAGGGGCTTCCTAAAGGTGACATGCCCCCCAAAAACCATTTGTTGCTCCTTCCCTTATGAGCCCTCTACTGCGCCCGCCGAACAATTAACATAGACATATGAGGTATGTGCTTACTCGAGAGAAATTGGGTTTCAAATACAAGCAAAAATTTTCTCCTTTTTACCTCTTGCAAAATTTCAAAAATTGGGTCTACAAGAACATGCGAGTGCAAAAATTTATGAATTTTCTCCTTCACTTTGCTGCTATTCCTGTGAAACACCTAAAGGGTTAAAACACTTACTGAATGTGATTTTGAATACTATGGAGGGTGCAGTTTTTATAATGGGGTCATTTATGGGGTATTTCTAATATGAAGATCCTTCAAATCCACTTCAAAACTGAACTGGTCACTGAAAAATTGTGAGTTTGAAAATTTGGTGAAAAATTTGAAAATTGCTGCTGAGCTTTGAAGCCCTCTGGTGTCTTCCAAAAGCAAAAACTCATAAATTTTATGATGCGAACATAAAGTAGACATATTGTATTTGTGAATAAAAATAAAAGTTATTTGGAATATCCATTTTTCTTACAAGCAGAGAGCTTCAAAGTTTTTCATAAAATTTTGGAATTTTTCACCAAGAAAGGATGCAATTTACCACAAAAAAAATTACCACTATGTTAAAGTAGAATATGTCACGAAAAAACTATCTTGGAATCAGAATGATATGTAAAAGCATTCCAGAGTTATTAATGTTTAAAGTAACAGTGGTCAGATGTTCAAAAAACGCTCTGGTCCTAAGGTGTAAAATGGCTGGGTCCTTAAGGGGTTAAACAAACTAATTTTGGTGCATGTAGTGAAATAAAGAAAAACCTATATAAATTGGGTATCATTGTAACTGTATGGACCTACAGAATAAATATATGGTGTCATTTTTACCGAAAAGTGCACTGCATAGAATCGGAAGACCCCCAAACATTTTTTTCCCAATTTTACCCCACAAATATTTTTTTTCTGGGTTCGTTGTAAATTTTGTGGTGAAATGATTGATGATATGTCATTACAAAGTACAATTGGTGGCGCCAAAAATAAGCCCTCATATGAGTCTGTAGGTGCAAAATTGAAAGCGTTATGATTTTTTGAAAGTGATGAAGAAAAAAATGAAAGTTCAAAAACTGAAAAACCTGTTGTCCTTAAGGGGTTAAAGAAGTAAAATCCTGCAAGTCAGATTTATTGACCAATAGTTAAAATACAAAATAAATTGCTAATGTGTGTCAGCAAAGTAGGAGGAGTAAAAGTGGGGGGGATTTTGAGAGCGCTACTGTCAGATGGCGATAGTTGAAGTCAAGAAACGGTATGAGCCAGCACTTATGCAGGACTAACTTTTATTGAAAAAAGAAGTCAAGAAGTAAAAACAGGACAACACGTTTCGGCACTCGCTGGCGCCTTCCTCAAGTCCACAATCATAAATTTGTGTAGTCCTAGCCGGAGTTCCTGCGTCAGGTCTGTACATAATATGTGTCAGATTACCATGTGTAAAATTAAATATCAAATTATTCATTGATTCGAATGTACAAAAAAAATACACTGAATGTTTTGTATGATTTTATCTTTTACATATCGTGATATAAATAGTAAATGTGTGATTATTGAGTTAATGTATACAGTACCTTTTATTTTGTTTAGGGAGAACCTGGACCTGCTGGGTTTCCAGGTACGCCAGGTACTAAAGGTGAAGCAGGAAGCCCTGGACTGCCTGGATTACCAGGAGTATCAGGTCCTAAAGGAGATCCAGGTGCCCCAGGATTTTCAGGTACCTTGAAAAGATTGATATCTGAAACTTATTTGCATGTCAGATATACAGTAAACTATAAACAATAAAGGATTCACATTGTTCCAGGAAGAGGTAGATTTTTAATTGGTAGCATTCTCGGGTACATATATCTACCTAATTGATTAACTTTTGTTTTTAATAATAATAATAATAATAATAACATATATATATATATATGAGTAAGTCCACTTTTTATATGTCATTCACAATGCGATATGAGTAATATTTTAGATTTCTTTTTGTGGTGATATCATTTTATTCACCATTTTTTGCATTATAAATCATTTTTTAAAAGGGTAAAATGAATTTATTGTTTTTTTTATTTAAAACTTTCTTATTCCTTACATTTTTTTCCCCACTTTAGTAAAACAATGCAATACCATTTCTAGTGCAGTGTATATTTTCCAGCAATTTAGACCCTGCAAATGCGTATCACAGATGCATGGGGGCTTTGGGTATGACAACAATCCATTGGCACCGCACAGTCATGTTGTGAGGGCGCATTACATTACAATTACATCCTAAGGTGGGAAGTGGTTGGTAAGGACCTGGGATTACAACAGACTTGGCACTGATGCAGGCAGTATGTAGAAGTGTAGTAATTGAAGAGGGAAGGGGTCAGGAAATGAGAAGGTGAAGGACTTGTTGTGACTGACGCAGCTCCATAACATGACAATGCTGAAAAAAATTTCTGTTAGTAAATTAGGAGAAATTAGAGACCTGTATCCCAAAAGGCTCCACATATGTATTGCACATGATGTCTTAAAAGCACCATGAAATGATTTTTTGAATGTTCACTTCAATACGGTGTTTTTGCTTTTTTTTTTAATCATTTTTAGGTGCTCCAGGTCTTCCGGGATCAAAAGGACTTGATGGACCTCCAGGAAACTCTGGTGGTCCGGGCTCACCTGGACCAAGGGGTAAAAAAATTATTGTAAAGCTTGCATACATTATTTGGACAAATATGTGTTCATGCTACTTGACTTTAGTAAGGGTTATTTTTCTAGCTGATATACAATATTTATGAACGACATCTTTTCACCCTCGAGGAAAACAAAGAAATCAATGAAAGGATTTGATATCTGAACTAATTCACCTTTGATATTTAAGATACAGTCAGCCCAATAATGTACTCCATGAGGAAAAGAGCATTTATGAAATATATGAGCAGTTTACAGAGAAAGTTCTTTATAAGTACTTTTATAAAATGTTGTTTTTTATAGCTTATGTTGTGTAGTTGTCACCATTGCTTTGGTTGAGCAGTATGCCTTTTTACCCACCAATATATAGTAATGGAGCATTGTTCAGCCATCAGCTAGTTTTAATGCTCATTATATTCCTTGTTCTTTACACAATCATGAATACCAATCTGTTGCACACTTTTCTGTTACTTGTCTTTATACAGTATGTGTAGGATTGTGATATCTGAAGGCCAAATTTTAGCTTAATAGATATGTCGATAAAGCAAAGTAATATGCTAATAAACTTTAGCGCTAACTGTATGGGAGGGTCACTAGGCTGCAGATCCAGACTTCACCTATGACAGCCACTTTCCTGGAGTTCAAATGATGGCTTGCCTTACTCAGATGCCCCAAAGTCTTAATGGTAGAGCAGGATAGGAAAACCTACCAGCAATTGCACAAGAAATATACAAAAGCACGTATGAATAATTAATAAGTAACTGCTCACTAAGATGATTGTGGCAGATAGAGGTAGTTGTATCAACATCATGATTTAGCAGACACACACCGATTGGTGGAATAACGGAGTCCAACAGCAATGTGAACAAGGCCTAATATGGGAGTAAAAGGGGACAGTATTGACAACCTCTCAGTCTTTTATATATCAGTAATATCTTATAAAAGTGTAATTGGTTAGTGAACATGGTGGAACAGAAGAACTGATTAGATTTGCTCACCAATAACAAAGTATTAAATACAATGCATCTTTAGATTTACTCTTATTTTATTACGATTTTTTTGTTACAGTAACATAATACACACATATGCAAGGAATCATCACAAAAAAAAAAAAAAATATATATATATATATATATATATATATACATTAGATTCCAGCTACCCATTGCTTTCCCTGAAGTACCTATCTACAGCCTAACTGGCATAAGTCTACTTGCAAAATAAGAAAAGAAAAAAAAGAAGAAAGAGAAGAAAAAAAATACATGGCATATTTAGGCTATAGTTTTATTATAAGCATTGACACATTTAATATATTTTGTAGGGGATGCTGGGCGCTCTGGGCCTCCAGGACCTCCAGGTGAAAAGGGTCAACCAGGCCAAGATGGAATTCCTGGCCCTGCTGGCCTAAAAGGAGAACCAGGTCTGTGACTGTCAATTGTGACCATAACTTCTCATCAGCCTGATTTTTTTTAAAAATGTTTTATGCTTCTGTTTCAGGACTACCAGGCTTTGGGACACCAGGAACGCCTGGACTTCCTGGGACTCCAGGTATTTACATATGTCTCAAAAGGTTTCACGTGCTACCAAAGAACACTGAGCACTTCTATACATAGAAATTATATCTGGTATTAATTTATTTCTTATAGCAACACATTTACTCTGTATTTTATTACTACACATGAAGGCCACAGGGACAAGTCTTCCTTAGCTTATATGTAGTAGAAATGCCCCCATTACATTTCTTTTTGTTAAATAGCGTTTTCATGAATAATTGAAATATAGCCCGGTCTTCATTGTCTAAGGATTAGGCAATGGTTGAACCATTTTTTTAGCTACATTATTTGTATTTTATGTCCTTTTACCCCTTTTTTCTGCTCCTAAGCACTTTACATTGCTCTCTAAAGCAGAGTATTGTGAACCTCATCTAGAGACAGTACTATAAACCAATAGGTTGCCAGCCACGATATGATTGCCTGTCCCTCTATGTATACATACTTATATGTATTATAATCATATATGTTTGCGAGCCACTAACTAATTCTTTAGTCCAGCATCCTTCCCCTACATGTTCTAGCTACACCTATGTGTTCTTTATTTTGCAGCTACTTGTGTAGATTTATAGTGATGATTATTATACCAAAATAAATCTACAAGGATACTAAATGAGCAAACCTGATAGGAAGTGCTGAAAAGCCTGAAAGAACAATTCACCACACAGTCATAGGCAGATAGTAATGTAACTGATCACCAAGACAAATGCTGGCTGACATTAAAGGGGTACTCCGCTGCTCAGCGTTTGGAACAAACTGTTCCGAAAGCTGGAGCCAGCTCTGGGAGCTCGTGACGGTTTGTTCCAAACACTGAGCAGCGGAGTACCCCTTTAAGAATAGTATGACAACTAAGAAAATACAGCAGCTTGTAGATCCATAAGATGAGAAGAGGAAAAGTTAGGTAACTTTACTATGGCAAGTAGCAAAGGCAAGAGATCAGCAATCCTATGGCTGATAGCAGAGGCAGGAGAATGACAATCCTGCAGCTGTTAGCAGAGGCAGTAGAACAGCAATCATAAAACTGGTAGCAGAGGTAGCAATCCTAAAGCTGGTAACAGAGACAGCAGAGAAGCGATCTTGTGGCTGAAAGCAGAGGCATATTCTGTACATTGCAGTGAACTTTTAAAGATGGCCTCACCACCACTTCCAATGTTCAGTCTTGGTGAAAGGATGATTCACCACTTCCAAAATGAAACTTCAGCTGTATTGAAATAACCAGCAAAACATTACCCAAGTGTTGGCACACATAAAAGTCCATCAGAATCTTTTCAAGCGCATGCCCGCTTTTCATTACTGAAAATAAAGCCGAAGTTTTGTTTTGGAATTGCTGGATTAACCTTTCTTCATTGCTTATGCACCTGGCTGAGATGCGTACCCAACCACCTGGAAGGAAGCGAACTGGACTATGGTTGAGTTTTACACAGAGCACTGCCTTGATGTCTCTGTTACTAAAGATGGATTAAACCTACCAGCAGTGAACGGCAAATTCAGTAGGAGAGAGACCCTTAGTAAAACTTTAGACACATTTTTTTCAGTGTAAAAAAAAGCTAAATGTTTAATGGAAGTGCATTGCATCTTGGATACTGCTCACATATATTGTTGAATAAGCGTGAGTTGTATTAAAAGTTAATGATCATTTCAATGTATTTCATTTTGTTTTGTATTTGCAGGTGCAAAGGGTGAGCCAGGATTTTCTGGTCCCCCCGGATCTCCTGGATTTCCTGGCACTAAAGGAGACAGTGGTTATCCTGGACGTCCAGGTAGCACAGGACCACCAGGACAACCAGGTCTCCCTGGACTAGCCACACCAGGTCCTAAAGGAAATACTGGACCACCAGGACCTCCCGGACGCTCAGGTAAAAACATTTACTCTTATATCACTGTGAGTAATTATTTTGCTACCAGCTATTTAGTTTCAGAATCAATTTTTATTTCTCACACCAAAAGGTAAAATATCATTGAAATCTAGTAACTCACCAATAGCAAAACTACACAATAAAAATATTGAGTTTCAATAAATACAATACAGTAATATAGGATACAACAGAAGCACACAATATAAAAATGGATTTGTAGATAATAATAAGTAAAATGTGATTGTTGCTTCTGTTGCTGAAAGGCTAATAGCTGGTAGCCAAAAAACAATTCAAAAAAGAGCACTTGTTTCAGCATGATGTCACTGAAATAAGCTAGTGAGCACAAATAGCCTTGGCACAATCTATGGCAATTCCGTTCATGGTCACCCAATCAATGAACATAGTGAGCACGTGTGAAAAAAAATCATTGCCTTCTACACTGTGAAATCCATGGGGGCACAGAAGCATGAACAAATTTGGAGCCTTGTGTCTGCGATTCTAATTCCCGCACTCCATTGACTTCATCTCATTGCATTATACAGCGGAATCCACTGAACATCAGTCCTCACTTTGCGTTCCATTTTTGCGTGCAGCATCTTCATATATTTGTTATCTCATTTGTACAAGGACAACATGACTGACTCCCTGTGTGTGTATAGGAATGCTATTAAAGTAAATGGATATATACATTGGATGAAGGTCACTTGCCAATAAACACATTGTTTGCTTCTTTTGTTACTTCTATTGAAGAGTGAAGACTAGTAACAATTATATATTTCTTTAAGTTATACTAGTAGTCATTGACATCTCATTAGCTTTAGAGCTGCTATTCTGAATTGTTACGGCACTGCTTTTTTTATTGTCAGAAGTACATATAAGAATTATTATGTTGTCTGCATTTAGATAGTAAACACCTATAGCAAAAAGTAACCAAGTCAGATCACTGCATATCTTCTAGGATAAAAACTTCACCTCCCATATTGAGAGGATGATAGACTGTACAGGCTCTGAAACATCAAGGGTTACTAGGGGTTTAAGCTGGGAGTCCATTATAATGTCTTAATACATTCAGTACAATATATGTTTAGCACAATATAGCAGATTTGTACAGCAAGCTCTTAAATATATCAGCATTTGATAATTATACATCGTAAAAAAAACATCAATTGGAGTCAGTTTGGAAGTGACATCTTGTACTTATGTCTTGTATGAGAAAGCAGATCATTAGTTCTCTCCAACAGACAATCTGCAGCGCCCGTGTTCAGTGAGAAAAGTCTAGCACATCCCTGCTCAGTCATGCTCTCCTTGTAAGCCTTGTATTTATTGCATGTATTGTGGGAAAGAACCATTTTGTCTTGTTTATTTGTGCATGTGCTAATGTGGATAAAGCAAGCTATTATCAGTGTTCACAAAGGTCAGCAATTCGGCCCTTTGTCCCACAGGCCAATAGGACATGTTGTTAAAATGCTGCATGTGCGATGCTTTGGTGTGAAGTCCGACATCAATTACAAAAACAGACAAAAAAAGCATAAAATACAAACTGGTAGATGAGGTTATCTAAAGACTATTCTATGATGCTGATAAAACCAGTATTACATAGATGATGCTCTACTGTATTGTCCAAAGATCACTGTTGTAATACAATGCAGTAAGCATTCTCCCCTTCAGTTCTGCATCATATTTTGTAACAACACTGATAATAATTTGTTTCCACTGGTACGTTTGGGACTTGCTGAAATAAAATATATGTAACCAGAATGTAGGATTTGTTTTTGTTGAATATTTCTAACAATCTTCGTGTTTCCCCCTCATTCATCTAATGATCAATATGGAAATGGATATTTGAATTGTGATCTCACTTCCAGGCCCTGAAGGTCAGCCCTTAAATGCTAGATTATTGCATGTAAACTGACAATGTTAAATCACTGGCTATTTTCAGGAACAGTGGTCTATGGTATGCCAAGTCATTGATTTACCAATTCACATCACATGTATCAGTGTCATTGTACATGCTAGGGCGCTTACTGAACCATGCCTTTGTGTGAATAAGTAGTTTATCATATTGCTGTACAGTGCTCCCTCAACATGTAACATTACATGGTTCCAGAATGAGTATTGTATGCTGAAAATATTATTTGATGAAAACAGGAAATTGGTTCCGAGGTCTCCGAAATGTGAGCAGGTGGCTTAGTTTGTTGTGTAATGCAGTGTTTTCCAACCTTTTTTGGCTCGTGACATTTTTTTTCGTGGGGAACCCCTACTGAAGTTGACGAGCAAAAAAAAAAAAAAAAAAAAGGGAAACGGCCGCAATGCACAATATCTATTTATCTGTGGGTATGTAGATTACAATGCTGCTTTATACAGCAACTCACAAATATCTTCTAGAATGTCTTCTAAAATCTGCATCGTTCCCTTCCATCTGGTCCGGGAACACAGTCCAGGGTCGGGGGAAGGATAGTCCGAGGGCCAGTGCACCATCCCCTGCATTTATCCCTTTCCCGGCCTGTGCACCTGTGACTCACTCACGGCACCGCAGGGGGGAGGGGGACGCTGTGTGTGCAATGCGCACGTAGGCTTCCCTTCCCCTCTGCACCGCCATGATTCACAGGCGCAGGCGGGGCGGGGGATTTAAAAAATAAATAAATAAAAATTACCTGCTGGTAATGAAACACCGGGGTTGGGAATCACTGGTGTAGTGGTTACTTGTTCTCTTCAATGGGAGCTGAGCTGCAGTTACCTATCACTGCCACTACACAATGAACAAAGCCATCTGCATCCAGCCCCATTCATTGTACATATGCCGGAGCCTCTGGTCGGTACTCCACCAGTGACACATTAATGGCCTATCCTGAGGATAGAAAGCCAATTTAATAGTCTTGGAAAACTCCTTTAATCACTTTCTACACTGATGGGAGCATTTTCAGGGTCTGTTCTTGACCTTTTGATGCTGCTGAGATTGTTGTTTAAGGCTCCATTCTCAACACGTTTTGGGGCTATGTCGCTGGTATACCTTATGATTCTGACAAAAAGGTAATCAAAGTGTATATAGAAGCACGAAGTGTGTCTATTGACTTTAATAGATCAAGTGCAGTCAACTAGTCATTGTGTTTGGTTTCCCAAAGGTGTACTTTTTTTCTAAAAAATAAAGATATTGCTGTATTACCCATAATGCTGCATTATTTACTTATAAACCCAGCAGAATAATGATGTACTCTACTGTACGTCAGTCATTGTTAAAGTGTACCTGTCCTTTAAAAAACACTTTTGACAGATGTTGACAAACACACAAACCAAATTGGCTGAATCTTTATTCACTTTAAAAAGGATATTTACTTGAAAAAGGATATCCATACAAAATGTGTGCAGGGGTACAGAGATTGATTGGTTTACATGCACTCTGCACTTTATATGCCCAGCTTTAGTTAAGATGAACGCATCTATTAGAATGAGATCCATGTGGACTGTTTTCTTACAGTGCGACATAGTCAGGATGAAGCCTGGTATTCCTTCACTTTTTCATTTTCATAGTATAGAATTATGGCTGTTCCTCTGTGCGTATTATAGCATATGTCTTTTCTTTCGGTCTCTTTGTGTGTAAAATAGATGTGAGCATAGCCTCAAATTGTAAAGGAGTATTCTGGTATCAATGGGAATTATAACATCCAAACATCAATATATTAAAGGAGTACTCCGGTGATTTTTTTAAAACAACTGGTGCCAGAAAGTTAAACAGATTTGTAAATTATTTCTATTAAAAAATCTTAATGCTTCCTGTACTTATTAGCTGCTGAATACTACAGTGGAAATTATTTTCCGTTTGAAACACAGAGCTGCCTGCTGACATCATGAGCACAGTGCTCTCTGCTGACATCTCTGTCCATTTTAGGAACTGTCCAGAGTAAAAGGAAATCTCCAAGCAAACATATGCTGTTCTGGACAGTTCCTAAAATGGACAGAGATGTCAGCAGAGAGCACTGTGCTCATGATGTCAGCAGACAGCTCTGTGTTTAAAAAAGAAAAGAACTTCCTCTGTAGTATTCAGCAGCTAATAAGTACAGGAAGGATTAAGATTTTTTAATAGAAGTCATTTACAAATCTGTTTAAATTTCTGGCACCAGTTGATTTAAAAAAAAAAAAAAACGTTTTTCACCGGAGTACCCCTTTAATACATTTCGAGCAGGAATAACAGAGGAACAGCAATGCATTCTGAAGAAAGATAATCAAGATCTGACATTTTATTCTAGATACTATTATTTACAGGGTTGTCCCGAATTAGAAAAACGCTGCATCTTTTGTGCAAAAACAGTGCCACTCTTCTCCCACTCTATGTAGTACTGCAGCTCAGTCCCTTTCACTTCAATGGAGCTGAGCTGCAATACCAGACACAACCTGAGGCCATGAGTGAAGAAAGAAAGATGCAGCATTTTTCTTATCCTGGACAACGCCTTTAAGTAAAACTAACACGACAGGAGAGGTCCTCTATGAAGGACTCTCCCCGAGTCATATTATTTTAATCAAATGTATTATCAATTAATAGTATTATCAGTATTTTGTGCCCCTGGCATAAGTACCATAGCTGTGTCAGCATATGATGTGTTTTGTCAAAAGACAAGCTAAGCAGCGTGGTGGTTAGTTATATTCTGACAGAGTTTTTATTCAAGCCACCTACTTCTGACAAGTGACTGAGGAAGAACTGTATGTTCTTTTTAAATTATAGGTCAACCTGGAAATATCACATTTGCACAGAGAAATGGGTATCATGCCATGGCCAGTCCCTGTTCAGAGATGTCTGGGCTTCTGTAATTGTTATAATTAGGTTGTGCAAATTACCTAGTTAAAACAATTATTAGTTTCACCTCACAGAATACAGTACGTGATTTACTCTGTGGAACTCAGAAACTCAGTTTCACTGGAAAACTGTGGAAGGGGGGCAGCACAGACTGGCCTGCCTGGGGGTCCAACATAGCATCCACTAATACAAAGATTTTAGTGTATCAGTGTAAGCTTAAGCAATGGCACATACATTAAATGCATGAAATTAGAAAAGAAGCAATTCAGATTTTCTCAACAGATAACAGGTTACCGCTTTGCAGTTTGGGTAATGGTCATGAAGGGGGTTTCTGAGATTTTGCACATATGGTTACAATAACAGACAATAATGTTATAATGCTGGGTTTATGTCATAGTGGGTCATTGTGTACATTTCTATAGGCCCCCTTTCTGTAGGGCAGGCTAAGTTGATGAGTTATAAGAAATATCGCTCAGCAGCCATGAAGGTGGGGATAATGAAATGACACTATCCATATTTAAGCCATATTTTCTGAATCATTCAAAGCGAACCTGCCAGATCAATTTGAGTGTACAGTGCTATGAAATCTGTGTGTGCTTTTTAAATTAATTTTTAATATGTTTAAAAACCTGCATAGTAGTTGATAGTTGATTTTAGTGTTCACTGCTGTTATTGAGCCACTGAGACTCCCTCATGGTGCACAGCTATTTCTCATTCTCTCCATTTCAGAAGGAAGCTCCAGAGCTGGGCTGTTTGTAGTACACAAGTTTCCCTTAATTGTCTGACCAATAACAGCACAGTGTCTATTCCTTTCTGCTTTGCTATAATAGTGTTATAGTGAAAGTGCACTGCATTATACAGACTGACACTGTGCTTAGGCATGATTTACAGTACTATGGATGGCATGTGGAGGGAAAAGAGATGACTGATGCAATGGCTTTACAAGGTCCTATGTGAGTAGAAAAGAAACAAGAATTAAAGCAAGGAAGGGGTTACACTAAGCACTCAACTGATACCGCAGATTAGAGAGAAGCCTTCATTTCCGGGGCAGTGTGGATCCTCTGGAGGATAAAGACATGCTCAAAGGAGGTACACATCTATGCTCTCTTCTGCATGGAGCAGTATCTAAACCTTACCCCTACATCCATTAAACGTAGGAAAGTTGTATGAAATAGCAGTGACCTTTTAAATCCATATTCTCTTTAGCACAAGTCCCAAATGATACCACTCATCTAAGTTTCAGCCATTTTTACAAAATCTGACAACTCAAACAATCTAACATGGCAATGACTTGGCATACCATGACAGTGTCAGACAGTGTCACACACTACTATGTAATGTCACACAGCCTTCAATACGTCACTGTTATGACTTAGTTACAAGGTTGTTAAGGCATAGCTGAAGTATTGAAATCTGTTTATACCCAAGTTAGGTGAGTTCTTGATGACTTTTCTGTCTACTGTCCTATAATGTGTTAGAATTGTCATCATGAATAAGTGATAATGTTCCCAGTACTAATAAGTTATATAGTAGAGAGCTATGTAATTTGTCTATATAATCACTTGCATTATTTATAAAGCTTTTTATGATTTTGTGCCATACATGGGAAACATTTCCATATACTTGTGAAAACGAGATCATAAATAATGTACACGTTTTATGTGGTTTGTTGTCATACTAAAGGATGGGCAGGATCTCCTAATGAAAATAATGTCTCATGTTTACAGAGAAAAAACAGCATACCACCCCAGTCAGGTTTTTGCTAGTAAAAATTATAATTTTACAATGCACTTGGCACATAGTTCCATTCTTGTAATTTGTAGTAAATATGTTTGTACAGATAATCAATGACTTACTACAAAATACAATACAAAATATATATGTAGGCAAGAGGGGACTGTAGAAGGAGTGAACCGTAATACCAAAATGGTCACCACACCGGGAAATCAAGTTACTTTGTTTATAAGCAGACAAAATAGTTTGAACATAGATGTTTGTATACATGGTAATAACTAAGAGAGTTCTGTGAGAGTACATTCTAACATTGTGGTTACCACATATTGGCAAAACCAATGGCTGAACAATATATTGGCAACATTGTATAATCATTGGGCACTGCATGTGGGCCTGGTTTTGTCAACAAGTGGCAACCGCAGCACGAAGATGTACCCTTATAGGGCAAAGCGATATCATTAAAGGGTACTCCACCGGAAACATCTTATCACCTATCCAAAGGATAGGGGATAAGATTTTAGATCACGGGGGTCCTGCCGCTGGGGACCCCCGCAATCTCCATGCCGACAGCAGCAGCAACAGTAACTCAGAAGCTTGCAGCTTCCACATTCATGATGTCATACCACGCCCCTTTCATTCAGGTCAATGGGAGGGGGCGTGACGGCTAGTACCCCCCGCAATCTAACATCTTATCCCCTATCCTTTTGATAGTGGATAAGATGTTTGTGGTGGAGTACCCCTTTAAGGTTGCTTTTCATGATAAATATATTGTTCTGTAACTACGCTAAGGGTAGGTTGCAAGATTTCTGGTTTGAGTCTCCTGCTGCGGAGTTACCACAATAGAATTACCACAGCCAGAAATCTGCAGCAGATTACAATGACCTCAATGAGGTCTGTTGCAGATTTTCACGAGTTGCAAGTAACCTGCCCATGTAAACATACCCTAAGAGAGCCTTGCTGAACCCAAACACTGATCTTTAAAAAATGTGTGTCTTAAGAGAAATTAGAGAATTGTCTTAAGTAAACTAATTCTTGAAATTAAGTATGGCCTTCCATGGGAACAAGCAGAAGAGGGATCCTATAGCTGGTTTTCCTGCTATCACTGATCATAAGCTCAGCTCATGTATTAGATGTGATTTGTAGCTCACTGCATCTGCCAATTCTGCTCTACAGAGCCGCATCAAAACAACATAGTACTTACAAATTCAGTCTAAATGCTTTTTGAAGTGCAATTACAATCTATTTTTTATGCTCTGTTTTATGTGTGTTTTATATGTAAATTTACAGAAAATAATTACAATTCAGTTTTGGTGGGGAATTGGAAATACTGTTCTCCTGTCCTTTTCCCAATACATGGGTCCACTAAATCCATACAGTGAGGGTATGTTCACATGGGAAAAAAAATCTAAATGAAAAACACCTAAAAATCTGCATGGAATTTGCTGTGGATCCTTTGGTGCTGATTTTGAGGTGGTTTCTTGCGTGGTTTTTCTAGTGTTTTGTTTTTTTCCCCAGCCACTATTGAATTCAATGTGAGTTTCCAAGCAATAACAAAAGGTGACATTTCACTTCTTTTTTCAGTGCAGACATTTTCAGCACTGTTTATTGAAACCACATGTTTTTTGAACATTTCACATTAAAGTCAAAAAGAGCTGGAAAATGCAGCATTTTTGCCCATGTAAACATACCCTAATTACTGATCAAGGATGCCTAAAGCTCTCTCTTAACCATGTGTGTACATCAGGTGTATATGCTGGATATGTTGAATAAATCCATAGACTGTGTGGACTAGACTTATATCAGAGTGTCTAGGTTTCCACACTGGTTTATTTGAGCATTTTTTGGAAAACTGTGCAGTTTTTGAGCCAAAGTCAGAAGTGGATTCAGTGGGATGGAGCAGTATAAGTATTTACTGTATATTTTCCATTCCTTTTGAATACAATTCTGACTTTGACTGAAAAACTGCAGTGTCAGTTTTCCAAAAAATGCTAAAAAAAACTAAATCTGTGTGGAAACGTAACCTAACGGTAATCTGTCGGTTGGGTTTTCATAGTGTAACTATTAAAGAGTGCTGGGTAGCAGGTACGATCATCTCAACAAGAATACATTTAGATGTGTGTACTTCTATTTGTGAGCTGATCAACAATTTTTTTTTACACATATGCAAATGAGCAGCAAATGCCAACAGGGTGGGTCCAATTGCCTCAAGTGCCTAGCATTTCTGTCCCCTACAATACAGAGGCTGTCATCCAAATGCAGGTAGAGGATTGGGCAGACAGCGATAGATTATAAAAATGCTGGACACTGGAGGTGATCGGCCTCGTCCTGTAGGCACATAACAGTATCTAACATAAGTGAGTCCACCCATCACATTTTTGTAAATATTTTATTAAAATGACACTCTGCTACAAAATAGTGAGTGCATAGCCTGTATAACAGTGTTTAATGCTGTTCCCCCTCAAAATAACTCAACACATTAATGTCTACACCTTTGAGAATTTGTGGAGCATCCTGAAATGGAAGGTGGGGGAGCTAGGCCTCAAGTCCTGCAGAAATGTGTGGGAACTTAGTTCCTGCACTTTTTCACAGCAGGAACACCGTTCCCATTAGCAGGAGTCCTGCAGGACCAGCCCTTGAGTGGATGTCTTGTGTTATCTTTTTTTCCTTGGACTTGACCCCTGGGGGAAGCGCAAGGTCTTTAACATCCTCAGGCTCTGTGATCTAGTCATGAAGAAGTCGAGGAGGACTCCAGTGGCAAGCTATGAAGCTTTGGTGAACTCCATACCTAAATTGCTTAAAGGAGTACTCCGTGCTTAGACATCTTATCCCCTATCATGCCCCCTCCCGTAGGCTTGCATTGAGGGGCGGAGCGTGACGTCACACGGGGGCGGAGGCATGACGTCACACGCAGCCGGCCGTGTGGTCGCCGGTAATCAGACCCGGAGCGAACACTCTCTGGGGACTGATTACAAACTGGGTGCCGCGTGCAAGATCACGGGGGTCCCCAGCAGTGGGACTCCCATGATCAGGCATCTTATCCCCTATCCTTTGATAGGGGATAAGATGTCTAAGCACCAGAGTATCCCTTTAAAGCAGTGCTTTACAATACAAATTGCTCATCTCACAAGCAGATGTTCACAAATTGGTAATTTGTCTTTAATCCTGACCTGGCACTGTGAAAATAGTTATACTATGTAAAACTACCTGACAGATTTCCTTTGGTTGCCATCTGACTTGTTCTGGACTGTGCGGCAGGTGGCATACAAGTGCATATGTTTAAGCAGTTTTATTAATTGGGAGATTGGAAAAATCTGAACTATACACCAGCCATACACATGAATGTGATGTGAAAATAGAGTAACATGGAGGTCAGGTAACACCACTTCCCCCAATCACTTTGGATTTAGATATCCTAATTGAGGAAAATGTGACAGAGGGGGGTCTTCTCTAGCCTCATCTAAAATTGCAAACTTACCTGTCCATGGGGAAGATATTATCAAAACCTGCACAGAGTAAATGTAGTGCAGTTGCCATAGCAACCGGATTGCTTCTCTTATACTAAAAATGTCTCTGAGAAGTAAAAGAGGCAATGTATTGGTTGCAGTAGGCAACTGCTCCACTTTTCCTCTGCACATGTTTTGATAAATCTCTTTTTATGTCTTCAGATACTGCACATGTGTATACTGGATGTCTTCAGATAATAGGATCATATAGAAGCCTAATTTCTTTATTTCCTGTTTTGTACATTAGCTGTGTTTCGTAATATGAGCAGATAACTTACTGTGAGATTATAAGAAGCTACAAATGGCAAAACATTTTTTGTAAATCATCTTATTATTTTGAGTATAAAATGCACTGAATTATACCTTATAATTATACCTTATAATATTCTATGGCAGAAGTAGAAAACCTTTAACACTTAATTTCTGAACTCAATTCATAGTGTGTTGTTAGCTTAGAACAATGGGCACTGTTGCTTGCAAAGATCTGGAGTGACAAGGTCGACCTACTTCTCTTGTAGAGGGTGAACGGTATATTATATATGAAAGATCCTTGGGTCACTAGCTAAGTGTATCACTGAACCCTGCTTCAATTGTACTATGACCAGACATATCATGTATTATAAACTATTCACTGACACAGTGGTTATTGAATTGACCTTATTAATGTATTACTGATAGAGCAGACACAATGCAAAGTATCCATTATTCATGTCATGATGTACAAAGTGCATGGTGACATTGGTCATTGTTGTCGTTGCTGCCAATATATTCGCTATTTGCAGATAAAGTAGATAACTGCGAGAAGGGAATAAGGAGATGACAATGTTGCTGTACATTGAAGACGAGTGCTTTATTTTTCAAACAAATTGCCCTGAAATAGAAGAGCAGGTTTATAATTTGAATTATAACTAAACCATTAATGAACCATCAAGTATTAAAATGCTAATATAGACAGGATAGATTCTTCATATAGCATACTAACCCCATTGACCCCACAGACACAGCTCTACTATTTTTGTGCCTTTTGCAGTCTATATTAGTAGTGGTACTCAGTGGTTTTCTCATCGCTGAGCCCTATTCTTTTCCTTTCATCCACATTCTTACCTATTCCTTTCTCATTTGCCAGCTGAGACCATTAATTATTTTTGTTTTAAGTCTCCATCTTACCTTTTATATTTTTTCCCTTCTCCTTTTGTGCTCTGTCTTCATATGCTTGCCCAGACGATGTTTTGGGCTTTTTTTTTTATCCCATATTATGCACACTTACCATTACTAGTCCTACAGTGCCATCTGTTATATCGCAGCACAGCTGCATCCATGCGCTTCATTGCTGTAACTGGGTCATGTGATCACCCACTGACTTCCGACGGACTACATGATTACATCATCACCTATCAGATCTCTCCTAGCAGCTCACAGACCACTTCTCTTCTTACTTGACTATACTCGATCTGTATACTGCTGCTGCTGATATCCCTATGGGATCAGGATATATAGTTTTTATACACCTTCCCTGAGGCTATATTCACATATTGAATTGGTTTTTTGTTTGTTTGTTTGTTTTTTTAAATGTTTTATATGATTTGTTCTATTATTATTATTTATAAATTGTTATAAAAATGCACCATTTTTACAGCAATCTTTGAAAATCACAGCAAAAAAACATTGTTAAAAAATGGTAAAAAAGCTAAAAAGAAATGCTGTAAAAATGCAACATATGAACACCTCAGTTGTGGTTAAGAGGTCATATAATTTTTGCCTTGTAGCAATATTTCTAAAAAAAAAAAGTTCCTTAAATGGACAGAGGTGGCAGCAGAGAGCACTGTGTCGGATTTGGAAGAACTACACAACTTCCTCTAGGACACACAGCAGCTGATAAGTACTGAAAGGCTTCACTTTTTTGAAAATAAGTAATTTACAAATCTGTATAACTTTCTGCCACCAGTTGCTTTGGAAAGATTTATTTTTCTCTGAAGCACCCCTTTAACAATAAGAACAATGTATTAGGAATTGCAGTTGAAGCATTTGCCTTATACAGTGTGGGACACAGCTCCAAACATTAGATCTAGTGCCTGTTTATAGTATCATAGTATATGCATTAGTTAATACTGTTCAGAAAGTCATGAAATACTAAGTGCTTCCTCATTCCAGACCTTCCATTCTGTGAGCTGAAAATCCTATTAAAATATGTATGTCAATTTTGTTTGCCACTCCGGATGCTTTCCCTGAGGTCCGCTAATTCATTTTCCCTTAAAAGTAGTCTTTTTTTTTTTACCTCTGAAATTAATTCATAATTTACACCGGTGTCAGTGAATGGCTTATATCCTTAAATAAGACATCAATGAATTAAAGGGGGTACTCCACCAGAAACATTTTTTTTTAAATCAACTAGTGCAGAAAGTTAAACAGATTTGTAAATTTAAAAATCTTAATCCTTCCAGTACTTTTCAGCTTCTGTATGATCCACAGGAAGTTCTATTATTTTTGAATTTCCTTTTAGTCTGACCACAGTGCTCTTTGCTGACACCTCTGTCTGTGTCAAGAACTGTTCAGAGCAGGTGCAAACCTCCATAGCAAACCTCTCCTGTTCTGGACAGTTCCTGACATGGACAGAGGTGTCAGCACTGTGGTCAGACAGAAAAGAAATTAAAAAAGAAAATAACTTCCTGTTGAGCATACATCATCTGATAAGTACTGGAAGGATTAGGATTTTTAAATAGAAGTCATTTACAAATCTGTTTAACTTTCTAGCACTAGTTGATAAAAAAAATGTTTTCCAGTGGAGTACCCCTTTAAGCATGCCTATCCAGTTACCATGTTAAATCCTTTATTTATATTATTGGAATAACCTTGTATTTTCTTCCTGCCTGATATTGAGAACAATGCTTGTGTTTTGTGCATGAAAACCTCCTGTTGTGAACATCTTTTGGTGATTATGTTACTTTGTGCTGTATATTAACTGGTGATTTTGTTTTGTGTTGTGTGACATTTCTAACATCGAACACTGGGCATTGGTGAACCTCTCCCAGGTCCTCAAGGTTAGATCTTAACATGCGCCATCTTCTTTCATTGCATGTTGTGGTTGTGGTGTAACCATAGTAATTACAATATAATGTCAGATCAGACAGCTCCATTTACCTTCAGAAGGAACAGCCAGACCTGAAGTTGTTTTGAAGTGAACTGCTTCTTTTTCTTTAGTTTTACAGCGGTCTTGGTCACACTGACTTAAGTTAACTTTTGTCTTGCTGAAATAAAATCTCTTTTCCTGCGTGTTTCAACATAAGTGATGTAATTTACTCCACTAAGCTGGTAAAAGCTTATTCCACAGATTCTGAATTATGGGAAAGAAATTCTCATGTTTAGAAGTAAGGAAGCAGCAATGAACACAGTAGGCTGTAAAAGATGCAGTATATTTTCACTTACAAAGTTGTTTTTCATCTTGTATTAACATTAAAAAGCAAACTTATAGCAGATAGATAAATCTTCTATAATGAACAACTCTGCAGCACCACCATTAGGCATTACTTATTTCTCACTAAAATCAAAGGGTCCTCCTGCAAAAGAGACGCTCTTAGTGTAGTATTGAGTAGCAAAGGTGATTGTTGAAGTTGCTGGAAAGTATCAGATAAAAGTCTGGGTAAAAGTTAGATTTTTAATAGATGATACGTTATTTAAAGTATACGTAGCGAGATAGTAAAGAATAATTACTATATTGTTTTTTGGGGAGTGATGATAAATTCACGTACAGAAACTGATAATCAGACCAGGAGCCGCTTTCTGCCATAATAGCCAACTGAGTAGGGCTAGGTTACAGTCGTATATTGTGTTTCAGCATTCACAGTAAGCCAAAGAATTCACCTATTAGCCCATGTACATGTTCACTTCATAACAATCTACATCTGGCATTTAAAATGAAACAAGTCCTCAAAAATTAGATGCAAACCTTATTTTTTTACATGGATTGTTGCTCTTAATAATCTTATTTATTCTGTATTTATACTGTTAAAAAATGTCCTATATTTTTAGTCCTCAGCAATGTCTGTATTATATTTCTGAATGGTAACATACTGTATGCTGTACAGTATGCGAGTCCTGTTCATAAAACATGCACATAAGAGTGCCACTTTCTAGGTCGCGCTGACTTCCATCACAATAGCTTCATTGTTCAGGGATTCAATTTGATGAAGTAAACTCTTCTGCACAGACCTGAAACTGAGCACAGCCATAGTCTGCATTACCTGAATAAAGCTTTAGAGTTCACCCCAGCACACTATGCAGAATGTTTCTTGTAGAGGTAGCTTAATAGGTGACACATAGTAGTACAATTTTTGGAGTAGAATATAGTAGTCAAGGGGAAGCATACCACTGTGTTCCAATCTTAGAAAACAATGTTATATGGCTTCTGAAATTGCATAGCTGTAGCACTACAGTCCCTTACATGATAATGCACAAAGCTGCAGCCACTATAAGTTGCAGTTCACGTTAATGCTGTATATTAAACAGTCATTCCTCATTCCTGACCCTGTTACCTAGGGCCTAACCCATTAATCATTTTCCGCTATACTCACCTTAAAGTAGCTTGGTGTATAAGTAAGCAATGTATTCCCAAATTCTTGTCCCATGCATGGTTGTGGCAGAAGTTAGTTAAGTCATTTGCCTGCCTAACACCCAGCATTTTTGACTAGGCTGAAATTAGTTTGCTATCCCAATTTTCAGGTAACCCCTTACCAGGTTCCAGGGAACACCATGGTTCCTCTGACACCTAAAGATAGTTACAGTTTATTTAAAGAGATTGGCTGGTGGTGATGTAAAAATAAGTGAGGTTATAAAAGAAGTAATACTTACCAAGACCAATTCCCTGCAGCTTCCATTCCAACGCTTGCTGTCCTCACTCATCACTACTTCCTCTTGGCTTTTGTGATGTGAAGTCTTTGCAGGAACTGTCCACTCAGTCATTCGGTGACCAAAGCATTTTCCTGCCTTTGTCAGTGATTGGCTGAGCAGGCAATTCTTGTGGGGACTAAACGTCACTAGAACCAGGAAGAAGCAGTGATGATCAAGGACTAGGAGCATCAGAGCGGCAGCTTTGGGGTATCGGGGTAGGTATCAGTTCTTTTTTTATTCTGATATCACCTTCATGCATATATAAAAAAAAATGTTTCTCCAAACAACTCATATAAGCATTTCACATCGCACTTACATTAGACAAACACATCTTTAATATAACACAAGGTATTGTTATTCTATTTTAGTGTGCATGTATACATAGTTTTAAATCATGTCAATTTGGATCTTACTCTTTCTTCCTAACTTTTTGTTTTTATAAATAAAGGTCCACCTGGCCAAGAAGGTCCTCGCGGACCCCCAGGCAGTGGAGGTTTCAAAGGTGAAAGGGGTAATCCTGGCAGTCCTGGACAACCTGGATTCCCAGGACCAAAAGGAGAAGCAGGAACACCAGGAATACCGGTAATGTAGAAATATAGATTTTACCGTTCTCATTAAAACTAAATGATACCTTAAGACAGTAGTCTCAAACTAGTCTCCAACCTCATGTAACTTGTGACCCAAAGCTGTGTGGCTCTCCATAAAAGTGCTGAGTTATTAACAAATTATTATCCATCATGTGGACCAGCACCATAAAAATAAGAAAAAAAAAGGTGCTAACAAATACCCAAAACTATTGTAACAAAAAGAGAGGTTTTATATATATATATATATATATATATATATAAATATACCGTATCTATCGGCGTATAACACGCACTTTTAAAACTTAAATTTAAGGGAAAAAGTCTGCCTGCGTGTTATACGCCATTAAATCTTCTGGTCACTGATTTAAAGCCGCCGCAGCAGCGGCTGCTTGTTAAGTATTAGCAGCACGTCCGCGGCCACTTTAAATCAGTGACCAGCCGCGTCTCCTTCCCGCTCTGCTATAAAGGAAAACTGTCACTTATTTTCTCCCGCACTATCCACAGGTACTGATGGATAGTGCGGGAGACGCTGATTAAAATGAGCCCTACATTGTCTGGATCTGCGCTACCTTTTAATCAGCGTCTCCCGCACTATCCACCAGTACCTGTGGATAGTGCGGGAGAAAACAAGTGATTTCCCCCCTTTCCCTGTTTTTCATAGTTTTGTTTATTTTCCTTACCTGGCTGCGCTTCGGAAGGTCAGGTCAGGCGGCGGGTCTTGCGGGCTGCGGTCAGTGAAGAAGATGAGTGACGTCCTCTGCTGGCTTCTCTGCGCGGCATCAGTGACGTCACTTCATTTCCTGTAGTCGCCGCTGAAAAGTGACATCCGTGATGCCGCGCAGAGGAGCCGGGAGAGGACGTCACTCATCAGCTTCAATGACCGCAGCCCGCAAGACAGCCGAAGCGCAGCCAGGTAAGGAAAGGGGAAGAATAGCATATTGGTCTTCAACCTGCGGACCTCCAGATGTTGCAAAACTACAACTCCCAGCATGCCCAGACAGCCATTGGCTGTCCGGGCATGCTGGGAGATGTAGTTTTGCAACATCTGGAGGTCTGCAGGTTGAAGACCACTGGCATAGGAGGAACATGATGGGGGGATGATGAGACAGGGGGAAATGATGAGGGGGGGATGATGGGGGGATGATGAGACAGGTTGGGGGGGATGATGAGGGGGGAATGATGGGGGGACATGATGAGACAGGGTGGGAGGATGATGAGACAGGGGGAAATGATGAGGGGGGAATGATGGGCGGCATGATGAGACAGGGTGGGGGATGATTAGGGGGAATGATGGGGGGACATGATGAGACAGGGTGGGGGGATGATGAGACGGGGAAATGATGGTGGGGGAGGCACTAAAGGCTTATTGTTTGTATGGCTAGTGGTGGTCTATGACAGGGGGAAATGATGAGACATGGGGGATGATTAGGCATGGGGGGTGGCGATGAGAGGGGTAAATGTGGCACAGGGACTGATAAAAGGGAAGGATACAACAGATACAAGATCACCATACGCATTGGTTACAATAAGAATTCAAAACTGACAATATAGCAGACATATCATGACATCTAAACAGTGCCAATTTGGATAGCACATTACCAATATGTAACATTTCACACTCAATTATTTATTGGCAAATCTTGGTTTGTGATTTCTTGTTTCTCCATGTTTACGATGTCTCATGATCATTACTGTAAACTGAATGTGGCTCACAAGGCACACATGGTTGGAGATCTCTGCATTAAAGGGTTATGTTTTACATTGACACACAGCATTCATTTATATTGAGACATAAAATGTTGATAGCTTTACTAAACTTGAGAATATGTTCATCTTTATGCAATTTCTTCTCTCATGCTTACAAATTGTTCATCTCATGACAAGTGACTATAAGATGCTGTAACTAAAATTGTCATCAGGCATTCTTCCATTGCTCTTTACATTCTCTTTCATGGATGGAAAGTTACCATTACATTCAGCTTCTATTTCATTGGGACCTCATCGGTTGGCTGTCCATCATTTCTAACATTGCAACCAAGTCGACTGGTGTAAACAGTTGATTTTCTGCTTCCATTCATTACAATGTTTTCCTGTTGATTCAAGTGTTACTTAAGTGATGCAAAGAATATTGGATGAAATACATTGTTTGTGATGGATAAAAGAATGCACGATAAAGTGCTTCTCAAGGAACAACAACTGATACATCCAGGTCAATGCAGAGTATCTTAATGTCCATTTCAGCATAGACAGTCTGCACAAACATTGGGAGGTTGATATAGGACTTATAGACTTCAGAGCCTGCATTCCTGTTATTTTCCACAGTATATATAGTGATGATGGTTGCATACTGTGTGTTCCTATGGCTCACACTTAATGCCTACCTGAATGTAGTTCATGTCAGCTTTGCTCTTGTCACTTCTCCCCTTTTGTGCTAAGACAAAAGTACTGCTGTAGGAACATGTCAGTGAATTGTGATCTGAATCCAGACAGACATCTAGAAAGATTGTAGTCTAATCCTAGATTATCCATCATGAAAGGCCTTTCCGTGTAAATAATATCAAGTAATTTACTATTTGTCAATAGTAACAAAAGCAAACTTTAAATAACAAGCAATATCAAAATGTAGTATATGTACGTTACTAAATCGGATCGGATTTGTTTTACAAATACATTAATTACCAAAAATAATAGCAAATGCTGTCAGCTCTTCAATTGTATTGTTGTAACTTACCAAATATCTTGAACATGTTGATAAATACTCATTATACCCATGTAACTGGGTAGAAATTCTTAAATCATCTGCAGGTTATAAATCTTCTATTCAGTCTCTAATAGCATTAGGAATATAATACAACAATCATTTATGCTCCTACTTCCTATCAAGCTGTTTGGGTTTTGGCTTTGGTGCTTACTCCAAGCTGTTAATTTTGTCTATTCTTTTTCTATTTACTCAGCATCAGTGGGTAGAACATAGTGTACAATGTTACATGGGCAGAAGGAAAATTACATTGCTAAAAAAAATAAATGGAACACTTAAACAACACAATGTAACTCCAAGTCAATCACACTTCTTTGAAATCACACTGTCCACTCAGGAAGCAACACTGATTGACAATCAATTTCACATGCTGTTGTGCAAATGGAACAGACAACAGGTGGAAATTACAGGCAATTAGCAAGACACCCCCAATAAAGGAGTGGTTCTGCAGGTGGTGACCACAGACCACTTCTCAGTTCCTATGCTTTTTGGCTAGAAGGTTTGCTGTGTCTGTCAGCATAGTGTCCAGAGCATGAAGGCGCTACCAGGAGACAGGAGTGCATCAGAAGACATGGAGGAGGCCGCAGAAGGGCAACAACCCAGCAGCAGGACCGCTTCCTCCGCCTTTGTGCAAGGAGGAGCAAAATTACCTCCAGCATTGCACAAATGTGCATGTGTCCACTCAAACGGTAAGAAACAGACTCAATGAGGGTGGTATGAGGGCCCAATGTCCACAGGTGGGGGTTGTGCTTACAGTCCAACACCATGCAGGACGTTTGGCATTTGCCAGAGAACACCGAGATTGGCAAATTCTCCACTGGCGCCCTGTGCTCTTCACAGATGAAAGCAGGTTCACACTGAGCACATGTGACAGACGTGACAGAGTCTGGAGACACCATGGAGAATGTTCTGCTGCCTGCAATATACTCCAGCATAACCGGTTTGGCGGTGGGACAGTAATAGTGTGGGGTGGCATTTCTTTGGGGGGCCGCACAGCCCTCCATGTGCTTGCCAGAGGTAGCCTGAGTGCCATTAGGTACCGAGAGGAGATCCTAAGACCCCTTGTGAGACCACATACTGGTGCGGTTGGCCCTGGGCTCCACCTAATGCAAGACAATGCTAGACCTCATGTGTCCGGAGTGTGTCAGCAGTTCCTGCAAGAGGAAGGCATTGATGCCATGGACTGGCCGGCCCGTTCCCCAGACCTGAATCCGATTGAGCCCATCTAGGACATCATGTATCGCTCCATCCACCAATGTCACATTGCACCACAGACTGTCCAGGAGTTGGCGGATGATTTAGTCCAGGTCTGGGAGGACATCCCTCAGGAGACCATCCGCCACCTCATCAGGAGCATGCCCAGGCATTGAAGGGAGGTCATACGGGCACGTGGAGGCCACACACACTACTGAACCTCTTTTTGACTTGTTTTGAGGACTTACATCAAAGTTGGATCAGCCTGTAGTGTGGTTTTCCACTTTGATTTTGAGTGTGACTCCATATCCAGACCTCCATTGATCATTTTGTGATTTTGTTGTCAGCACATTCAACTATGTAAAGACAAAAGTATTTCTTATGATTAGTTCATTCATTCAGATCTAGGATGTGTTTGTTATCTTAGTGTTCCCCTTATTTTTTTGAGCAGTGTATATTTTGTACATTGGTTGTACAATAAAGCCAAGAGGCGTCCTCCTTTGGATTGAATAGACACATATTGCATTTGTTCCTATTTACACTAAAAAGTCAGGAAAACAAACTGAGCCTGTATCATAATGTACTTGTCAACAGGGTGATTCCGGAAGACCAGGTCTGAATGGAATGAAAGGAGATCAGGGTGTACCCGGTGTCCCAGGTTTCCCAGGTAATATCATTGGTGGCTGGGTGTGTATAGAGTCTAAGTTGCTGTCCCAAAGTATGCAGAGTCCACATATTATCATGGAAATATTTCGCCTCCCAGACAATGGACAGAGCCAAGCATGAGAGAACAGCAAAGATTAACTTCAACAATGCTCTATATAATCCATATAATATGGTGGAATGTGATATTTTAATCCTCCGTGAGATCTTCATTTTTATGTTATTTATACCAGCTGCCTGCCAGAGGCAGACAATGGTGGGTGCTGAGTTACATCACTCTTAGGATCCTGATAACACAACTGACTGTAGTTGACAGAACTCTGAGATATACATTGCATACTCCATCTAGACAAATAATACAGCATTTCAACAAGTCAAGTGTAATTCAAATGACCAGTCTATAAGCATGTTATGTGTCTTTCAGGCATGAAAGGACCCAGCGGACCTCCTGGTTTGGCTGGATTTAAGGGCGACCTAGGCAGCCCTGGTCTTCCAGGTGAGAAGAATCTTTTGGATTCAGTTTTAATTTTGAGTTGGCATTTATCACAATTTTATCTTATGGCAAAACATGCTTTTGGTCAGCATAATAGTCAGAATGTGATTTATGAAACAAAAGGGAATGTATAATGAAAAAATGAATTATTGTTGAAATCAAGTTTGTATGTTAACCATATTTTTAAAGACTTTTTGGTGATGTTTTTTCTAATTGTGCAATTTACTATCTATATTTTAAAATAATCATAAAATCTTGCAGCTTTCATTCTGGCCTCTAGGGCTAAAACTAAGATGACACTTAGCGTTCTGTACAGATCATTGCACTGTTATGCCTTTCTTCTCAGAGAAGACAAGAAGTACAGGGAAGGTGATACCAGTAAATAGATAACACTGGATCCATCACCACTCACAGCAGAGATCAGTATACCCCCTCCCTTTAGAATGGCCTCTGAAAAAGTCACAGAGAGTGCTTAATAGCATCACCAATTCATCTGAATGTGACAACTTCAGTTTATTGTTGTCTATGTCCATGGGTCCTGCTGTGAAGCATATCACTAAATGCAATTAAAAACAGCTCAGGCAAGATGGCAGCCCCCATAATAATGTACAAACAAGGTAATAAAAAAATAGTATCTGATAAAAAACAAAAACTTATTTCAGTGTTTGATCCTAATCAGGAAAAATATATACAGGTTATACATCCCTTTAACTCTAAATAAGCCTGGAGTGGAATAGCAAGATGGGATGCGATGTTGTCTGACAATGCAACAACACATCCTCAATAGCCAAAGCCGGGCAACACATCTGTATCCAAGTAGGTTAGAGGCAGTGTGTCTGTAACAAAGTAGAAATGTAGCTGAAGTTTAGTCCCTTATGGTGACATTGATTTCTGCTTCTGATTTGTGTACATCATCAGAATATCTCTTAAACCATTTTAACTCTTCTTTACATCAATGCATTTTTTCTACAATTTTACTTACAGGTTTGCCAGGATCACCTGGTCCAAAGGGTGAGATCAGGACTATACCAGGACCACCTGGTCCACCTGGACGCCCCGGAAGCAATGGACCTCCAGGACAACCAGGACCTCCTGGATTACCAGGTACATAAGGCAGTGATTAAAAATCAGAATGATTAACCATTTATCACTGGTTGGTGGATTTGGGTGAACATTGACAACTGTCCCACCAATCATAAGCAGTCCTCATTGTTTTAAATGGTAAATACAGATCTGTGTTTTTTTTATTTTTATTTATATTAGTAACATATATGCATTAGGTATGTGCAGGGTATGGACATTTACCTGCACATACCTACTTTACTAGGGCAAAAAAGTTTTAATTCACAAGTGTTTTTGATGTAAGTTTTTATGCATAGATCAGTAAGCAGCACTCACCAATTCCTTGAAGACAAAAACATTTTTTTTAAATGTAATCATAAAAATATTAGTCCTGGAGCAAATATAGGCAAGTAGAGTTACAGCTGTTGCATGTGTATCTCACACTTCATCAGAGCCGGCCCATCTTGCGCATGTCACCACATATAAATACACCTTCCTGGTGACATGAGCACAGGTGGACAAACAAAGAAAAATACAAAGAAAAATAAGTTAAAAACAACTTTACAGTTATATCACTCCAAGTTAGAAAAAGACACTGTAGGTAAGTCTTTCATTAAAGCCTAGATTACCTTGTGCGTTTGTTCTTATGATCCATTTAGCCTCGGCTTGCAGGAGGGTTTTTTTTCTTTCTTTTCCCTCCTTTACATTAAAAGAGTTGTCTACTGAAAAGTATCTTCAGTCCTTTGTGCCCAGGCTGCAAAAAATAAGAAAAGAAGCTTTAACTCACCTTCCTCCATTCCCCCATGGCACCGCTACTACAGCTGTTAGGTCCTCTGGTCCGGTCTTCTTCTTCTTCCATGTGCACTGATCGTCACACTGTGCTCAGCCTATCATCAGCCAAGGTGGGACATCGCTGCAGCCGGTGATAGGCTGAGCGCAGTGTGACAATCCGTGCACAAGGAAGAAGACCGGAAACAGCTGTAACAGCGTTACAGGTGAACGGAGGAAGGTGAGTTAAAGTTTTTTGGTTTTTTTTGCATCCTGGGCACAGCGGCCTGGAAATACTTTTCAGTAGACTACTCCTTTAACTCTTTCTAAAACATGAAAGACTAGACTGCTGCAATCACCATGTCATGTAGTAAATGAAGCGAGGTGAAGCCTTCTGTGAACAAACGGAGTAAATGTGTACCCTAAAAGAAACATTCATTGGCCTTTTGCATGATATTTCATAGACTACCCCTGGCATTCTTCAAGTGATAAAACTATACACAGGATATTAATGCTCCTTGCCACAATATATTTTAGAATGTGAATGAGGACACCATGTACATGAGCCACATTGGTAATCACCTGTATGACTTCCTTTACTGGGCCTATCTGATTTTTCATTCTTCCTCTCAAACCTGCTCTGTACTAGGGTTTCCTTGATAATTTTACATCCTTTAGGTTACTGAGGGACTATCCCCTACTGATTTATTCAGCACAGGATCTTTCTTAATAGAGAACCATTTTTCCCTAATAGCTTTATGTATGGTATCTGCAAGTGGACTATACTTAAAGGGGTACTCCGCCCCAGGACATCTTTTCCAATATCCAAAGGATAGGGGATAAGATGTCAGATCGCTGGGGTCCCGCCGCTGGGGACCCCCGGGATCTTGGCTGCAGCACCCCGCTGACCTCGCTGACGGCCGCCACGCCCTCTCCCATAGACTTGTATTGAGGGGGTGGGCCGTGATGTCACGAGAGGGGCGGAGCCATGACGTCACGATGCTCCGGCCCCTGTATCGCCCATCAGAGCGACTTTGCTCTGTGCAGTAATGACAGCGGGGTGATGCAGCTGAGATCCTGGGGGTCCCCAGTGACGGGACCCCTGCGATCTGACATCTTATCCCCTTTGGATAGGGGATAGCCCATAAGATGTCCTGGGGCAGAGTACCCCTTTAAAGGTGGAAGAAAAACGGCTAGGTTCTTGGGAAGAAACATTCTTTTTATCGCTTTTTAAACAAAAGATTCCTGTTGTGTTGACTGAAGGCCCCCATCCAAAATTGTCAGGGGATAGCCCCTTGCGGCAAGCCTCCTCCTTCAGTTCCTCAGCTTGCTGGATGAACACATCACCTTGATTACTAATGCGGCAAAGCTGCATAAATTGCCCATATTGGACAGCAATTTTACCAAGTTTTGGTTGATAACTATTGAAATGAATCAGAGAGTTCCACGCAGTTGAAAACTCTTAGTGGGTATGGCAAGTGAAAAAGTGACCTTCATATAGATTTAAACAGTGAAGCGGCATATCTGTTGTTAAGGACACATCGCTGGGGAGCGAGCGGGCAGTTCATCTGCATGTTTGAAAGGATGAAGATCCAGGCCGTGAGTAGTGGATGAAAATAAGGGTAATAACTTGCTGATTGAGGTACCTGGAATAGAGAACAACTACGGCAAATGGCTGAGTAGTTGGAAAGACATATAAAGAAAAAGAAAATTCTTATGAGAGGGGAAGGGGCGGGGAATAAGGTAGATGGTCTGCCGCTAAATGGCCAAATCTAAGATGAGATATACTACATATGAACATATCTATCTATATATATATATATGTGATAAACTACATCACCCTATATCTCATCCTATATATATATATTGATATGTTCATATGTAGTATATCTCATCTTAGATTTGGCCATTTAGCTGCAGACCATCTACCTTATTCCCTTCCCCTTCCCCTCTCATAAGAATTTTCTTTATATGTCTTTCCAACTACTCATCCATTTGCCGTAGTTGTTCTCTATTCCAGGTACCTCAATCAGCAAGTTATTATCATTTTTTCATCCTCTACTCACGGCCTGGATCTTCATCCTTTCAAACATGCAGATGAACTGCCCACTCGCTCCCTAGCGATGTGTCCTTAACAACAGATATGCTTTGTTTACATGCCATGAAACGCGCGGCTTATAATAACGCTCCACTCTGTTTACATCAGAGCCGTGGCATGCTGTGCTTTGTTAACATGGCGTGAAACGGGTGGCTTATAATAATGCTCCACTGTGTTTATATCATAGCCGCAGCATGCTGCCCTTTGTTTATGTGCCATGGAGTGCACGACTTACACTGACAGCTTGTGGACCAAACCTCCTCTCTACCCTTAACTGGACAGACAATAAACTGTCCTTTTTATGCAATACATTTATGGTCCCCCATTGATGTTTTTAAGATAATTTTATGGAATTCTACTTATGTTTTAACCAGACTAACGTATATGAATCTGAAATGTTAGTTTTTTCTGATAATTCTTGTCATTCACTGGTGACTGTTTTTCTGACCTTTGATCCTGCCACCATTTTGTTTTTCATTAGTGTGCATATATAAAGCCAACATGTTTGCCTTACTGTATGAATATGCTAATCTGAAGAAGGGGTTTGTATACCCTGAAACACGTAATTCCTGCTGTATTTCAATAAATTTGAAGCTTTAATTCACCTCCATGATTTGGTCGTGGTCTGGATACCTGGGCACCTATATGAAGGTCACTTTTTCTCTTGCTATACCCATTTGACTACAGGATCTCCACTTTGATTCTATCCTGAGACCTGTGGGCTTGCACGGGATCCTCTCTTCTAGTACACCTTTGGCTGAGGTTATATGTGTATTATACATACGCTCCAGGTGAGCGGCAAATCTATAGATTCTACATCTACCCCCCCCCCCTTTTGGTGGGGAATCTACTGTTTTTTTGGGTAACGCACAAGGCCCCTCTCCTGGGCCTTTCTCTTTTCTACTTCTACACAGGTAAATCTCTTAGTGACCAACTTACCATTATTAAGTTGTACTAGCACATGCAGAAATTCTAGCTGTGTTGGGTTTTTGATATAAGTATTGTGTTTTGTCTTGTAAAAGGTCCACAGGGGCCTCCTGGCGATTCTGGAAGAGATGGGCTACCAGGATTTGAGGGGCAGGTGGGACGTAAAGGTGATCGGGGTCTTCCAGGCCAGCCAGGTAAGTACTAAGTACTATATTTCTTACTGAGTGTTCACATTAAATAAGATAAGTGGAGCGCTACATGGTCAAAAATTTTTACAGCAGTGAACCTTTTGGTAGGATGAACTAAAAACATTTTGCTTTGTCGAGTTAATCTTCTGGTGTCAGATAGATAGGCTTTTTGCCTTGAGCGTTTTCTGGTCATGCTGGAAAAATGATACTACTAACCCTAACTATTATTGCAAAGTAAACCCCCCCCCATAGTATGGCTAGGTTGCCATAAAAAGGATGTATGTCTTCACATGTCAGTGATATCAGTGTTGTTGAGATCTAATAATTTACTTACATTCTATTAGGTGATCCACAATTGAGGTTAGGTTGTGTATATAAATGACTTAACTCTCCTGAATACTGCTTATATTCTAAAAATGCTATGTAGCTTCTAGATGCATTAAAGATATTTGTATTTGCTTTCATGTAAAAAGGTACAAGAGGAAACCAAGGTCCACCCGGTCCAGATGGATTACAAGGCCCTCCTGGTGCACCAGGCTTAGGATCTGTAGCTCATGGATTCCTTATAACCCGCCATAGTCAGGCAACAGAGTCACCAGCATGTCCTCAGGGTACCTCTAGGATCTACGATGGATATTCTCTTCTTTATGTACAGGGCAATGAACGGGCACATGGACAGGACTTGGGTAAGATGTTAAGTCCTTTATAATGTCAAATAAATTGTTTTTGTCATTTAAAGGGAACCAATCACTAGTTTTACCCTATATAATCAGTGGCAACATATAATAGAGGTTAATATCACGAGTTCTGCCATGTCTAGATCTATAAATGTGAAGTAAACAACTTTTATAAATGGTCACATGCTGTATGTAAATGAGGCTCAGTCGGGCGTGCGGCTGCTAAAGTAGTCATGGCTACCAGCGCAGTAATCACGCCTATTCAGGTTCAAATAGTACCTATCTAGGTATGATTCAGCACCTTAGTCAGGGTCTGATGTCATTTCTTAGAGGTAGGCTGTCAATCATGTCTAAATAGGAGTGATTAGAGCCTGAATGAGCGTGAGTACAGCGTGGGGAGCCGTGACTTCTTCTGCAGGCCGCATGCCTGGTGACTACTTGAGCATGCCTGGTGACTACTTAAGCCTCATTTACATACTGCATGTGACAGTTATTAAAGTTGTTTTTGCCACATTTACAGACGTGCCAGCAGACATCCAAACATGGTAGGACACATGATATTAACCTCTATTACGTGTTTCCACTCGTTATATATGGTAAAACGTAATGACGGGTTCCCTTTAAAACAGCTTTTGACATGTTGCGCAGACTTGTCAAAAATTAAGATTGCACTGCCCCTCACTGTGATCACGAATTACACCCAGGAGAAGTACGTTTTATTACGCGTCTCACTTCCTGCCTGTCAATTAAATCCGACCTTTACTTTGCTTAATTCTATGCAATGAAAAGGTCGGATAAACCTGCAGGAGAGTGGAGTGCACTGCAGTGGGAGTCAGCAGTGAGATACAGTGTGATCTCAATTTATGACGTCTGGGCAACATGTCAAAAGTCGTTTTAAATGACAGTAACACTTTAACTGATGTGGTACTTTGATTTAAAGATGAATAATAACCCTCTTTATGTAAAGCTATAGACTACCTAAATATTGAATGCAAACAGGTCTGTCTGCCAATGCTGTAAGTCAGATCTGATCTATTCATCTGTTTTATTTCAGGTACCGCTGGTAGCTGTCTCAGGCGTTTTAGCACAATGCCTTTCATGTTTTGCAATATCAATAATGTGTGCAATTTTGCTTCAAGAAATGATTACTCCTACTGGCTATCTACGCCAGAGCCAATGCCAATGAACATGGAGCCACTAAGGGGAAGAGACATTCAGCCATTTATAAGCCGGTAAGAAATTGTATATGATGTTACCAAATGGTGATACAGTGTTAAAAGAACCCTATTACCCATTCACGCATTTCACAACTGGTTTCCCATTTTATATATTGCATTTTTGTGCAGCTGAACAATACATGTAAGCCAGTGCTTTCCAATCTGTGCGCTGCAGCACATTAGTGTGCTGACGGCAGTCTCCATGGGTATCGGGGGACCATTCCCTCTATCAGCAGCAGCTATCGCTGGTCACTGTTCTTAAGTGCATGCGGCCCACTTTAAATCATTGACAGGTAACACCCCTGACATTGCGTCTGAGGAGTGGAGCAGGAGAACATCCCTCATCAGGAGACAAGCAAGAGCCACTGAGCCTGCACCTGGGGGATAATGAAATGTCACAGGGAGTGATGAAAATGCTCAGGGGGGATCAGATGGGAGAGTTGTGGAATTAGGTGGCACAGGGGGTAATGGAGGGGATGAAATGGCACAGGGGTTAATCAAAGGATGGGAATGAAGTGACACAAGGTGATGAAGGGGGTAATAAAATGTCACGGGGGTGGGGTAGCATCCACTTTTGCATTACTGATACTGGATACTGATATCACCTTGTGCAACGTAAAACATGCAATTGGCGGTCATAGTCTACTGCATGAAACTATATACACAAAAAGTCTGTGAAGGGGTTCTCTGCTTTGGACAATCTCTGCTTCTTTGAAGGGTCCCTAGACAATAGAATGATCATAAAAAGTCCACCTACTTAGACCTGCAGAGATCAGTTGTAATCCATGTCAAAATCTGAAAAGTAGAGGTTGAGTTTCACTACAGCGCCACCACAGGACAGACTAAGCATTATACATTGCCCATTCTCATCAATAAATTATCAGTATAATACAGGACAGTTCTTCCAGAGATGCTCTTTGTAACCACTCTCTACTCTTGCCTAGAGATGAGTATTTTGAATAGGGGACCCCTTTAACGCTTCTGTAGTAGGTTATATGAAAATGAGCTTTCTAAGCTGGGCAACCCCTTTTAAAACTCTGTAATATTGAATTAATCATTTCAGTATTACTAAAACCCTTCATCTGTAATATCCCTAGACTTGATGGCCTATTCTGTCCCAGGACACCACCGTTCAGCAGAACAGTCAATGTCCATACTAGTGTGACTGTGCCTGGTATTATAACTAAGTCCATTCAAGTAAAAGGAGTCACAGTACCAGGCACAGATAAACCTGTTTTGATGTTCTTGTGCCTGAATAGACAATGGGGGATGGTGATAGTTGGTTGGGGTCCTGTTGTTAGATGTCTTTAGCCTTTAAAAATCTGTTTCATTCTTGTGATTGCAGATAAGGGGGAATACTGATTTTTATTAACACATACATATTTGGAGTAGTTGCCCATAGAGTTTTTTTTTTTTTTTGAAGGAAGCAATCTGATTTGGTTGCTTTTTCTCTGCACAATGTTTGATAAACCCTCCTTAAACTGTATAGATTTCTGCAGCATTGTAGAGAAAAATAATTTTAATAATGGGTTGCAGCCAGTGTTATCTATTGCAAAAAAGTGTTATTTATAGAGCTTAAGGAGAAGGGTGTGCTGGGCAGATATCCTCTTGAGTAGCCCAACTAGTTTAAAGGGAGTCTGTCATCATTTTGAAGGGGTACTCCGCCCCTAAACATCTTATCCCCTATCCAAAGGATATCTGATCTCCCTGCTGCATCCAGCGTTTGTTTAGAGCGTTGGGTGCCACGCCAGAGGAGGTCACGCCCCCACCCATAGACTTTCATTGAGGGGGCGTGACCATGGCTTCACGAGTGGTGCGTGGCCATGACATCACGAGCCTCCGTCCCGCATAGCCAGTCATCCGGCACGGAGCGAAGTTCGCTCCGTGCACCGGATGTCTGGGGTGCCGCAGCCAAAATCACAGAGTTCCCCATTGGAGGGACCCCTGCGTTCAGACATCTTATAAGATGTCTAGGGGCAGAGTACCCCTTTAATGCTGCCTGAACTATGAGTTGTTGGGAAGGTCCCCAGTGCCTTCTTCCTGTCCCATCGTTCTTGATATTTAGATCTCTCCCTATACCCCAACAAGGAGAGATCTGTCGATCTAGGCTGGTGGGGCAGGGAGAAGCCACCAGGGACAGCTCCAGTGACCTATGAACCATAAAAAAAGGTCTCTCCCTATTTGAGTATATATTGGACAGTTTTGCCAATATGATCTTGCTGACAGGTTTCATAAACTATTTGTTTATACCAAATTGTGTGCAAGCATAAAGAATGTGTGTACAGTCCATGTAAAGTTAGAAGTACGCTGACTTTACTCATGAGAAATGTTCTGTGAGATCATTGAAGAATGGGAAAGCTGCCAGTTGTCAGTACGTTGGTTATGAATGATTACAAGAGATTAGTGTCACAGGAACTTCATTCACCAGGATAGCCCACACAATCTAATTCATAGAATGCCCAAGGCATGATGGCGCGGGAAGTAGAGAATTGAGTCTGCTATAACTCTATAGCTGTTGTAAACAGATGAAAATAAAATGAGGTATTTGAGCAGATTGAATATATTATAAAGGCAAATAATCACAGATGTAACACAATGCTTGTCTGCTGAAGGATCACAGGATTAACATAACCTCTGAAACATAAAATGGTATTTGCCTCTGAGAAATGTATATTAGATTTCTAAGGAAGAAAATTGTGTTCTACTGTATTAATGTTTGTATATGGCGGGAATTTATCAATTCAGTCTGGGGAAGATCTTGGCCACGAATCATGTTGGCTCCATTATTATGCATTGGAATACTACCTCTGCTTCCGCATTCAAATCCAACATATTGCTTCATGTTAGTCACCTTTGTCAGCATATGGGGATAGCAATGTTGCTGATGAATTGTTTGGCGTATCTTGGAGCCATGCTGTTGCTATATGTGTAGCCATATAAACAATGCATGTAATCCTATTATTATAAGGGACAAGAAAGGCAGGCGGGGGATAAACTCGCCTAGGGATGTTACTAGAAGATTCTACCTGCTGCTACAAATGGACGTATGGAAGTTTAGCTAATAAAGAGACATTGCTCATATATCTTTGCAGTAGATCGCTTTGTAACATTGATTCTTTACCCATCCAGATGCACAGTTTGTGAAGCTCCTGCCATGGTGATAGCTATTCACAGTCAAACCATTCAGATTCCACCATGTCCACAAGGCTGGTCTTCACTATGGATCGGATATTCCTTCATGATGGTAATGTTTACATCTTATGAAAACCCACCACTATATAACTGCTTTCTATCTGTTGACATAGCGCCCACATACCTGTGATGGCAATATTAGTCTAGAACATTCATTTTTATCCAGTGACAATAAAATGCCATGGAAAATTGGTATAACTTTCAAAGTACACACATGGGGGGGGGGGGGGGTTATTAAGGATGGTGTAGGTGCAAGAAATTGTGCGACAAAGTTAACCAGACTATGGCATAGCAACACAATTTTAGAAAAAGATTCTAAAGCTATATTCGCTATGAAAATTCTCTAAACAGCAACTGAGGCAAATGGTGCAACAAATCAACACCACAAAAACTGGCTAAAACCAATGATAAATTCCTCCCATGGTTTGCATAGTTGAGGAGCAAGACATAGTTTACACAAGCCCAGAGATATTCTAGAGAGATATGCCTGAGATATGGCAAAAGATTGTTGTGTCATGCTGCACTGCATCATAGCTATTGAACATAAGTGATTGGGACCACAACCTGACAGATATCCATCCAGAATAGTTTTGTTTTCTTACAGTCGTGGCATCTTTGCAGTTAGAGTCACTTTTACTATTTGCAGCACAGACAAATGACACTGCAATCTATGCTTATGCCATTTAGCAGTAGCCTAAAACTAATCTGGTTTAATAGGACCCCCATTTCTTCTATAGGTGAAGATCACATATTTTGTATAATATTTACATTAATTCACTCTCTCTTTAAGAGCAGTAGAACAAAAAATATTCTTAAAGGGGTACTCCACTGGCCAGCATTCAGAAGTAAATAATCCGAACACTGTTTTTGCGCTGTGGGGGTTGGCCATGCCCCCTCAATGCAAGTCTATGGGAGGGGGCGTGACGGCCATCACGCTCCCTCCCATTGACTTGCATTGAGGGGGAGTGGCTGTGATGTCACGAGGGGCATGGTCGACCTCCGCAGCATGAAAACAGTGTTCGGAACATTAATTTCTGAATGCTGGCCAGTGGAGTACCCCTTTAAAATCTTTTGTAAAAAAAAGAAATGTAATTGAGCAAAGTCATGTTGCTATGATGTAGAATACTGTTACTCCAATAAGGAGCATGGTTATTTTTGGAACATTCCGCTAACTGTAACCTTTACCTGTCTTTCTTAGCATACAAGTGCGGGCGCAGAAGGTTCAGGACAAGCTTTGGCATCTCCTGGATCATGTTTAGAGGAATTCCGTTCAGCACCTTTCATTGAATGTCATGGCCGTGGTACCTGCAATTACTATGTCAACTCATATAGTTTCTGGCTGGCCACCGTGGAAATGTCGGAAATGTTTAGGTAGGTTGAGGCCTAAAGATTGATGGTCCAAGTTAATCTGATATTGCATTGCTATAAGGTAAACCAGTGGGTTTGTAGTTTATGTGAAGTAACATTGAAGATATCACTCTCATTTTAGTTCAGCCCATAGGTAGGGCTGGGCCTTTCTGCAGAGTCAAAAGTATCATCTGATATATGTCCGCTGGGGTGAATGACCCAACTGGTAAACTATTTTATATCAGCCAGAGATTTCTATGAGATGTAGACTTCAGGTTCTCAGATGTAGCTAATAAATTCGAGAGCATTCTATCTTGTATTGATGTTACTAAATGTAGCATGATGTTATTTGTCTTGTGTCTTGTCATGTCGGTTGTAATAAAACATAGTTAGTTACATAGTTACATAGTTAGTATGGTTGAAAAAAGACATACGTCCATCAAGTCCAACCAGGGAATCGAAGTGAAGGGTGTAAGGGGATAAGGGGAAGGGATGTAGATTTATAATTCTGCATAAGCATTAATGTTATTTTGTTCCCGGAATGTATCTAACCCTGTTTTAAAGCTGTTAATTGTTCCTGCTGTGACCAGTTCCTGAGGTAGACCGTTCCATAAATTTACATGACTCTTTTCTTTTTATTACCAGTAAACCTCAGTCTGAAACACTCAAAGCTGGTGACCTGAGAACACGTGTCAGCCGATGCCAAGTATGTATGAAGAGGACGTAACATTTTGGTGAACTGGCTACCTGTGGAAGAGTGCTAAGGTCTGAATTGTCCTCTGTGACAATGGTGCTACTGTGTAGATAAAGCAAAAACCAGATACTGTTTAAAACAATTTCAAATGTACCTCACCAAAGTGCCATATTGAAGATTGACTGGTGCATACTGACGAATGGACTTAGAAAACGATAAAACCTCTTCCAAGAGAGAAAACTACATTTTGGCGAGGATCACATGAAGTTTTTTTCCCCCATTACCAAAATGGCACTTTTCCTATCAGCTATACGAAGAAACGCACTGAGTATCTTTAAATAACAAGGCTACAGTTTTGAAAAAACAAACATTTTTTATGGTGCTACTAACCCCTCCGTATCCTGGGTTTCAAATATACAAATGCTAAGCTTGTTTCTCTTTGTAAGTAATGAAATGTGTATATTGTGTAAAACACTTTTTATTTTTATTTTTTGTTTCTCCATTAAATCATTTAGGAAAATCCAAGTATAAAGTCACATTTTCAGTTCACAAATGTATAAGAATAATATTCAGAATATATGCATCAGTATTTTCTACATATCTTAAGCATCAGAATACTACTGATTTGATGGCTTGCTTTTCCTGCCCCCTCCCTTGTTTCATTTGGACTCCATGTTGGCATTGTATCATACGTATGTCTTTAGCCAGGCTCATCTGATTGTTTATACTGTCGCCAATGCAATCCCATTTTATTTGGAAAATTTAAACGTTTGTTTTTGTACACTGAACACGTGAAAATATTAGCCATATTCTTTATAACATTTCAGTTACAACAAACACACAACCAGCACTGTCAATACCCCTTCAGGAATCACCAAAGTATTTACACATATGGAAAGTGTTGTCATGTGTGTTATTGAACATAGTGTGAATGAAATAAAGAGAGATTGGCTATATTGGTATTTTTGGTCTTCTTGGAAGAAGGAATACAGATTTTGAGTTCTTTTAGACCCATGTAACAGCTAAAACTCACTAAGTGGGGGAGATATTCAAAAACTTTACATTGTTACATTGATATTAATCACTTTTTATTCTCCTCACATTTTCAAAGGTCTCTTGTGCTGCTTTGAAAATAACACTTTACGATTATTATTATTTTTCAATAATTGATTAAATAACACCTTTTCCCCAAAAACTAAAGAAAAAAAATACAACCATTTCTGTGATTTCTACACTAGCAAAAATCTGGTGTGAAATTTCTGATGTAAAATGGACTCTCACCCCTTTCAATATATCATGTAAAACATTAAATTTACATAGCCACGCCCACTGGTGTGACTAATGTAAACCTTGGATAATTCTCATGTAAACCACTTTGAATATCTGATATAAGGGGAGTATTCTTCACGCCACAACTGTACCTGCGCAACTTTGCAAATCTGTAAAGCAATATAGTGGTGTCAAAAAAAAAAAAGGAGGAGGGGGACAAGCATATGGGCCCTTTCACACTGCAGTATTTTGGTCAGTATCTGCAGGATAAAACCAGAAGTGGGACCTACACCAAGAAAGAAAATAATCTTACATCTGTTTTCAATATTTCTGTAGTCATAGAATAAGATCTCTTAGGCTATGTTCACGCCATGGAATTTCCGTGTGGAATTCCACAGAAGAATTCCGCACAAACATTCCGCTGCAGCAGAGTCCGATTGATTTCAATAGGATTCTGATGCATTGTGCACACGGCAGAATTTCCGCAGCAGATGTTTCAGCTGTGAAAATCCTGATTCTGGAGTGCACGGAAAGAATAGACCTATTCTTTCTGCAAAGTCTGCACAGAAATGCTTTGCTGTTTATGAATTTCTAAGTGGTCCTAGTGGCGGCATGTTCTGCTGGCATGGAAAATTTCCACCATGTGAACATAGCCTTAGAAAATATAAATTTTCCTGTGTCATGGTTATCACTTAACTAGGACAGATATTTATTCCCTGCATGTAAACAATGAGGATTCTTATTCCTTCTGAGGAATTGATAAAGTATATTAAGTTGTATTAAAAAAAAGACAAAGCCATGTGTAGTGGAAATTCTGTGGATTATCCACTGCCAAATATGCAAATAAAGAAAAACTTGGGACAAATTATCACTGTTAACTTGTGTAGGTTTTATCAATAAATTGACGCAAATTTTTTAGCAACTACCTAATTGTGTTTTTCCAGTGTTTTGCACAAACATTCGCAGCTCTTTTACACTAGTTTTCTAGTGAAAACATTGATAAACTCCCCCAAATGTGTTTCAAAATTGCAGTTGCAGAAATTGCTGCAGATAAGCAGTGTTTCGGCACCAAAATCTGCAATACAGATTTATCGTGGATTTCGACTTTCCCATCTCATATTCTGCACAGAAATAAGGTACAATTTGTTACTGCGGCATGTGGATGATTTTTTTTGTTTTAGCTAATTTGGTGCCACTGCAAATGATGGGGTTTTTCTGTGCAAAAATTCAGCAAGAGGAATTCACTGCCTTTTACATTCGTCATTGCTTCTAACAATCCACTTTGACTATGCAAACTGCTGTTTCTTGTTTGTAAATGTGTACATTAATGT
The DNA here is from genome assembly GCF_029499605.1 of Hyla sarda. Classification (NCBI taxonomy): domain Eukaryota; kingdom Metazoa; phylum Chordata; class Amphibia; order Anura; family Hylidae; genus Hyla; species Hyla sarda. Next base: position 101,224,045 of record NC_079197.1, on the reverse strand, counting down.
ACATGAATTGATGTGTATTTTATCTACTATGACTTCCTGTTATGTAAAATGCAACTGTTTTCACTTTAGACCCTGCATTTTTAGGTTTTATAACTTTTGTGCAATCTTCATGTTGTGGCAGGTTAAAGTGCTCAGCTCCTTTCATATTCTGACCAATAACGTCACTAGATGATGAGGTTTTGTACATATTGTATGACCTTTGCTAGAATGAATTTTGTTAAGACAAAGCTTTTTGGCGTCACTTTCACAATGGTAATCTTAATAAAACGTTACAGATATTAAGTAACATTCCAGTTTCACCAGTAGTGTTTTATGGAAATTTCTGATTATTTTTAAATCTAATTTTCCTGCTGGATTCTCATCTACAGTATTTTCCACTAATCCATGTAATCTGCCAAAATTCTGACAACTTTAGGTCAGTGACCAAGAAATACTGGAGGATGTCTTATTTCTCCAGAAGAGGGCGCTATTGTTTGATTAAAGAAACTATACATTATAAATACTATAGATGTGAACATGAATAGTTTACAGTAATAGTTGTAGAAAACAGTATACTTATGAAACAAAGTAATTGTAATATGCTAACAAGCGAAGGTACTGTATATATATTCTTGGTGCATTAAATAGAATTCACTGGTTAGCTCTAGAATTTCCTCTGAGAGCTGCAATTATGGATTCTAGCCATTTTGTTTCATTGAAGCAATATATTTTACAGTATCCACATACAGTTACTGAAAACGGTATAGGGTTTACTGAACCCATCAAAGGGAATCGGTCAACTGTATCTGCTGCTATTTTATAGCTTTAAAGGAGTACTCCGGGATGGGAAAATTGTCCTCCATACTGCCGGCAGAAAAAAAAAAATAAAGAGATACATACCTTCCTTCGCTCCCCCGGGGCCTCCGGTAACCCACTCCGGTCTCCGCCACGTTCCTCTTCCTGGTTGCCGGTGGTCGGCGAGTCATACTGCACTCAGTCAATCACTGGCCGCAGCAAAGTCCCGACTCGGCCGGCGATAGGCTGAGTGGCAGTGTGACGTTTTCAGCCCCGACACCTGGTAGTATTAAAATACATATAAAAAGCAGTAGTTTTTATTTAAATCTAACAATGTTTCATTGAAGCCTATGGAAAAGCAGCACTCCGTGCACACACACTGCAGTAATTCCAATGTTGAAATTTCTACAATGTGTGCACTGACAGACACTTTTCCTTACAGCTATCGAGCAATGTCTGCAGCTCTTAGCAGCAAATACAACCAACAGTAAACCTTTAATTCATTGACGGTTTTCAGATTTTATTTTTTAACAAAGGAAATCAAGTAATAATCCTATTGTAATGGACTCCAAGCACATACACACAAAAAAGTGGGTGTGGACATCCAGTTGTGTTACAGTCACTTAAATGGGCACTGTCAGATACAAAATCTTTTTATATGTTGTACATATTGGCAAAATATGAACCTTTCTAATATACTTCATAAGAAAATGTTATTTCCTTTTTATAGAAATGATGGCTTATAAAACCATGGCTTTGTCTAAGCTGAAGCACAGGCATGAACATAGTCCAGTAAGTGAGGGTGGGGTAGTACTCCTGTCTGATCGGGAAGATTTGTAAATTACTTCTATTAAAAAATCTTAATCCTTTCAGTACTTATTATCTTCTGAATACTAAAGAGGAAATTTGTTTCTTTTTGGAACACAGAGTGCTCTGCTGACATCTCTATCCATTTTAAGAACTGTCTAAAGTAGGAGAAAATCCCCATAGCAAACATATGCTGCTCTGGACAGTTCCTAAAATGGACAGAGATGTCAGCAGAGAGCACTGTGCTCGTGATGTCAGCAGACAGCTCTGTATTCCAAAAAGAAAATAATTTCCTCTGTAGTATTCAGTAGCTAATAAGTACTAGAAGGATTAAGATGTTTTAATAGAATTTACAAATCTGTTTAACTTTCTGGCACCAGTTGATTTAAAGAAAAAAAAAGTTTTCCACTGGGGTACCCCTTAAAGGCTGGGTTCACACTACGATTTTCAAATACGGTAACCGTTTACGGTTTTCCGCAAAAAAACGTATACGACCGTATCCGAAACCGTATGCATAGAGAATGCATTGTAAACCGTATTCCAAATGTTGTGTACGGTTGCATCCGTTTTGCCTTGGATACGGTTTTGACAATTTTTCAACCGTATGCAAAAACGCTGTCGACCACGTTTTTTGCCTCCGGTTCGAAAACCGTATGCGAACCGTATGTGGTTCTTTTAACATTGTCTATGAGAACCGTACACAGAATCGCAGAATACGGTTGCACACGGTTTTTCTAATCCGTTTTTGGAGTTGACACATGCGCAGAACACATGCGCAGAAGGAATTTCAATAGAACAATAGTAACTATTAAATTGCTTGAAAACTAATTCCAACAAAATAGCAAAACCGTTGGCAAAAACGGATGCAAACGGATAGAACCGCACATACGTTTTGGAACCGTATATGGGGAAAAACCGTATTTGGAGTCATACGGTTGTACACGGTTTTTGCCATACGTTTTTTTGTGGAAAACCGTATGCGGCAACAGTATTTGAAAAACGTAGTGTGAACCCAGTCTAAGTGAGATAACGTCAACTTAGAGTACTAGTATTAAAGGAGAAATGCGGCACAAAACTTTTACCTTCCTTTGTGCCCGGGCTGCAAAAACTAAATAAACAAACTTTAACTCACCTTCCTATGTTCTCCCGTTGCACCGATATCGGCGTCCCGTTCCTCCGGCGCTGCTCAGCTCCCTGCTTCTTAGGCTCTGAACATCACACTACAGCGATGTCCCGCCGTGGCCGGTGAAAGGCTGAGCATACTGTCATGTAAGGAGCCCGGGCAACAGGGAGAAGGTGGGGCCTGAGCTCCTTACATGATAGTGTGCTCAGCCTACCAGCTATCAATGGGGAAATGTAGGAAGGGGAGTTAAAGTTAGTTTTTTTTTTAGTTTTTGCAGCCCGCGCACAAGGGAAGGTAAAAGTTTTGTGCCGCATTTCTCCTTTAAAATTAGACTACATGTTTTCTTCCGCAAATGGGTTGCTGGGATCACCCAATGTCACAAGCACAGCATTGCAGGGCACCCATTACAACCAACTGAGGTCCCTCAAATCAAATGATCTGTACTTGGCGCAACCTATTAACGGAAAACACAAAGTGGAGACCCCACACAGAGGGGACAGATGGAAGGAGTGAGATTGCAGGATCAGGATAGATTTTGATTGTTAGTTTTTAACCATTAAAACACATAAGTCTGCATACACATTTTATTTAATTCTATTTATAGAGCTGCTTTATTAATATGCATAGAATAAATAAAATTGGTTGAAAATGTGCGTATAGCCTCAAAATTGGACTGGATAATATTATAATATGCAAAAATGAATAGAACCTTTTTGAGAATATACAAGAAAGTGGCTCATAAGCACAACCTTAGACTCTAGCTCTGCCTTACACAGTCCTATTGAGTCAACTCTGAGAAATAGGGAGGATTTTTCACGTAATATTGTGGTTATTCCCTGTTTATCATTAAACACCAAATATGATATACAAAGGAGACTACGCACATTTTAGATACCCTATTGAATTAAAGTGTACTTGTAATGTTAATCTCGCAACAATTGTTTAGATCGGGTATTGGAGAGGCAGGTTAATGCTTGGCGGTATGGATGTCGGGCAACCGTACGACACCCAGTGAGTTCTATGCATTATAATGGAACTGTGAACAAAACTTGCAGGGGGTCATATGGCTGCTTTGACAAGTATACCACCAAACGTGGACCTGCATCCTTCCACATCCAATGTGAAGAAATAATAGAAATTGTGCACCACCGACGCAGATAGATGGGAATTGACAGCGCTGTCCACAACCAAGGAAAGTATTTCTTTTCTCTTTATTAAAACATGTAACGCGTTTCAAGGACGCTCCGTCCTCTTCCTCAGACATGTTATAAGTTAGAAATGTTGCCAATATATAAATTAGTGACCGGAAATGACGTTGCAATAAATTTGCATATACACGACATCATAAATTTATTTGCATAATTAAAAAAAAAAAATTATAAGAACATATATGAATTTTTATGCAAATTTATTTATGATGTCATGCATATGCAAATTTATTGTACCGTCATTTCCGGTCACTAATATATATATTGGCGACATTTCTAACTTATAACATGTCTGAGGAAGAGGACGGAGCGTCCTTGAAACGCGTTACATGTTTTAATAAAGAGAAAAATACTTTCCTTGGTTGTGGACAGCGCTGTCAATTCCCATCTATCTGCGCCGGTGGTGCAAAATTTCTATTGTTCCTATTCCCACGCTGCATGCGAGGGCGGGTCTAGCTGCAGTCCAAGAGTGTATCCATCTATTCCAGGATCCACACAACCAGCTGAGAGGGGAAAAAATCGTTACACTCATACGAGCGTTGTGCCTCCATTCAGCACAACTGAATCCGGTGAGTCCTCCCATTAATCGGGGCCTCTCCGCTCCCATATCGTTCTTCACAGGAAGCGCTTTTTTGTCTTTTCTTCTCCTTTAATGTGAAGAAATGGAAGGTAGAGCTGGGCAGTATGAGCAAAAACCTGTATCACAGTATTTTTGTAAGTGATGGCGGTTCCACTGTCTTTAACGGTATTCCCCCCCCCCCCCATGTGTCCTGGGCGCCGCTTCTCTTCCAACCCCCCCCCCCCACAATGAATTACCAGCTGCGCTGTCCCCACATCATGTCACTGCAAGCGCTCCTCTGCTCATCCTCCTATGAGTTGCGGGCTGCCAGCGCTAGAAATCTGTACTGTACTACAAATACATTTCCCGGCCTCTGGTACCCTCTTCACTGTCCTGTGCTGCGGTCCTCTTGCTGTTTCCTTGGGACGGGAGCCTATCATCGGCCGGGGCGGGACATCGCTGCGACCGGCGATAGGCTGACAGCTCTTTGACGTTCCCATCCTCAGGACCGCAGTGGAGGGACCGTGAGGCCGGTAATGGGAAACGTCGTAAGGTGAGTTAAAGTTTATTTTTGCAGCCCGGGCAACGTTATTTGTAGTACAGTACAGATTTCTAGTGCCGGTGGCCCGCAACTCATAGGAGGATTTATAAGAGGTGCGCTTGCGGGGACATGATGTGGGGACAGCGCAGCTGATAATTCATTGGGGGGGGGGGGGGCGGAAGAAAAGCAGAACAGCTGGTCACATATGATTAGTTCTCCGATGTGGGGACAGCGCACTGCGGCAGATAATTCACTCATTCGAGGGGCCCAACCGGTATTGCGGTATGGGCAAAATTCATATCGTGCAGGAAAAAAAATGTTGGTATTCAGTATGAACCGGTATACCACCCAGCACTAATGGAAGGAGATTTGAATTACAGGTAAACCATAAAGAGAACCTGTCAATAGTTTCATGCTGCCTAAACCACAACCATGGCAAAACACTGACAGGCTCCCCTATCAAAACAGTACAGTATAAGATTCACTATGAACAGCTGCCCAATTTCACAGTATTCATAGCTTTATCTTGCCCAGAAATGGGGCTTCGGGGCATTGAGGCAGTCCCCGATCCTTACTGACTTATTTATCCCTATATGCAAACAGAGTGAAATCTGTCAATCAAGGCAGGGGACCACCCAGATGACCCGGTGCCACATACCAGGTCGAAGTTCTAACCATGATTTATCTAAAGTGCTGCAGCATGAAACTAGTGACAGGTTTTACGTGTAGCATAGAATATCTGCACCATGTAATAAACTAGTTGTCCTGCATAAAATAATCTGCACCCAATCCTGTGGACTTTCTTCTTCTTTAATTGTTGGAGAAAAAAAAAATGATTAAAACTTGCCAAATGCAAACTGGGCTTTTTCCTTGAATACAATCCACAGAGCATACATTACATGTGAACATAGCTTTAAATAAGAGTTTCTCAACGACAAGTTGCATGCAGTAGACAAGCTCACTTTATGTCATCACATAAGGAGTACTGAATATAGATTGAGATGACTCATTCTGTCAGCACAAACAGCTCTTTACCTATGAACTGTACCCTTTCACAAGAATTCACACAGGCCAGAATGATTTTCAGAAGTTTTCATTTGTATGAGTCCAGGTGCAGAGAGCTCAACAAACTCTGAGATGTAAGTGCTCAGCTGTGTGCTGTACCTCCTTGGCTGTTATAAGCTTTGTTTGTCTAATCCTAAAATCTCAGGAGAGTCAAACGAACGTGAAGAGGCACAGTTCTCAAAACCTTTGTTTAAGTGTAATTGGAAGCCTCAGGAGTGGACCCCACTGATCAAAACATCCAACATGTTGATAAGACACAGTAGAAGTCTACTAAAATGATGGATCCCCTTAAAATATAACCATGTTTCAGCTTATTCAAATATACCCTATAACAAGAAATATGTCAATTTCTTCATGGCTGCTTAGAGTCATGAATGACAGGTCAAGAGGCTTTAATGTAAACTAAATAAGCCCTAATGCATGAATATACTATTAGCTTGAACAGATCTAATAAAGAAGTTGTTGGGGAGCAGAGAAGGTATTACCTCCCTGGCACTCGACCTCTGCTTGACTCAGAAGTGTACCTTCCAAGACTAGAGGAGGTGGGTACAATATTACCATCTCATGCTGCCAAAAACAAGGTTTCAGCCACATTTGAGGATCACAATATAGTACATGTCCCCTTGTTTTGGGAGGGTATACTTCAGAGACACTAGCAGGTAGAAGTGAAGGGCCGGGAACTAGAAAACGCAATTCCCTTTCTACTCCCAGGAGAACCATTTTTTTACTGTATATCTGCGTAGGGAAATAAGTCAAAAAGACCACGATCTGAACTTGTTTTCCGGTACCAATTAGTTAATTTTTGTCTACATTCTACATAAATCACATAAAAATGCCAAAAGGTCCCTCTTTTTATAGAAATCATTATAGAGAACATAATCCCGTCTGAGTGCAGCATCAACTTTGTCCAAGCTGAAGCACAGGCATGGACAGACCAGTAAGTTAGGGTAGGACTAGCACTCCACTGTGCTCACTCCTGTCCTATCAGACTGCAGCATGAAAACAGGAGTAGTTACAGAGCAGCTTACAGTGACTGGATGGAGAGACCCAGCACAGCAGGCTCTGGGAGGAAGCAGAGTCATGCTAAGGGACAACAAGTGAGAACACGCCTCCTGCAAAGCACAGAATTAAATACCAAATGAGCAACAAATAGAAGATATTTGTGAGAGAAATATAGACGCTAGACACATAAAAATATGTACATGACCAGGATTAAGTATGCAGTATTATTATTTTTTTTTTTTTGGGGGGGGGGGGGGGGAGGAATAGGACAGGTACAGTTGAAAAAAGCCATCGATGAGTTAAACACTGTGACCAGCTTAAATTTCTAAAAGAAAACTTTGTTGCTCATAACAGCCAATTACAGTGCACCTTTCAATATTCAATAGCAATAAAAAAAAAATGTAAACAAGCATCTCTGTGATTGGTTGCATTTTTCTTTTAGGAAGTTTGTATGCCACACTATTTAGGCATACCCTGAATACATCTGTAGGCAGCACATACTGTACCAAAATGTTTATGAATGGTATCAGAAATAGCTGCACAAAAACACTCTAAAATGCCTGTTTATATATTTTTTCTTCAGATCAGCCATAAAATTAAAATCTTTGACAGATGAAGTGAATAACAATGACACCTTGTCAAGTGGTGGGATATTTAAGGAAATGAACATTGTGTTCTTGAAGCTGATGTGTTGGAAGCAGGAAAAAAGGCAATGGTCAAATCGTAAGGGCTAAATGACTCATTTAGTGTATCATATAAATGGCAGGTATTAGGTTTGTGACTTACCTGGGGAAGAGATGGCACCATTATGCACTTTGAAAAGAAAGGAAGTTAGTGGAAGTGGGCAATGTTCTGCTGGAAAATCTTGGGTTCTGCCATTCTGTGGATGATTCTTGACACGTACCTACCTAAAAACATTGTTGCAGACCAAGTCCACCCTTCATGGCAGCAGTTTTACCTAATAGCAGTGACCCCATTCTGCAGAATAATGCGCACTGCCACACAGCAAAACTTGTTGAGGAATGGCACAAGGAATGTGACGTGCTGGAAAAACAAGTCGAATCCAAAAAATCTGCTGCTAATGTCTTGTTGCCATATACGAAAGGATACCTCCAGATGTCTTATGGAGCCCCTGACTTGATATGTCAGAGCAGTTTGGGCAGCATGAGGGGGACCTACACAATATTAGGCAGGTTGCTCTAATGTTATTGGTAGTTAGTGTACCCACCTGACAAAGAAACCACTAAAGTAGTGTTTTTGTTGTTTTGTTTGTTTTTAAAAATCCAAATCACAATGGTCAAAATTTTCACTCCTCATTAACATAACACATTACAATAAGCGAACAACAAATGTAATAAACAGTACCAACCAAGTTTTATTAATGTGTACAGACAAAATAACTTTCCAATATGAAATTAAATTTACAGGACACACAATTCTCCCATCATTGGTAAATTTTAAACTATACAGCAGCATAAACTGACAGCTGGAAGATATTATCTAGTGATATGCTTTATATTATTCCAGCACAATACTGAATAAATTAGTTTTGTTTGTAAACTAAGAGATTGCATATTTTATGCTGTACCTGTGTAACTGACAGTGAACTAACTAAGGTTGAGGTCATCGATTATAAGATCTAAACTGGCAGCCGCAAGATCACAAAAATATAATAAAATAGAAAAACAACAAAAACAGGTCTATGGCATCAGTCATATAAAACCAGTGTTGTGTGGCATTACAGATCTTCTGACTTAGTGAGAATTTTAATACATTAGAAAAGTTTTCATTTTCTAGGAGGGAAATACTTTTATTAGAGGCCCATTAAGAATAAAGTGGCCCAAATATAATTTAGTAGCTTTATACATGGCAAGCTTTAACAGGTTAAAGATTCCAAAACTATTAATTGTCAGAGAAGTGGTTTTCTAGAGTAGATTCTGAACCACAAATGATATTTACACCAATGAGGATTCCAGGGTCAGACTTCAGCCAACAGTCCCTTACTGGATCCTAAAAGTGTGCAGTCATCTTTGGGTAAGCTTCACTGTCCTCCCCACTTTCATATTCAGTTTAAAGTTGGGTTCACATTATTGTAGTACAGACACATTTTTGCACCTTTACTAGGGGCACAAGTCCTGGCCAGACTATTGGGTCTACTGACCCAAAATGAAAGCTGTCAGTTCAGGTCAGTAGAACTGTGGTTGGGCCATGACTTGTAGCTGTAATTCAGATGCAAATATGTGCCTGTATTACATTAATGTGAACCAGGCCTCAACTCACAAATTAGGGATACCACATTTATTACATGCTTTATTCCTGGTCTAAAAAGAGGCATAAAAAGAGTAAAGGGCAGGTTTGTGCTTTAAAATACAGTATTCACAGTGATGAAATATGGTTCCAAAAAGAAAGACTTTGGGAAGATGCTAACTCTAAGTTTACTAATCACCAAAATCATGCAATGATAGACTCATGTCAAACTCTAGAAGTAACCCAGTATCCTCTGGTGTATTGTCGGTTCATTCACTGGCTGCTCCGTCACACCTACAGTTTAGGTTTTTGCTCTAATCTTTCAGAAAGGGAGAAACACAAATGTAACAAAAAATAAATATTTGAAATTAATGGAGGAAATACCTTCTAGTCTGTTTTACCTTGCACATGCCAGAGAATATCTTAATAAAAATAATAATACTGTACCTTTTGCTTAATGCTAAATAAAACTAATATTGCCACTTACAAGAAGAACAATGGTGTATAAAGTGAGAAATGCAAAGGTGGGGAACTTCATGTACCAGTCAAACGTATATTTGTTCAATGAAGAAGGCATCTTTCCATAATATAGATCAAGTAAAATACATAGACTTTGACTTAAAAAAAAAAAAAATTAACTTTCAAAATATCTCTTTTTTTTTTTTTTTTTTTTTTTTTTTTACATATCATAGTTTACTTTGTACCAGAAAATTAGATCTTGTATCAATCAACAAGCAAACTGATTTTACGCAACTTACACCCCTTTAAGGGTATTTTCTTATAGTACAGGTTTAAATTCTCCCAAGTGCTAAAGCAGCACATAGCTTAAATACGTACAGAGCAGATCTGGGATGTAAAATGGTACCAAAAGTGCAACATGGAAGTCAGTTCTGAACCATTTTACAAGACAGAGCCACTTTAGGATCACAGCAATATCTCATTAGCAAATATGTAAAACATGCCTTGAGAACTCTGCCCCCACCCCCTCACAAAAATAAGTCTACTAAAAAAAATAAAAGAAAAAAAAAATCTTTCTTTTGCCAACACATTAATACGAGCTTTAAATGGCTGTACATTTAATCTGTGTGGGAAAAGCAGGTACATGTCCATTTGAAATCCAACACGGCTTCACGTGTTCTATATCTGTATCGTGTCTTCTAGTCACCTTAGCCTGGTTTTACAGCAGAAAGGCTGGAGTGACAATCTTCACCAGGGTTTCCATGGTAATGCACTCAGTCTGTGGAAAGTAAAATACAAATGAAAAAAGTCAATTAATGCCAAACAATGAAAGTGTACAAAATGTCACAGCTCTAAGTGTTTTAGTGTTCACATAGCTGGCAAGATTATATATTAAAATGCTGTATTTGAATGATTAGTACTGACATGGAAACACCTCTGCTTACAATAAATGACTAAACAGGAAAGGATGGAAAACAAAAGAAACTTAATGTGATAATAATCGTGAAGATTATCAATACGATATTTACAATGGCTATTTGGATTTGGATTATCACTCTGTACAGTTTACAACACATAAACTAAAGTCTTGACACTCAGTTCACTGTGACACGCTCTAAGAACACCAGATCCAGTCTCAGGAACACTGTTTACAAGCACGTGATTTTCCGCCTGTTCAGCCAGGCTCCATCACCAGCCAGAACCTGCACATCAATAAATTATTATGAACGGAGCGTTATGATGAACACCGGTTTACTCACCAAGGATTTAATTGTAACAAAAAAATTAAATAAAAATGTAAATAAAACAATAGGGAAGGCTCACTTAATTCCTGTTCACACTGCTAACTGAGCAAACCACCTGACACCAATACCCGCAGTGTACAAAATAGATGAAGAATGAATAAGATAAAAATTGTGCTCAAAAGGTTATATGGACTACTGGTACGGATAATAAATTTAATATATTATCAAAATGTATTATACGAGACCATACAATACGACAATAAAAACATAAAATATACCACAATCTAAAATTTCTTTAAAAAATTGTAAAACTACAATCCAAATTCTACCTTTGGTGAGCCACAGGGCCCTTGTGACGCACCTAGGATTAAAACTAATAAAAAATAAAAAAAAAAGCTGCTTAATAATAGACTGGAAAATACATTAAATTAGTAGATTAGTGGATAAGACACTCTGTAACTTGTAGTCCACCGATATTTATGCCCAGGAGGTCCCTTAGAGAAATAGTCACTGGCTGTGTTATAATCCGCCACTTATTCAAGAGAGGTGAGGGGTGACACTGACATTGCTATTGGCAGTGACTCCATAACTATGTGCAAATGGAACAGACAACAGGTGGAAATTATAGGCAATTAGCAAGACACCCCCAATAAAGGAGTGGTTCTGCAGGTGGTGACCACAGACCACTTCTCAGTTCCTATGCTTGCTGGCTGAGGTTTTGGTCACTTTTGAATGCTGGCGGTGCTTTCACTCTAGTGGTAGCATGAGGCTGAGTCTACAACCCACACAAGTGGCTCAGGTAGTGCAGCTCATCCAGGATGGTACATCAACGCGAGCTGTGGCAAGAAGGTTTAATGTGTAGCATAGTAGTTCATAAGGTTGAAAAAAGACCAGAATCCATCTAGTTCAACCTATATCCCTAATGAGTCCCTACTGAGTTGATCCAGGGGAACGCAAAAACTCTCATACTAGAGGTAAAAATTCCTTCCCACCTCCAAATATGAATAAATCTCTGGATCAACATGCTGTCCCTAAAGAGCTAGTATACATAACCATCAATGTTATTAGTCTCCAAAAATTCCTCCAGACCCCTTTTGAACTCTTTTACAGAGTTCACCATGACCACCTCCTCCTGGAGAGAATTACACAGTCTCACTGCTCTTACAGTAAAGAACCCCCATCTGTGCTGGTGTAGAAACCTTCTTTCCTCTAAAGGTAGAGGATGCCCCCTTGCTGCTATTGATACAGTCCTGGGTATAAATAGAACATGGGAGAGATCTCTGTACTGTCCCCTGATATATTTATACATAGTTATTAGGTCTCCCCTAAGCCTTCTTTTTTCTAAACTAAATAACCCCAATTCTGATAATCTTTCTGTATTACCCTGGTTGCCCGTCTTTGAACCCTCTCCAGCTCCACTATATCTTTCCTGTACACTGGTGCCCAGTACTGTACACAGTATTCCATGAGTGGTCTGACTAGTGATTTGTACAGCGGGAGAATTATTTCCTTGTCGTGGGCATCTATGCCCCTATTGATGCACTCCACGATTTTATTTGCCTTGGCAGCAGCTGCCCGACACTGGTCACGTCAGTCGTCCCAAGTGTTCTCCCATTTAATATATAACCCCGTCCCAGATTTTTCCTCCCCATGTGCATTACCTTACATTAATCAGTGTTGAACTTCCCAGCCACTTCCCAGCCCAAACCTCCAACCTATCCAGATCCATTTGTAACAGTGCACTGTCCTCTAGTGTTTACCACTTTACAGAGTTTAGTATCATCTGCAAAGATTGCTACTTTACTATTCAACCCCCCTACAAGGTAATGAATGAATATATTAAATAGAACAGGACCCAAGACTGACCCCTGTGGTACCCCACTAGTAACAGTCACAAAATCAGAATAAGTACCATTAATAACCACCCTCTGTTTCCTATCTGAGCCAGTTACTTACCCACATGCACACACTCTCCCCCAGCCCAAGCATTCTCATTTTATGCACCAATCTTTTATGTGGCACCGTATGAAATGCTTAGGAAAAATCCAGATATACAACATCCAGCGATTGTCCCTGGTCGAGTCTGGAGCTTACCTCCTCATAAAAGCTGATCAGGATAGTTTGACAGGACCGATCCCTAATAAAGCCATGCTGATATGGAGTCATACATCAATATACTCCAAAATAGCATCTCTTAGAAAACCCTCAAACAATTTACATACAATGGAGGTTAAACTAACAGGTCTGTAATTCCCGGGGTCACCTTTTGTCCACTTTTTAAATATTGGCACCACATTTGCCATGTGCCAGTCCTGGGAACAGTCTCTGTTACTATAGAGTCCCTGAATATTAAAAATAGAGATCTGTCTATTACATTACTTAATTCCTTTAGAACACCGGGGTGAGTGCCATCTGGACATGGTGATTTGTTTATTTAGATTTTTTGTAGGCGGCACTGTACTTCTTCCTGGGTTAGACAGGTGACCTGTACTGGGGAGTTTTCTTTATCACACTGTAATTCACCTGGCATTTCATTTTCCTTGGTGAATACAGTGGAGAAGAATTTGTTTAGTATATTTGCTTTTTCCTGATCCCTGTCTATAATTTCTTCCTCATCATATTTTAAAGGGCCAACACTTTCATTTTTAACCTTTTTGCAATTTATATAGTTAAAGAACATTTTGGGGTTAGTTTTACCCTCTTTGGCAATGAGTCTTTCTGTCTCTATTTTTGCGGCTTTTATCTGTATTTTTACATATTTTAACTTTTTCTCTATAGCTTTTTAATGCTTCTTCATTGCCATCCTGTTTTAGTAGTTTAACCTCTTAAGAACGCAGGGTGTACCTATTATGCCCTGCGCCCGGTCCCGGTATTTAAAACGGGGTCACGCTGTGACCCCTCTTCATACCGGGTAGGTCCCGGCGGCTTATGATAGCTGGGACCCTGGGCTAATAGCGTGCTGCACAGATAGTTGTGCCGTGCGCTATTAACCCTTCAACTTTGATTGCCGCGTCTAAAACGAAATTAAAAGCTTCCCGGCAGCTCAGTCGGGCTGAGGGTAGATACATCTTACAGTAAGAATTTAAGATATTCCTAAAAGTCTCCCATTTAGTGTCAGTATTCATATTTTTGAGGACATTATCCCATTTTATATTGTTAAGGGCTTCTCTGAGTTCATTGAACTTTGCCTTCCTAAAGTTCATTGTTTTTGTGGCCCCTCGAGAGATTCCCTTATTGAAGAACAAGTTATAATGTATTATATTATGATCACTATTTCCTAGGTGTCCTACTTGCACATCAGTTACTCTATAGGTCTGTTGGTCAATATTAAGTCTAGTAGGGCGCCCCCTCTGGTCGGGCCCTGTACCATTTGGGACAGATAATGTCTTTAACTATAGCCCGAAACCTGTTTCCTTTAGGAGATGCACAGGTCTCAGTCTCCCAGTTTATATCAGGATCGCTAAAGTCCCCCATTATCACTTCATTCTGATTTACTGTCTTGTTTATTTGCTTCAGTAATTGATCTTCTGCCTCTTCTATTATGTTTGGTGGCTTATAACAAACCCCTACCAGAATTTTTTTTATTTTTATCTCCATATATATCTACCCATAATGACTCCACATTATCATTTCCCTCCTATATATCCTCCCGAAGTGCGGCCTTCAGACTCGATTTCACATAAAGACAAACTCCTCCCCCTTTCCGTTTTGTCCGATCCTTCCTGAATAGACTATATCCCTGTATGTTGACCGCTCAGTCACAGCTATTGTCCAACTAAGTCTCTGTTATACCGTCATAAATTTTCTTCAGACAACCACTCCAGTTCCTCTGGCTCTAATCATCTTGCAATACAATGGTGTATGATATTTCTTCCGATGAAGCCTATCCCTATTAACTATTCTAACCCCTCCCTCCGCTCCACCCCAGGTATACTACCAAGTCCCCCCTCTCTATCTACACTATCTTCCCCCTCTACGTTGTAGGCTCCCTCCCCCCAAGTCCCTAGTTTAAACACTCCTCCACCCTTCTAGCCATCTTCTCCCCAAGCACAGCCGCACCCTCCCCATTGAGGTACAGCCCATCCCTACAGTAGAGCCGGTATCCAACAGCGAAGCCGGCCCAGTTCTCCATGAACCCAATCCCCTCCTTCCTACACCAGCTTCTGAGCCACTTGTTTACCTCCCTGATCTCCCGCTGCCTCTCTGGTGTGACTTGTGGTACAGGTAATATTTCAGAAAATACTACCTTGGAGGTCCTTGCCTTAAGCTTGCAGCCTAAGTCCCTGAAATCATTTTTAAAGGACACTCCACCTACCTCTTTGTCATTGGTGCCAATGTGTACCATAACTGCTGGGTCCTCTCCAGCCCCACCCAGCAACGATTCGCGATGTGCCGAACTCGAGCGCCAGGAAGACAACACACTGTTCGGCGATTCCGGTCTTTGTGACAGATCGCCCTGTCTGTCCCCCTAATAATAGAGTCCCCCACTATCAGTACCTGTCTGGCCTGCCCTGTACTCCTCCCTCCCTCCTTACTGGAGCAGACACACCCCTGGCAGTCAGAGGCAGAGTCCAGCTGCAGTACTGCTAGCTCTGAAATGGCATCCCCCTCATCTGCCAACCGGGCAAACTTGTTGGGGTGTGCCAGTTCAGGACTAGCCTCCCTGACACTTTTCCCTCTAGACAGTTTTCTAACTGTAACCCAGCTAACTGCCTGACTGTCCTGCACCTCCGTCCCACTATCCTCCCCCACCTCTACCCCAGAGAGAACTTGCTCAGTGAGCAGGAGACTCCTCTCCAGGTTGTCAATGCGTCTCAGGATCTGGGCTTCCAAATTAGCAACTGGCACACATCTCGCACAATATGCACCCTCAATCTGCTGTTCAAGGATTGCATACATTGCGCAAGATGTGCACAGGACTGCATTTTCCAACATGGAGGCCATACTAGATTTGGGGATTGCAAGTATTAACAGTAAAAAAAAAAAAGGCAGCATAGTGCCAAGTGCATGGAGGTTCCACCAGGAGACAGGCCAGTACATCAGGAGACATGGAGGAGGCAACAACCCAGCAGCAGGACCGCTATCTCAACCTTTGTGCAAGGAGGAGCAGGAGGAGCACTGCCAGAGTGTCCACTCAAACCGTCAGAAACAGACTCCATGAGGGTGGCATGAGGGCCCGATGTCCACAGGTGGGGGTTGTGCTTACAGTCCAACACTGTGCAGGACGTTTGCCATTTGCCAGCGAACACCAAGATTGGCAAATTTGCCACTGGCGCCCATGCTTTTCACAGATGAAAGCAGGTTCACACTGAGCACATGTTACAGGCGTGACAGAGTCTGGAGACACCGTAGAGAACGGTCTGCTGCATGCAACATCCTCCAGCATGACCAGTTTGGCGGTGGATCAGTAATGGTGTGGGGTGGCATTTCTTTGGGGGGGCCACACAGCCTTCCATGTGCTTGCCAGAGGTAGCCTGACTGCCATTAGGTACCGAGATGAGATCCATAGACCCCTTGTGAGACCATATACTGGTGTGGTTGGCCATGGGTTCCTCCTAATGCAAGACAATGCTAGACCTCATGTGGCTGGAGTGTGTCAGCAGTTCCTGCAAGAGGGAGGCATTGTTGCAATGGACTGGCCCGCCCGTTCCCCAGACCTAAATCCAACTGAGCACATCATGTCTCGCTCCATACACCAACGCCACGTTGCACCACAGACTGTCCAGGAGTTGCCAGATTCTTTAGTCCAGGTCTGGGAGGACATCCCTCAGGGGACCATCCACCACCTCATCAGGAGCATGCCCAGGCGTTGTAGGAAGGTCATATGGGCACTTGGAGGCCACATGCACTACTGAGCCTCATTTTGACTTTTTAAAGGACATTACATTAAAGTTGGATCAGCCTGTAGTGCGATTTTCTACTTTGATTTTGAGTGTGACTCCATATCCAGACCTCCATGGGTTGATAAATTTGATTTCCATTGATAATTTGTGTGTGATTTTGTGGTCAGCACATTCAACTATGTAAAGAAGAAAGTATTTCATACGATTAGTTCATTCATTCAGATCTAGGAGGGGTTATATTAGTGTTCCCTTTATTTTTTTGAGCAGTGTATAAATAGGAGCAATTATGGTACAGACATTTAGTACCCTTATATGAACTTGTGCTTCTCCCGATCTACATTTATTTAAAATAAGAGGACTACAAGTCACAGGAGAACTTGTGCATATTATCACTGACTCATTGTTATTTCTGGCACGGATATTTGTCAATTCAGAGATATTCACTGTTGGGATATCAGACTACTACTACTAATTCCAGGTAACATTTTATTTTAGTGGAAATATTCAAATAAGTGGTGGATTCCAACACAGCCAGTGACTATTTCTCTAAGGGACCGGCTGGGCATAAATATCGGTGGACTACAAGTCCCAGAATGTCTTATCCACTAATTTAAAGCATTTTCTGGTCTATTATTAAGAAGCTTTTTTTTTATTATTTTGGTTAATGTTATACAGGGTGGGCCATTTATACGGATACACCTTAATAAAATGGGAATGGTTGGTGATATTAACTTCCTGTTTGTGGCACATTAGTATATGTGGGGGGGGGGGGGGGACTTTTCAGGAAACTGTTCATCTAGGAATGCTCGTACCTGGCACGTTCCCAGAGTTTTTCTAGCAAGATGGTGCACCACCACATAATGGGTGTCAGGTCCAAGCATTCCTAGATGAACAGTTTCCTGGAAAGTGGATTGGTTGCCGTGGGCCAGTTGAATGGCCCCCCAAGGTCTCCTGATCTGACCCCCTTAGACTTTTATCTTTGGGGTCATCTGAAGGCAATTGTCTATGCTGTGAAGATACGAGATGTGCAGCACCTGAAACTACAGCTACTGGAAGCCTGTGCTAGCATTTCTCCTGCGGTGTATATAGTAGTATATAGCAGTGTATACGGATACTGGAAGCCTGTGCTAGCATTTCACCTGCCATGTTGCTATCAGTGTGTGAAGAGTGGGAGAAGAGGGTTGCATTGACAATCCAACACAATGGGCAGCACATTGAACACATTTTATAAGTGGTCAGAAACTTGTAAATAACTCATGAAAGAAAGTTACGTTAAAACCAAGCATACAGCATTTTTTGTTGTGAAATTCCCAATAAGTTTGATGTGTCACATGATCCTCTTCCTATTGAAAAAACAAAAGTTGGATTCAAAATGGCCACCAGCCATCTTGAAATGTCCCCCCCCCCCTCACATATACTAATGTGCCACAAACAGGAAGTTAATATCACCAACCATTCCCATTTTATTAAGGTGCATCCATATAAATGGCCCACCCTGTATAATTTTAATCCTAGGTGTGTCACAAGGGCCCTGTGGCTCACCAAAGGTAGAATATGGATTGTGGTAAATTTTTATGTTTTTATTGTGGTATTGTATGGTCTTATCTAATAAATGTTGATAATATATTTAATTTATTATCTGTACCAGTGGTCCATATAACTTTTAAGGACCATTTACCCGATTCAAAATAAAAATTTACACTGCAGCCTAAGTTTCAATTCTAACTAAACATATAGGTCTGTAGGAGTACAAACAATGCTGCAGTGTTTGGGTCAGCTCCATATGCTGTCTGTACAAAATATATAAATATCTACATAATATTTAAACTAAAATCAATACACCATGGCTAGACATTGCAATAAGAAGGAATAGAACACAACTTTAAGAAGAAAAAAAAAATTCTGCCTTGTTGCAGCTGCCGATAGGGAGTGCATTTTTATTTACATACATAAATATATATTGCTCTGGAGTGCTATGTAAACATGTATGTATGGACACACCCCTAATAGCAGCTGCAGGTAGCAATAATTCCATATAATTATATACCTGTGTGATCGAAAAGAGAATTTGGAGTTTCAAATAGGCTAAGCAATGGTGCAAGCCTTTATATAGGGCACTGTTCACTGCATATTTAACCCCTTAACGACGGACAGACGTGGTACTTAACGCACCAGGATATACATTTACGTCCTAAGCATAACCGCGGGCATCGGAGCGATGCCCGGATCATGCACGGCAGGTCCCGGCTGTTGATCGCAGCCAGGTACCGGACGGTAATGGCGGACATCCGCGATCCCGCGGATGTCCGCCATGAACCCCTAAGATGCCGTGATCAATACAGATGACGGCATCTGCAGCATCGCGGTCACTAAAATGGATGATCGGATCGCCCGCAGTGCTGCCGTGGTGATCTGATCATCCAGCACGGCAGCCAGAGGTCCCCTGACCTTGCTCCGCTGCCTTACGGGAGTCTTCTGCTCTGATCTGCCTCCCCACAGACCAGAGCAGAAGATGACCGATAGCACTGAACAGGATTAGAAATTGAATGATTGCTACAAATAGTCCCCTATGGGGGACTATTAAAGTGTAAAAATAAAAGTGAAAAAAGTAAAAAAAATAAAGTAAAAAAAAAAAGTGAAAAACCCCCTCCCCCAATAAAAACGTAAATTGTCCCATTTTCCTTTTTTCTCCCCCAAAAAGTGTAAAAAAAAATATTTTATAAAAATATTTGGTATCGCCGCGTGAGTAAATATCTGAACTATTAAGATAAAATGTTAATGATACCGTACTGTGAACGGCGTGAATGCAAAAAAAAAAAAAAAAAAAAGTTCAAAATAGCTGCTTTTTTTCATAAGATTTTATTCCCCCCAAAAAATAAAAAAAAAGTATTCAAAGTTTTATATAAGCAAATATGGTATCAATAAAAAGTACAGATCACGGCACAAAAAATGAGCCCCCATACCGCCGCTTATACTGAAAAATGAAAAAGTTATAGGTCTTCAAAATAGGGGGATTTTAAACGTACTAATTTGGTTAAAAAGCTTGTGATTTTTTTTTAAGCACAACAGTAATAGAAAAGTAGTATGTTATCATGGGTATCATTTTAATTGTATTGACCCAAAGAATAAATAACACGTCATTTTTACCGTAAATTGTACGGCGTGAAAACGAAACCTTCCAAAATCAGCAAAATTGCGGTTTTCTTTTAAATTTCCCCACACAAAAATAGTATTTTTTGGGTTGCGCCATACATTTTATGGTAAAGTGAGTGATGGCATTGCAACGGACAACTGGTCACGCAAAAAACAAGCCCTCATACTAGTCTGTGGATGAAAATATAAAAGAGTTATGATTTTTTAAGGCGAGGAGGAAAAATTGAAAACGTCAAAATTAAATTGTCTGCGTCCTTAAGGCCCAAATGGGCTGCGTCCTTAAGGGGTTAAAGCTTTAACCACAGAATCATATGCCACAGATGAAAGCTTAAAGGGGTACCCCGGCCCTAATACATCTTATCCCCTATCCAAAAGGAAAGGGGATAAGATGTCTGATTGCGGGGGTCCCGCCGCTTGGGACCCCCACAGTCTGTCATTCAGCACCCACCTTTGCTATCTCTCCGCAGCGCTGAAGGCTCCGAGAGTGCAGCGTGATGACCACGGGGCCGGAGTATCATCACACCCCCTCCCATAGACTTGCATTAAGGGGGCAGGGTATGACGTCACACGGGGGCGGAGTTGTGACGTCACAATACTCCAGCCCCGTGGTCATCACGCTGCACTCGGAGCCTCCAGCGCTGCGGAGAGCTTGCAAAGGTGGGTGCTGAATGACAGATTGCGGGGGTCCCCAGCGTCGGGACCCTCGCGATCAGACATCTTATCGATAAGATGTATTAGGGCCACTTACCTAAAATCACCCATAGGCTTAATACACATAATTATTGTTGCTAGTTGTTGGCACTCAAAATCTGAATTATTCAATATGGTGGTGCTCACAGTAGGTTTCTTCTGCACCTAGTACCACAGTCTGGATACTACAAGGCTCAACTAGCAGATATTTCAAACAGAATGCACATACAATAATGCATGACACATCACTTGCCATACAATTACCCATAAAACCACTGTGAGCACAGCAAGTGGCTGCCATAAAAGTGTTCACACAAATACAGATTTTGCATTAGGCTGTATTCAGACAGGGTTTAGTTAGGTCTATGTTGGGAAGTCCATCAGCAAAATGTTAAAAAGAAATGTAGGCACACAGCCAGACGTACACTTGGCAGACCCAGTGAGTTCAACACAGTCAAAACCTGTATAGAGTAAAAGTGGTGCAGTTGCCCATAGCAACCAGACAGCTTCTTATTTAAAAAAAAAACAAACGGCTCAGAAAAATGAAATAAGTGATCTGATTGGTTGCTATGGTCAACTTTTCCTTTGCACTGGTTTTGATAAATCTCCCAAATGAGCCTACATGCATTTTCCATACGTATGCACTTTGTGTGAGACTAGCGGTTGGCCACTTTGGCATTCCTATTTGACCTTTTTCTAAAAGAAAAACTGTAGACCCAAAACTATGCTGTATTCTTACCTGCACTGTAGTTCAGTGGGAACTAAGACAGGATTTGATCGTTTCACAGGTACTCAGATCCACATGAAAAAAAACTACATGTGAACATACCCTAAGAAGCGATTTAGAAAGCAACTGGTAGAAGAATACACAAACCATGGAGATTGACAAAAGCTGCGGCCCTGTACCACAGGATACTTTCAAGGCTAACAAACAGTTCAGTTGCTCAGTCAGTCAGTCCAAAAAATGCAAAAAGCAGCCAAGATATAAAAATGTACATATTTTTTTCTTCTTACAACTGACTGGAGTGAATTCTTGAAAAGCACATCCCTTCTTTGCTGTTAAAAGTTGTAGTATGCACTTTTTTGGGGGTCTGTGTGGGGGGGGGGAGAAGGGGGAGATGCAAAGCGCCTACCTTTGAGGCCATGTTCACACATGCAGAATTCCGCCAGATATTCCGCAGAAGCAGATTCTCATTGTATTCAATGGGGTTCTGCTGCGCTGTGTACAAGGCAGAAATTCTGCGCCAGATGTTTCTGGCATGGAAATTCCAATTTCCGTGTTCACAGAATAATGAACCTGTCCATTCTTTATGCGGAATCCACACAGAATTAATTGCAGTCTATGAGATGGCACATCTCCATGCGGTCCTAGCGCTAGCATGTTGGGCCGGTGCCCGCAGTCTGAGGTTTTAATTGCGGACATTCCAGACATGTGAACATAGCCTAAAAATCAATGCCAATAATTGGAATCTGTTTCTTGTAGCAACTAGTCAGAATTTAGCACAGACTAGAAAGTTAAAGCGGTGGTATGTTAGGTGCTGAACGGCTGCTACAGGGATTACGCAATTCAGGGACAACCACTTTAAGGGTAGGGTCACATGTGTCGTACTTTGCTGCTATGCATTTTCCTATCCATTTAAGTCAATGGGTAGAAAAATATGCAGCAGCAAATACACAGCAAAATAAGGCATGTGCGACTCTACACTAAGGCTTATTACAACCAATAAGACGTTTAATTCACCAGACAAAATGTTTTGCAAACAGAAAATGTTTGTACTGCACACTTTAAGCTCATGTACATGGCTGTATTATAGATAGGCTGTGTGTTTGACAACTTTGAAATACTTTCCAATTTTTGAAATGTGCATGAAGGATAAGCAAACTTAGGAGCTGAAGACATATGATTTAGGCAAATAGACTCCAGTTCAAGGCAGTTTTAGGGTTAAAGTCACAGATGCCATCTTTTGCTGCTGCGTATTCTCCTACCCAATGAAGTCAATGCATAGCCAAATACGCAGCCGATTTTGCTAACTATTGACTTCAATGGGTAGGAAAATATGCAGCAAAATACGGCACATTTGAGTATGTGTATGACGTCCTACGTATAGTTATAGCATCAGACAACACTTCCAGTTCCCAGACATTTCCCTTTGGAATACGGCACCTGAAACACTGTAGTGCATCACGTCTGTAGCCTCATAACATCTACCAAATTATGGGAGCAAAGCATTTTTTTTTACTATAAATTTAAATATAAATACAGAAGGTTTCAAGAAAGAAGTGATTTTAAAGGAGTACTCCGGTGCACACTTTTTTCATGTTATTCCGTCCGGGCTGCAAAATTAAAAAAAAAACGCACTTTATCTTACCTGCCAACGAGCCCCCGGAGCTCCGGTACAGGTGTTCGGTCCCCGGGCTGTATTCTTCTTACTTCCTGTTAGCCCGGCACGTCACACAGAGCTTCAGCCTATCACTGGCCGCAGCGATGTCCCGCCTCGGCCGGTGATAGGCTGAAGCTCTGTGTGACGTGCCGGGCTATCCGGAAGTAAGAAGAATACAGCCCGGGGACCGAACACCTGTACCGGAGCTCTGGGGGCTCGTTGGCAGGTAAGATAAAGTGCGTTTTCTTTTATTTTGCAGCCCGGATGGGATAACATGAAAAAAGTGTGCACCGGAGTACTCCTTTAAGTTGCAGAAATTTCTGCGAACCATCTGCTGTATGTGTACGTACCCAAATTTTTTGGGGAGCAAAAAAATAAAAAAATAAAAAAAGCTGCAGCTGAGAGAGTTCAGAATACAGAAAAAGCTGCAAATGTATCCATTTCAGTTTCTCTGCAAGTCCCACTCTTGTTATTGGCTAGATATGACACTGTGAGAACCCAGCTGCAGGGTATGTTCACACGTACATTAATCACTGCAGACCCATTGAAGTCAAAGGGTAGAAACAAAATCTCCTGAGGGTTTTTCCCTACGAAAAATCTGCAGTGGATTATATACAACATATTAAGGGGTTATTCAGCAAAAAGGCAAATTCAACAAATGTGCACAGGGTGCTTATGTATTTAAGGGAAGAAGAAAAAATAAAAATAAAAAAAAGAAGAAAGAAGTAGTACCTCCTGCGCTCCTCTGCTCTGCCTCTGGTATCACCACACCAATGCTTTTCTCTTCCTTGTTCAGGTGGTCAATGTATCACATTGCCAATTACTGGGCACAGGGGTGTCCATCCCCATCCAGTGATTGGCTGAGCGGCAAAGCCCCAATCTCACATGCTGCTTAGCCACTCATTGGCTGAGGCTGGACACTGAAGCTGTCACCAATTGGCTGAGCATCATTGTGATGGACCCCCAGAACCAAGAGATCGGAACCGCAATACCAGAGGCATATTTGTAGAGACATCTTTTTGAACAACAATCCCTTTAATTTGCCGAGTTTGTTTTGACCCTTTGTATACTTTATACCTGTGATTTTCATGCTCTCATCTGAGATTTTCTTGCTCTAGGGAGGTAAAACATGAAGCTTTCTGCTAAGTGACAGCAACTAAATATCCCATTAACTATAATTAGTTGACACTAAAGTTATATTGCAAAAGGCATAATGCTTCATTATACAAAAATAATCTTTACTTGATTAAACAAAAACACAAAAAGTTTGAATTTTACATTTGTCACAAAGTTTGCAAAGCAAGTCAGAAGGCGGCACAGATCAAAGAATAGCACAGTCATGGAGAGTTTATCAACTTCAGGGTTCTGAGTGGAGGGACATGCCAGTTGATTTCATTCACAACTACGCGACAACGTATCAGAGGCATTCAATAAAAACTCCTAAATAGACAGACCTATCTGCATAAAATAAGGTGCCTAAAGCCTGATCTATCAGAAGCAACATACAAAAAGAGTTTGTGACCACTGACAAAACACTCTGTATATGTACACATAAAAGATATATGCATACATTCTGCTCACACTGTATGTGTGTATGTAAAGCATAGCAAGAAAGCACTCCGCAACCAAAATCTGCAGACAAAAAGTTAAAACCCCACTTGCTTATTTGCTACAGCTACACATTTTACAACAAAACTATGCCCCAGCTCCTAAGCATAGAGGGTTTAACCTTCTCATCTGCCCAGCAACTGGTTACTTCACAGACAGCACTATATCCTTGCTAAAATAATATGCCCACGCACCAGCTGTACCACATGGTTAGCTATTCTTCAGGGTGCCAGACATGCCACCGCATGGTGCTTTTTGGCAGACACCATAGAAAAAGCACACAGGAAATTAAGGTTTATACCCACACTATTGAAATGCTTCAAGCTATAGCCCACCAAAACAGAAATACACATCATACATGTACATGAAAAATGGATTACAGGTTAAGTCTAATGAAAAATACACAAGTTTTGTTTTCTACAAACCTTTTCTGAATGCAGGACACTTCAGACAGTCTGATCTAGAGAAATCGATGCTCACATAAGCCCCACTTTCCAGATTTCTGCTGCCATTCTGGTGCTGGCTGCAGGCTGGTGATGCCGTCTCGCAGACACCATCGTGCATACTGAGAGCGATGTAATTTAAGCCATGCTGAAAACCTGTGGAGCAGTGCCTGGACATTTTCTTCTCTTGATCACAATTGCCTTCATCAGGCTTCAGCCAAACATTGTCAAAAGAGGCAGAACTATGCCTTTTGCCACTTTCAGTAAAGCAGGAGGAAGTAGTAGTAATTGTGCTGGCAGAGGAGAAAGTCTCTGAGCTATGCCTCCGCCGCCCTTGGGCATCTGCACGGATAACCTTGGGACCAACTACAGGCTCAGAAACAGGGTGAAGAACCGAAGGGAAACCACTGTTATAAGAGGTCATATCGCCAATGCATAACCGATTGACTATAGAAGAGGGACTGTCCAGTTGCGTGCCATTCTCTGCTTCACTAGGGAAGGGCCTTGGAGGAGTCATTGCCATATTAAAAGTCATTGTTGTGTAGTCATCATTCCTTTTATTGGAGGTACTGACACAAGCAGTACCACATAGATGCTTGGCAAAGTCTGCGCTGGGCTGAGTTCTAGAAATGCCAGCACAAGAATAGGATGAAATGTCTGTGAGAGAGTTTGACAGCTCAGCTGTGGCTTTAGGGGACTGTACATCAATATCTACACTCATGTAATCAGAAAGTGGGGATTGTCTATGGTCACAGCTTGAGCCCAATGAAGACGGTGAGCCTTCGGCAGATAAGGAATAAGGAGTACTACTTGCTTTATCACTGAAGTCAATGTTGATGTATTCACCAGGACTAGTGGGCTCAGTTGAATTAGAATGATCAAACATCCTCGGTATGGTATTGCTCCCCCTCATAGACAGCGTAAGCTTGGTTGGCCTTGTTGCCCTAATTTGTTGATCAAGAACACTAGTGGAAGATTTTAAGTCACTCTTAGATTCTCCATTAGCTTCTCCATCTGTTGCATTTTCCAAACCCAGGTGTAGTATCTTCCCAGGGGAGGACATGGGGACATACTCATTGTGATCACTGCAGGGCTTGGATGAGCTTTTAAAGCTTCTTGGTAGAGAAAAATAGGAGCTGCAGGCCCGGGAATGATTAAAATTAGAGTCATTGGTTTGTTTAACAGCTGAAGAGTTCCTGCAGGACATGTCCATGTACTCACCATTGGTGAATTTCTCTTCATGGCCTTTAGAAATGCTTCCTGATAAGGAATTTCTAACAGTTGAACTAACAGTTGGAAACATCATCATGTACCCTTTAGAGTCCACCTGAGAAGGACACGTAGAAAGGATCTGTTTTGGTGCAGAAACACTTTTAGGGGCCATTGGCAAATAGTCACTGTCATAAGAAATAGAAGGCATCATTGGCATATAGCCATCGTCCTTGGCTTTACTCCCACTTTGGTTACACACTGAGTCCATAACACCATTACTGTAATCCTCAGGGTGACTGCTGTCTTTCAGCTTTGGTGATTCAGAGTAGGCAAACTGCTTGTTCACCTCCTCAGAGTCTTCATCTAAGGAGGCAGCAGCATGGGACTTGGGATGTTGCAGAGCAGAATTGGTTGGTTTAGTAAAGGAGTAGGTTCTTTTTCTGAAACATTTGTCAGCCTCCATGTGGTCATCCCTGCCATTAGCTTGGCTTCTGGTGTTCATGGACATGTAGTCACTCAAGGTATTTTCTTCTTGAATAGGTGGGGTGTTACCCAGGGAGTCTGGTGTATTACTCCTAACCCGAAAGTACCTGAGGTCACCTGGGCTGGAGCCATATTCATCAGATGAGATAAAGCCACCATCGCTGGGAGAGCCACACACAGAACTGGAAGGCCTGGTCAGCATCTCAGATGCAGAACCATGGCCACTACTAGAGCACACACTAATGGGACTGGTCGCTGATGGGAAATGGGAGACAGGCAGAGATGCTGATCTTGAGTGGTACCCAGAATTAAAAGGGGCTCTGACGTACCTCCCGGTACCTTCTTGCTTGCCCAGGTTGAGCCTTGCAGTGTTTAGATGGATTAAGCTGCCAGTGACAGACCTGAATGGCCTGGTCATTGTACCTTCCCCCTCGCTGGAGGTTCTGAACCTGTATGCATTGTTCTTGGTAGTCGGAGGAGTGCCGGCCACACTTTCAGTCCGAGATCTCCGCTGCAAGCCCGTCTGGCTGGGTGGCAGGTTACCCAAATACCTTCTGGTAGTGATGAAGGAGATTGGGTTTGTGCCGGATGACTGGCTCTTGCTCCGGGGTCTGAATTCTGAGTATGCCTTAAGGGCTTTCATGGTCTCCAGGAATGTCTCATGCATGTTCTGGGCCACCACACAGTCATCCACTTGCATCCACAGCTCACCTGCCCCGGTGGAGGATGAGCGTCCCACCTCAATAAAGAAGTAGTTCTCTGAGTGGCCGCAGCGACGGATGTTCATGAGCAGTAGATGGACGCAGGCCACGTCTGAGTTGAGCTTGACCAGGTGCACCGCCTTGTTGGACAGGCAGAGGCGGTAGACACCGGACAGGTTCTTGGTCTGGCCCAGCCCCCGAGGCTTGACATTTACCTGCCAGACCTCCTTGAAGATGGGTCCACTGCGGAGCCCCCCATAGTTCTCCTCCAGCTCCTCAGTGTCCAGACATGACTTCTTGTTCTCAGTGATGAGCTCGCTCAGAGCCTGGTACCAGGCGTCCTGCTCCTGCTCACTCTCAGCCACCATGGCAAAGTACTCGTCCTTGGTGTACAGGGCCAGCAGGTGCTTGTTCTTGGCATCGGCCCTGCGGCTCACCGTGAAGCACTGGGACAGGAAGATGACCCTCTTGGGTGGGCAGGCTGTCCCGCTGCCCCCCAGACGCTGCCCGCTCCGGAATTTCTTCTCGTTGTCGTAGTACTCCAGGCGGGCCGGACCCAGGTGACTGGGGCTCCGCAGCACGAAGTAGCGCTTGTGGCCATGCTTCTGCTTCCGCAGGTACCCGCGCTTCCGCACGTCTTCATCCCCCGGCGTGTGTGTGGGCTGCGGTGCGCTCTCCTCCCGCACCTGAGACAGAGCTGGCGGGCCGGGCACACGCCGGTAAGGGGGCTCGTCCTGCTGTGGAGGAGACGGCGGCAAGAGTTTCACGGGCGCCCGGCTGCCTCTGTCCTCCTCGCAGTTGAGGACACCCGCCATGGAAGGAAGCAGCGGCGGCGGGGCTGTGGACTCTCCAGCAAATGAATTAACCGGTGCGGCACCCGGCTACAGCGTTATACAGCGGGCTGCCGAGGCTACACAGCGGACATGGCGCCAGCAGGAGAAGCAACTCTCTCCGTATCCCCGGTCCGGACGGGGCAGTAGCGGCGGAACCTCACCTCGCCGTACAACATTCACCACAGACAGACTAGAGCGGGGGAGGGAGAGCGGCACGGCGAAAACAACACGTGACCCCGCCCGGCTGCGTCACTCAGACACTCACCGCCCACCACGGGGGCCCGCTCCCTATCTATCAATGACAGAGAAGCCAGCCAATCATAGTGCAGTGCCGCGCAAACATTCCCGCAGAATGGGCGGGAAAGTCGCTCCGCTCGTAGCTCCCCTCCCCCTTTTTACTCACGCTTTTAGATGTAAACAGCGACCTGATTGGCGGCCACGGGGGAGGAGCGCGGGACTCTGCTAATAGGTGTGCATGTAGTAAGGGGGCGTATTCACGCAGTGGGATTCGCTTGGCGATGATTGGCTAAGAGTGGGAGCAGTTAAGGTTTGGCAAACTGTGATTGGCTCAGATGGGTGTCTACCTGCCCGGCCCCTCTCCCTTTGGGTGGGCGGGGCGTATCGCCTGGTTGTGAGGTGAAGTAAACAACAGTCTGGGGAGCGCGGCTGGCAGGAGGCTGGTGGTGCTGTGGATGCTGTGCTGGGGACGATACGTCAGATCAGATGGGCCAAATAAATGGATGCGGCGGAGCAGAGTGTGCGCAGGAGCCGTCACCCGGCGTGCTCTCTGCGTCGGCGGGCGGTGACCCGCTCTGCGGCAATGACACAGGGGACCGGTCCATTTCATCTGCAGGCTGAGCCTCATGTGGAGCTCGTTACCGGGGCTCAGCGTGTGATAACGGGGGAGCCGTGATATCAATGGGGACAGACTGTACAACCTTCTCCGTAGTCATCAATGAGTCACCACCGCGGTCCCGGAGATTCAGGGTGTGTTCACACACACTAATTATTTCTTGCAGGTTTTCCCACCTCGATAGAGAAGTGATAATCTGAGGCAAATCTGCAATGTGTGAACATACACTTACACAGCTGTGTGCAGGGGATACACTTACACAGCTGTGTGCAGGGGATACACTTACACAGCTGTGTGCAGGGGATACACTTACACAGCTGTGTGCAGGGGATACACTTACACAGCTGTGTGCTGGGGATACACTTACACAGCTGTGTGCAGGGGATACACTTACACAGCTGTGTGCAGGGGATACACTTACACAGCTGTGTGCAGGGGATACACTTACACAGCTGTGTGCAGGGGATACACTTACACAGCTGTGTGCAGGGGATACACTTACACAGCTGTGTGCAGGGGATACACTTACACAGCTGTGTGCAGGGGATACACTTACACAGCTGTGTGCAGGGGATACACTTACACAGCTGTGTGCAGGGGATACACTTACACAGCTGTGTGCAGGGGATACACTTACACAGCTGTGTGCAGGGAATACACTTACACAGCTGTGTGCAGGGGATACACTTACACAGCTGTGTGCAGGGGATACACTTACACAGCTGTGTGCAGGGGATACACTTACACAGCTGTGTGCAGGGGATACACTTACACAGCTGTGTGCAGGGGATACACTTACACAGCTGTGTGCAGGGGATACACTTACACAGCTGTGTGCAGGGGTGGCTGAAAATAAATCAAATACTCATCCTGTGCTGACCCAGCGCTGCCGCTGCTCCAGGGTTCAGGTGGAAGCTCCTTGTTTACATCCCCATGTTGTCAGTGTGAGGCGCGGCAGCATTGGGGAACTTGTGTTACCCCTAGAGGCTTTTATTATTTCGCTCGCCATTTCCCGCCCCTTTGTGTTTCCAAACCAAGGTGCCTCCAGCTGTTGCAAAACTACAACTCTCAGGTCAGGTATTCATTGACTTACACGAGTTGTCTCCAAACAGTAGATGCTAGGAGTTGTAGTTTTGCAACAGGGGAATCAATAATTTTTATTTTATTAAGGGGTACTCCGATGGAAAACTTTTTTTCTCTCTGCTGACACCTCTGTCCGTGTCGGGAACTGTCCAGAGCAGCATAGGTTTGCAATGAGCATTTTCTCCTGCTCTGGACAGGTCCTGATACGGGCATCTGGTGTCAGTAGAGCACTGTGGACACAACAAAAAAAGAAAAGAATTTCCTCTAGCATATAGTTGCTAATAAGTGCTGAGAGGGTAAATATTTATTTAATAGAAGTAATTTACAAATCTGCTTCACATTCTGGCACTAGTTGATTAAAAAAAATAAAATAAGAGTTTTCCACCAGAGTATCCCTTTAACTCCTTAACGACCAAGGATGTATATTTACAGCCTTGGCTGGCTTCCGCGATATAACGCAGGGTCACACGGTGACCCCGCGTCATATCGGGTCGGTCCCGGCATGTACCTGAAGCCGGGGCTAATAGTGCGCAGCAGCAATTGCGGTGTCATGTGCTATTAACCCTTTAGACACAGCGTTCAAAGTTGAACATCGCGTCTAAAACTAAAGTAAAAGCTTCCTGGCTGCTCAGTGGGGCTGATCAGGACCACCACAGTGAAAATGCGGTGTCCCGATCAGCTAGGGCCTGAGATGCAGGCTTGAGCAATCGACCGCCGATAACACTGATCAATGCAAAGCTATGGCTTTGCAGTGATCAGTGTAAGGTTTGGTTCACATCATGTTTTTCCCCATACGGGAGCGCATACGGCTGGAGGGAGCTAAAAAAACTTGCGCTGCTCGTATGTAATTCATTTCAATGAGCCGACCGGAGTGAACTCCGGTCGGCTCATTTTCCCCCGTATGCGGTTTTCTACCTGACCTAAAACCGTGGTTAAGTACGGTTTTAGGTCCGGTAGAAAACCGCATACAGTGAAAAATGAGCCAACTGGTTCACTCTGGTCAGCTCATTGAAATGAATTACATACGGCGGCATATGGCAGGGATACGGGAGCGCAAGTTTTTAGCTCCCCCAGCCGTAAGCGCTCCCAAATGGGGAAAAACGTGATGTGAACCCAGCCTAAAAGATCAGTGTGTCCCTATGGGAGCTATAACACTGCAAAACAAAAAAGTGTAAAAAAAAAAGTTAATAAATGTGATTTAACCCTTTCCCTAATAAAAGTCCAAATCACCCCCCTTTCCCCCCCCCCCCCCCCCAAAAAAAATTAAACCTGTAAATAAATTTAAACATATGTGGTATCGCCGGGTGCGTAAATGTCCGAACTATAAAAATATATAAGTTATACCGCACGGTCAATGGCGTATGCGCAAAAAAATTCCAAAGTCCAAAACAACATATTTTTGGTCACCTTTTATATCATGAAAAAATGAATAAATAGCTATCAAAAAGTCGATCAATACAAAAATTGTACCTCTGAAAACTTCAAATCACGGCACAAAAAATTAGCCTTCAAACCGCCCCATGCGCGGTAAAATAAAAAAAGTTATAGGGGTCAGAAGATGACAATTTTAAACGTATAAATTGTCCTGTATGTAGTCATGATTTTTTACAGAAGTACGACAAAATCAAACCTATATAAGTAGGGTATCATATATGGACCTACAGAATAAAGATAAGGTGTAATTTTTTTACAAAAAAATTTACTGCGTAGAAACGGAAGCCCCCAAAATTAACAAAATGGAATTTTTTCTTCAATTTCGCCGCACAATGATTTTTTTTTTCTGTTTCGCCATTGATTTTTGAGTAAAATGACTGATGTCACTGCAAAGTAGAATTGGTGGAGTAAAAAATAAGCCATCATATGGATTTTTAGGTGCAAAATTGAAAGGGTTATGATTTTTAAAAGGTGAGGGGGGGGGGGGGGGGGGGACGAAAGTGCAAAAACGGAAAAACCAGTGGTCCTTAAGGGGTTAAGGACCAAGCCCATTTTGGCCTTGAGGACCAGGCCAAGTTTAGTTTTTGCACTTTTGTTTTTTCCTCCTCCCCTTCTAAAAATCATAACACTTTCAATTTTGCACCTACAGACCCATATAAGGGCTTGTTTTTTGCGTCACAATTGTACCAAAATTGGCAGAAAAAAACATTATTTGTGGGGCGAAATAAAAAACAAACATTTTGTAAATTTTGGGGGCTTCCGTTTCTACACAGTGCACTTTTCAGTAAAAATTAGGACTTATCTTTATTCTGTAGGTCTATACTGCTACAAGGATACCCAATTTATGTAGGTTGGTTTATTTTATTACTTTGAAAATTATAACTGCATGCACCAAAATTAGTATGCTTAAAATTGTCATCTTCTGACCCCTATAACTTTTTTAAATTTTTCGGCATATGGAGTTATATAAGGGCTCTTTTTTTGTGCCTTGGTATCTAGTTTTTATCGGTACCATTTTTATTTTGATGGGACTTTTGATCGCTTTTTATTTTTTTAATGGTAGATGAAGTGAGCATTTTTGGACTTTGGTATTTTTGTACGTGTACACCATCGACCGTGCGGTTTAACCTTATATTTTAAAAGTTTGGACATTTACGAATGCGGCAGTACCACATGATTATTTTTATTACATTATTTCATTTTTAAAAAATGGGAAAAGGTGGGGGATTCAAACTTTTATTAGGAGGGATTAATTCACTTTTATTAACTTTTTTTTTTTTCCCAATAGGGGGCTATACCATGCAATCTTACGATTGCATATACTGTTCAATGCCATAGCATAGCATTGATCAGTGATATCGTTGCTCTGCTTCTCCAGCCTGCTGAAGCTTCCTGAAGCAGCAGAGGACTGATCAGACAGCGAGGACCATTTAGCTGATCGGGATATCACAATTTTACCGTGATGGTCCTGATCAGCTCCGTTAAGCTGCCGTGATCAACTTTGATCGCGACGTCTAAAGGGTTAATGCCGGGCATTGGCCTGATCGGCGATAGTGGGCATTACCCTGGGTCCTGGCTGCTGATAACAATTGGGACCCACCAGGTTTGAAGCATGTTCAGCTCATGAGCGTGCTTCAAACACCTGTAACAGGGCCAGGGTGTATAGATATGCCCTTGGTATTTAAAGGAAAACTGTCAGAATAGTCCCCCCGCACAAACCAGCAGTACTGCCTGGTAGTGCGGGTAATGCTGAGAAAAATTACTATTACAATGCCCAGGTCCCTTGCTCCGTTCGTCTGATATCTCCTTTCTGATTATGCAAATTAGCAGTAAGTGGCACGGGTGGGGTTACGATTCAACCTTCGGGCACTGTGACGTCAGCGTTGTTTATAAGGCTCTCGGCCTGGGTAATCATTCACTGCCTCTCCCCACTCTGTAGTCGTGTTTACTGCGCATATGCAGCCTTCTGGCTACACCCAGAAGCAGCATTAGAGCGGCTTCAAAACAGGCTTCATAACCGCTCTGTGGAGGCTGCACATGCGCGCAGTAAACGCGATTACAAAGCAGGAAGGAGGGGGAGAGGCGGAGGGAGGCAGTGAATAATGATCAGCCAAGCAGAGAGCCGTAGAAACAGTGCTGACGTCACAGTTTTTTTTTTCATCATTTGAGCCCATGATGCCAAGTTATAATACTGTGTAATATGCCTCTATTACTACTGTGTGCGATGTTGTCCCATTTTCACTCAATGGACCCACACCCAAAAGTGCTGTAGTGCCTTTTTGAAGGAGTGGACCATTCTGCCCTTTTGTTTTTCCTTACAACAACAAAAAACGTGGTCTCAAATGGCTGGAGGTGCTCAACCCCAAATGCAGTTGTGCATATATACTGGGGGAGCAGATCCTGCCCTTGTAGTCCATTGCTAGGGGCGATCCCCAGCATAAAAATGCATACAATGGAGGATGCCTGCAGCGGACTACAAGTGCCACAATAGAATCCTACACCAGATAAACGGTGTGGATGTGTAACAATTAGAATAATACAATACAGAAACTTAGGTGCACTACTGTGGTAGATGTATACAATGACATTGGCTAATCCCTCAACACTGATGTTAAAATTGAGACATTTGCCAGTGTATCCTTATATTAAGGACACACCAGAGCCCGCACACCAACGCCAAGGTTTCTCAGATGGCACGGGACCTAACGCTAACCTACCTGTGCGTAATAAGCAAAAACCAGGGGCCAGTGGGCAATTACAGCAGCACTAGGTCGACATGCAGCCTGCTCCCAGTTCCCTCCAGCGTGACTAAGCACACATACAATGGAAGGGGGGAGAGAGGCTACAAGCCCCACCCAAGTTGGCTGATATAGGTGCATGGCCTCACAGGTGCAATCCTAATGCTGCCTGGAAAATGTTCAAGGCGCATTAACATATGGAGTTTACACACCTCCACGTATAAATTTACAAAGAACAACAAAAAACGTGGTCTCAAATGGCTGGAGGTGCTCAACCCCAAATGCAGTTGTGCATATATACTGGGGGAGCAGATCCTGCCCTTGTAGTCCATTGCTAGGGGCGATCCCCAGCATAAAAATGCATACAATGGAGGATGCCTGCAGTGGACTACAAGTGCCACAATAGAATCCTACACCAGATAAACGGTGTGGATGTATAACAATTAGAATAATACAATACAGAAATTTAGGTGCACTACTGTGGTAGATGTATACAATGACATTGGCTAATCCCTCAACACTGATGTTAAAATTGAGACATTCGCCAGTGTATCCTTATATTAAGGACACACCAGAGCCCGCACACCAACGCCAAGGTTTCTCAGATGGCACGTTTATCTGGTGTAGGATTCTATTGTGGCACTTGTAGTCCGCTGCAGGCATCCTCCATTGTATGCATTTTTATGCTGGGGATCGCCCCTAGCAACGGACTACAAGGGCAGGATCTGCTCCCCCAGTATATATGCACAACTGCATTTGGGGTTGAGCACCTCCAGCCATTTGAGACCACGTTTTTTGTTGTTGTTTGTAAATTTATACGTGGAGGTGTGTAAACTCCATATGTTAATGCGCCTTGAACATTTTCCAGGCAGCATTAGGGTTGCACCTGTTACGCCTAGCGCTCCGGGTCCCCGCTCCTCCCCGGAGCGCTCACGGCGTCTCTCTCCCTGCAGCGCCCCGGTCTGTCCCGCTGACCGGGAGCGCTGCACTGATATGGCCGTCGGGGATGCGATTCGCACAGCGGGACGCGCTCGCGAGTTGCATCCCAGGTCACTTACCCGTCCCGGGCCCCTCCTGTCATGTGCTGGCGCGCGCGGCTCCGCTCTCTAGGGCGCGCGCGCGCCAGCTCTCTGAGACTTAAAGGGCCAGTGCACCAATGATTGGTGCCTGGCCCAATTAGCTTAATTGGCTTCCATCTGCTCCCAGACTATATCTGATCACTTCCCCTGCACTCCCTTGCCGGATCTTGTTGCCTTGTGCCAGTGAAAGCGTTTAGTGTTGTCCTAGCCTGTGTTACCTGAACCCTTGCTATCCATCTTGACTACGAACCTTGCCGCCTGCCCCCGACCTTCTGCTACGTCTGACCTTGCCTCTGCCTAGTCCTTCTGTCCCACGCCTTCTCAGCAGTCAGCGAGGTTGAGCCGTTGCTAGTGGATACAACCTGGTTGCTACTGCCGCAGCAAGACCATCCCGCTTTGCGGCGGGCTCTGGTGAACACCAGTAGCCTCTTAGAACCGGTCCACCAGCACGGTCCACGCCAATCCCTCGCTGACACAGTGGATCCACAACCTGTGAGCCGAATCGTGACAGTAGATCCGGCCATGGATCCCGCTGAGGTGCCGCTGCCAAGTCTCGCTGACCTTCCCACGGTGGTCGCTCAGCAATCGCAGCAGATTGCCCAACAAGGACAGCAGCTGTCGCAGTTGACCGCCATGTTACAGCAACTCCTGCCTCTGCTACAGCAGCAACCATCTCCTCCGCCAGCTCCTGCACCTCCTCCGCAGCGAGTGGCCGCTCCTAGCCTCCGCTTGTCCCTGCCGGACAAATTTGATGGGGACTCTAGACTCTGCCGTGGATTTCTGTCTCCGTGTTCCCTGCATATGGAGATGTTGTCGGACTTGTTTCCTACAGAACGGTCTAAGGTGGCGTTCGTAGTGAGCCTTCTTTCAGGAAAGGCCTTGTCTTGGGCCACACCGCTCTGGGACCGCAATGATCCTGCCACAGCCACAGTCCAGTCCTTCTTCGCTGAGGTCCGTAGTGTCTTCGAGGAGCCAGCCCGAGCTTCTTCTGCCGAGACTGCCCTGCTGAACCTGGTCCAGGGTAATTCTTCAGTGGGCGAGTACGCCATCCAATTTCGTACTCTTGCTTCCGAATTATCATGGAATAACGAGGCTCTCTGCGCGACCTTTAAAAGAGGCCTATCCAGTCGCATCAAGGATGTGCTGGCCGCACGAGAGATTCCTGCCAACCTGCAAGAACTTATCCATTTGGCCACCCGCATTGACATGCATTTTTCTGAGAGACATCAAGAGCTCCGCCAGGAAAAAGACTTAGATCTCTGGGCACCTCTCCCACAGTATCCGTTGCAATCTACGCCTGGGCCTCCCGCCGAGGAGGCCATGCAAGTGGATCGGTCTCGCCTGACCCAGGAAGAGAGGAATCGCCATAGGGAAGAAAATCTTTCTGTACTGTGCCAGTACCGAGCATTTCTTGGTGGATTGCCCTGTTCGTCCTCCACGTCTGGGAAAAGCACGCACGCACCCAGCTCACGTGGGTGTGGCGTCTCTTGGTTCAAAGTCTGCTTCTCCACGCCTCACGGTGCCCGTGCGGATTTCTCCTTCAGCCAACTCCTCCCTCTCAGCCGTGGCTTGCTTGGACTCTGGTGCCTCTGGGAATTTTATCCTGGATTCTTTTGTGAATAAATTCCGCATCCCGGTGACCCGTCTCGTCAAGCCGCTCTACATTTCCGCGGTCAACGGAGTCAGATTGGATTGCACCGTGCGTTACCGCACAGAACCTCTCTTGATGTGCATTGGACCCCACCACGAAAGGATTGAGTTCTTCGTCCTTCCCAACTGTACCTCTGAGGTCCTCCTCGGTCTGCCATGGCTCCGGCTTCATTCTCCCACCCTTGACTGGACCACCGGGGAGATCAAGAACTGGGACCCTGCTTGCCACAAGAGATGCCTCTCCCCCCCTCCCAGTCCCGTCAGGCAAGCCTCAGTGCCTCCTCATGGCCCCCGTCCTTGTGTCACCCTGTCCCGTGCCAAGCTTCACCCTCTGCCCTCCCTCCCCATTCCCACTCCTGCTGTACTGCCTGCCTTTGAGGAAGCCCTCCATTCACTCCCGGTGTCCTCGTCCCAGGTAAAGCAGTTGTCGGACAAAAAAAGGGGGAGACCTAAGGGGGGGGGTACTGTTACGCCTAGCGCTCCGGGTCCCCGCTCCTCCCCGGAGCGCTCACGGCGTCTCTCTCCCTGCAGCGCCCCGGTCAGTCCCGTTGACCGGGAGCGCTGCACTGATATGGCCGTCGGGGATGCGATTCGCACAGCGGGACGCGCTCGCGAGTTGCATCCCAGGTCACTTACCCGTCCCGGGCCCCTCCTGTCATGTGCTGGCGCGCGCGGCTCCGCTCTCTAGGGCGCGCGCGCGCCAGCTCTCTGAGACTTAAAGGGCCAGTGCACCAATGATTGGTGCCTGGCCCAATTAGCTTAATTGGCTTCCATCTGCTCCCAGACTATATCTGATCACTTCCCCTGCACTCCCTTGCCGGATCTTGTTGCCTTGTGCCAGTGAAAGCGTTTAGTGTTGTCCTAGCCTGTGTTACCTGAACCCTTGCTATCCATCTTGACTACGAACCTTGCCGCCTGCCCCCGACCTTCTGCTACGTCTGACCTTGCCTCTGCCTAGTCCTTCTGTCCCACGCCTTCTCAGCAGTCAGCGAGGTTGAGCCGTTGCTAGTGGATACGACCTGGTTGCTACTGCCGCAGCAAGACCATCCCGCTTTGCGGCGGGCTCTGGTGAACACCAGTAGCCTCTTAGAACCGGTCCACCAGCACGGTCCACGCCAATCCCTCGCTGACACAGTGGATCCACAACCTGTGAGCTGAATCGTGACAGCACCTGTGAGGCCATGCACCTATATAAGCCTACATGGGTGGGGCTTGTAGCCTCTCTCCCCCCTTCCATTGTATGTGTGCTTAGTCACGCTGGAGGGAACTGGGAGCAGGCTGCATGTCGACCTAGTGCTGCTGTAATTACCCACTGGCCCCTGGTTTTTGCTTATTACGCACAGGTAGGTTAGCGTTAGGTCCCGTGCCATCTGAGAAACCTTGGCGTTGGTGTGCGGGCTCTGGTGTGTCCTTAATATAAGGATACACTGGCGAATGTCTCAATTTTAACATCAGTGTTGAGGGATTAGCCAATGTCATTGTATACATCTACCACAGTAGTGCACCTAAATTTCTGTATTGTATTATTCTAATTGTTACACATCCACACCGTTTATCTGGTGTAGGATGCCATTGTGGCACTTGTAGTCTACTGCAGGCATCCTCCATTGTATGCATTTTTATGCTGGGGATCGCCCCTAGCAACGGACTACAAGGGCAGGATCTGCTCCCCCAGTATATATGCACAACTGCATTTGGGGTTGAGCACCTCCAGCCATTTGAGACCACGTTTTTTGTTGTTCTTTGTAAATTTATACGTGGAGGTGTGTAAACTCCATATGTTAATGCGCCTTGAACATTTTCCAGGCAGCATTAGGGTTGCACCTGTGAGGCCATGCACCTATATCAGCCAACTTGGGTGGGGCTTGTAGCCTCTCTCCCCCCTTCCATTGTATGTGTGCTTAGTCACGCTGGAGGGAACTGGGAGCAGGCTGCATGTCGACCTAGTGCGGCTGTAATTGCCCACTGGCCCCTGGTTTTTGCTTATTACGCACAGGTAGGTTAGTGTTAGGTCCCGTGCCATCTGAGAAACCTTGGCGTTGGTGTGCGGGCTCTGGTGTGTCCTTAATATAAGGATACACTGGCGAATGTCTCAATTTTAACATCAGTGTTGAGGGATTAGCCAATGTCATTGTATACATCTACCACAGTAGTGCACCTAAATTTCTGTATTGTATTATTCCTTTTGTTTTTCCTTGAAAAGCCAAATGGGCTGTGTATACGGTTTTATAGAATGTCATTATGAACCCATACACCTACTCTCTGAGGAAAGCCAAGCAAAAAGAAAAGGATTCTAAACCTACAAAAATAGAATCAAATAAATAAGATATGTAAACATTGGAAATCCTGAAAAACAAACATGTCTACCTACAAAGGACCCCAAATAATAAAGATATTCCTTCATCGTATTACGTGGACTGCTGCCTGCATCTGGACCAGGAGGAGAAGCGCCGTATGGTAATTCCTATTTTACTTGAATTAGATCCACCACGCTTCATTACCTATCCAGTGGACCGAGAGGAACCTGGAAAGGAAACCGTGGCTGCTGACTTCCACTTCCCTTGCGAGTTTATATGCCTGTTGAGGTGTTGTGCCCTGAGCACAACAATATCCGGTAAGCCTCCAATTTTTTTGCGCTTATTGAAGCCATAATACAATACAGTCTACACTAGGAGCGCACCTTGTTTTCTTTGTCTTTTTATATTCATATTGAGAGCCTACACATGGAGCGCCTACTGTTTCTTCTCTTGTCACCTATCTGACCTGTCTGCAGCTCATTACATTTAGCTGGTAGATTACCTTTGAGGATCTGTCCACACTACTGAATTTTGCCAGGAGATACTGTCTGCAACAGTGGTACGACCTCGTGGACATGTGCCTTCACCATTTTGTATTTTTAAGTAGGACAGTGTGAAAATTCTGCAGTTATTGGTGCAGCAGAATCCAATTGTACACTTCTGTAATGTAGCTGCAAGAATCATTTCATTGCGGAAATTTTAGAAATTTAACTGTGAAGACTCAAGAACTCTATTCTTATGGGGGGTTTCAGTGCCACCTTATCCCAGCAATAACAGATGGGGGAGTACACCACTCTTAAGCTGCCTTCACTCTTCCAACTGTTGTGGCTCATAGAGGAGAGCATGAGAAAAGGGGGCAATCTTTCTGAGGCTTAGAACACAAGCTGCAGATTTTCAGCAGCAAAAATGGTGCCAAAGGCAGAAATGGATTCATTTGGAGAGGATATATAATGGAAGAGTTACCCTTCCAGTTGAATCCACTTCTGCCTTCGGCTTATTTCCTGTTGCAGAAATTCTGCAGCATATCTGTAACGTGTATTCCTTTAAAGGCAGTTTCTCTACTCCCACAGTCGTTTTGGGCACCAGATCACACCAGTGTGATCTACTGTTCTCTCCATTATGTTTTTTCATTAATAAATAGGTGATGAGTTACATCAATGCTGCAGTTACTCTTTTGTGTATTACAGTAGTTGTAGTCACTTCCCAGTGTATATCATGTGATTAAGGCACTGCTTTGATCTAAAATCTTATGAAATAGATGTTTGTATTATATCAGCTGACAGTGATCTTGGACATTTGAGAGAAAATTTTCACATCAAATAAGCAACTAACTTAGTTTCTATAGATGCAGAGAATGAGTTCAGTTGATCAATATAGGAATTTTATAGAAAGTTCAAAAGAGTTTAATTGGTCAGATTATGTCAACATATTTCAAATTAATTCATTATTCTTTTGAACTTCTCAATGTACAAGCATTATGTGTTGTACCGAACCACAACCCTACAATAATAACTATCCCAGTTAGAGGATTACTGTGAAATTGCCAATGTCATCTAGTTTACAAAATGTTGTGTATACCTTTACCAATGTCACTTGGTATCGCGCAAAGACATCAGCAGTCCTGTAAGTTGTGAGGTGGGGCTTCCATGGATTAGACTTGTTGTTTTCCAGCACACCCTACAGTTGCTACTTTGAGCAAACATTTTTGGAATTTAAAGGACAAATGAATACCTTTAACTCTTTGCAATGTTCCTGAATGATCTATTATCTTGTTAAAAGAGGTCACTGCCAATAGAGCCAATGCTGTTGCCATAAAGAAATGGACTTTGTCTACAGAATTTGTAGGTAGGTGGTACACATTAATGTAACATCCCTGTGAATGCCAGGCTTCAAGGTGTTCAAGCAGCATATTGCCTAGAGCATCACACTACTTCTGCCTGCTTAGCTTCCCATAGTGAATGCTGAGTCCCTTTCTACCCCTAGGCAGCATACATGCACCTGGCTTTTGACATGATCAGACCATCTTTATT
Organism: Hyla sarda; assembly: GCF_029499605.1. Taxonomy (NCBI): domain Eukaryota; kingdom Metazoa; phylum Chordata; class Amphibia; order Anura; family Hylidae; genus Hyla; species Hyla sarda. Next base: position 101,182,505 of record NC_079197.1, on the reverse strand, counting down.
TATTGCTCAGTAGTGCAGTTCTGATGCTCATGTTCCTATTGTAGGTGCTTTCAATGGTGCATATAGGTTAGCATGGGCATTCTAAGCAGAGTGTAGCTTCACTTTTCCAATGGAATTTTAAAAATAATAGGAAATAAAATATGGTAAAGATAGAGCTAGAAAAATGCCAATTTTACTGTGTGTGTGTGTGTGAACGTGGCCCTTTGCTTCTTACAGACATGCTTTTTGCACTGTATTTTTTTTGCAGATTATTGGTCACAAAAAAACTGCCTATCCTCCATGAAGAAGATTTTTTGCCCTTTTCCCAAAAAAATGAGGAAACATTGTGCGGTTTTCCATAGCAACCTATCAGATTGTTGTTGTTTTTTTTTTATAAGAGAACTTTTTTAAAATTAAAGAAGCGACCTGATTGGTTGCTATGGGAAACTAGTCAACTTTTTCTCGGCACAGGCTTTAATAAATCTCCCCTAGTGTATCTTAGTATATGTGTCTTTTTTATGTCGTGTTTTATTCACCTTTGTTACATTGAAACATAGAATGTGTCAGCAGATAAGGCCCATTTAGTCTGCCCAATATTCTGAATACTTATGAGATATATGTGTGTGTATTACTTCAGCTGACAGCGATCTTGTACATTAGAGAGAACATTTTCACATCAAATAAGTAACTTATTTTTTATTTAAAAAAAAAACACGTAGAAAAAGTGATCGGCACTAACTGAATTCTATAGACTTCATATAACATCAATCAATCAGAGCAATGGAACACAGGTGTGTGCACATAAACAGTGGTGCTCTTTCTCTGTAATGGAAATGCAGTTGTAATCCTATGTGATAGAGTAACAGAAGGCACTCATGGTTTTGATGCAGTGCAAAGCTTCTTTATTGGGGGGTGCATAAAATTTCACCAGCAGGACGCCAGGTCGGTTTAAATAAGTAGCATGGTAATATCAATTTCGCGCCTACCAAACGGCGCTTCTTCGGACCACGCCTACCTTGAAGCGGCTGGCCAGGTAAATACCATCTGACCTATGACGCTCCCAGGTAAGGGCGTTGACATCTTCTATAAAAATGTAATATTTAAAAAAAAAGATAGACATCAGTACTTGTAATGTATTCATTGTGGCAATGTTCTAACATACTTTTCTTCATTTTCAAGCAAAAATGTATCAAAGCCATTGATCCTCAAGAAAAGACACACAGGTCTAGCCGGTCATTCAGACCTAGACCTCCCTGTGCGTTTGTTCTGAGGATCCATTTGGCTTCGCATTGTAAAAGAGCCTTGCGTTTATCAACATTTTCTGAGTGAGTGTCTCGTTCTATTCTGAAGAAAGTTAAGTCTACTGTGGAGCCCCGATGAACCTCATTTATGTGTTATATGAGCCTCAGAGATATATATATATAAAATCTCCTGCATGTGCACACAATAGCATATACTACATAATTTGTTCTGCAACATATCACATCTCGAAAGGTAATATACACTCCACCCAGACTTACGGCTTTTTCTGTACAAATAAATTCACACCAGTTGCATGTTCCGCAACGGTAGTTGCCCCCCCAAATAAAAATGAAAAACGTATTGTATGGCAGTGTTTCCAAAACGGAGCCTCCAGCTGTTGCAAAACAACAACTCCCAGATTTCCGGACAGCCACTGACTGTCCAGGCATGTTGGGAGTTTAGCAATAGCTGACAGCTGGAAGCACCCTGTTTGGGAATCAGTGGCGTAGAATGCCCCTATGGTCACCCCTATGCAATCCCTAATTTAGTCCTCAAATGCGCATGGCGCTCTCTCACTTCGGAGCCCTGTCATATTTCAAGGAAACAGTTTAGGGCCACATATGGGGTATTTCCGAAATCGGAAGAAATTGCACTACAAATTTTGGGGGGCTTTTTCTCCTTATGAAAAGGAAAAGTTGGGGGCTAGACCAGCCTGTTAGTGTAAAAAAAAAAAAAAATTGGTTGTTGGTGTTGCCCCATACTTTTTATTTGCACAAGAGTTAAAAGGAAAAAAAGACCCCTAAAATTTGAGTATGGAAATACCACATATGTGGGCGTAAGATGCTCTGCGGGCGCACAACAATGCTCAGAAATGAGAGCACACTATGTACATTTGAGGCCTAAATTGGTGATTTGCACAGGGGTGGCTGTATTTAGAGCGGTTTTGACAGAAATGCAAAAAAAAAAATACCCACATGTGACCCCATTTTGGAAACTACACCCCTCATGGAACGTAACAAGGGGTATAGTGAGCCTTAACACCCCACAGGTGTTTAATTAAAATTCTTCAAAGTTGGATGGAAAAATGAAAAAAAAAAGCCCCCCCAAAATTTGTATCCCCATTTCTTCTGAGTAAGAACCTACCCCATATGTGGATGGAAAGTGCTCTCCTGGCGCACTACAATGCCCAGAGAAGGAGCACCATTGGGCTTTTGAAGAGAACATTTGTCCAGAATTGAAGGCCACGTGTGTTTACAAAGCCCCCATAGTGTCAGAACAATGGACCCCCCCCCACATGTGACCCCATTTTGGAAACTACACCCCTCATGTAATAAGGGGTACAGTGAGCATTTACACCGCACAGGTGTCTTACAGATTTTTGGAACAGTGGTCCGTGAAAATGAAAAATTTAATTTTTCATTTGCACAGCCCACTGTTCCAAAGATCTGTCAAACGCCAGTGGGGTGTAAATACTCACAGCACCCCTTATTAAATTCTGTGAGGGGTGTAGTGTCCACTGTTCTGGCACCACGGGGGGCTTTGTAAACGCACATGGCCCCTGACTTCCATTCCAAACAAATTCACTCTCCAAATGCTCAATGGCGCTCCTCCTCTTCTGAGCATTGTAGTGCGCCAGCAGAACACTTGACGTCCACACATGGGGTATTTCCATACTCAGAAGAAATGGGGTTACAAATTTGGGGGGTCCTTTTCTCTTATTACCACTTGTAAAAATGTAAAATTTGGGGAAAAAACTATTTTAGTGAAAAAAATAAAAAAGTTTTTTCATTTACACATCCAAATTTAATAAAAAGTCGTAAAACACCTGTGAGGTGTTAAGGCTCACTGTACCCCTTGTCACGTTCCTTGAGGGGTGTCGTTTCCAAAATAGTATGCCATGTGTTTTATTTTTTTATTTTATTTTGTTTGCTGTGCTGGCACCATAGGGGCTTCCTTAATGCGACATGCCCACCAAAAACCATTTCAGCAAAATTTGCTTTCTAAAAGCCAAATGTGACTCCTTCTCTTCTGAGCATTGTAGTTTTCCCACAGAGCATTTTACGTCCCATTACCTTTTGTAAAAATGGTAAATTTGGGGGGAAAAACTGCACTTTAGTGAAAACATTTTTCTTTCATTTACACATCCAACTTTAACGAAAAGTCATCAAACACCTCTGGGGTGTTAAGGCTCACTTGGACCCCTTGTTACGTGCCTTGATGAGTGTGGTTTCCAAAATGGTATGCCATGTGGGGGGTATTCTGCTGTTCTGGCACCATAGGGGCTTCCTAAATGTGACATGCCCCCAAAAACCATTTCATCAAAATTCACTCTCCAATATCCCATTGTTGCTCCTTCCCTTCTTAGCCCTCTACTGCGCCCGCCGAACACTTGACATACACATATGAGGTATTTCCTTACTCGAGAGAAATTGGGTTACAAATTTTGTAGGACTTTCTCTCCTATTACCTCTTGCAAAAATTCAAAAACTGGGTCTACAAAAACATTCGAGTGTAAAAGATGAAGTGTTGAAGATTTTGAATTTTCTCCTTCAGTTTGCTGCTATTCCTGTGAAACACCTAAAGGGTTAACACACTTACTGAATGTCATTTTGAATACTTTGAGGGGTGCAGTTTTTATAATGGGGTCATATGTGGGGTATTTCTAATATGAAGGCCCTTCAAATCCACTTCAAAACTGAACTGGTGCCTGAAAAATTCCAATTTTGAAAATTTTGTGAAAAATTGGAAAATTGCTGCTGAACTTTGAGGCCCTCTGATGTCTTCCAAAAGTAAAAACATGTCAACTTTATGATATTGTCTATGTGAATCAATATATAATTTACTTGATATGTCTATTTTCCCTATAAGCAGAGAAGTTCAAAGTAAAAAAAAATGCAAAATTTTCATTTTTTTTAATAAAATTTTGGAATTTTTCACCAAGAAATGATGCAAGTATCGACGAAAATTTACCACTAACATAAAGTAGAATATGTCACCAAAAAACTATCTCGGAGGATCGCAACGGGTGTCAGAAGTGACATGGGCGATCTGTCAATTAATACCGGTAATACTACTCCCATCATGGAACAGTGTGTTCCATGCTGGGAGAAGTAGTACTACCTAGAAAAAAGTTTTAAAAAAAAGTGAAAAACACACATACTAAATTTTTATCATTGTCAGCTACATTTTTAGTGCCCTGCCTGCCCACATAAATTGATCCCTGTTTAAAAATTTATAAAAAAATTCATTAAATACAATTTTTCCATCACAACTGTATCTTTTTTAATATATTTTTTTAATGGTACCCTATGAAATTTTATTAAAAAGGGTATCTCCATCACTTTTTTTGAATCGCTAAAGTTCATATTTTCTCTGTTATTGCCTCCTAAATGGACCATTCTAATAATGGATGCAAACTGACTCCATTTAGTGGCATCCATTTGCATCAGTTTTTCATCCGTTAGTATCAGCCATGGGCAGACTCCCAAAGCTGGGACTACTACAACTACTCCCATCATACAATAGAGTTCTTTCCATGATGGGAGTATTAGTTCCTTGACTGCGGGAGTCTGCCGGCGGCTGAGGAGGCTACATTAATGTTTGTTCTACTACCCCCATCGGGATAGGAATTGATCGCACTGGGTCTCACTTCTTTTTTTTATTTTTTTTTATTTATTTTTTTTCAATTTCAAAACGTTTATTAACAAAAAATAAAAGCCAATACAAGAACAAACAGCATCCGCATCAAACAGGGCAGTAAGTTAACACACAGCGTGAGTGGTTATTAGAAAAGGGTGCACCATGTACGAACACATACGTATAATAACTGGTCTAAGCAGGGCAACAAGAAAGAACTGACCTCTGTCCACGTAGGGCATAAATTGTACATAAAAGGCATTTAGCGAGGTCAAGAGAGCTGTGTCCAGCATATAAACTGCCTAACCAAAACACATAGGTTTCAGTATAAAAAAAAAAGGGGGGGGGGGTAGGCAAACAACACAAGAACTACAGGACACATTAGGGAAACAGTGAGGGCATGAGGGGGATGGGGACAAAAAAGCTAGTCAGAAAGTAAGAGAGAGAAAAAGGAAAAAAACAATATAATAATAAAAAAGGGGGGGGAGTGGAGGAGGGGAGCTGAGGATAGAAGAGGGTCAGAGGAGAGTACGTAGAAATCCATCAGGGATAATGGAAGGTGTCTCCAATTCACTGTGGGGAGAGGGGGATGGCTCTATACTCAGGGGAAGCCAAATAGTCCGCCCAAGGCGACCAGCGTCTCAGGAAACGTTCAGGTGAGGACACCAAATCCGCCATACACTCCTCCATCCCGTAAAGATAGTGCACCTCCTTAACCCAATCGGCAACGGTCGGGGGCTGGAACGACTTCCATTTACGTGGAATTACTCTACGGGCTGCCGACAACAATATCCCTACAAGGCCCCTCTGGAGGGGTTTAACTTGGCCAGGCACCATCGAGAGCAGCGCAACCCGAGGGGAGTGGGGAATCTCGAAGCGCGTAATTTTGGATATATGTACAAAGACTCCCACCCAGTAAGAGCGTATGAGGGGGCAGTCATACCAAATGTGTAACATAGTCCCGGGAGAGGAGCCATACCTCCAACAAACATCAGGGGTCTCCGGATACCATCGGTGTAGCAATGCCGGCACACGGTACCACCTAGACAGCACCTTAAAGTTAGTTTCCTGAAGCTTGACAGATACCGATGATTTGTGACATAGAGCATATGCCTTACTCCAGTCCTGGGGTGTGATGGTGCAGCTCAACTCCCGGGACCACCCCTCCCGATGGGCCATAAGCCGGGCTTGCCCACTAGACTGCAAAAGAGTGTAGATTACTGAGATCAGGTGACCGGGTGAGTCCTTAGCCAAACACAAGGATTCAAAAGGGAGAAGGAGCCTGTGGAGCTCAAGGGTAGACTTCCAAGTGGAGTAAAAATGCGTCAGTTGGGTGTACTGCCATTGATGGGTGGCAGTAATAGCTTCCTCCCGTAGGACCTCCGTCAGAGATTTCAGGGACCCAGAATGAAGGACATGGGCAAAGAGCAAGAAAGTCCCCCGTGTCTTACCAAAGAAGGGGCCAGAGGTGTCTCCCGGGGTGAAGTCAGGGTTGCCTCGAATCGGCGTCAAGGGGCCGTTGGAGCGTAGGAGACCCGCCCTCCCAAAGCTATGGAGACACACCCGCAGCACTGAGTGCGCTACAAACGGGAGGCTCGCAAGATTACTCTCGGTCCAATAGGATGCTCGCATCCAAGGGAGCGACGTGAGAGGGAACGGGGAAAGCAGAGTTTCCAAACGCACCCAAAGTTTACCCTTCACGTGATGGAACCAGTCAAAGATTCTAGTGGCTACAGAGGACAAGTAGTAGAGGTGGGGGTCCGGGAGGGCCAAGCCCCCTCAGACTTAGGTCGAGACAGTCCTAGGCGGGCCATACGATGTCCCCTCGAGCCCCAAACAAAATGAGTAAACAGTCTATTCAGAGTCCGGAAGAAAGAGCGGGGGAGGGGGATGGGGAGTGTCTGAAAAAGATAGAGAAGTCTGGGTAGTAGGTTCATTTTGATTATGTTTACACGTCCAATCCAGGAGAAGTCACGTCTGTCCCACCTAGACAAGTCAGAGGAAAAGGAAGAAAGAAGAGGGTTGAAGTTTAAGTCAAATGTATGTGTCAAGTCACCCGGCACCTGAACTCCCAGATATGTAAAAGAGGTGGACGCCCAACGAAAGGCATAACGCCCCTTAAGGATAGAAACCCCACTCGGACCCAGAGAGACATCCAGGGCAATACTCTTGGACATATTCAATTTATAATTGCTAAATTTACTATACTCATCCAAAAGGGAGAAGAGGGCAGGGAGGCTCACATCAGGGACCGTAAGGTATAGGAGCAAGTCGTCTGCAAACGCAGGACATTTGACAGTTTCACCCCGTATCTGAACCCCCTTTACCCGCTCACACTGCCGAATAGCCTGTAGAAGATGCTCCATCACCAATACAAACAACAGGGGGGACAGGGGGCAACCCTGCCTAGTACCGTTTCTAATAGTGATGGGGGAGGACAAGGAGCCATTAATCCGGATCCTAGCCTGCGGGCAAGCATAAAGAGCGAGTATACGCTGCAGCATCAGCGGACCCAATCCCAGTTGTGAGAGAACCCCCCTCAGGAACCCCCATGCCACCCTATCAAAAGCCTTCTCGGCATCCAATGATAACAAGATGCACGGGAGCCGAGAAGACTGGGCATAGTGAATAACAGAGAAGGTTTTTAAGGTATTATCCCGGGCTTCTCTGGAGGGCACAAAGCCCACCTGGTCAGGGTGAACAAGGGTATTCAATAGCGGGCTCAATCTAAGCGCCAGGAGTTTAGCGTATAGTTTGGCATCTACGTTAATTAGGGAGATTGGCCAATAACTTTGGCAGAGATTGGGATCCTTGCCCTCTTTGGGGATAACAGTTATGAATGCCGGCAAGAAAGAGGTGGGGAATGGGGAGTTATCCGAGACAGAGTTAAAGGAGGCTAGCAGGGGACTAGAGAGTTCTGAGTTAAGGAGCTTATAAAACTTGGCAGTATAGCCGTCGGGGCCAGGCGCTTTACCCGAAGGCAGGGATTTGATCGCTTCCGAAACCTCCTCCAGGGAGAAGGGACGTTCCAGATCTATAAGCGATTCAGAAGGAAGAGGGGGTAACTTAGTCTTCTGTAAGAAATACAGGAGGGCTTGGGTTACAGCACCTTGATCTGGGGATTGCGAGCCTAGACCGTAGAGGTCCTCATAATAAGCCTGGAAACTATCCAGAATCTGGAAAGTGAGGTGGACCACCGGACCCGCAGGTGACTTAATTGAAGGGACATGCATGGCCGCCCGTTTGTCACGGAGCGCACGTGCTAGCAAGCGCCCTGCCCTGTTACCCCATTCATAGGAAACGCTAGAGCATATCTGCCGATATCTATTGTATTTTTTATCAATGCGGACCTGGATGTCTCTCCGCACCTCCAGCAATTCCCTCAACACCTCCCCCGACTGTGACGTTTTGTGTTGAGACTCCAGCGAATGTAGGCGAGCAAGAAGATCTGACAGCTTCTGAGAGGCCTCGCGTTTAATTCTCACACCATGGTTAATGAGAACTCCACGGAGCACACATTTCAGCGCCTCCCATTTAATTTGTGGAGAGGTAGAGTCGCTGGCATGATCCCGTGTAAAATTGGTAACAGCCAACTTCAAGTCAGCCAAACATAATGTATCGGAAAGAAGTGATTCGTTGAGTCTCCACACAAATTCCCCTCGTTGACTATTAGGAAGAGAAAGGTCACAAAACACTGGAGCGTGATAAGAAAATACCATAGTGCCAATCGAGGAAGAGAGGACCTGGGGAAGAAGACAGTGGCTAACAAAGATATAGTCCAGTCTTGTGTAGACCTGTCGTGCATGGGAGTAAAAAGTATAGTCACGTGTGTCCGGGTGCGACAGTCTCCAGGGGTCTGACAGTTGCAAGTCTCGGAGAAGCTTACGTATTCTATTCAGTTTCGTGAAGGAGAGGGCGGAGGTCCCAGAGGAGCAATCTAAGGAAGGAATCAGAGACACGTTAAAATCACCACAAACCACAAGGGTACCTCGAGAGAACGATGTGAGGGCATCAAGCACTGACTGTATGAATGACAGTTGGCCATGGTTGGGCGCATAAATATTGGCAATAGTATATGTTCTACCTTGCAGGGAACAAGTGACAAAAGCATAACGGCCCTCATTATCTAATTTAGTGTCAAGAATCTGCACAGGGAGGGATTTATGGAACAAAATGGAGACCCCTTTAACCTTCTGCGAGGGGACATAACTATGAAAGCTAGTGGGGAAGTATCGGACCACCGAAGCATGGTCACGCAGCAGATGAGTCTCCTGTAAACAGAGGACGGAAACACGTTGCTTATGCATAGAGTACATAATTTTCGCCCTCTTTTCTGGGACATTGAAACCCTGGACATTGAGGGAAGCTATCTTAATTGACATAGCTGGGGGCATAGTTAACACAACCAACTGAGAAGGCGCTGAGAGGTGGTGTAGGTGAGAAAAGAGAGAAGGGCAAGGGGAAGAGAGAAAAGGCAGGAAAACCGGGAGGGGAGGTATAGGGTCAAGGAGGGATGAAGGTCAGAGGGCGAGGGCAATACAACAGGAGGGTACACAAAAACAGACAAAAAAGAATTAAAAAAAATTCAAAGACAGGGGGAGTACAGCAGAACGGAGGGAACGTCTGCAATCAAGACAATCTAAGTATAGCTCAAGCTATACACAGACAGGGGTATAATCCTGTCTCAACCTATCGGGGGTAGGTCAGCCAAGAGGCACGCAGGCAAAGACAAGTAAAGGAAACTGAAAGTAGTAGAAAAGTCAGCGTAAAAGGAGCATCCGAGGCCAGGCAGCCGCCCGGGGACAAAGAGAATAGAGAGAGAAGGGAAAAAAAACAAGCCGAGAGGGGCGTCCCGCAGGTGTGCGGGGACAGAGTGGGGAGAGGAAGAAAGAAAAAAAAAAAAAGGGGGGGGGGAGAAAGAAGATAAGTCAGCAGCGGCATAAAGAAACAGCGGAAAACAAGGCATGGCAATATGTAGGTCCCCACGGAACAAACCATACAACAAGTCAGGGTCACAGCCAGTCCATCAGGCTCGGTAGGGAGGCTCCTCAACGCTCGCCAGGACCGCCCGGACCATCCTTAGATCCAGAGAGACTGTGAGGGCGGCGGCGTGCACGTTGGGGTCTAGGTGAGGCTTTATCCGGTTGAGACCTCCTGGGATTTATAGGACGGGGCAGTTGGACCGGTGCAAATGGGTTCTCCAAAAGTTTCTCCCAGCCCTGTAGCACAATATTAGGGAGGTCAAAAGTACTCAAAAAGGACGGCAGGTCCTCTGGGGTGCGCAGAGAGGCATAAGTCTCCTGTCGGTGAGCATAGAGTGCAAAAGGGAACCCCCATCTATAGAGAATCCGCCGAGACTGGAGTTCCGCCAATAAAGGTTTCAGGGCTGCACGGAGGCGTAGAGTGTAGCGGGACAGATCTGGGAACAATTGAAGCTTAGCTCCGCCAAAGTCAAGTTCCTTAAGTTGTCTGGCCTTCCTCATGATCTCCTCCTTTTCTGAGTAGTAGTGGATACGGCAGATGACATCTCTGGGATTGTTGGGATCAGTGCTAGGGGGCCTAAGAGCTCTGTGGGCCCTATCTAGCCAGCGGAGTGTGAGCCTGGCGGTCAAGCAAAGAGTTGAATATATCAGTCACCGTTGGGAGCAGGTCAGCCGCTCGGGTCGCCTCTGGGAGGCCACGGATTCTGATGTTATTGCGGCGATTGCGATTTTCTTGATCATCTAAGTGTGAATGCAAGAGTCTCTGGTTGGTGGCCTGCTGGGAGATAGTGGAGTGCATGTCTCGCAAGGTATGTTGGATGTCTGAGCGAAAGGTATCCATGGATTCCACTTTAGCGGTCAAAGAGTCCATGTCCTTTTGTACTATCTGCAAGTCCTGTCTCCAGGCTGATTTAAGGGTGTCTGTAATAGTAGTCAAGTCCTGCTTTGTAGGTATGAATGAGAGTAGAGCTTGTAGCTCAGGGTGAGCCTGCAGGATGAGGGCCGCATCTCGATGGGGCAGCCGTGCGCCACTCAGGTGACCCCCCAAGTTACCATCCATAGGTGGTTGTGACTGAGGCATCTGTGGGGGGGCCAGGAGGGCAGCTGGTGAGGCAGGGGGTTCAGGGGGGACCTGCCAGGGACTGCCTCTAGCAGGAGACCAGGACGGGCCAGGCGAGGGAGACTGGGCCTCAACAGAGATCCGAGGAGGGGGGAGAGGGGGCCCTCAGAGAGAACAACAGCGGGGAACCGGGGTCAGTCCCAGAGGTCCGGGCCGCTTCCATAGGCAGGGGCTGCAGGCCGGGACCACAGGAGGGAGTATGCTCCAGGGGCTGTTGCCGGGCCGCCAGGGGCGAGGGTAGTGGCTCTGCCGCCCAGGCTGCTTCCTGGCGAGGGCTGGGAGAAGGGACAGTCTCCCCCCAGGATCTAGGCTGCGGCGGTGTGTGAAGGCCTCCTGGGCCCGTACCTGCAGAGTGGTGCAGCAGAGGGAAGGCCTCCGGCAGCAGTGGCGTCGCTCCCTGTTCACCGCTCAGTGCCTCCAGCGGCAGGTCAATCAGGAGGATCTGCGAGGGGGATGCGGAACCCAGCAGGGGAACCGAAGAACTCCCGGAGGCAGCGGTGGAGTCCCGAGGTCCTGCGGTGGGTGAGTCTCGTGGCTGCCGACGGCTTCCACTGCAGTGCGGCTCGGTGGGCGGGGCTTCCACTGGCGGGGAAGCGGGAGCAGAGAATGGCCGCGGCCCAAGGGGGATCATCTCCGGGGCCTCGTACACAGCCGCCAGCGGGGCGAAAAAGTTGGAAATAGGCACAGCAGAAGCAGGAGAGGTTCGGGTCTTCTTAGCTGGCCCGCGGGGACGCCTCTTCGTCATGAGTGCGGTAAATCAGTCCCCGATACTCTGCCGGCCACGGAGCTCCTGAAAAGTGCGACTAGCTGGCGTGCATGGCAAACCACGCCCCCTGGGTCTCACTTCTGAGACCTGATGCAATCAGAAGTTATTAAACAGGGGAGAGGGCGGCATGCTCCACTCCCCTGCGATGTATGATGTATTTTTACTTTCATTTTTAAATTCCCCACCGGGAGCCCTGAATGGCCGGTACAGAGGAGCCGTTCAGGGCTACCGGTGGGGTTTTTAAACTTACAGTGTGCCTAATTACTGTATAATCCCATTCGCCCTGACTTAAGTATATTAATTTTATTCCCCCCATGTGTATATGTATGATTGCTCCCTGCCTGCTGCCTGGTCATCTTCTAGGACTGTCACAGCACACAGCAGGGACATGCCACCATTCCATTCTCTGCTGCTCATCTCTGCGATGGAGATGAGCAGTGGGGAATAGACTGACATGTCCCCGCTGTGACAGCGCTAGAAGATGACCTGGCAGCAGGCAGGGGGGGAATCATACATATACACATTGGGGGGGGGGATAAAATTAACATACTGAATGAATGAAGCGCTGAGGAATGGAGCGCTATAACAGCGCACAGGGGAGACAGGTCTCCGTTGGTCCTCTCTGTCAGATACAGAGATGAGCAGCGGGGAATGGAATGGTATGTCCCTGCTGTGCGCTGTGACAGAGCTAGAAGATGGCCAGGCAGCAGGCAGGGGGGAATCATACATATACACATGGGGGAAATAAAATGAATATACTTAAGTTAGGGGAATGTGATTATACGGTAATTAGGCACACTAAGTTTCAAAATCGCTTCTGGTATCAGAAGTGAGACCCGGTGAGATCAATCCCTCAGCCCTTGTACTACAACCCCCATCATGGAACAGAGTCTGTTCCCTGAGGGGGGTAGTAGTACAAACACTAATGTAGCCTCCCCAGCCACTTGAAGACTCCTGCAGCCGGGGAATTACTACTTCCATCATAGAAACAAGTCGATTTGTCTATTAGTACAGGAACTACTACTGTTCCACGCTGGGAGTAGTAGTACTACCTAAAAAAATATTTTAAAAATATTTTAAAAATGTGAAAAACACACACACACACACACTACATTTTATTATTGTCTGCTACATTTTTAGGTCCTTGCCCGCTCACATAAATTGATCCCTGTGTAAAAATTAACATTAAAAACATTTTTTTTTGTCTTTCAATTTTCGGGAGCGGGCAGGGATCAGAAAATTCAGCGCTCAATATTAAAAATGAATGAGGAGTGCATTTCATAATTTTTTTTCTAGTTTTCGTTCTAAACCATAATTTTTTTATTTTCACTTTACTTTTTTAGCCCCATTTTTAATATTGAGCACAGAATTTAATGGTCCCTGCCCGCTCCCAAAAATTGAAAGACAAAAAAAATGTCAATGTTAATTATTAAACAGGGATCAATTTATGTTATAAAAATGTAGAAAGGGGCCATTTAAATGTAAAAAATAATATATTTTTTATAGCTATTTAAAAAAAAAATATTTTAATATTGTGTTTAATAAAGTGTGTGTGTATGTGTGTTTCACTTTTTCATTTTTTTTTAGTTAGTACTACTACTCCTAGCATGGAACAGACTGTTCCATGATGCGAGTTGTAGTACCTGTACTAATAGACAGATCACAGCAGGTATCACTCCTGACACCCAATGCGATCATCCTATCTATTGCAGAGATGGAGCGGCTTTCTCCTGCACTCGCATCACTGCACTATACTCCGGCCGGCCAGTGATGTGAATAGAATTCACATCACTTATTCATATTTCCCGCAGAGAGCTGTAATTGGCCAGATAGTTCCAGTCACTCACAGCTCTCTGCAGGAAATATGTATAATAGGTATGTATACGGCACATACTGATACTACAGTGGGACCAGAGAAGAGTGGCCGGCCGCCCGCATCTATACATTCTCCAGGACGATCGCATCGGGTGTCAGAAGTGACACTCGCTGCGATCTGCCTATTAATGCAGGTTCTACAGCTCCCAGCCTGGAGCAGAGTGTGCTCCATGTTGGGAGCATTAGTACCTGCAGTTAAGGACAGATCACAGCAGGCATCACTCCTGACACCTGATGCGATCATCCTATCTAGATGGGAGAAAGCAGCCTGCATCTATACATTATACAGGATGATCGCAGCGGGTGTCAGGAGTGACACCAAGGGCGATCTATCTATTAGCACAGGTACTACTACTCCCATCATGGAACAGTCTGTTCCATGCTGGGAGTAGTAGTACCACCTAAAAAAAATTAAAAATAGAGAAAAAAAAAAGTGAAACACACACACACACTTTATTAAACACATTATTAAAATACAGTACTAATAAAAATTAGCTTAGAATTTATTCAGAACAAAACTATTTTTGGGGGGAAAATTTGGCGAATCGGCCGAATCGAATTTTTCAATAATTCGCTCATCTCTAGTTTTAACTAATGATCGTAGTTCCAAGAAAATTTGATTATACACCCAAATGTGTGACCCAGGGAGAGAATATTTACTCTGAAGAGCATTCCAGGTGAGAAAATGTCCCGATGCAGAGTCAAGTAGATTGTTAAAATTAAGTATTCCCTTTTGTTTCCACTGCTGGTATAACGTGTTACCTGAATTAAATGGCGGGAAAGGTATATCCCATAGCGGGGAATATTTTGAGAGGCAAAAAGAAAGTCCATACATTTTCCTAACAGCTTTCCATATCACAATAGTATTGGAGAAAATGAGGTTGCGTCTAATGTGTACAGGGATCTGGGAGAGTTTAACATGTAATAAGGCTGTAAATGACCATGGGGAGGCCAGATTTGATTCAAGCGTATAATTTGAAAAGTTTGCCTCGGCAAATAACCAGTCTCTTGTATGGCGGAACAATGCCGCTAGGTTATATAAGTGGATATCAGGCATTTGATAGCCTCCTAATACTTTAGGCAAGCAAAGGGTGGTATACGCAACCCTAGGCCTTTTATATTGCCAAAGGCTGTAAAACTCGACTGAAGGGCTTTGACATCATCATGGCGAGGGAGCAAGGGTATAGTTTGTAGGGGGTACAGAAGTTTAAGGAAGGTGACCATTTTTAGGAGATGCATTCGCCCTCCCATAGAGAGCGGTATATTTTTCCATCTCTGGAGTTCCGTTACAATTTTATTGATAACAGGAGGAAAATTGAGCTTATAAAGGGAGTGGGGGACCCTACCAATTTTAATACCCAAATAAGTGATGTGGTGTCTTGCAACTTCCAGTGGAAAGTCTGTGAGATCTCGGGGGAGAGGGGGGGGGGGGGGGTTGAATGACACCAAGAAACAAAATTTGACTTTTGTGTATATTAATCCCAGATTGATGGAGAAAGGAGAGAGTATGTAAAACATGTTTCATAGGGGTTTCAGTAAACAAAATCGTGTCGTCTGCAAAGCAAGCTATGCGGGCCTCTTCCCCACCTATCTTTATCCCCCAATATAGGTCCTTTTGCAGGACATGGCGGGCCATTGGCTCAAGAGCAAGGTTGAAAAGGAGGGGGGAAAGTGGACAGCCTTAGTGCGTCCCCTTTCTCAAACAGAAAGGAGAAGAAGGATGTCCTGGAAGACATATTCTAGCTTGGGGGTTCATGTACATGGCAGTGAGGTATCTACAAAAGGGATCTTTAATTCCTGCTTTATATAATACCATATGCAGCCAGGTCAAGTCAACATTATCAAATGCTTTTTCAGCATCTAATGTGATAAGTGCCGGGACCTGGCTGGAGTATGATTTTCTCATGACCGCATCTTGTGCCGCTGTCACTGTTCTCAAGTTGGTCAATGCCGATCTGCCTTTTACAAAACATGTCTATTTTTTCTGCAGCCCGGAATTGGGAAATTCCACCGTGTACACAGTGCAGCGGAATCCCATTGAAATCAGTGGGATTCTGCTGCAGCGGAATGTCCGTACGGAATATTTCAGCAGAATTCCACATGGACATTCTGACGTGTGAACTTACTCATAGGCTAGGTTAACACACAGTATTTTGCTCAGTATTTTTGATCAGCACAGGAAAATATACAAATCTTTACATTCTTTTACCAAAATCCACCCAGACATGCACTGCTGTCAATAGAGATGGTGCATTTCTGAGTACTCATAGGGGTCCAAGTGGACCTGCCGTGCACAGAATCATATTTCACTATCTCAATGGGTCTTTAGAGTGGCATGGATCTGTAATGGCTGGAGTGTGGTGTGATGGTGAGAGTCGCACCAGGGAGCGGAGTCTAAGGAGCCGCTGGTGTTCACCAGAGCCCGCCGCAAAGCGGGATGGTCTTGCTGTGGCAGGTGAACTCCCAGGTCGCTACCCCTGGCGCGACTTGCCCACAGTGGCGGCCGAGATGAGGTGAGGTTCAGATTTGTAAGGCAGCTCAGAGTCGGAGACTGGCAGGAAGCCCAGGACAGGTGGCAAGGTTCAGTGGTAAGGAAACGTAGCAAATGGTACTGGTACACGGTATGGCAGACCACAGTAAGGTAACACTTTCTCTAAGGCAAGTATGCAAAAGATCCGGCAGGGAACAAGGGGAAGTGCTGGCACTTTATAGAGTCAGCGCCCAGCAATAACAAATTACCGGAGAGCTGGCGTGCGCAGGCATGTGCACACCGTCTGTCAGGGAGGACAGAAGTGCCAGGAGCGCGGTGGGGTAAGTATATATTAGGGGTCTGAGTGCGCATGCAGCCCGGCATGCGGGATGCGGCACTGCCCGTCCTAGGAACGGTACAGGGGAACGGGCTAGGAGTGCACCCACAGCCAGCATGCTTGGCTGCGGCGCAACTCCTAACAGTACCCCCCCCCCTTAGGTCTTCCCCTCTTTTTAGGCCGCAGGAACCTAAGCACCAGATCCTGGTCCAAGATGTTGTCCTCTGGTTCCCAGGACCTCTCTTCAGGCCCAAAACACTAGGAAGAATCGTTTCCCCCTGAGAGTCTTGGTGGACAGAATCTCCTTAACTTCAAAAACATCAGTAACACCGAACACAGGGGTAGGAGAGACATCTCCCCGGGAGAAACAGTGGAGAACATACGGCTTAGAAGGAGTTCGGGATGCAAAGGAATCGTGGCAGGTTGAGCTTATACGACACCGAGTTGATAGGGTGCAAGATCTTAAAAGGAACTTGGAACCAAAGACCCAGTTTCCAACTGGGGACCTTTGCACAAATATATTTGGCAGACAACCAGACCTTGTCTCCAGGAGAGAGAGGAGATCTTCTTTTCTTGTCGGCCTGCGACTTCATGCAGGTGGAGGCGGAAACTAAAGAGCGCCGGGTTTTTTTGCCAAATTGCCATGAAGTCCTGTTCCTGTTCATCCATGGCCGGTACCCCAGAAGAATCTGGAAGAGGAAGAGGAGGGCGAGAGTGGCGGCCATAGACAATGTAGAACAGAGAAACTCTTGTAGCCTCAGCGTTCCGGTGGTTATAAGAAAACTCTTCCCAAGGTAACGGATTGGCCCAGGCAGCATGCCGTGTGGAAACGAAATGGCGGAGATAATTCCCAAGAATTTGATTCACCCTCTAAACCTGGCTGTTGATCTGCGGATGGTATGCCGAAGAAAAGTCCAACTTGACCTTGAGGCGAGAGCAGAGAGCCTGCCAGAATTTGGAGACGAACTGGACCCCTCGGTCAGAGACAATGTGTAATGGTGATCCATGAAGGCGGAAAATATGCCGGAAGAATTCGTCCACCAGCTGTGGAGCAGAGGGAAGTCCAGGTAGAGGTACAAAATGGGCCATCTTAGAGAAACGATCTCTGACCACCCAAATGACCGAGATAAGTGCAGATCCATGATAAAGTCAATAGCAATGTGTGTCCATGGAGTCTCCGGGATGGGTAATAGTTGTAAAAGACCTGCAGGCTTAAGACGAGGAGTCTTGTCAAAGGCGCAGGTAGCACAGGAATGAACAAAATCCCTAACATCACACTCTAAGTTTGGCCACCAGTAATGACTGGAGATTAACTGAGTAGACTTCCATACTCCAGGATGTACGGCCAGCAAGGAAGAATGTCTCTAGCTCAAAACGTTGACTCTAAGATGGGAAGGCACAAACGACCTCCCCGGGGGAACTTGCTGTAAGTCAACTGGCTCAACCGGAATCAAATGCTCAGGGGGCACAATATACCGAGGGGAAGAGTCCTGGCCCTCCACATTAGAGGCCCTAGATAGAGCATTAGCTTTGATATTCTTGTCCGCAGGCCAAAAATGGATAAGGAAATTAAATCTGGAAAAGAAAAGAGACCATCTGGTCTGACGAGGGTTCAATTGTTGTGCAGACTGTAAGTGACTGGATCAGGAGATTCCTTCCAGAAAGCTATGCCATTCATCCCGGGCGAGCTTAATGGCCAAGAGTTCCCGGTCTCCAATGGTATAGTTCCGCTCAGCTGGCGAAAACGTTTTGGAAAAGAATCCACAAGTCACCGTTTTGCCCTTATTGGTCTTCTGGGTCAGGACAGCAGCGGCACCTACAGACGAGGCATCCACCTTGAGAAAGAATGGTTTTTCAGGAACGGGTCTCGACAGAACAGGTGTGGAGGCAAACGCTGATTTCAAATGGGAGAAGGCTTCTTCAGCCTCAGGAGGCCAGGATTTAGGGTTACCGGTCTTCTTGGTAAGCGCTACAATCGGAGCTACCAACGTAGAGAAGTGTGGTATGAATTGTCGATAGTAGTTGGCTAATCCAATGAAGCGTTATATAGTCTGCAGGCCGGTAGGTCGTGGCCAGTTAAGAATAGAAGACAACTTGTCTGGATTTATCTGGAGGCCTTAATTAGAAACTATATGGCCAAGAAACGGCAGACATGTCTTCTTAAAGAGGCATTTCTTAAGTTGGAGTAGAGTCGATTGTTCCATAGGTGTCGCAGGACATGGCGCACATGAGTGTGATGGACCTCCAAATTCGGCGAGAAGATCAGGATGTTGTCCAAATACACCACAACACAAGTATAAAGGAGATCTCAGAAGATGTCATTGACGAATTCCTGGAAACGGCCAGAGCGTTACAGAGACCAAAGGGCATCACTAAGTATTTGAAGTGCCCGTCACGGGTATTAAAGGCTGTCTTCCATTCGTCACCTTTCTGTATTCTAATCAGATTGTATGCTCCTCGTAAATCCAGCTTGGAGAAGACCTTGGCACCCTGCAGGTGGTCAAAGAGTTCAGAAGTCAACACTTCTCCGAAATGCCAGTCGAGTACCGGGATGGGAAGTTGCAGCCAGGGAAGACACCCACTTGCAACATCAGTGGTTCAGTGTGAAATTGCACTGCGTAGTTCAGGCATTCCCCGTTGATGGAAGAAATGTATATTGGCTTGTCGAGCCATGTAAGCGGGAGATGATACATTAGTAAAGTTCCCAGCAGATCCCGAGTCTAAAAAGGCAGAAGCGTGCAACAGGACCCCGGTTGGGGTAGAAAGTTGAACTGGCATGGTCAACCGAGGAGAGGGGGTGTTCACACCTAGAGACGCATCTCCCATGTGCCCTAGGTGCATACGTTTCTGGGACATTGAGGACGGAGAGGGCAATTATTGCGGAAATGCTCTGGACTGGCACAATACAGACACACATTTTATTCGCGACAGCGAGACCTCTCTTGCTGGGTCAAGTGGGCTCTATCCACCTGCATTGGTTCCTCGGCTGCTGGCGAAGGAGGTAGAGGTGGACATTGGAAGATCAGGGTCAGTCAGGGAAGACGACGTGTCCGGGCTAGTTCCCGTTCTTGGCGGAGTTCTTCTTGCCTCTCAGTGAAGTGCACATCGATGCGGGTGGCCAACAGAATAAGTTCACTGAGGGAAGATGGAGGGTCCCTTGCAGCCAGTGCATTTTTAACCCTGCTGGAAAGGCCCTTTTTAAAAGTGGCACATAGGGCGGAGTCATTCCAATCCAGTTCCGAGGCTAAAGTGCGGAACTGGACCTCGTAATCTCTAACTGAAGAATCCCCTTGGCAGAGGTTCAGGAGTGCAGTTTTGCCCGAGGAGGCCCCTGTTGGTTCTTCGAAGAAGCTGCGGAACTCCGAGAGGAAGGCTTGCAAGTTATTAGTTACGGGATCACTTCTGTCCCAAAGAGGTGTTGCCCATGCCAGGGCCTTGCCGTAGAGAAGACTGAACACAAAACCACCTTTGCACGCTCAGTGGAAAACTGGTTGGCCATCAGTTCCACATGCATGGAGCAGTGCGTCACAAACCCCTCCACAATTTTGGATCCCCTTCATACTTCGTCATCAGAGACCAACGAAGTTTGGGACCGACGGATGCCACGGAAGCTGAAGGCACCGGAGGAGGCACAGGGGCAGGTTGCCGCTGCTGCTGCTATTGCTGGACGGAGACAAGCTGCTGCATCATGGTGGATAGCTGGTTTAGTTGTAGCGCCTGTTGAGCTATCTGCTGAGATTGCTGGGCCATGATGGAGGTGAGATCAGCAATGCTTGGTAAAGGTTCAGGGGTCAGGAAACATAGCAAACGGTACTGGTACATGGTATGGCAGAACACAGTAAGCTACCGCTTTCAAGTATGCACAAAGATCTGGCAGGGAACAAGGGGAAGTGCTGGCACTTTATAGAGTCAGCGCCCGGCAATAACAAATTACTGGTGCGCTGGCCCTTTCAAATTTCAGAGAGCCGGCACGTGCCCTAGGAAGCAGGCATGTGCACACTGACTGTCAGAGAGGACAGAAGAGCCAGGAGTGCGGCGGGGTAAGTATATATTAGGGGACTGAGTGCGCACACAGCCCAGCATGCGGGACGCGGCACTGCCCGTCCTAGGAACGGGCTAGGAGTGCACCCGCAGCCAGCATACTGGGCTGCGGCGCAACTCCTAACAGGATCTTTATGCCTATATGTTGTAAATTACTTCTAGTGTCTCCTATAAGAGGATACTCCTGTGGAAAACTTTATATATATATATATATATATATATATATATATATATATATATATTTTTTTTTTTTTAAATCAACTGATGCCAGAAAGTTAAACAGATTTGTAAATTACTTCTATTAACAAATATTAATCCTTCCAGTACTTATTAGCAGCTTTATACTACAGAGGATAATTCTTTTCATTTTGGATTTCTTTTCTGTCATGACCACAGTGCTCTCTGCTGACACCTCTATCCATGTCAGGAACTGTCCAGAGCAGGAGAAAATCCACATAGCAAACATATGCTGCTCTGGACAGTTCCTAAAATGGACAGAGGTGTCAGCAGAGAGCACTGTGGTTGTGACAGAAAGGAATTCCCAAAAGAAAAGAATTTCCTCTGTAGTATACAGCCGCTAATAAGTACTGGAAGGATTAAGAATTTTTAATAGAAGTAATTTACAAATCTGTTTAACTTTCTGGCACCAGTTGATTTGAAAAAAAAAAAGAAAAAGGTTTTTTACCGGAGTACCGCTTTAAGTTGCCTTTTTGTTGCAACCAGCATATCCAGAGATTTACATGATGGTTAACATTCCAGCACAGAGTATGGCAGAGAAGTGTACAAACAGTCAGAACATTCCACACATTTTTATTTTCTAATTTTTGTCCGCCTGTCAGCTGAAAAGGCAGCAGGGGCTTCCTTTGTTTAAATAAGGTTCTTCAAAACATTTGAGAAAATGTTGCCCAATTACTTTGCTTCCTGCAATTTCTGAGGCATTCAGCAAGGATTTTAAAAACAAGTTACGAAACATCTGCAAATCTGAATTAAAGATAACAAGTTGTACATTTTTAAACCAGAAGGACAGCTAAGACAAGGGTCAGCCGGGACACCAAAGTGACGTTTCATCAGGTTACCATGAATGTTTTCCTGTTTTTCTCAGACTTGCTTACTTGTTGCATCTTGTTTTTCTCCAGTTTATAGAGAATTCAGACCAATTTCTTTTTTTTCTTTTTTTTTAAAGTAATTATTTATAATTTCCCACATACAACATGCAAAAGGGCATCAATATAAAATATTCCAATTAATATACAGCGATCCCTTAACCCAGACCCCCCACCCCCATTGGTGATAGAGGAAATAAACACAAAAATTTTTGTTTACCAGTATCTCCAAGATGCCTGATACCTTTATAAGAACATTTAATGTCATTTTCTAAAATCGTAAACACATTTTTCCTACTCGTGTTTCTATGTACATTACAAGCCTAAAGATACCTAAACTTCTGATTCTCTCATATATTAAGTGCTTTTTAACTTTTTCAAAAAACTTCAACCTACCCTGTATAAACAGTTTCCCTATTAGTCTCACCCCCTATATATCTAAAGTGTAATGTCCCTTTTTAGATTCTTTTAGGTTGAAATTAGACTACCGGGCTGAAAATTTAACACTGCCGTGCAATCCACACAGTGGCCCTGATTTACTTAGAAAGTCGGGTTGTGTTTGTACTGTGTATTCCAACCCGACTCTGGGCTTTCTCCTGTTATTTATTATTATGTTGCAGTTTATGTCGCACATGTGTTTTTTTAGTCGCACGTGCGTATATTAGTCACAGTCCCATTTGCTCTCTTGGAGGGAGAATTTCTCCTGTCTGTAGCGCGGGAGATTGTGAGGTGATTTTGGAGCTCCGTTTTGCCAGCTATGTCACTTAGAAAAGACCAACAGATATTTCCCTCCAGATGACGGACCTGTAATGGAAACCGATAAGTAATTAAGCCCACAGGGCTGTGTTTGTGGGAGGGGCGTGGGATGAGCGGAGGGAATTTCAAACAGGTTGTTAGCCTGAGCTGGCTGTATGCAGAGCTTTCACTGGGCACAGCTGAGGTATTCATCCCAGGGGAGAGGGCTCATCAGAATGCAGCACTGGGTCAGCATGCAGGAAACAACAGATTGGTGCTAGTTGGGAATCACAGGTGTTTGGCGTACATCATTCTCTCATTTACTGCTGAGTTTTCGCTTCCCACTTTGCAATTCTGCGGCGCTCAGTTTGCCACAAGACGTTTTAGATTACCGTATTTTTCGCCCTAAAGGACGCACCGGCATATAAGATGCACCCAATTTTAAAGGTGCAAAACCTAGAAAAAAAGATTCTGAACCCAACAGTGATCTTCAACCTACAGACCTCCAGATGTTGCAAAACTACAACTCCCAGCATGCCCGGACAGCCAACGGCATGCTGGGAGTTGTAGTTTTACAACATCTGGAGGTCCGCAGGTTGAAGACCACTGGTATAGGAGGTAATACTCACGTGTCCCCGCCGCTCCGGACCCGTCACCGCTGTCCTGGATGTCGCTCCATCGCTGTCACCGCGTCCCCGACGCTCCGGACGTCTTCTTCCCCGGGATCGACGCTCTCTGTCGCTGTCATCACGTCGCTACGCACGACGCTCCTATTGGATGACAGGACGGCATGCGTGACGACGTGATGATGTCGAAGGAGAGTGCCGGCCATGCAGGGGATCCCAGCATGGAGCAGACACCGAGGAGGCAGCTAAGGTCCCTCCCGATGTCCTGTAAGCTGTTCGGGATGCCACTATTTCACTGCGGCGGTCCCGAACAGCCCGACTGAGCAGCCGGGTTAGTGTTATTTTCGCTTCAGACGCGGCGGTCAGCTTTGATCGCCGCGTCTGAAGGGTGATTACAGGGCATCACCGCGATCGGTGATGTACTGTATCAGCCGCGGGTCCCGGCCGTTGATGGCCGCAAGGACCGCGGCGATAGGTGTGTATTAGCCGTATAAGACGCACCAACTTTTCCCCCCCAGTTTTGGGGAAGAAAAAGTGCGTCTTATACGGCGAAAAATACGGTATATTGGTAGTGTTAGCTCAGGTCCTGCTGACAATGAGCTTCATGCTGTCTTCTATGGCAGGATTATAGAGCAGACTGAATCTATGGAAAGGGATAGGTCTGCCCTTCATACAGTGCCTGTAAAGGGGGGGGGGGGGGAGATGTTTGTTGTGGTTGGTTCAGGGTGTTTTGGGAGGGTATACATTGCCAGCGTGTTACCTAATACAGGTGTGTAATAAAATAAATAAATTAATTCATATTTTAATGGATATACAAATTGATAATGGATATACATATTGGACATACATTCATAGATAAATCAGTTCAAGGTAATTATAGTAGTTTCTGTTTGCGGGTGTCAGGTACAGAATAAGTGGTATGCATCGCGCTTGACTCTCAAACTACACACGTCTCCCCCCATATTCCGTATATATCCTCATGAAGTTAGATAAAAATATATAAAAATAATATTAAAAAAAAAGGTAGGATTGAGAGAGAAGACTTTTTTTCTCTCTCTCCTCTCCCTCCCCTTTCCTGCTGTTCCCCCTGACCGCATTATCAATTCACCTACGTACCTGACATACAGTCAGGTGGCATATGCTCACACAGTTCACGGACACTTTCAGAACAATACTGCGCATACGTTTCCAGTTCAGCAGACTGCCAGCATACCTGACTCACGTCTTTCAGGTAGAACTCAACCACGTCTTCGGTTACTGACACGCTTTCAGATAAACCACGGCACGAAGTTTTAGTATGAGTGACTTGCCCATCATACCTGACACGTTTTCAGGTTGGTAGTTACTTACATTACATTGCTACTGACACATCTTCAGAGCAATACCGTTTAGCATAAGTGACTTGCCCATCATAACCTGACACGTTTTCAGGTTGGAAGTTACTTGCATCACATTGCTACTGACACGTTTTCAGAGCAATAACGTTATGTAGAGGTAACTCAAGTAATGTCCCAATATACCTGACCCGCCGTCAGGGGGTATTTACTTGCATCACAGTGCTAACTGACACGCTTTCAGGGCAATACCGTTTCGCAGCTTCACATAAATGGCTGACCCAGTATACTTTAAGTATTTAAGGGGGAAGTCACCGCATTGTTCTATGTCACGCGTCAGAACAATACCGCAGGCAGAAGCATACAAGGTGGTAGCAAGGAGTAGCTTATTATATAAAAAAAATTATAAATAAAAAAATAATAAGACTAATAATAATAACTAAAAATAAAATAAATAAATGAACATATATAAAAAAAATGCAGGTATAATGGTCACATTGCATGATCATAGTAGTCGCATGTTGCAGGGGTATATCGCATATCCTGTCGCAGACGCGGTACATATCGAACGCTGTCACGGTCATTTTTCACAAATAAACATCATTACAACTTACCTTCACGTCATAGGTAGTAATGCCAGCCCTCCAAATTTATCTTCCAGGGCGTAGCTCTTGGTGAAGTTGGTTCTTGCGCAGCTAGAGTCAGTAGCAGGAGTATAAAAAAATCGAGAAAAAAAATGTAAATAATTAATAAAAATAACAAATAAAATCAGTGGATTCTGGGACAGCAGTCCAGGAGGGGAGTCCAGGGTGTGAGTCCACCCCATGCCTGTAGCTTCCACTTCAAATGCTCCAATCACAGGTATGGTTGCAGGATTTGAGCGCTGCACCTGCTTTATTTGTGCTTTCTAGTATATGGAAGGATCTTATAGAAGGCAAGGATATCAAGTTCCATGACACAAGTTATTTGCATCATATTGTTACTGACACGCCTTCAGAATAATACCGTTTACGTAGTCATAGTATGTGAGTTGCCCATCATACCTGACACACATTCAGGTGGCAGTTACTTGCGTTTATTGTTACTGACATGTCTTCAGAGCAATACGTCAAAAACATGTTACACTTCAAAGGCAAACGTTTACATGCTCACTCATATGTTCTTAGTATGGTCAATCTCATGTCAATCACACAGTAGCTTTTACTCCATTACTACATGGTTTGTTTGCAATCAACAGTTGGTACGTTTTATCAATATGTTATATATAGTAATTCAGTCCTTTTCTTTCAGGGCATAGAACTTGGTGACGGTGCTTTTGAGTTTCTGTTCTTATGCACCAAATCCATCACGGTAGTTGTCATCAGGTATCAGCACATTTATCAATGATCACCGCAGTCGATCAATATAATTCCATCAGCAGCGTTAATATCTCGCATAATATCAAACATTCATCTACGTGGTTGTTTTCACGTCACAGGGTTACTAATAAGCTGCAGTGCAATAACACATACTCATTGGCGGTATAAGTTATTTAAAAAAAAAAAAATTTCATCTGTGTGTCTCACGTCACACATGCAGTGGCATACCCCTCATGACCTGTCACGTATTCCAGGTGGGATGCACTGTTTCATCTATCATTGCTCACACAATTTCAGAGCAATGGGTCTCACGTCACACACATGCAGTGGCATACCCCTAATGACCCGTCACATATTCCGGGTGGGATGCACTGTTTCATCTATCGTTGCTCACACAATTTCAGAGCAATGGGTCTCACGTCACATGCAGTGGCATTGTTACGCCGAGCGCTCCGGGTCCCCGCTCCTCCCCGGAGCGCTCGCTACACTCTCCCCACTGCAGCGCTCCGGTCAGATCCACTGACCCGGGGCGCTGCGATTCCGCTTCCAGCCGGGATGCGATTCGCGATGCGGGTAGCGCCCGCTCGCGATGCGCACCCCGGCTCCCGTACCTGACTCGCTCTCCCTCGGTCCTGTCCCGGCGCGCGCGGCCCCGCTCCCTAGGGCGCGCGCGCGCCGGGTCTTTGCGATTTAAAGGGCCACTGCGCCGCTGATTGGCGCAGTGATTCCAATTAGTGTGTTCACCTGTGCACTTCCCTATATCACCTCACTTCCCCTGCACTCCCTTGCCGGATCTTGTTGCCATCGTGCCAGTGAAAGCGTTTCCTTGTGTGTTCCTAGCCTGTGTTCCAGACCTCCTGCCGTTGCCCCTGACTACGATCCTTGCTGCCTGCCCCGACCTTCTGCTACGTCCGACCTTGCTTCTGTCTACTCCCTTGTACCGCGCCTATCTTCAGCAGCCAGAGAGGTGAGCCGTTGCTAGTGGATACGACCTGGTCACTACCGCCGCAGCAAGTCCATCCCGCTTTGCGGCGGGCTCTGGTGAAAACCAGTAGTGACTTAGAACCGATCCACTAGCACGGTCCACGCCAATCCCTCTCTGGCACAGAGGATCCACTACCTGCCAGCCGGCATCGTGACAGTAGATCCGGCCATGGATCCCGCTGAAGTTCCTCTGCCAGTTGTCGCTGACCTTACTACGGTGGTCGCCCAGCAGTCACAACAGATAGCGCAACAAGGCCAACAGCTGTCTCAACTGACCGTTATGCTACAGCAGTTACTACCACAGCTTCAGCAGTCATCTCCTCCGCCAGCTCCTGCACCTCCTCCGCAGCGAGTGGCCGCTCCTGGTCTACGCCTATCCTTGCCGGATAAATTTGATGGGGACTCTAAGTTTTGCCGTGGCTTTCTTTCCCAATGTTCCCTGCATCTGGAGATGATGTCGGACCAGTTTCCCACTGAAAGGTCTAAGGTGGCTTTCGTAGTCAGCCTTCTGTCTGGAAAAGCCCTGTCTTGGGCCACACCGCTCTGGGACCGCAATGACCCCGTCACTGCCTCTGTACACTCCTTCTTCTCGGAAATCCGAAGTGTCTTTGAGGAACCTGCCCGAGCCTCTTCTGCTGAGACTGCCCTGTTGAACCTGGTCCAGGGTAATTCTTCCGTTGGCGAGTATGCCGTACAATTCCGTACTCTTGCTTCAGAATTATCCTGGAATAATGAGGCCCTCTGCGCGACCTTTAAAAAAGGCCTATCCAGCAACATTAAAGATGTTCTGGCCGCACGAGAAATTCCTGCTAATCTACATGAACTCATTCACCTAGCCACTCGCATTGACATGCGTTTTTCCGAAAGGCGTCAGGAGCTCCGCCAAGATATGGACTCTGTTCGCACGAGGCGTTTCTTCTCCTCGGCTCCTCTCTCCTCTGGTCCCCTGCAATCCGTTCCTGTGCCTCCCGCCGTGGAGGCTATGCAGGTCGACCGGTCTCGCCTGACACCTCAAGAGAGGACACGACGCCGCATGGAGAACCTCTGCCTGTACTGTGCTAGTACCGAACACTTCCTGAGGGATTGTCCTATCCGTCCTCCCCGCCTGGAAAGACGTACGCTGACTCCGCACAAAGGTGAGACAGTCCTTGATGTCTACTCGGCTTCTCCACGTCTTACTGTGCCTGTGCGGATGTCTGCCTCTGCCTTCTCCTTCTCTACTGTGGCCTTCTTGGACTCTGGATCTGCAGGAAATTTTATTTTGGCCTCTCTCGTCAACAGGTTCAACATCCCAGTGACCAGTCTCGCCAGACCCCTTTACATCAATTGTGTAAACAATGAAAGATTGGACTGTACCATACGTTTCCGCACGGAGCCCCTCCTAATGAGCATCGGATCTCATCACGAGAGGATTGAACTTTTGGTCCTCCCCAATTGCACCTCGGAAATTCTCCTTGGACTTCCCTGGCTCCAACTTCATTCCCCAACCCTGGATTGGTCCACTGGGGAGATCAAGAGTTGGGGGCCCTCTTGTTCCAAGGACTGTCTAAAACCGGTTCCCAGTAACCCTTGCCGTGACTCTGTGGTTCCTCCAGTAACCGGTCTCCCTAAGGCCTATATGGACTTCGCGGATGTTTTCTGCAAAAAACAAGCTGAGACTCTACCTCCTCACAGGCCTTATGATTGTCCTATCGACCTCCTCCCGGGCACTACTCCACCCCGGGGCAGAATTTATCCTCTCTCTGCCCCAGAGACTCTTGCCATGTCTGAATACGTCCAGGAAAATTTAAAAAAGGGCTTTATCCGTAAATCCTCCTCTCCTGCCGGAGCCGGATTTTTCTTTGTGTCCAAAAAAGATGGCTCCCTACGTCCTTGCATTGACTACCGCGGTCTTAATAAAATCACGGTTAAGAACCGCTACCCCCTACCCCTCATCTCTGAACTCTTTGATCGCCTCCAAGGTGCCCACATCTTTACTAAACTGGACTTAAGAGGTGCCTATAACCTCATCCGCATCAGAGAGGGGGATGAGTGGAAAACGGCATTTAACACCAGAGATGGACACTTTGAGTATCTGGTCATGCCCTTTGGCCTGTGCAACGCCCCTGCTGTCTTCCAAGACTTTGTTAATGAAATTTTTCGTGATCTGTTATACTCCTGTGTTGTTGTATATCTGGACGATATCCTAATTTTTTCTGCCAATCTAGAAGAACACCGCCAGCATGTCCGTATGGTTCTTCAGAGACTTCGTGACAATCAACTCTATGCCAAAATTGAGAAATGTCTATTTGAATGCCAATCTCTTCCTTTTCTAGGATACTTGGTCTCTGGCCAGGGACTACAAATGGATCCAGACAAACTCTCTGCCGTCTTAGATTGGCCACGCCCCTCCGGACTCCGTGCTATCCAACGCTTTTTGGGGTTCGCCAATTATTACAGGCAATTTATTCCACATTTTTCTACCGTTGTGGCTCCTATCGTGGCTTTAACCAAAAAAAATGCCGATCCCAAGTCTTGGCCTCCTCAAGCGGAAGACGCCTTTAAACGACTCAAGTCTGCCTTTTCTTCGGCTCCCGTGCTCTCCAGACCTGACCCTTCCAAACCCTTCCTATTGGAGGTTGATGCCTCCTCAGTGGGAGCTGGAGCTGTTCTTCTACAAAAAAATTCTTCCGGGCATGCTGTCACTTGTGGTTTTTTTTCTAGGACCTTCTCTCCGGCGGAGAGGAACTACTCCATCGGGGATCGAGAGCTTCTAGCCATCAAATTAGCACTTGAGGAATGGAGGCATCTGCTGGAGGGATCAAGATTTCCAGTTATTATTTACACCGACCACAAGAACCTCTCCTACCTCCAGTCTGCCCAACGGCTGAATCCTCGCCAGGCCCGGTGGTCTCTGTTCTTTGCCCGATTTAATTTTGAGATTCACTTTCGGCCTGCCGATAAGAACATTAGGGCCGATGCTCTCTCTCGTTCCTCGAATGCCTCAGAAGTTGAACTCTCTCCGCAACACATCATTCCACCTGACTGCCTGATCTCCACTTCTCCAGCCTCCATCAGGCAAACTCCTCCAGGAAAGACATTTGTTTCTCCACGCCAACGCCTCGGAATCCTCAAATGGGGTCACTCCTCCCATCTCGCAGGTCATGTGGGCATCAAGAAATCTGTGCAACTCATCTCCCGCTTCTATTGGTGGCCGACTCTGGAGACGGATGTTGTGGACTTTGTGCGAGCCTGCACTATCTGTGCCCGGGATAAGACTCCTCGCCAGAAGCCCGCTGGTTTTCTTCATCCCCTGCCTGTCCCCGAACAGCCTTGGTCTCTGATTGGTATGGATTTTATTACTGATTTACCCCCTTCCCGTGGCAACACTGTTATTTGGGTGGTCGTTGATCGATTCTCCAAAATGGCACATTTCATCCCTCTTCCTGGTCTTCCTTCAGCGCCTCAGTTGGCTAAACAATTTTTTGTACACATTTTTCGTCTTCACGGGTTGCCCACGCAGATCGTCTCGGATAGAGGCGTCCAATT
Organism: Hyla sarda; assembly: GCF_029499605.1. Taxonomy (NCBI): domain Eukaryota; kingdom Metazoa; phylum Chordata; class Amphibia; order Anura; family Hylidae; genus Hyla; species Hyla sarda. Next base: position 101,152,389 of record NC_079197.1, on the reverse strand, counting down.
CGTGTCTAAATTCTGGAGGGCTCTCTGTAAACAACTCAAGATTAAATTAAATTTTTCTTCTGCATATCATCCCCAGTCCAATGGACAAGTAGAAAGAATTAACCAGGTCTTGGGTGATTATTTACGACATTTTGTTTCCTCCCGCCAGGATGACTGGGCAGATCTCCTTCCATGGGCCGAATTTTCGTATAACTTCAGAGTCTCGGAATCTTCCTCCAAATCCCCATTTTTCGTGGTGTACGGCCGTCACCCTCTTCCCCCCCTCCCTACCCCCTTGCCCTCTGGTCTGCCCGCTGTGGATGAAATTTCTCGTGACCTTTCCATCATATGGAGAGAGACCCAAAATTCTCTCTTACAGGCTTCATCACGCATGAAGAAGTTCGCGGATAAGAAAAGAAGAGCTCCTCCCATTTTTTCCCCTGGAGACAAGGTGTGGCTCTCCGCTAAATATGTCCGCTTCCGTGTCCCTAGCTACAAGTTGGGACCACGCTATCTTGGTCCTTTCAAAATTTTGTGTCAGATTAATCCTGTCTCTTACAAACTTCTTCTTCCTCCTTCTCTTCGTATCCCTAATGCCTTTCACGTTTCTCTTCTTAAACCACTCATCCTCAACCGTTTTTCTCCCAAATCTGTTCCTCCCACTCCTGTTTCCGGCTCCTCGGACATCTTCTCCGTCAAAGAGATCTTAGCTTCTAAAAAGGTCAGAGGGAAAACCTTTTTTTTAGTGGATTGGGAGGGTTGTGGTCCAGAAGAGAGATCCTGGGAACCTGAGGACAACATCCTAGACAAAAGTCTGCTCCTCAGGTTCTCAGGCTCTAAGAAGAGGGGGAGACCCAAGGGGGGGGGTACTGTTACGCCGAGCGCTCCGGGTCCCCGCTCCTCCCCGGAGCGCTCGCTACACTCTCCCCACTGCAGCGCTCCGGTCAGATCCACTGACCCGGGGCGCTGCGATTCCGCTTCCAGCCGGGATGCGATTCGCGATGCGGGTAGCGCCCGCTCGCGATGCGCACCCCGGCTCCCGTACCTGACTCGCTCTCCCTCGGTCCTGTCCCGGCGCGCGCGGCCCCGCTCCCTAGGGCGCGCGCGCGCCGGGTCTTTGCGATTTAAAGGGCCACTGCGCCGCTGATTGGCGCAGTGATTCCAATTAGTGTGTTCACCTGTGCACTTCCCTATATCACCTCACTTCCCCTGCACTCCCTTGCCGGATCTTGTTGCCATCGTGCCAGTGAAAGCGTTTCCTTGTGTGTTCCTAGCCTGTGTTCCAGACCTCCTGCCGTTGCCCCTGACTACGATCCTTGCTGCCTGCCCCGACCTTCTGCTACGTCCGACCTTGCTTCTGTCTACTCCCTTGTACCGCGCCTATCTTCAGCAGCCAGAGAGGTGAGCCGTTGCTAGTGGATACGACCTGGTCACTACCGCCGCAGCAAGTCCATCCCGCTTTGCGGCGGGCTCTGGTGAAAACCAGTAGTGACTTAGAACCGATCCACTAGCACGGTCCACGCCAATCCCTCTCTGGCACAGAGGATCCACTACCTGCCAGCCGGCATCGTGACAGGCATACCCCTCATGACCTGTCCCGTATTCCAGGTGGGATGCACTGTTTCATCTATCATTGCTCACACAATTTCCGAGCAATGGGTCTCACGTCACACACATGCAGTGGCATACCCCTCATGACCTGTCATGTATTCCAGGTGGGATGCACTGTTTCATCTATCGTTGTTTGCACAATTTAAGAGCAATGGGTCACACGTCACAGAAATGCAGTGGCATACCCCTCATGACCTGTCACGTTCAGGTGGCGGGCACTGTCCACCTATGGTTAAAATAAATTAAAAACACATATTTACTCGACATTTGTTCCGAGCAAACGTTATGTGTTTTACTCATACGTTCTTAGCATGGCACTCTCAACTTAAGTCACAGCCCTGTTTTGATCTAAATTCTGACAAGGGTAGGTACTTTACGCAACAATAATTTGCACATAAATTCAAAATACATTGTTTTAGTAATAGTCAGTTCATTTCTTTCATGGCATAGCTCTTGGTGACGTTGCTTTTGAGTTTTACTAAAGTCAGTAACAGGTTGTCGGTCAGCATGTCTCATGATTCAGATATGATGATTGTCGATTCCAGAGACTCTGTCAAGGGTTTTGGACAGAGGCAGTGACTCTTCATAGCGTATGTGGACAATTCCTAAAATCATGGAGGAGTTGCACAGAAGGGGAGTTCCTTTTGTGGCAACAGCTAAGAAGGCCAAGCTATGCAAGTTACTAATGGAACAACCTCTTGCTGGCCTCAGTGGGGTTACTGAGCCCACGGGTGGAGAGTGAACACAGCTTGGTTGTAGGTGTCATCACAGCTCATACACCATGTATACTTACAATAGCGTAGATATCATTGCTTCCCTTACTATAGATTCATTCCATACATACGGCACGATAAGTTCACACACTAAGCATATGTCACCATAGCAGAGACACAATGCATTCGCTTCTCTGGTCGGTACCATGCACACTTTACCATCTACGTACACATTGCTAGTTCACATGTAGGCGAAGTACGCATATGTAATAACAACGACGGTATAGATTGCGTCATGCCATCATACAGGTGCAATGTTCCATCATGGGTATGCCGGGTAGATGTCGTGATCATATATTCATTTTATATAGCATCACAGGGCAGGCGGCACTGATACGTTTCATAGGTTGCTACATTTCAGGCTGTCGTCATTATTACGGTCATGTTTCCTCAGGTATTCAGTCTTGTCATGTTTCTTAGACGGTCACGATATTAGTATTATCACGTTAGAGCACTCTGGTCTGGTGGGGTCTGCTAGGGTTATGGTGGGCTATGTTTTCAGGTTGCTACGGTAGTATGCCTGCATTTTTCATGTTCTCAGGTTGTGTTTTCAGATTCACATGAAGATCATCACTAGTAAGTTGCACATGTTTTTAGGTTTGTCACGCCTTTCAAGCTGTCACCATAGTCAGTTTGGTGCGCTACTCATCAGGCAATGTTCTTGTGCTCTCGCAAGAGTTGTTATATTTTCCAAATACACGCGCTTCGAATGCATAGACTTGTCACTATATGATTACTGTAAATAGACCCGTTACACAATATCTAGGCAACCTATCATTACTGCAGGTATGAGATTTAAAAAGTTCAGTCACGACTACAAGCACGATGGTTATGCAATGTTCTCGCATGACTACAGGCGCAACGGTTACGCCAGACGTGTCACGACTACAGGCATTATGGTTATGCAAGGTCCTGTCACGATTACAGGGACTATAAATACAGTAGATCTGCCACGACTACAGGCACAATGATTTTGTAAATGTCCGGTCACAATTACGGGCTAGTATGGTCATGCTATGTCTTGTCAAGACTACAGGCATGATGGTCGCATAAGACTTGTCGCTTTGTTGGGTACAATGGTTTTACAAATCATGTCGGGGCTACTATCGAGTAGTGTAAGAATTCTTTCCTCCAGGATACACTAAACCAATTCATCCCAGTATATCTGTTTCATTCCATGACTCTTATCAGTTAGGGTATGTCAGGATGGCACGGGGTGGTCATGGAAGCCTTTATTTTACCTACCCACTCAAGTGTATTTTGCCACTTAAATTTCAGGTAGAGGAAAAGCAGTTGTCTACTTCTAGGGAAGGTATTTGATTCATCTTGGTTCAACACTATTGGTCATAAGTACCAGGTAAGGACCATAAGTATGGACCAGGTATCGGTAAGTAAGTAGCTTGTTGTTTAAGTAGATTTTGTGCGTGTGCTATGCGTGCACATACAGTAAATCATGGTTGCCCCTTAATAGGTCCTCAGTCAGGTTATTTCAGTTACATATGGTACATATCTGTCTAATCACTATAGTCTCCCGATCATATGGTGACACAAACACTGTCACAGCTACAGGCATGATGATTACGCAAAGTCCTGTCACGTCTACAGGTCATTAAATGCATTCTGTAGTCTTGTTGCTATTAGGGACAAGCTGCAATCCTCTGAGTTTCCTATCAAGGTATGGGTTCAGTGATGTAATATTTTCTGCTCCCGCGGCTTTTGGTCTACATGAGCATGTCCGTATCACTGAACAACTTGTCATAAGTAGATGAGGGTTATGGTGCCTGTTCAAATCTTTCTTGAACAATGCTGTTAGCTAAAACATTGGGTCATAATCCTACTTCTCTTTCAGGGCATTCTTCACGATTTTGTTCCACCGCAGCAGCGTCAGAGCACAAGGTTCCAACGCATATCATCAAATAATGATAATGGTCTTGTTAAGTGAGATATTCTGAATCTTAGGTTTGAAATGTTACAGGTGTTTAAGTTTGGCAATGTAATTGTGGGATATCAAATGTTAATTATACCTACTTGTCTTGCTTTTTGCCCTCTATAGGCGTGCCCTCGATCACGGTTATGGCACACCTCAGCCGTTTATTATGTATATGGTATTTATGTATTGTTGTAAGATGTTCCAGGTAAGTACTCACGGTTTAAGCCCCGAGCACAAGTAATTAAGCCTGCAGGGCTGTGTTTGTGGGAGGGGCGTGGGATATATAACACCCAGAATCCCCTACCTCAGGGCGTGTGTTTCGTTTGTGCACCCACCCAACCCTCCCTTCTTCTCATCACTTCTACACAGGGTATGCCCTCTATAGGCGTGCCCTCGATCACGGTTATTGCACACCTCAGCCATTTATTATGTATATGGTATTTATGTATTGTTGTAAGATGTTCCAGATAAGTACTCACGGTTGGAGCCCCGAGCACAATCAGCCTTTCTGTTCCTCGGTACATATGTCAGATACCCAGACCATACCTGGAGCGGGTGTTTCTCAGGCAGAAGTAATCCCTAATGAGCAAGTTGTTACCAATGAAATTGAGGAGTTTAACGAGGTCCTGAGGAGGGCTCTCAAAGTAGAAAGAAAAGGTTTACTATGGAGGAGAAACATCTTTTTGTGGTGGAGGTAGTTTTTTTTGTTTTTGTTTTTTTTGGGCTTGTTCATTAGTCAAAAAAATAAAATAAAAAATATATCTAATGGCAAAAAATTGAAGTGTCTATTTTTTTTTTTTTTTATAGAATGGAAGTAGACAGCGCCAAACATCCCCCTGATGCGCCTGTGCTCGGGCTGTCAGTTGGCGTAACCAGCAATACGGCAATGCAAGAAAAGAATGTCCGGCACCAGATGTCAAATGCTTCTTAGATTTATTATGGCATAAAACCACAAACACAGAGTGTAATAGCCTACGCATTTCGGGTATTGCTACCCTTACTCATGGCATAAGATACAATAAAAACAGAGACATTTTATAACACACAAGACAAGTCATGTGATTGTTTCACTTCAGTCATGTGCAAAATGTGGCAATGGATCACACGTGTAAAACTCCCAGACAGAGGGGAATAAAAAACAGATCTACCATATATTATAGAAAAAAAAATTGTGAAATAAGTATATAAAAATAGTTATCAGTTATTGCAAAATACTTTGATAGACACTGTATAGTGACAAAAAAAATAAAAATGATAGATTTCAGGAGCTGATAGAGAGGGACTTGGTCGAGTTACATAGATACTGTATAGTGACCAATATATATATATATATATATATATATATATATATATATATATATATATATATAATGATCACTGTTACACTCCCGCTGTGAATATGTGAGAATCAGGTCCTGACGCAGATTTAATCCCTTCGATTGCCTTGTACCCAGGAGAAAGATCCAGAACGACTCCCTATTCAAAAGGGTTCATCTGTGACCCCCTTACCCGGGCAGGTCTTTTAACTCTCTCTATCCCAAGCACTCTCAGGGAATCAGTATTACCTTCATGTTGATCCCTGAAGTGCCTGGACAGAGCAGAGACATTAAACTGATTGTTTCTGCAGTTCGACACATGTCTCCTGATCCTCACCTTTAATGGTGTTGTTGTGCAACCAACATATTGATACCTAAATGTCTCACAAGAGGCCAGATAAATGACGTACTTGGAATTACAATTTATGCAATCTTTAATGTCATACACCAAGTTATTGTCGTAACATCTGAATTCTTTTGTGACATGCATGTAGCTGCATGCGATGCATGTACTATGACCACATTTCCAGTTGCGATGCTATGTAGCCACATGGAGTTCCTAGATGGGCTTGTGGAATTAAACATACTAGGAGATAGTTTGATACCTGATGAAGGGCCTCTTCTGGATTCCATCCTGAAACCCTGTGAAATAATTCCTTCCAATATGGTATCTTGTTGAAGAACGGGTAGGTATTTTTTCATTATACATCCAATCTTATTATATTGCCTACTATTTTGTGTAATAAAATATGGGACCATATTCTCAGCCTTCTGCTTTACATACCTATTACTAGATTGCACAATGAGTTGAGATCTTTTCAGTTTGTCTGCCTTCTCTTTTGCTGTTGTCAAATTGGCTTCAGTGAAGCCTCTTTCTTTTAATCTGTTATGCAAAAATCCCAACTCCACCTCATAATCTTAGGCCCGGGAACAATTGCGGCGTAATCTGCACCATCTGGGATACACTCCACCACATGGCGAGGGTGACAAGATGACGCCTGCAAAATAGCATTCCCTGTTACATCCTTACGATATGGAGATGAGACAATGCGATTGCCCTCAGATGAAAACCTCACATCCAGGAAGGGAATTCTGAACCGAGAGAAGGAAGCTGTAAAGGATAAATTAAGATCATTACAATTTAAATATTAAGAAAACTCCCAAAATCTCGATTCAGTATCTCTCCAGATGATGATCAAATCATCTATATATCGCCCCATCCACTTTATGCAATCACAAAATGGATTCCTGGGCAAAAATATAAATGACTCCTCCCATTGGGACATGAATATGTTTGTAAAAGTGGGGGAATATTTAGCACCCATAGAAGCTCCCCTGAAGAAAGTATGTGTCATTAAACAAAAAAAATAAAAATTCTGTGGCATCTAAAATAAATTTCTTCAGATCAGGGGAGTAATTGCTATACACATTCATGTGTCTGGACAGTGCTTACAAACCTTTGCCCCAAGGAAGGGACGGGTACGGTACTGCCACGTCACAAGTGGCCCAAGAGAACTCATCTTGCCACTGTATCTTATCCATAAATGTACGTCCTGGTATGGCGGTACTTCACACACCAGGACGTACATTTACGTCCTCTGTATGACCGCGACCATCGGAGTGGTGCTCGCGTCATACACGGCAGGTTCCGGCTATCAGCAGCCGGGAACCCGCCTGCAATGGCCGACATCCACGATCGCGCGGATGTCTGCCATTAACCCCTCAGATGCTGTGATCAGTACAGATGACTGCATCTGTGGCAATGCGCATGTTAAAATAGATGATCGGATCGCCCACAGTGCATCTCATACAGATCCGCATACATAACGACTACAGTGCCTGCCTGGTCTACGTATAACATTTATTAGCCTGTAATTGTTTTACCCCCAATATTTCCTCCTTTCTCAGATTGTTATTTTTGAAAGCTACCTGTGTTTTTTTTTATGTAATTGGACCAAGTTCCTCTATACCAGTTCCTGAAATCTATCCTTTTAGTTATTTATTTATTTATTTTTGTCACTATACAGTGTCTAAGAACCTAAGAAGCATTGGCCATCTGGTGCCAGACATTCTTTTCTAGTTTTTTTTAACCCTACTTTAAAAATAAAATCAGCCATGTATACTATGCACTCACGCCACAAACAAAATTGAAATAAAAGGCTTGTTCTAATTTTTTTACACACCTACACTAGGTGACCCTAGTCATTTTGCAACAGGTTAGAGCAGTGGGGAAAAAATAAGATTCAAGGAAACTGCCTTCAGATGACCCCAAAGATAAAAGTCTAAGGGGGTCAGATCGGGAGACCTTGGGAGCCATTCAACTGGCCCACGACGACCAATCCACTTTCCAGGAAACTGTTTATCTAGGAATGCTCGTACCTGACACCCATAATGTGGTGGTGCACCATCTTACTGAGAAAACTCAGGGAACGTGCCAGGTCCGAGCATTCCTAGATGAACAGTTTCCTGGAAAGTGGATTGGTCATCGTGGGCCAGTTGAATGGCACCCAAGGTCTCCCGATCTGACCCCCTTAGACTTGTATCTTTGGGGTTATCTGAAGGCAATTGTCTATGCTGTGAAGATACGTGATGTGTAGCACCTGAAACTACAGATACTGGAAGCCTGTGCTAGCATTTCTCCTGCAGTGTTGCTATCAGTGTGTGAAGAGTGGGAGAAGAGGGTTGCATTGACAATCCAACACAATGGGCAGCACATTGAACACATTTTATATGTGGTCAGAAACTTGTAAATAACTCATGAAAGAATAAAGTTACGTTAAAACCAAGCACATCATTGTTTTTGATGTGCTTGGTTTGATGTGTCAAATGACCCTCTTCCAATTGAAAAAACAAAAGTTGGATTCAAAATGTCTGACTTCAAAATGGCCGCCATGGTCACCACCCATCTCTAAAAGTTTCCCCCCTCACATATACTAATGTGCCACAAACAGGAAGTTAATATCACCAACCATTCCCATTTTATTAAGGTGTATCCATATAAATGGCCCACCCTGTCGTTTACTTTAATTTTGAAATCCCCCACGAGGAGCCCTGCAGTGTTGCTATCAGTGTGTGAAGAGTGGGAGAAGAGGGTTGCATTGACAATCCAACACAATGGGCAGCACATTGAACACATTTTATATATGGTCAGAAACTTGTAAATAACTCATGAAAGAATAAAGTTACGTTAAAACCAAGCACATCATTGTTTTTGATGTGCTTGGTTTTCTGTGTCAAATGACCCTCTTCCAATTGAAAAAACAAAAGTTGGATTCAAAATGTCTGACTTCAAAATGGCCGCCATGGTCACCACCCATCTTTAAAAGTTTCCCCCCTCACATATACTAATGTGCCACAAACAGGAAGTTAATATCACCAACCATTCCCATTTTATTAAGGTGTATCCATATAAATGGCCCACCCTGTCGTTTACTTTAATTTTGAAATCCCCCACGAGGAGCCCTGAATGGCCTGTATTGAATGGCCGGATTTTTTAAAATGAACATTGTGAGTGGCAGCGGGGGCCATATGTATATTAAAAGCGCTGTGGGGGGCAAGATATATAGCGCTGCAGGGGGGGCAGACATATAGCCTATAAATCTAGCCCCCAGCACTTTTATAATATGCCCCCCTGCAGCGCATTAATAAATATATGACCCCCGAAGGCGCATTCATAAATATATACCCCCCCCCCCCCCCGCAGCGCGGCGGGAGTCATATCTTTATTAATGCGTTGCGGGGGTATATAATTATAAATGTGCTGGTGTGGGTCATATCTTTATTAAAGGGGTTATCCAGGAAAAAACTTTTTTTTATATATATCAACTGGCTCCAGAAAGTTAAACAGATTTGTAAATTACTTCTATTAAAAAATCTTAATCCTTTCAGTACTTATGAGCTTCTGAAGTTAAGGTTGATCTTTTCTGTCTAAGTGCTCTCTGATGACACGTGTCTCAGGAAACGCCCAGTTTTGAAGCAAACCCTCATAGCAAACATCTTCTAAACTGGGCATTTCCTGAGACACGTGTCATCAGAGAGCACTTAGACAGAAAAGAACAACCTTAACTTCAGAAGCTCATAAGTACTGAAAGGATTAAGATTTTTTAATAGAAGTAATTTACAAATCTTTTTAACTTTCTGGAGCCAGTTGATATATATAAAAAAGTTTTTTCCTGGAATACCCCTTTAATGTGCTGCGCGGGGCATATTATAAATGTGCAGGGGGACTAGATTTATAGGCTACATGTCTGCCCCCCCACAGCGCATACATATGGCCCCTGCTGCCACTTACAATGTTCATTTTAAAAACCCCGCTGGGAGCTCTGAATAGCTCCTCGGCGCCGGCCATTCAGAGCTCCCCGTGGGGGATTTAAAAATGAAAGTATAAACATGCGATACATCGCAAGGTTGTGGACCATGCCGCCTGCTCCCCTGCTTAATATCTTCTGATCGCATGGGGTCTCAAAAGTGAAACCCAGTGAGATCAATCCCTCAGCCCCTGTACTACAACTCCCATCATGGAACAGAGTCTGTTCTATTATAGAGGTAGTAGTACAAGCACTAATGTAGCCTCCCCAGCCACTGGCAGACTCCTGCAGCAGGGAAATTACTACTCCCATCATGGAAACAAGTCTGTTCCATGATGGGAGTTGTAGTAGTCCCTCGGCACTGCAGGAGTCTGCTGATGTCACCTCTGCTGAGCATGCTCAGAAGTAATAACGGATATTATAAACCAGGTGCAAACGGATGACATAAAGGCTCATCCATTTGGCACAGACTTTAATGTTAAAAATAACAGATGTTTTTTCTTCCGTCACAAATAACATCCGTTATTCATGAGGGGCTATAAGGGGTCAAAAAATAATAATCAAAAAATCCCATAGACTTGAATGGGATTTAGTAACGGACGTTTAACATCCGTTTTTAAGGCTTTTCTAACGGATGTTTATAACAGGTCTTTTAATGGAGCAACTTTATAGTGTGAAAGGGGCCTAACAGTGCAGTTTTTGGAAACAAACTAATTTCAATTCTACAACTCTTAATGGTTCACATCTGTGCCATTCACTGAGATAAATTGAGTTAAAAATTATTTTTTGTCTCCTTAGTGGACTTAAATGTGCAATTGTTTGATTGTTTGTCCAGTTCAATGCAATACATAGTTATTGCAGGGAACTGTTAAATCACTGATCTTTTATTGCAGCCTTGTAATAAAAGTCCTATCATGGCAGCCATGGGGGCCTCCAGAAGGCCCTTTGCTGCCATGACAACTAACTGGCACTCTGCAATTGCATTGTTGGGATGCTGGAAAGGACTGGCCCACAGCTCCTATTCCCCTAAATACAATAGTCACCATTGACTGAAGCTTTTAGGGGGTTAAGCCAATCATTAAAGCTAGATCTGATGCCAGTTGGTGCCCACTGCTGTTAACTGCAGAAAGCAGCATCCAGCCACAGGGCATGAAGTAGGCTTAAATTGGGTAGATTTATCAAAACTTGTGCAGAGGTAAAGTGGCCAGTTATCCATACCAACCAATCCCATTCCTTATTTAATTTTTAAAAAGGCCTTTGAAAAATTTAAGAAGCAATCTGGTTGCAATGGGCAACTGCTCCACTTTTCCTCTGCACAAGTTTTGAAAATTTTCCCCCAATGTCTCAGCCCATCCATACTCACCTGATGCCCATCCACAATACATTTATGGCTGTTGGGGGCAAATGGGTTAAAGCAGTTGTCTAGAATTTTTAGAGAATTGGGGAAAAGCTGGCATTAAAATAGAACTAAAAAACTCAACTCACCCCTAAATCCACTACTACCCTGCAATGCTTGCAACAATGATCTCATGTACATAATTAACATAATTCTGCAGCCAGTCACTGTTCTCACTAGTCTTGTACAAGTAAACAGTCTATTGACATGTATTATGGAACTGCGCAATTCATAGCCGTAATATAGCACGGAGCTTGTAGTCTCATATCTGTAACATTCATGGACTAAATCATCACAGCCCAGAATGTTTGCTAGTCATGTGCATCCCTTATTAAAGACAAATTGGCAAACCACACAACCAGCATGCATACAGTCGTGACCGTAAATGTTGGCATCCCTGAATTTTTTCAAGAAAATGAAGTATTTCTCACAGAAAAGGATTGCAGTAACACATGTTTTGCTACACACATGTTTATTCCCTTTGTTTGTATTGGAACTAAACCAAAAAAGGGAGGAAAAAAAGCAAATTGGACATAACGCCACACCAAACTCCAAAAAGGATCTTTACAAAATTATTGGCACCCTTAACTTAATATTTGGTTGCACAACCTTGAATAACTAAACTAACTGAAATCAGTCGCTTCCTTTAACCATCAATAAGCTTCTTACACCTCTCAGCCGGAATGTCGGCCCACTCTTCCTTTGCAAACTGCTCCAGGTCTCTCGTATTGGAAGGGCACCTTTTCCCAACAGCAATTTTAAGATCTCTCCACAGGGGTTCAATGGGATTTAATCTTGACTCATTGCTGGCCACTTCAGAACTCTCCAGCGCTTTGTTGCCATCCATTTCTGGGGGCTTTATGACGTATGTTTGGGGTCATTGTCCTGCTTGAAGACCCAAGATCTCAAACGCAAACCCAGCTTTCTGACACTGGGCTGTACAGATTTCCTCAGATTTCATGATGCCTTGCACACATTCTAGACACCCAGTGCCAGAGGAAGCCAAACAACCCCAAAACATAATTGAACCTACACCATATTTCACTGTAGGTGGTGTGTTCTCTTCTTTGTAGGTCTCATTCCTATTTCGGTAAAATCATGTGTTTTACCAGAAAGCTCTATCTTGGTCTCATCTGTCCACAAGACATTTTTCCAGAAGGATTTTTGGCTTACTCAAGTTCATTGTGGCAAAATGTAGTCTTGCTTTTTTATGTCTCTGTGTCAGCAGTGGGGTCCTCCTGGGTCTCCTGCCATAGCGTTATATTTCATTTAAATGTTGACAGATAGTTCACGCTGACACTGATGCTGCCTGAGCCAGAAGGACAACTTGATTATGTTTGGAACTTGTTTGGGGCTGCTTATCCACCATCCAGCCTATCCTGCATTGACACCTTTCATCAATTTTTCTCTTCTGTCCATGCCCAAGGAGATTAGCTACAGTGCCATGGGTTGCAAACTTCTTAATAATGTTGTGCACTGTGGACAAAGGCAAATCTAGATGCCTGGAGATGGACTTGTAACCTTGAGATTGTTGATATTTTTCCACACTTTTGGTTCTCAAGTCCTCAGACAGTTCTCTTTTCCTATTTCTGTTGTCCATGCTAAGTGTGGCACACAGACACAAAATGCAAAGACTGAGTTAACTTCTCTTCTTTTAATCTGCTTTCCGGTGTGATTTTCATATTGCCCACACCTGTTATTTGCCCCAGGCAAGTTTAAAGGAGCCTCACATGCTTGAAACAATCTTATTTATCCACAATTTGAAAGGGTGCCAATAATTTTGTCCAGCCCATTTGTGGAGTTTGGTGTGACATTATGTCAAAGGGAATAAACATGTGTATAGCAAAACATATGTTACTGCAATCCTTTTCTGTGAGAAATACTTCATTTTCTTGAAAACATTCAGGGGTGCCAACATTTACAGCCATGACTGTATACCTAGCTGTCAAATCCATTCATTATTCACTTGAGTACAAAAAAAAGTAGGCAAAAACCTTATTTTTGGGACACCATGTTTGTCATGCTAACTTATATAAAAACATACTTCTGTGTCCTACAAAACATGTATACAGTTCCATTGGTACAAGGAAGCTCAATGTATGGAAAGGGAAAGGGTGGTAGGATAGCTGGTAGTTGTCCAAGGGAAACACATAGAGCTGATAAATGCTGGTAAAATAGAAGCATTTCATTTTGTCACTATGTTATTATGCTTTAAATTTTCCCACATTATGTAATGAGGCAGTATTTTAATGGTGGCGTCCTGTTGAGTCACTTGGGAATAGCTGTGCACTTTACCCATGGTGTCATATTCTCATGTATAATTTAGATTATTTCCGTAAAACAACGTAAGGGTTGAAAGGGTTACTCTGACTTCAGGTAAATAAAAAAATAAATAAAATAATAGAAATGCTAATTTTAGAAATGGTGATGTAGGCTGTATGGGCTGGTCAGAGGTGATGACATCATTCATGGGCAGGGCTTGAGCTCAGAGACAAGATCCAGCTAAGCCTCCTGAGACAGCAGAGGATGGTGCATGGTCTTTGGAGTGAGGGAGGAGCCAGGGAGCTAGAGACAAAATCACACTACAAATGAAAGAACTAAACAACTTTCTGTCAGGGATAAATCATGCTGAAGCCAGTATAATTTGTAACAATACTATGTTAGTAAGTAATATATCTCGGGGTATTAGTCTTATTTAAATACAATTTTCTAAAACTGGAATACCTTAACCCCTTAAGGACCCGAGGTTTTTCCGTTTTTGCATTTTCGTTTTTTTCTCCTTACCTTTAAAAAATCATAACTCTTTCAATTTTGCACCTAAAAATCCATATGATGGCTTATTTTTTGATGCACCAATTCTACTTTGTAATGACGTCAGTCATTTTACCCAAAAATCTACAGTGAAACGGGAAAAAAAAATCATTGTGGGACAAAATTGGAAAAAATGTGTAACTTTTGGGGGCTTCCGTTTCTACACAGTACATTTTTCAGTAAAAATGACACCTTATCTTTATTCTGTAGGTCCATACGGTTAAAATGATACCCTACTTATATAGGTTTGATATTGTCATACTTCTGGAAAAAATCATAACTACATGCAGGAAAATTTATACTTTTAAAATTGTCATCTTCTGACCCCTATAACTTTTTTAATTTTCCGCATATGGGGTGGTATGAGGACTCATTTTTTGCGCCGTGATCTGATGTTTTTAGCAGTACCATTTTTGCATTGATAGGACTTTTTTCATGATATAAAAAGTGACCAAAAATGCACTATTGTGGACTTTGGAATATTTTTGCGCGTACGCCAATGACCGTGCGGTTTAATTAACCATATATTTTTATAATTATTTAAATGATCTTTATTCACTTTTCTTTTTGCAGTGTTATAGCTCCCATAGGGACCTATAACACTGCACACATTGATCTTTTACATTGATCAGTGGTTTCTCATAAGAAACCACTGATCGATTATTCTGCCGCTTGACTGCTCATGCCTGGATCTCAGGCACTGAGCAGTCATTCAGCGATCAGACAGCATGGAGGCAGGTAGGGATCCCCCCCCCGGCTGTCTTGTAAGCTATTCGTGATGCCGCGATTTCGCCGCGGCAATCCTGAACAGCTCCCTGAGCTAACCGGCATGATTTTACTTTCACTTTAGACGCGGCGTTCAAAGTTGGGTTAATAACGTGCGGCACCGCGATCAGTGCTGCGCGTTATCAGCCACGGGTCCCAGTGTGGCTGTGGCCCCTGAGTTATAGAATGGGAGCGGACTCATGACATACCAGTACGTTAAGGTTAAGAGTCAGGGAAGTATATATTGCTTGGATGAACCTACAGGAAGCTAGGTTAGCCACACTATAATGTCCTAGGCAAATTTTGGTAATCTAGGTGCTTGACACAAATTGGGCCTGGGGCATAGACCTAGGGGGAGATTTATCAAAACCTGTGTAGGGGAAACGTTGAGCAGTTGCCCATAGCAACCAATGAGATCACTGCTTTCATTTAAAAAAATAAAAGAAGCAATCTAATTGGTTGGCCAGCTTTCCTTCTGCACACATTTTGATAAATCTCCCCCCCCCCCTTGTGTTTTTACTGATTCATCAAAGTTTCCATAGGCACAGCCTGTTATGGGCAATGTTCATCGGCAGGGTAGATATGGCACAGGCCTTTTATTGAAAAAAATTCTATTTGATTTTCATAAAATATTTTACATTGCAAACATGAGCTGGGGCTATTCCGCCCGACATTATAGCTAGCATGGCAAGATATTACCTGCTTTTCTGTAAACCCATGTAAGTAAATCTGCCCCACTGTTCTTTGAATTCGCTGGTTGTTTTATTATATTTTTAACCACAATACATTCAAGTGATGGTATTGAATCCTGAGAGAAATTATCTAGAAACCAAATCCTGACAATTTATTGATGATGTCACATTGACAGGATGACTACATTAATAAAAAGCACAGCTCATTTTATGTAGATAAAATGGCACAATAGGTCTCAAAGGCAATGTGCACCAACCTATTAATAATACAAGTTATCTATATATATAAAACTCAACCTGTGTGTGTGTGTGTGTATGTATGTATGTGTGTTTGTGTGTATGTGTGTGTGTATGTATGTATGTGTGTATGTTCCACAAAAACTTCCAAACGGCTAAAGATATTAACATGAAACTTGGCACACGTTACTTATATGTCAACAACAAACATAGGCTAGGTGATTTAACCCTTACTCACCCCCATTTGCCAGGGGCGGGGTTTATGTTTAAAGTCCTATACAAGTCTATGGGAAATATATGTTACTGCATAACTTCCAAACGGCTGGAGATATTTCAATAATACTTGGTCACGTGTTACTTATATGTCCACTTAAAATATAGGATAGTTAATTTAACCCTTAACTACCCACATTTGTGAGGGTCGGGGGTTTTGTTTAAAGTCCCATGCAAATCAATGGGAAATGTATGTTCTCACATAACTTCTGTACGGCTGGAGATATTTCAATACCTGGTACACATATTACAGGTCGGGATATGAGGACGGGATGAGAGGTCGAGATAGGAGGTCAAGATAGGAGGTCAAGACAGGAGGACGGGATGGGCGGGATAGGAGGTCGAGTTAGGAGGTCGGGATATGAGGTGGAGATAGGAGGACAGGATAAGAGGTCGAGATAGGAGGTCGGGATAGGAGGTCGAGATAGGAGGTCGGGATAGGGGGTTGAGATAGGAGGACGGGATAGGAGGTCGGGATAGGAGGTCGAGATAGGAGGTCGGGATAGGAGGATGGGATAGAAGGTCAAGATAGGAGGTCGGGATAGCAGGTCGGTATAGGAGGTCGGTATAGGAGGTCGAGATAGGAGGATGGGATAGGAGGTCAAGATAGGAGGACGGGATAGGAGGACGGGATAGGAGGTCGGGATAGGAGGTCGAGATAGGAGGTCGGGATAGGAGGTCGAGATAAGAGGTGGAGATAGGAGGACGGAATAGGGGGTTGAGATAGGAGGATGGGATAGGAGGTCGGGATAGGAGGTCGAGATAGGAGGACGGGATAGGAGGATGAGATAGGAGGTCGGGATAGGAGGTCGGGATAGGAGGTCGAGTTAGGAGGACGGGATAGGAGGTCGGCATAGGAGGACGGGATAGCAAGTCGGGATAGGAGGATGGGATAGGAGGTCAGGATAGCAGGTCGGGATATGAGGACCAGAAAGGAGGACGGGATAGGAGGTCGGCATAGGAGGATGGGATAGGAGGACGGGATAGGAGGACGGGATAGGAGGTCGGGATAGGAGGATGTGATGGACTGGATGAGGATGGGATAGGAGGTCGGGATAGGAGGTCGGGATAGGAGGTCGGGATATGAGGACGGGATAGGAAGTCGGGATAGGAGGTCGGGATAGGAGGACAGGATGGTCAGGATAGGAGGTCGAGATAGGAGGATGGGATAGGAGGTCGGGATAGGAAGTCGGGATAGGAGGACGGGATAGGAGGTCGGGATAGGAGGATGAGATTGGAGGAAGGGATAGGAGGACGGGATAGGAGGTCGGGATAGAAGGTCGGGATATGGGGTTGGGATATAACAACAATATATGAGGATGGGATATGAAGTCTAAAGCTTCCTCCTTTGTTGATTTTCCTCCCCAACAAGGACTATGAAGGAAAAATCGGGCAACGCCGGGTACTCAGCTAGTAATTGTATATAAAATAAACAAATGCAAGGGGCAAGTTAGCTCTTTATTATTTATAATTATTTAAGTAAAGGTTAAAATTGTTTACATTTGGCAATGATCAAACTACAAAACATATACAGCAGCAGTCAGTGACTGCAATAAAAATATCCATTTCTCTAGCATCTTGTCACCATAGTAACAAAGTGGTGAAATCAACAGCTGTTTTTCCCAGCTAACTCTGAACAATATAATAACAGCTGTAACATTTTAGAAATAATTCACTATGGAGGTTTCTGCAAATTTACATTCATTTATTTTTTTTCATTACTGTACATGGCATACCCACTAATACTATTCCAATATAGTTCTGTGCCATCTAACAAAATGTACTAGATTAATTGAATGTAAAATTTTTGGATATGACCTATATCCCCACAAAATGGGCTGTTTATACAAATACATTTTTATGAAAACTAGTGTAAAGAAAGTTAGAGAAATTCTTCATAGTAATGGTTAACATAGAACCATGCATTTTACACTAAGGGAACACTTAGGGTAAACTAAGGGAACACTAAAATAACACATCCTAGATCTGAATGAATGAATTAATCGTATGAAATACTTTTGTCTTTACATAATTGAATGTACTGACAACAAAATCACACAAAAACTATCAATGGTCTCCTGAGGGATGTCCTCCCAGACCTGGACTAAAGCATCTGCCAACTCCTGGAAAGTCTCCTGATGTACTGGCCTGTCTCCTGGTAGAGCCTCCATGCTCTGGACACTACACTGGAGATAGACAAGATGAAAAGGAAGCAGAGATACAAGGCGCAGCAGTGTGCCGTTACCCTTGCCAACAAAAGTTAGTAGAAAGATATAATGATTCTGCTCACCTTGTGGTGTTGCACTGTGAGTACAACACCATGAAGCACTTTGCGCCAAGGCAGTGGGCAGATATCCTTGTAGGGGGACCCAGGAGTTCTGCCGGCACCACTCCATCCTAGGGAAGCTCCTGGACGGTTTGGACAGTGGAAAGCAGGATACTGCAGCCTGCGGTTTCAAAAAACGGTGTACCCGATGCTCTTCCTCGGTCACTAGGCTACTCCTCTCGATCACTGAGGGAGAAAGTCCAGAGTGTATTTCAAAAAACACTTCTTTATTCCATAGAACAGCACAAACAGTTAACGACAGGTACCAGAAGATGACGCGTTTCGAGGGGCGGGACCCCCTCTTCGTCAGATCAGATGATTGGTTTACAGGTAAGTTTAGTTTTTATACAGGAAAAAAGCCGCGAACGGCAAACAATTAAGGTGTCAATCAAACATCAAAATAGTTGTGATATATATAAGTTTGCAATAGCTTAAACAGTTTGATGTTTACAATAGTCTCATATAATTTTGAGGGAAAAAAATGTATTGACAGTTAAATAGTGTAAGCCATATTGCGACTTAGACTGGTGCTAGCTAAGTGATAGTATTGAGGATCTGTCAGGTAACTTGTACACCTAAAAAGCACCAGCCTGTGTAACCGGCGTAGCAGGATCCACTCCAGCACCTAACTGTATCGGAGACCGTCTATTTAAATTTTGTGCGGTCCGTAACACGGCCGCACATTAGATGACCTAAAAGAGGTAGATCTTTTTTCGGAACCATTTTCTAGTGGAAAGATGAATATATTGGGTCCGGAGACTAACATGCTGGTGTAGCCCCCCAACTTCTCCTTTTCATAAAGGGTAAAAGGAGGAAAAGCCCCCGAAAATTTGTAACGCAATTCCTCTCTCGAGTACGGAAATACCCCATATATGGCCCTTGAAATACAACAGGGCTCCGAAGTGAGAGAGCACCATGTGCATTTGAGGCCTAAATTTGGGATTTGCATGGGAGGCGGACCCGGATGCAAGCATTACACTAACCTCCAATCCCAAAAGTACCCTACGACAGTGTTTCCTACAGCTGTTGTAAAACTACAACTCCCAGCATGCACTGGTAGACCATGTATGCTTTGAGTTGTAGTTATGTAACAGCTGGAGGAGCACAGTTGGAAAAACACTATGTAGTGGTCTTTAATCTGTGGCCCTCCAAATGTTGCAGAACTGCTACTCCCAGAATGCCCAGAGTGTCCATGCATGCTGGGAGTTGTAGTTCTGCAACATCTTGAGACCAGATGTTGCAGGACTACAACTCCCATCATGCCTGGACTTTCTGGACATGCTGAGAGTTGTAGCTTTGCATTATCTAGAGGGCCTGCAGCCGCCCTGCAGCCCGCGGTCTCCGCATCTGCTAACTCTGCAGCCCGCCGACTCTGCTGCCCGCCGACTCCGCCGCCCGCTGACTCTGCTGCCCACTGCCGGGTAAGCTGCCCCTAGCTCTCCACCACTGCCCCCTGCTGCCATGTTTGTCTCTGCCCAGACTTCCACACGTGGGTAGAGCGGGGGATCATAGCCTGAACCCTCCTTGTTCCAGCCCCTGATCTGCCATTGGCCTATCAGTCCTGACCGGCCAATCGCAGGGAATTGGAGGAGGTGTCACCCCTGCCACCTCACTCCTATCCTTCAGGGTTATTGGCGCTGTCTCTTTTTTTTTTTTTTTTATAACCACCACATATTACAAAAAAAAAAAAAGAATAATACAATATTTTATACAAATGTTTTCTTTTTTTTGTAAATTTGGAGGCTTCCGTTTCTACGCAGTACATTTTTTGGTAAAAATGACACCTGATATTTATTCTGTAAGTCCAATTAAAATGATACCCTTCTTATATAGGTTTGATTTTATATTACTTCTGAAAAATATCATATCTACATGCACGAAAAGTCATACGTTATAACTTTTTTATTTTTCTGCATACTGGGCAGTGTGAGGGCTCATTTTTTGTGCCGTGATCTGAGGTTTTTTCTGGTACCATTTTGATCTTACTTTTTGATCACGTTTTATCTATTTTTTATGGTATAAAAAGTGACCAAAAATAAGCTATTTTGGACTTTGGAATTATTTTACATGTACGCCATTGACCGTGCGGTTTAAGTAATAATATATTTTTCCGACATTTATTTACGCAGGTGGCGATACCACCTATGTTTATATTTATTTTCATTTACATGTTTTTTTTTTATGGGAAAAGGGGGGTGATTTGAATTTTTATTAGGGAAGGGGTTAAATCACATTTATTAACTCTTTTTTTCCCCTTTTTTTGCAGTGTTATAGCCTCCATAGGGGGCCATACCATGCAGTAGATTGATTGCCAGCACTGTTCAATGCTATGCCATAGCATTGCATTGATCAGTGTTATCAGCGGTCGATTCCTCAAGCCTGGATCTTAGGCTTGGAGCAATCATTCGCCAATTGGACGTGCCAGAGGCAGGTAACGGACCCTCCTGCTGCATCCTAGCTGATCGGTACACCGCAGTTTCACTTCGGTCTCCCGATCAGCCCGACTGAGTTGCTTGGAATGCTTTGATGTGCACTATTAGCCCCAGGTCCTGGCTACCGTTAGCCGCCGGGACCGACCAAATATGATGCTGGGCCACTGCGTGACTCTGCATTATATCCCGTACAGGTACACCCTGCGTCCCCAAGAGGTTAAGTACCAGAGAGCAAGGTACGCCCTTGGTGACCAACAAGTTATTAGAGTGTACCTACTGTTGTGAAAGAAATTGATCATTCAGTAAATACTGTGAAGAAGATTTTTTCAAAACCTGTCCAGAGGAAAAGTTGCTGAGTTGCCCCTAGCAACCAATCAGCTCGCTTCTTTCATTTAAAAAAAAAGGCCTCTGCAAAATGAAAGAAGCAATCTGATTGGTTGCTATTGGCCACTCAGCAACTTTTCCTCTGGACAGGTTTTTATAAATCTCCCCCTGTGTATTCTTCTGTTACCATAATGTTTGGACCATTTGTTCTGCATTCAGAGGCGTAGCTTGTAGCCTTTGGGCCCCGATGAAAAATCGCCAACAGGGCCCTATATGCCAATTACAATACTGGTCTCTTATGGGGCAGATGTGCTTTGGGGCCCCCTTAGGCACCTGGGCCCTGGTGCGACTGCTACCTCTGGTACCTCTATAGCTAGGCCCCTGTCTGCATTTCACCGTCACCGCACCACCAGACAGGATGCGTCCCAGGGGAACTACAACCACTAATATCTACAGTGCAGTTAACTTGTCAAAGTACCAATCCACAATGCATGGGGCAACCCTGTGCAAACCCTCTTGGCAGTGAGGCACATTAAAGGAGTACTCTGGCGGAAAACAAAAATCTAATCAAATGGTGCCCGCAGGTTATACAGATTTGTAAATTACTTATATTTAAAAATTGTAATCCTTCCATTACTTATCATCTGTTGTATGCTTGCATGGAAGTTTTCTGCTCTCTGCTGCCACATCTGTTCATTTCAAGAACTGTCTGGAGCAGGAAAAGTTTGAAATGGGGATTTGCTCATTCTCCAAACAGTTCCTGACATGGACAGAGGTGTTAGCAGAGAGCACTGTGGTCATACTGGAAAGAACTACACACTACTTCTGCTCCGAGGTGGTTTGACTGGGGCGGAACACCTGTCAGACCATATCGCAGGTGTCCCAAGGCGAGCTCAGGGAGGACAGAAACCTCCCGTGGAGCAGAAGGGTAATAAGTACTGAAAGGCTTAAGATTTTCAAACGGAAGTGATTTACAAAACTGTATAACTTCCTGGCACCAGTTCATTTAAAAGCATGTTTTCTTCTGGAGTCCCCCTTTAAAGTCTCATTTACAATGCTGGTACTTTAATACACTGTGGATACGCCTTGCACAAATCTGCTGCAGAAAATTCACAGCATTTCAAATCCATGTAAAGCAAACTAAACATCTTCTGACCCCTAGAACTATTTTTTTTTCCGCATACGGGGATATATGAGAGCTCATTTTTTGTGCCGTGATCTGAAGTTTTTATCTGTACCATTTTTATTTTGATGGGACTTTTTGATCGCTTTTTGTAAATTTTTTAGGTTATTCAATATGACCAATAAGCAATTTTGGACTTTGGAATTTTTTTTACGTATACGCCATTTACTGTGCGGTTTAATTAACATTATATTTTTATAGTTTGGACATTTTAAATGGGAAAAGGGGGGTGATTCAAACTTTTATCATGGAAGGGGTTAAATCAAATCTTTTTACTTTTTTTAATTACTTTTTTTTACACCATTTATTAGTCTCATGGGGGACTATTACATGCAATCTTCTGATTGCATACACTGTTCAATGCTATGCCATAGCATAGCATTGATTAGTGTTATCGGCCCTCTGCTGCTCCAGCCTGCTGTTCAGGCATGGAGCAGCAGATCGACGATCGGACAGAGATGGAGGCAGGTAGGGACCCTTTCCCATCCCCTCAGCTGTTCCCGGCAGCTCAGTCGGGCCCGAACAGCCCGACTGAGCTGGCGGGAACCGTTTATTTTAATTTTAGGTGCGGCAACCACCCGGGACCACCCTGCTATGACGCGGGGTCAGCCATATACAGAAAAATTCAAGAGTTATAGGGGTCAGAAGATGACAATTTTAAACATACTAATTTTGGTGCATGAAGTAAAAAATTTTTTAAGTAGAATAATAAAATAAAACCTACATTAATTGGGTATCCTTGTAACCGTATGGACCTACAGAATAAATATAAGGTGTCATCTTTACCGAAAAGTGCAATGCGTATTAAAACGGAAGCTGATAAAAATTACAAAATTGACTTTTTTTTGGGGGGGGGGGGGGGGGGGTTTGCATTGATTTTGTGGGGAAATTACTGATGTCATTACAAAGTAAAATTGGTAGGGCATAAAACAAGCCCTCATATTGGTCTGTCGGTGATAAACTGAAAGCGTATTGATTTTTAAGAAGGTGAGGAGGAAAAAATGAAAGTGCAAAAAGGGAAAAGTCCTGAAAGGGTTAAATGAAATAATGTAATCAAAAATAAACATAAACATATGTGGTATCGCCGTGTGTGCAAATGTCCGAACTATTAAAATATAAGGTTAGTTAAACCGCATGGCCAAACTGGCAAGTATTAAAAATATGCAGGTTAACAGCAGTATTTTTTAATTAGTCAACTGCATGCAACCAAATGCAACCGCAATACAACCTCACTAAGTGGTTCCACCCATACTTTAGTATCCATTTATGGCTTTAACTTTGTAAAGAAAAAAAAAAAGGCCTCAAAGCCACGAATGAATGATGTGAATTTAGCCTCAAAGGGGTTATCCACCATAAGGTGATTTTAGTACGTACCTGGCAGACAGTAATGGACATGCTTAGGAAGGATCTGCGCTTGTCTTGGGGCTAAATGGCTATGTTGTGAGATTACCATAATACTGTGGCTAGCTTTTTGTGAACTGGTATTTCCTGTTTGACTTTTCTTTTTTTGACTACAAATCCCACAATTCCATTTTCCTCCTTCCCACACATCAGCCACTCCACCCATTGAAACATAAATGAGCTGCATCCATTCAAAAGACCTGTGGTTTTCAATCCGGGTGCCTACAGCTGTTGCATTAGTTGCAGATTGATCTCTCTCCCATCAAGCGATCCCTCCACCCATTGACCCAGACAGGCTCCCTGTCATCAGCTGACTAGTGAGTCAGGTCTCGGCCGCATTGCAACCTGGGAAAAATCTGAGACAACAGTCATTTTGTATGCTGTTAAAAATAAGTATTGGGGTGAAAATCAAATAAGGATTGTGAGAAAACTGTCACACACAGGTACAGACACTATATTATGAACTACACTAACTTTACAGCCCCTGTAATGAAAACTCCCCCAGGGTTTGTATAGATCTTACCTCACACACCATATTGTCGGATGTGATATTTCTGATCGCTGATATATGAGCCCTCTTGTTTACTTTTGTACTTAACATCCATTTTCTTCTTATTTTTCTGGAATGTTGAAGGTTTCTCCCGTGATTTACAGTACAGACCAATCAAATCCTATGCTGCTGGGAGAGAATTAACATTTGTGTTTTGAGAACAACACTCTCATTCTCTTCAGATCCCAATGAACCAGGATTATCTTGGTGCTCACTCACTTGGTGTACAAAATCCTTTTTGTTACTAATTGCCTTTTCCTTTGTTACCCAGTTGAAATATGTAATTATGAAGTCATCCTGCAGTTCTCAGTTTTGGAAAAATAGTTTTCAAACTGCGTTCTCAAAAGTGGCTACAGGGGTCATGTTTTCTACCTGGCTTCTAACAAAAGCATTGTGTGATAATTCTGCATTCAAAGCTGTGTGCACTAATGTCAAGGTTACAATGTTTTCAAAGTTAGAAACAGATTTTTATTGAAAACAGAATTAACTGCAGCTCATATCGACTAACCGGTGTTTAGGCCCCCTTTACACAAACTAGTTTTTAGAGCATTAATTTTTCTTCTAAGAAACCCCAATAATATTTATTTGAATGTTTTTATATTTTGGTACATTTCTTTCTATTGTTTTTTAAGTTTTATAGAGAAGACCAGGAAATCCCCAGTTCACAAAAAGATAGCCTGGCAGGTATGCACTAAAATCACCTTATGGGGGAAAACCCCTTTAAAGCATATTACTTTGAGTTTTCTTGGATGATGCATGGATGTCTTAGACTACCCATATATTTCCCTTCTATACCCTTCTCATTTTGTTTATACTTGCACCAAACTGGGAACAGCTAACATTTATTTATTGTTTGATTTGAAGACTATCTTGTTGGGACCATGTTTTCAAGTATCCAAGCTCAGTAGGATTTTTTCATTTTTTTCCCTTTCCATTGCAGATTCAATTTTTAGACTTGTGGCAGCATTTGGTTTAGGTTAGTCATGTTGCGATAGCGTGGCACATGGCTAAATGGCACATGTCTTAAAGTGAATTGTTGCTGCTTTGTAATGCAGTTATTTGCTGTGTGGCTGTTATAGTTGAAACACATTTTTTTGTTAATATCATGTGACCAATCCCCAGCAATTTGCAGTAAATTGTGTGCCTTTTACTGTAGTGTAATTGATCATGAGTCACACTTTTCACCTAGTAAAAGACTATATGCACCCCTGAGTGCAATGGTATCTACATGGCTTTATTCATATACTGCAACACTTCCTTTTGTATTCATACTTTTATAAGTGGGTGTAAGTAATTCCCACCCTTCAATGTTCCAAACTGTTGAAAAAAAATCTTATTGCTTTACATTTATTGTCATGTAAAATTCTTGGGAAAGTGTGTTTTATTCTGCTAGGTTGTGTCTCTTAACTGCAATGGAAGTCTGAGTCCTGCAGACCCTGTAGACAACCTGATGACTGAGTTGCTGTCCCTTTTCCTGCAATGGTGGTGAATGCTTTTCATGGTCTTCATTTTGGCGTATACTTTCCTCCATGGGTTGAAAACAAGCAGGAGCCCCATCCAAATCTCATAGGTAGCATACTGGCATTGTCGATGTACACTGTGACAGCCATTAAAGAGAATGTAAGACCTATAAAAAACTTCACTTTGGGAGCCATCGAGGGGCTGTCAGTCAGTAGAACTGTATTCTCACTAACCTTTAGGGCCTGATTAGTGACTTAGAAGCAAGGAGGTGAGCAAATCTGGGACCGATGAACTATTTGGGCCTGTACGGTGCCGAGGAAGATTGATGGCAGATTAGCTGATCCTCAAGGATCAATTCTGAGGGGGGCACATGCCCTATCTAGCCCTGCACCACATTAGCAGGTCCTTGAACAGATTGGGATGGTTCTTATTTGGAAAGTGAGTGAGAATTTCCCAGTGCCAGGCCTTATTCCTAGCTCCAACAGAAAACAAAACCTCCTATATTTGGCATAGCCAGGGTCTAAAGCCTACACTGCCTACATTTTGCATTGGGCCTAGTCAAGGACAAGTGCCTACATTGCTGAAACCTTCCATATGAGAGACACACTTTCTTAGGGCTCATTCACATATGTCCAACCAAGTGGTGTAGCTAGAAACCACAGGGCTCTGATACAAAAAATTATCCTGGGCCCCCCTACCCCCTGACGACCTGCTTCCCCGATTCCCGGATGACCCCCTTACTCGACCGCACAAATATATCAGTGACTACAGCACTGATGGGACACGCTCAGGAGAATACACAGTGATTTAAAGGGGTTATACGCCCCCTAGACATGTTATCCCCTATCCAAAGGCTGGACCCCCCGGGATCTCAGCTGCAGCACCCCACTGTCATTACTGCACAGAGCAAACTCGCTCTGTGCATAATGACGGGTGGCACAGGGGCCGGAGCATCGTGCAAGTCTTAATGCCGCCACGCCCCCTCCCATAGACTTGTATTGAGGGGGTGGGTCATTATGTCATGAGAGGCGGAGCCATGATGTCACGATGCAGTGGGATCCCCGCGATCAGGCATCTTATCCCCTATCCTTTACATAGGGGATATTATGTCTAGGGGTGGAGTACCCCTTTAAGTAACTTTCAGGCAGAGCCAGACTGGGGACCAAAACTAGGCCTGGGCAGTTTAGAATAAGCAGCCCATTTTTATGGTGGAGGTCAGACTGATGGGACCTCCACCGACCACCTTGGTTTAAGTGGCTCTCCAGCTGTTGCAAAGCTACCACTCCCATAATGTCTGAAGAGCCTTAGGAATTATGGAAGTTGCACTTTTGCAACAGCTGGAGATCCAGAGCTCCCATCATAACTGCAGAACATACAAGTGACTCCAGCTGATGCAACAGTCAGGAGAAAACACAATATCAGTGACCTGTTGTCATTTCTTCTTCATCTGGTCCAGACACCAGGTCTTCTTCCAGCTACATCTTCTCTGCAGAGTCTGACGCCCAGACATCATTGTTTCCTTAATTTGTCAGCACATCCTAATCTTCTGTATTAAGACAATATTCATTATAACACATTATAATTCTGTCAAATACTTTACCACCTGAATATAGTACTGCCAAGCACTGTACCCTCTAAATATATTATTGCCACACACTGTACCCCCTGAATATAAAACTGTCACAACCTATCCCCCTGAATATAATACTGCATACACTGTTCCCCTGAATATAATACTGCCACACACTGTACCCTCTAAATATATTATTGCCCCACACTGTAGCCCTGCATATAATATTGCCATGCACTGTACCCCCTCAATATAATACTGCCACACACTGTACCCTCTAAATATATTATTGCCACATACTGTACCCCCTGAATATAATACTGCCAAGCACTGTACCCTCTAAATATATTATTGCCACACAACATACCCCCTGAATATAATACTGCCATACACTGGACCCCCTGAACATAATACTGCCACACACTGTACTCTCTGAATATAATACTGCCACACACTGTACCTCCTGAATATAATACTGCCACACACTGTACCCCCTGAATATATTCCTGCCACACACTGTTCCCTCTGCATATAATACTACCACATACTGTACCCTCTGAATATAATACTGCCACACACTGTACCCCCTGAATATAATACTGCCACACACTGTACTCTCTGAATATAATACTGCCACACAATGTACCCCCTGAATATAAAATTGCCACACACTGTACCCTCTGAATATAATACTGGCACACACTGTATCCTCTGGATATAATACTGCCACACACTGTACCCCCTGAAAATAATACTGCCATACACTGCATACCCCTCACCCCATCCTCTGTCTTCTCAACCCCTCACCCCCCACCCCATGCTTGGTCAGCTTATTACCCAAATGCCCCCTCCCCTCTGCCTCATCCTTGATCTCCTTATCACCCCATACACAACCTCATACACCCCCCCACCACATCCTTGTATCCTCATCACCCCATACACCCCACCCTTGGTCTCATCATCACCCCACACAACTATCAACACCCTCCCACCCATCCTTGGTCTCTTCACCCCCACATTCCATATCATTCCCCTCACCCCCAGTCTCCTCATCATTATCCCCCCCCATCCTCAGTCTCCTCATCATTGCACCCCCTGCACCCTTCCTCAGTCTCCTCATCATTGCACCCCCCCTCATCATCATCATCATCATTGGAATTCCATTCTTGGTATCCTCATCATTGCACCCCCCGCCCTCATCATCATTGCCTCCCCACAACCCTCCCTCCTAGCTCTCCTCATCATTGCCTCCCCCCCCCATCCTGGCTCTCCTCATCATTGCCTCCCCACACCCCACCTTCCCATCTTGGCTCTCCTCATCATCATGATTGCACCCCCACCCCACGGACCCTTCTTCGTTCTCCTCCTCATCAATAGTACACCACCTCCAGCATCCGATCCTCGGTCTCCTTACCTTCCTGGAGATCGGCAGTGCTGCAGTGTGAGGATGCTGGGAAGGTATTGATGATGATCAGCAACTTTTCCTCTGGACAAGTTTTGATTAATCTCCCCTACAGTCCCTAGATTCTGTTTGTTTTCTATAAGCATAATCATTGTTTTTTTGGGAAACAACTCCTCCTCCCCCCATCTTAGGCTCCTTTCACACTATACTGCTGCTCCGTTAAAAAGGCCCGTTGTAATGTCCCGTTTAGAAAACCCTTAAAAACGGGAGTTAAAAAATCCCATTCAAGTCTATGGGATTTTTTGATTATCCGTTCTCACCCGTTATAGCCCGTTATGACTAATGGACGTTATTTGTGACGGGAGAAAAATTAGTGCATGTGACTTTTTTCTCCCGTCACAAATAACATCCTTTAGTCATAACGGGCTATAACGGGTGAGAACGGATAATCAAAAAATGCCATAGACTTTAATGGGATTTTTTAACGCCCGATTTTAATGGTTTTCTAAATGGGACATTGTAACGGGTCTTTGTAAGGGAGCAACAGTATAGTGTGAAAGGAGCCATGTTAAAAAAAAGTGTCTCTGTTGTCTTGGTGACCCAAATTGCAGTTACCCTATGAAAAACAAACAATATCTGTTGTTTATAGGAGCGCAGTACCTATGCCATCAAGTCCCAATATTAATTTGGAATTCAGTAATTTATATTATAATTATTACAGTTTTCATGAAGGAGCCCGTCAGTACAAAAGAGGTTAACTGAGAGAATTAAATCATAGCGTTTTATTGAGACATTTATGAATAAATTGCAAGCCGGAGCTCCATTAATTCATATTTATGTCTGACTGTGAGCCTTCCTCCTATTATTAAAAACAAATCACATGTGTAATTAAAAGTTGCCGTTGAATAAAAAGCAGATTTCCCTCAGAGGAAAAGTTGTAATATATTATAGACCACAATCTGTGTTAATGTTCAGATTTTATTTGGAGACAATTGTGCCATCAGTGGCTTAGCAGTAAATGTTCCCCTGTCTCCATGTGTGTTTTGCCTTGAGTTTATTCGATGTGATGTTATATATCTTCTGCATCAAAGCTATGAATAGAAAATTCTTAATTTTGTTCTCTGCGTGGTATTTTTTTTTTTTTTATAGCTAAAAGGTGATATCAGTAATGAATGATTCCCCCACTAACCACAACATCCTATATAAGGTCACTTGTCAGGGATGTAGCTGGGGAGGGGCAGTTTGACAGGGAATGTGCCCCAGGTTCTGAGGGACAGGTAGGGAGCAACAACATGCCACTCTGCTTTGCCAGGGAGCTGCAAGATACATTTTTCTCCAGTTCAAGAAACATCTAGCTACAACTTTATTACTTATAGTTTCACTAATATGTTACAGAATGGTAAACTAAATGATAAGCTCCTAAGATATCCCCATTGTGGATGATAAATGATGAACGTTTCTGCTTTTCCTTTAAAGGGGTATTCCAGAAAGTTAAACAGATTTGTAAATTACTTATTAAAGAATCTTCATCCTTCCAGTAGTTATCAGCTGATGAAGTTGAGTTGTTCTTTTCTGTCTGACAACAGTGCTCTCTGCTGACACCTCTGCTTATCTCAGGAACTGTCCAGAGTAGGAGCAAACCCCCATAGAAAACCTCTAATGTTTCGGAAAGTTCCTGAGACAAGCAGAGGTGTCAGCAGAGAGCATTGTTATCAGAAAGAAAAGAACAACTCAGCTTCAGCAGCTGATAACTACTGGAAGGATTGAGATTTTTTAATAGAAGTAATTTACAAATCTGTTTAGCTTTCCGGAGCCAGTTGATATAAAATTTTTCTTCCTGGAATACCCCTTTAACCCCTTAAGGACTCAGGGCATACCTGTATGTCCTGAGTCCGCTCCCGTTCTATAACGCGGGGCCACGCTGTGGCCCGCGTCATAGCAGGTCGGGCCCAGTCTCTAACAACGGCGGTGCAGCGCGCTATTAACCCTTTAGACGCGGCGTTCAAAGTTGATCGCCGCGTCTAAAGTGACACTAAAATGCTGCTGGTTAGCTTGGGGATATTCGGGACCGCCGCTGTAAAACCGCGGCATCCCAAACAGCTGTAGGACACAAGGAGGGTGCCCTTACCTGCCTCCTGGTGTCCAATCGCCAAATGACTGCTCAGTGCCTGAGATCCAGGCATGAGCAGTCAAGCGGCAGATTCATTGATCAATGGTTTCCTATAAGAAAAAAGTGAATAAAGATCATTTAGCCCCTTCCCTAATAAAAGTCCGAATCACCCACCTTTTCCCATTTAACTCCTTGAAGACGAAGGACGTATATTTACTTCCTGCGCCGGCTCCCGCGATATGCCGCGGGGTCACACGGTGGCCATCAATGGCCGGGACCCGCGGTTAATACAGGATATCCCCAATCGCGGTGATGCCCTGTATTAACCCTTCAGATGCGTCGATCAAAGCTGACCACCACGTCTGAAGCGAAAGTGAAACTATCCCGGCTGCTCAGTCTTGCTGTTCGGGACCGGTGCCGTGAAATCGCGGCGTCCCGAACAGCTTACAGGACACCGGGAGGGACCCTACCTACCTCCTCGGTGTCCAATCGGCGAATGACTGCTCCGTGCCTGAGATCCAGGCAGGAGCAGTCAAGCGCCGATAACACTGATCACAGGCGTGTTAATACATACCAGTGATCTGTGTAAAAGATCAGTGTATGTAATGTTATAGGCCCTA
Organism: Hyla sarda; assembly: GCF_029499605.1. Taxonomy (NCBI): domain Eukaryota; kingdom Metazoa; phylum Chordata; class Amphibia; order Anura; family Hylidae; genus Hyla; species Hyla sarda. The sequence continues at coordinate 101,120,920 of NC_079197.1, read as the reverse complement.
TGGGAACTATAACATTGCAAAAAAAAAGTGTTTAATAAAGATCATTTAACTCCTTCCCTAATAAAAGTTTGAATCACCCCCCTTTTCCCATTAAAAAAGTAAAACAGTGTAAATAAAAATAAACATATGTGGTATCGCCGCGTGCGTAAATGTCCGAACTATAAAAATATATCGTTAATTAAACCGCATGGTCAATGGCGTACAGGTAAAAAAATTCCAAAGTCCAAAAAAGGTAAAAGGAGGAAAGGTAAGGAGGAAAAAACGAAAATGCAAAAACTGAAAAACCCTGGGCCCTTAAATCGGCACTGTCACCAACTTTATTTTTTGATATGTTGTAGTTCTTATGTACTACAACATATCTCTAATATACTTTTATTATTTTTTTTTTCATTAAAAAGGTTTAATTCACATTTAAAAACCGGCCACTGAAAAAGGACTGATTTTGGAGTGGCAATCAGTCCTTTTTCAGTTAGGCTGCACTCGCTCCCTGCCTGTCAATCAGACAGACAGGTGGGAGCGAGCGCATTGGCTCCCTGGCCACTGGCTGGGAGGCCACTCCTCCCGCACATCGCCGCCGCCACCTCGTTGCCGCCGCTGTCCCTGCACGCCCGCTGCCGGACTCTGCAGTAACTGCAAGTGTAATGAGGGAACGGGGTATGCGGGGCTGGTTTAGCAAAAAAAAAAAAAAAATAGGATGGTGGGAGCTACCCTTTAAGGGGTTAAAAAAAACAATATAAATAAAAATAAACATATGTGGTATCGCCGCGTGCGGAAATGTATGATTTATAAAAATATATAGTTAATTAAACCGCACGGTCAATGGCGTGTGCGCCAAAAAATTCCAAAGTCCAAAATAGCGTATTTTTAATCACTTTTTTATATCATGAAAAAATGAATAAAAAACTATCAAATCAATACAAAAATGGTACCGCTAAAAACTTCAGATGACTGTGCAAAAAATGAGCCCTCATACCGCCCCATAAAAAAGTTGTAGGTGTAAGAAGATGACAATTTTAAACGTATACATTTTCCTGCATGTAGTTATGATTTTTTCCAGAAGTACGACAAAATCCAACCTACATAAGTAGGGTATCATTTTAATTGTATGGACCTACAGAATAAAGAGAAGTAGTCATTTATAATGAAAAATGTACCCGTGTAGACACGGAAGCCCCCAAAAGTTAGAAAATTGTGTTTTTTCTTAAATTTTTTCGCACAATGATTTTTTTTCCATTTCGCCATAGATTTTTGGGTAAAATGACTGATGTCATTACAAAGTAGAATTGGTGGTGCAAAAAATAAGCCATCATTTGGATTTTCTAGGTGCAAAATTGAAACAATTATGATTTTTTAAAGGTAAGAAGGAAAAAACAAAAGTGCAAAAATGAAAAAACCCTGGGTCCTTAAAGGGGTACTCCGCCCCTAGACATCTTATTCCCTATCCAAAGGATAGGGGATAAGATGTCAGATCGCTGCGGTACCGCTGCTGGGGACCCCTGGGATCCCCGCTGCGGCACCGTGCTATCATTACTGCGCAGAGCGAGTTCGCTCTGCACGTAATGATGGGCAGTACAGGGGCCGGAGCATCGTTACGTCATGGCTCCGCCCCTCGTGACATCACGGCCCGCCCCTTTCAATACAAGTCTATGGGAGGGGTCGTGGCGGTCGTCACTCCCCCTCCCATAGACTTGCATTAAGGGGACGGGCCGTGATGTCACGAGGGGCGGAGCCATGACGTCATGCTGCTCCGTCCCCCGTATCGCCCGTCATTACGCACAGAGCGAACTTGCTCTGTGCTGTAATGATAGCGCGGTGCCGCAGCGGGGATCCCGGGGGTCCCCAGCAGCGGGACCGCGGCAATCTGACATCTTATCCCCTATCCTTTGGATAGGGGATAAGATGTCTAGGGGTGGAGTACTCCTTTAAGGGGTTAAATTTAGTTCTGTAGCTAATACCATTAGAAAGGTAATTTTGAATAATTGGCCCCTGGTTGAAAAGACCCTCCTATTGGTGCTGCTCAGCTGAAGAAACCTATCATTACATTCAGGAAAAGTAAAAGCCTAAGAGATGAACTGACCTGCAGTCGCTTTAAGAGTTCTACTTCCACCAATTAGTTAGTTGGGTCCAAACCTAGCGGCAATTACACATGCGACAACTGTAATTGGTGCTTGAATTTCCAGCCGTGTAAACAAATAAAGCTGGGAGGCGTTGATTTCAAGATCACAGATTTTTCGTAGGTCCAAATTTATTGTTTATGCCATTGTTTGTAGTTGTGGGTTATTTTATCTAGGCAGCACAATTAGACCCCTTTTTACCAGATTCAGAGAGCATGTTTGGTCTGTGAAATCTGGTAAGGGTTCACCCAGATTGTTCAATCATGTAAAAACGCAACATAATAGAGATATTTCAGTTTTTAGTTTTTTTGGAACTAGAGTGACAAGAAGAAGATAGACATAGGAAGCTTTTACAGCGTGAAGCCTATCTCATCCTAAAAACGAAAGCCCGAAAATTGTTAGGACTGAATAACAAAGTTGATTTTAGTGTTTTATTTTTATTTTTTTTGTAATTCTGTTACTATCTTTTTCATTGTAACTCACCTGTCCTGCTCACGTCACTGAAGGTGAGTACTTCATAGCTGACATGCAGGAAGGGGGCAGGTCTGTAGAAGCACACGCATTGTGCGGAACGGTGTTACCTGTTGTCTGCTGTTTGAAGATGTGAAGCGTCTTTACCATCCCGATTTTTAGACATGCTTGTCTATGAATAACCTACATTTTTAAAGAATAAAGAAGCCTGATTGCACTGAGCCAGTGAGTTACCGCTTTTCTGTAATTTACTGTTTATATCATGGACTTGTCTTCATATTATGCTGAGCACCACTGTGGGACCTGCAGCTGTTGCTAGGACTATAGTGCACATGCATCATAGGGCTATTGGGTTCTGCCGACTTCCTTTTTTCTCTTTACTTACAGAATGATAAAAAGCAGTTCTTTTATATTTGCCTGCTATAGAAAATTTAGAACTATAATGGTAAGTCACCATGAACCTTAGCCTTATAAGAAACATGCTTGTATAGCTGAGCTCCATAAATATGTCGTTAGGTGAGCCTTACCATGTTGAAGTGATAATGGTCTTTGAGGCCCACGTTGGTATGCCTCTGCATTAAAATATTATGCACAAAATTTTAAAAATTAAAATTACATCAATGAACTATAAACATATATATATATATATATATATATATATATATATATATATATATCTCAAACAAAGAGCCAGCAGCACTCCAGTTGAGATGAATCAGTTTAATTGTTTCATTGGCCATGTAAAACAGCTGAAACGTTGCTCCTTGCCATGAATAAAGCCACACACTGATTCATCTCAACTGGAGTGCTGCTGGCTTTATGCTGGTGTCCACATTGGAGCTTCTGACCCAGGCTCAAACAGCCTGCACCCACATTTTGAACTGAATGGTTATGCTACTCTCCTACACAATTTTATATATCAGTATCTCAGGAAACTCTCTCCAAATTTCAACCAACGCCATGCAGAGAGTGAAACCAGGATCACTACAAGCAATGGAATACCTGAAACAGCCAACGATCTCACCACTACTCCTGACAACAATATGACTACTACTCCTGACAACAATATGACTACTACTCCTGACAACAATACAGACAACACAGGGATTATAAATATTTCAGATTAGGAACTATCCAACTCTGAGAGATCTGTGCTCTCTAAAGGTCTATCATTCTGTCCAAGCACTAAACTGGATGACATCAAACTTGGAAGTATTCTTTAGGAGACTACGACTAAAAGAGTACTTTCATAAGAAAGAGGACAGTACTACAACAACCCTGGATTACAATATCAAGAAAAAGAATTCTAATTTTACTCCATCACCAGGACGCAACAGCAAACTGGAAAGCTACATTGCAACTTTCAGATTAAGAACAGTATCCTTGGTAACAAAACACCATTATAAAACCAACTACAATCTCTCAAAACTAGTAACAGACGCCATCAAAAACTTAAGGAATAATCAAAACATAATCAAACCAGCAGACAAGGGAGGAGCAGTGGTGATAATGAACACTGAGGATTATATCAAAGAGGGAAACAGACAATAGTCACACACTACATGCTACAAGAAACTGACAGAAGACCCCACCAAAGAATACACTCTGGAATTGAAGAAATTGATTGAATCCTTCCAGAAAAAGTCACAGAAAGGATTAGAGACACTCATACCCACTAATTCCATGACAGTGACATTCTACATGCTTCCAAAAATCCACAAAACCGGAAACCCAGGCAGACCAATAATAACAGGTATGGACACATTAACAGAACAGATCTCTGGCTTAGTAGAAAACCTATTAAAGTCCTTTGTCAAAAACACCAGCAGCTTCTTACAGGACACCACTGACTTTCTTAACAAACTCAATCAGATTACAAATTTGCCTGACAACTCCATATTAGTAACAATGGATGTAGAATCCCTGTACAGCAACATCCCTCACAGAGATGGAATTGATGCCTGCTCCCTGTTCCTCTCATCCCAAACCCACAACCGGAAATACAGCCCTGGAGTCATAATTAAACTCATAGAATTCATTCTAACACACAACTACTTCAGCTTCAACAGTAACATATATCTACAAATGATGGGCACTGCAATGGGGAGCAGGATGGCACCACAATATGCCAACCTATTCCTAGCTGACCTTGAACAACGATTTCTAGACACACAACTTCACAAACCCTACAGATACTACTGTTACATCGATTATATTTTCATCATCTGCACAGAAGGAAAAGAAAAACTTAGAAAGTTTCATGATGCCTTTAACACATTCAATCCACCTATCAAACTCAAAATGGACTTCTCTACAGAAAGTGTGAACTTCCTGGACACTACTGTCACAATAAACAGGAACACACTACAAACGTCTGTATATAGAAAACCCACAGACCGATCCAGCTATCCACATAAATCCAGTTTCCATCCTTCACACACAAAGAAAGGCATCATATACAGCCAAGCTACCAGGTACCATCGCATCTGCTCCAACTCTGATGACAGAGACCAGCACCTACAAACACTGTCTGAGAAATTTAAACAAAAATGATACAAACCAAGGATAATCAACTCCTCCCTTCAAACACCACGGGAACACATGCTACAATACAGAGAGATACAACAGTCACCACGCGTACCACTGGTAGCCACATACAATTCGGCCCTTGAAGAAATACGCAAAATTATCAAGGACCTGCAGCCGATATTTGCGGAAGATGAGATTATAAAAGAAATCTTCCTTGAACCTCCCATCTTGGCCTTCAGACAACCACACAATTTAAAACAAAAGCTGGTCAGCCGAAAATTACCTACAGAAAGAACAGACACAGAGAATGGGACCAAACCCTGCACCAAACCTCGCTGTAAACTCTGCCAACATATCTGCACCAAGATGGAAGCCACCCACAACAACAAGACATATAACATTAGAGGACTATACTCCTGCACATCTCCAGATGTGGTCTATATGATACAATGCACCAAGTGTGACATGGGATGCTACATTGGTGAAACCGGACGGAAACTCTACGAAAGTATGAATCTACACAGATATTCCATCAACCGCCATAAAGAATGACTACTGCACCCCAGTTGGACATCATTTTACTCAAACAGGCCTCTCCATACATGACCTTACAATTAAGATACTGAGAGGGAACTTCATAAACACACAAGAGAGAAAGACATTTGAAGCCAAAATGATACTGTTTTTTGACTCGAAAAACAGGGGACTCAATGTGGATTTGAGCTTCTTATCTCATTATCAAAATTTCTTATAGCCTGTACTGTACTGTATTTACTCTTTTGTATCTCACTATGTCTTGCTTAATTACCAGTCTCTCCCCTGCTCCCCCCTCCCTCCCCCTTTTTCTCACCCTTATCTATTTAGTCTATGTACCTATAGCAGGACAATTTATGGCCCATCTTAGTGTGAATTCCCCACATCTATTGTCTTAACCCCTGCATATTTGAGATGTAACCTGTGTATTCTGCTTGTGAGCTTAGATTTGCTTTGGACTTGATAAAGGGAGGAATCCCGAAAGCTTGTCTCTACAAAGTTCTGTTAGTCCAATACAAAAAGTATTACAAGATACTGCAACATTTTTTGATTTGCATCTCTCTCTATATATATATATATAACAAGCAACGCTCCGGCCGGATATTCCGGCCGTGATTGCATCTTCTCCCGTGTCTAAGCTCCCGGCGGGGCTGGGATTCGCATCGTGGGACGCGCTCGCATGCGAGTCCCAGCCCGTTACTCACCTCCGTCCCTGGCCTGTCCCTCTGCTCTGACGCGCACGCCCCCAACTTCTAGCGTGCGCCGGAGCTTTGAAATTTAAAAGGCCAGTGCGCCCGTAATTAGTATTTGCACATGCACCTTTTTTATAAGTTTTCCCTCCTCCCTAGCACCCCTGCCGGATCTTTGTTTGCCTTGCACCTTAGAGAAAGCTGTTCCCGTTATTCCTTGCCGTGTACCAGACCTTTTGCATTCCGTGACCCAACCGTGTTTCTAGCCTCCAGCCTATTGACCTTCTGCTACCCTTCTGACTACGCTCCTGTGCCGCCTGCCCTGACCTCTAGCCTGCCTGACTACGTCCTGCCTGTTCCTTTTGTACCATGCTTCACCTCAGCCGCCTGTGTGGTTGAGTCGTGCCAGGGGTAGCGACCTGGGTGTCGCCTGCCGCAGCAAGCCCAAGCCGCCTTGCGGCGGGCTCTGGTGAAAAACAGCGGCACCTTAGACTCCGCTCCCTGGCAAGGCCCGCATCATCTGCCACACAGGTCTAGCGTATCTACTACATTACCTGTTCCTGACTACCGTGGTATTACGGATCTACTACTCCCTGGGTACCTGCCGTCTGCGGTGAGTCTTACAGTAAGATCCGGCCATGGATCCCACTGAGGTACCCCTGCCTGAGAATTCCCATCTCTCCTCTGAAGTGGTCCGTCAGTCGCAGCAGTTGGCCCACCAGGCGCAGCAATTAAATCAACTGTCCGCCATGGCGAAGCAGCAGTCTCCTCTGTTCCCTACAGTTCCTTCAGCTACAAAGCTTCGTTTTCCCCTTCCCACAAAGTTTGACGGAGATTCTAAGCAATGTAGAGGCTTTGTGATGCAGTGCTCTTTGCACCTGGAGCTCATAACGGATCAGTTTCCTATGGAGCGTGCTATGGTGGTCTTTGTGATCAGTCTCTTGTCTGGGAAGGCTCTGGCCTGGGCTACTCCACTCTGGGATCCTAGCGATCCAATTACATGCAACCTCACTGCTTTCCTGGCTGAATTCCGCAGCGTTTTTGAAGAACCTGCACGTGTCTCCTCTGCCGAGTCAGCTCTTCTTAACCTAAGTCAAGGAACTTCCTCCGTGGGAGACTATGCAGTCTAGTTTCGTATCCTTGCTTCAAAATTTGTATAGAACGACGAGGCCTTGTGTGCTATATTTAAAAAAGGACTTTCTAGTAGTATAAAGGACGCTCTTGCTGCACAAGATTCTCCATCTAACCTGTGTGAGCTGATCCGTTTGGCCGCACAAATTGATGTACGTTTCTCCGAAAGACAGGAGGAGCTCCAAAAAAAAGTGGATTTTCTGATAAGGCTATGCCAAAGCTTCATACTCGTCTCACACTGGAGGAAAGATCCAGACGTCTCAGCAAGAGTTTGTGTCTGTACTGTGCCAGTGCGGAGCATTTCCTCAAAGACTGTCCTTCCCGTTCTTAGTATCGAGGAAAACCTCTGAACCCAGGTTATGTAGGAGGGACTTCTCCGGGCGTGTGCACCGTCTCTTCTCATTTGAATATCTCCGTACAAGTCCACGTTTCTGCCCAGACTTCTTTCTTCGCTACAGCATTTTTGGACTCTGGTTCTGCTGGCAATTTTATTGATGCCTCTCTTGTACATAAAAATCGCCTTCCAGTGAGTCACCTTGCCAAGCCCCTGTTCATCTCTTCCGTCACTGGACAAAATCTGGACTGTAGAGTACTATATCGCACAGAGTCTCTTCTTCTGCAGGTGGGAGTCTCACATAAGAAGGGGATTGAATTCTTTGTACTACCACATTGTACTTCCTAGATACTTCTCGGTCTTCCTTGGCTCCAACTCCATTCCCTGCAGCTTGACTGGAAATCCGGAGAGGTCACTCGCTGGGGACAATACTGCCATAATCGTTGTCTAGAGTTGGTCCAGCCTAAAATTCTTTCTGCTATTTCTCCCATGCCTGGTCTGCCTACCCCTGGTCTGATGTCTTTTGTGAAAGACAGGCCGAGACTTTGCCTCCACATCGTCCTTACGATTGCCCAATTGATTTACTGCCTGGGACTATGCCACCTCGGGGTAGAATCTATCCTTTGAGACTCAAGCCATGCAAGAGTTTATCCAAGAGAACCTCCAAAAAGGATTTATCTGGAAGTCTTCTTCTCCGGCCGGAGCCGGGTTCTTCTTTGTCAGCAATAAGGACCGTTCTCTCCGTCCTTGTATTGATTACAGAGGTCTCAACAAGATCACGGTCAAGAATCGTTATCCTCTTCCTCTGATCTCAGAACTTTTTGATCGTCTTCAGGGGGCCAAAGTCTTCTCCAAACTGGATTTACGTGGTGCCTACAACCTGATTCGAATTCGAGAGGGAGACGAATAGAAAACGGCTTTCAACACCTGCAATGGACATTTTGAGTATCTTGTGATGCCTTTTGGCCTTTTCAGTGCTCCAGCTGTTTTCCAGGAATTCGTCAATGATATCTTCCGCGACCTTCTCTACACCTGTGTAGTCGTTTATCTGGATGAAATACTGATTTATTCTTCCAACTTGCAGGAGCATCATACTCATGTCCGTCTGGTCCTACGATGCCTTTGGAGGAATCATCTCTATGCCAAACTGGAGAAATGCCTTTTTGAGAAATCCAGTCTTCCTTTTCTAGGATACATTGTCTCCCATCAAGGACTGCAAATGGATCCAATAAAATTGTCTGCGGTTTTTGATTGGCCTCGCCCTACTGGTCTGCGGGCTATTCAACATTTGCTGGGATTTGCAAACTACTATCGTCAGTTCATCCCACATTTTTCTTCTGTGGTTGCTCTCATTGTAGCTCTCACCAAGAAGGGCGCTAACCCGAAGTTGTGGCCTCTTGAGGCCAAGGAAGCTTTCTCCAGCTTAAAGTCTGCTTTTGCTTCAGCTCCCGTTCTATCAAGACCAGATCCGGGAAAACCTTTTGAATTGGAGGTTGATGCTTCCTCCATTGGAGCAGGCGCCCTTCTTACCCAGAAAAGTGTCAAGGGTTAAACTGTGACCTGTGGGTTCTTTTCTAAAACCTTCTCGCCAACTGAGAGAAACTACTCCATCGGAGATCGTGAACTGCTTGCTATAAAGCTCGCCTTAGAGGAGTGGCGACATCTGTTGGAGGCATCTCCTCATCCGATCAGTATTTATTCTGATCACAAGAATCTTCTGTACTTCAAGTCAGCCCAACGTTTGAACCCTTGTCAGGCAAAGTGGTCTTTGTTCTTCTCCCGATTAATTTTTTTTATTCATTTCCGTCCAGCTAATAAGAATATCAGGGCTGATGCCCTCTCCAGATCTTCTGATGTTGTGGGTTTGGATCATACTCCAAGAAATATTATCCCTCCTGATCTTCTGATTTCTGCAGCTCCTGCCGATCTTCTACAGCAGCCTCCTGGTAAAACTTTTGTACCGCTCAGTTTGAGACGCAAAGTTCTAAACTGGAATCATTCTTCCTTATTGGCTGGTCATCCTGGAGTACGCAAGACTCTCCTTCTTATCTCCCGACACTATTGGTGGCCACGTCTGGAACACGATGTCTCTGAATTTTCTGTTCCTGTACCACTTGTGCTCGAGACAAGACCTCTCGACTGAGACCCGCAGGACTTCTGCAGCCGTTGCCCATTCCTGAGATTCCATGGACTCGCATCGCTATGGATTTTATTACCGACCTTCCACCATCACATAATAACACAGTCATCTGGGTTGTGGTAGACCGGTTTTCTAAAATGGCTCATTTCATTCCTCTCCCCGGGCTCCAGCTCCACAACTGACTAAGCATTTCTTACTTCATATTTTCCGTCTTCATGGTCTTCCAGAAAGCATTGTCTCAGTTTGCGGAGTACAGTTTGTGTCCAAATTCTGGCGAGCTCTCTGTTCTTGCCTTTGCATCAGTTTGGATTTCCCCTCTGCCTACCACCCCCAGTCCAATGGTCAGATGGAAAGGGTAAATCAAATTTTGGAGACTTATTTACGCCATTTTGTCTCTGCTCGTCAGGACGACTGGGTAGATCTTCTTCCCTGGGCCTAATTTTCCTATAATGAGAAGGACTCTGAGTCCACAAAGACATCTCCATTTTTTATTGTTTTTGGTCATCATCGCAGGTCTCCTCTTCCGGTCCCAGTCTGTTCCAGTCTTCCTGCTGTAGATGAACTTGTCAGAGATTTTTCCTCCATTTGGCGACAGGCTCGGAAATCTTTGTCTCTGGCCTCCTCCCGAATGAAGAATCAGGCAGACAAGAAAAGAAGATCTCCTCCATCCTTCTTTACTGGTTATAAAGTTTGGTTATCTTCTAAATTCATCTGGTTTAAAAGTACAAGTTACAAACTTGGTCCTCGTTTCCTGGGTCCATTCAAGGTATTACAAAAAATCAATCCAGTTTCATACAAACTCCGCTTGCCACCTTCTGTACGCATTCCTAACTCCTTTCATGTTTCTCTCCTCAAACCTCTGCTTATCAACCGTTATTCTCAAAGAAAAAATTCCGCTCCAACTCCTGTCTCCGGTTCCTCAGATATTTTTCAAGTTAAAGAAATCCTGGCCTCTAAAATTGTACATGGCAAAAAATGTTTTTTGGTTGATTGGAGGGGTTTTGTTCCTGAGGAGAGGTCCTGGGAGCCTGAGGAAAACATCTTGGACCGTAATCTCCTCAAAAAATGTTTGTCCCACAAGAATAAGGGGAGACCAAAGGGTTCTATAACAAGCGGCGCTCCGGCCGTGATCGCATCTTCTCCCGTATCTCAGCTCCCGGCGGGGCTGGGATTCGCATTGCGGGACCCGCCCGCATGCGAGTCCCAGCCCGTCACTCACCTCTGTCCCCGGCCTCTGTCCCTCTGCTCCGACGCACACGCCCCCGCCTTCTAGCGCACGCGCCGGAGCTTTGAAATGTCAGTGCGCCTGAAATTAGAATTTGCACCTGCACCTTTTTTTCCTCCTCCCTAGCACCCCTGCCGGATCTTTGTTTGCCTTGCGCCTTAGAGAAAGCAGTTCCCATTATTCCTTGCCGTGTACCAGACCTTTTGCATTCCGTGACCCAACCGTGTTTCTAGCCGCCAGCCTATTGACCTTCTGCTACCCTTCTGACTACGCTCCTGTACCGCCTGACCTCTAGCCTGCCTGACTACGTCCTGCCTGTTCCTTTGGTACCACGCTTCACCTCAGCCGCCTGTGTGGTTGAGTCGTGCCACGGGTAGCGACCTGGGTGTCGCCTGCCGCAGCAAGCCCAATCCGCCTTGCGGCGGGCTCTGGCACGGCCCGCGTCATCTGCCACACAGGTCCAGCGTATCTACTACATAATCTGTTCCAGACTACCGTGGTATTACAGATCTACTACTCCCTGGGTACCTGCCGTCTGCGGTGAGTCTTACTATATATATATATATATATATATATATATATATATATATATATATATTGCTATTATTATTTATTTATTTTAAACATCACTACATTCCGGTTTCAGAAATGTGTATTTAAATAATATTTTGTAGTAAAATATTATATCACAGGCTGACACCTAGATAGTGGCCGCAGTGTGCGATTGAATCTCTGCAATACTGATTGCTACCAGGCAGTGGATACCTCATGGTACCTTAATGATAAAGAGGAAGAGGAAGCATCCTTGCATTTCCTGGGCAGTGGCCATACTGTGGTTATTATGCTGCTGCAGGATCTGGCCGGATTCACCCGGGAGTGAGAGTGGATCACTGCCTGCACTCATTTAGGGGATGATTCAGACCATGCAGTAAGGGGATATACGAAAACAAGTGCAGCTGCTCTAACCCACGGTAAAGTCCCACCAGATCCTGCAGTAGCACAATAACTACAGTTTGGCCACTGTCAAGGACGTGCAAGAAATGCATCCCCCACCACTGCCATAAGTGAGGTACAGTAAGGTATTCACTTCCAGTGATTTACGAACACAGTAGCAATCAGTATCGCAGAGATTCAACTGCATACTGCCACCACTATCATGGTGTCAGCCTATGATGTACTGAGCAGGAGGAGTCACATTGTAGCAGTCAGGACTGGAGGTATCTAAGCAGCTGGTAAAACATCAGAGGGGCAGAAAAACACTTACAAAATCATTACACTCACTATCAGATAATATTAAAAACTCAGTGTTACGTTATGCGCTCCGGCCACAAACGCTGGCCGTGAGCGCATGGTCCCCTTACCTTCTGCTGCTGACGGGGCTGGCACTCGCATCGTGGGATGTGCCCGCATGCGAGCCCCAGTCCGTCACTCTCCGGGTGTTTCTCCTGCCTCTGTCTCTCTGCTACGGCACACGTGTCCCTGTCCCCTAGGGAGCGCGCTGGAACTTTAAGATTTAAAGGGCCAGTACGCTCATTAGTGTAATCCACCTGTGGCTCATTTAGAAATTCCTTCACCCTCCTCAGTTCCCTGCCGGATCTTTGTTGACTTGTGCCTTTGAGAAAGTGTTCCTCTGTATTGCCTTGCCATGTATCAGATCTCTTGCTCTTGTGACTTAACCTTGCTCCTCTGCCGCCTGCCTACTGAACTCCTGCTTTGCTTTGACTACGCTACTGTGCCGCCTGCCCTGACTTTCTGCTATCCAGACTACGAGTTGCCTTATCCCACCTGTGCCTCATATCTCCTCAGCCTCCTGTGTGGTCGAGCAGTGCCAGGGGTAGCGACCTGGGTAACGCCTGCAGCAGCAAGTCCATCCAGCTTTGCGGCGGGCTCTGGTGAAAACCAGCTGCACCTTAGACTCCGCTCCCTGGTATGGTCCGAGTCATCTACCCCACAGGTCCAGCATATCCACATCCACCGGGGTTCCTGTCTCCAGAAACGTGAGTGTTATACTCAGGATTTTTGGGGAGGCCACAGGTCCTCTTTAACTGCAACTAGTCATGTTGGCAGGCCCTTTCGGGGACTAGTCACCTAGTCATGGCTGTATTCACACCTATTAAGGCACGATTGACAATCCAGACTGTGCCATATATCATCCATCACTATCTGTGCCTATGCCTAAGAGCTACTACAACTGAAAGCAATGTACATACCATGGAGAAGGATGCTCCTGGGCATGCGTGAATTTCCACAGAGTGGCGGATGACATAGCATGCAGTCTGGCTTGTTGTTTATGCCTCAATAGGAGTGAATACAGCCATGAGGAGATGGCTTGTACCCCATTGGTGGCCAACCACATGATTAGTTCCAGTGAATTTACATACAGACCGTGCAAGTTTAAATGTGAATTTTTGACAAATCGGGATCAGGTGGCAGGCATAGACATACAGTAAAAAAACATTTACAAACCATTGTTTTAGTATTGTGTGCTAGTTTTAGGACAATATTCGTGCTGTTAGGTTCCCTTTAATATTAAATTGTTCTAATAATAAATGAGAACATTTTACGTTGAGGCTGGCCTCACACTTGTCCTCAAAAGCTCCAGTTAACATCCTTAAATACTGAAAATAGCATTAACAATACATTAATGAGATTGTCACAAACTTCCTGTGACTGCGTTTCACAGTGCGGTATGATCTCCCACTTTGTTTTGTCTTTAGCACAGCAGGGAGTAAGGGTGTCATAAGCTGGGGTTTACAATCCTAGAGAAACACCCCCCCATTCCAGCTTGTTACTGTCAAATAGCTGAGAAACACATGTAAAAGCTGTATAGTCTGCAGCAGTGTGATGTGCAGATCAGAGGAGAAAATGGGTTTTTAATTGACAGTAATTAAGATTCCGAATGATTTTTGCTCATAATAAACTGAAATTTGATCTGATCCCCGCATTACCATACACCTCATCAGGCTCAGGAGTCATCTGTACAATCGTGTCAAAATGCAAACATAGTCAGCCTGAGGGAACTTCAGGGATGTTCAGAATAAATCGCACTCACAATGATATTCTACATATGTGGGTTATTTAAATTCACCACCTATGGTGACACTCACTGCTTTGTTTTCAGGTTATGCAAGCAGCCCCTATTCACGTGTCATTGTCACAGTCTTTGTGAGGGAGTTCGGCTGCTAGAGCACGCTCTCTTGCATCTCTGACCTTTTTTTCTTTTATATCCTTAAAGGATGCCGTTCTGACTGTCGTTCTTTATCAAAACCAATTGTTAGATTGTGTTGTACCTAACAAACAAAATGTTGATGAATGTGTATCTGGTGCAATATAAAGCTGGAATGCACATCTTTTTTTTACATTTCTCTTTGGCAGCAGAGTTTGTGTTATAGAGCATGCTGCCTCTTATAAGTAAACATTGTTTTATCCATGTGGCTTCTTAGAACACCAACTGGGTTACTTAAAGCATGTATGCACAGTACACTATGGGGGAAACAGCAGTTTAAGGATAGAGTTCACCTTAGATGAACTACAGCAGGAGCTCGCATTACAGTTTGGATCAATGTCAGACTGCAACAGGCAGGCCCCCCCGGTAAATGCAGATTACACATACGTGTACATTCAGTCAGAAGAATAATGCTGAGGGAAAGAACCAGAAACTGAACCTGATACCAGAAATTTTACACACAAAAATCTAAAATTCCAAGATCACCATGTTTTTGAAATCTAGAAACCTTACCAACAATACATGTTCACATCTTGGAATTCTGGACGGAGATTTCGCTGAAGCCTTTGAATGTCCACAGAAAGAATTAAAGGAAAACTGTCAGCCTGATAACCCACTCAAAACCTAAAACACTGGGTTATAAAGGGGGTGACCAGAAGTCCACAGAGGGGTCACTTAAAATATTCTGTCCAATTCTTCCGGATA
Source organism: Hyla sarda (assembly GCF_029499605.1). Lineage (NCBI taxonomy): Eukaryota > Metazoa > Chordata > Amphibia > Anura > Hylidae > Hyla > Hyla sarda. The sequence continues at coordinate 101,105,822 of NC_079197.1, read as the reverse complement.
AACACGCTGCGGAAATCCCGCTGCTTAACTCAGGGAAGTGTACACAGGAGGTGGGGCCCCGCCTGCCTCCATCACACCTGCCTCCATCAGTCAGCTCATAATGCCAACTAGGTAACTGTATCGGTCATTGAGTCTGAATGAATCCAGCAAATGGTGATTCCTCTGTAGTTTGCGAGTTTAATTATGACCATATATTTAAAGGGGGAGATTTATCAAAACCTGTCCAGAAGAAAAGTTGCTGAGTTGCCCATAGCAACCAATCAGATCGTTTCTTTCATTTTTTTAAATTTTTTTAAATATTTCAGAGGCCTTTTCACAAATAAAAGAAGCGATCTGATTGGTTGCAACTTTTCTTCTGGACAGGTTTTGATAAATATCCCCCATAATGTCCATAAGACCCTGAATCAATAACATAGCACATAAAAACATTGATACTTTGATACTGAGTAACAAAAACAAGGTTCTTAAAGGTCAGTCTTAGGGTACGTTCACATGTACAGGATCCTGTGCAAATTTGATGCACATGATTTGATGCGCAGGATTTTCTGCTGCAGATTTCAATGTAAACTAAATGACTGAGAACAGCTTTTAATTGGCAGTTACAAATCCTGCGCATTAAATCAGTGTACATGTAAACATACCCTTAAAGTGCACGTCTATAACAAAAACTTTTTATATAATGTAGATAATAACATTATTGCTTATATTTATCAATCTGCCTGGAACCTACACTGAGGACAAGCAGGGCTCTGTACACTGAGGACAAGCAGGGCTCTGTACACTGAGGACAAGCAGGGCTCTGTACACTGAGGACAAGCAGGGCTCTGTGCACTGAGGACAAGCAGGGCCCTTGTACACTGAGGACAAGCAGGGCTCTGTGCACTGAGGACAAGCAGGGTTCTGCACGCTGAGGACAAGCAGGGCTCTGTGCACTGAGGACAAGCAGAGCTCTGTACACTGAGGACAAGCAGGGCTCTGTGCACTGAGGACAAGCAGGGCTCTGTACACTGAGGACAAGCAGGGCTCTGTACACTGAGGACAAGCATGGCTCTGTACACTGAGGACAAGCAGGGCTCTGTGCACTGAGGACAAGCAGGGTTCTGCACGCTGAGGACAAGCAGGGCACTGTGTGCTGAGGACTAGCAGGGCTCTGTACACTGAGGACAAGCAGGGCTCTGTACACTGAGGACAATCAGGGCCCTGTACACTCAGGACAAGCAGGGCCCTGTGCACTGAGGACAAGCAGGGCTCTGTGCACTGAGGACAAGCAGGGCTCTGTGCACTAAGGACAAGCAGGGCTCTGTGCACTCCGGACAAGCAAGGCTCTGTACACTGAGGACAAGCAAGGCTCTGTACATTGAGGACAAGCAGGACTCTGTACACTGAGGACAAGCAGTGCTCTGTACACTGAGGACAAGCAGGGCTCTGTGCAGTGATGACAAGCAGGGCTCTGTGCACTGAGGACAAGCAGGGCCCTGTACACTGAGGACAAGCAGGGCTCTGTGCACTGAGGACAAGCAGGGTTCTGTGCACTGAGGACGAGCAGGGCTCTGTGCACAGGGAACGAGCAGGGCTCTGTGCACCGAGGACAAGCAGGGCTCTGTGCACCGAGGACAAGCAGGGCTCTGTGCACCGAGGACAAGCAGGGCCCTGTGCACCGAGGACAAGCAAGGCTCTGTAAACTGAGGAGAAGCAGGACTCTGTACACTGAGGACAAGCAGGGCTCTGTGCACTAAGGAAAAGCAGGGCTCTGTGCACTCAGGACAAGCAAGGCTCTGTACACTGAGGACAAGCAAGGCTCTGTACACTGAGGACAAGCAGGGCTCTGTACACTGAGGACAAGCAGGGCTCTGTGCAGTGAGGACAAGCAGGGCCCTGTGCACTTAGCACAAGCAGGGCCCTGTACACTGAGGACAAGCAGGGCCCTGTACACTGAGGACAAGCAGGGCTCTGTGCACTGAGGACAAGCAGGGTTCTGTGCACTTAGGACAAGCAGGGCTCTGTGCACAGGGAACGAGCAGGGCTCTGTGCACCGAGGACAAGCAGGGCTCTGTGCACCGAGGACAAGCAGGGCTCTGTGCACTGAGGACAAGCAGGGCCCTGTACACTGACGACAAGCAAGGCTCTGTAAACTGAAGAGAAGCAGGACTCTGTACACTGAGGACAAGCAGGGCTCTGTGCACTAAGGAAAAGCAGGGCTCTGTGCACTCAGGACAAGCAGTGCTCTGTAGACTGAGGACAAGCAAGGCTCTGTACACTGAGGACAAGCAGGGCTCTGTACACTGAGGACAAGCAGGGCTCTGTGCAGTGAGGACAAGCAGGGCCCTGTGCACTTAGCACAAGCAGGGCCCTGTACACTGAGGACAAGCAGGGCCCTGTACACTGAGGACAAGCAGGGCTCTGTGCACTGAGGACAAGCAGGGCTCTGTGCACCGAGGACAAGCAAGGCTCTGTGCACCGAGGACAAGCAGAGCTCTGTGCACCGAGGACAAGCAGGGCTCTGTGCACCGAGGACAAGCAGGGCTCTGTGCACCGAGGACAAACAGGGCTCTGTGCACCAAGGACAAGCAGGGTTCTGTGTACCGAGGGCAAGCAGGGCTCTGTACATCGAGGACAAGCAGGGCTCTGTGCACCGAGGACAAGCAGGGCTCTGTGCACCGAGGACAAGCAGGGCTCTGTGCCCCGAGGACAAGCAGGGCTCTGTGCACCGAGGACAAGCAGGGCTCTGTGCACCGAGGACAAGCAGGGCTCTGTACACCGAGGACAAGCAGGGCTCTGTACACTGAGGACAAGCAGGGCTCTGTGCACCGAGGACAAACAGGGCTCTGTGCACTCAGGACAAGCAGGGCTCTGTGCACTCAGGACAAACAGGGCTCTGTTCACTGAGGACAAGCAGGGCTCTGTGCAGTGAGGACAAGCAGGGCCCTGTGCACTTAGCACAAGCAGGGCCCTGTACACTGAGGACAAGCAGGGCCCTGTACACTGAGGACAAGCAGGGCTCTGTGCACTGAGGACAAGCAGGGTTCTGTGCACTTAGGACAAGCAGGGCTCTGTGCACAGGGAACGAGCAGGGCTCTGTGCACCGAGGACAAGCAGGGCTCTGTGCACCGAGGACAAGCAGGGCTCTGTGCACTGAGGACAAGCAGGGCCCTGTACACTGACGACAAGCAAGGCTCTGTAAACTGAGGAGAAGCAGGACTCTGTACACTGAGGACAAGCAGGGCTCTGTGCACTAAGGAAAAGCAGGGCTCTGTGCACTCAGGACAAGCAGTGCTCTGTAGACTGAGGACAAGCAAGGCTCTGTACACTGAGGACAAGCAGGGCTCTGTACACTGAGGACAAGCAGGGCTCTGTGCAGTGAGGACAAGCAGGGCCCTGTGCACTTAGCACAAGCAGGGCCCTGTACACTGAGGACAAGCAGGGCCCTGTACACTGAGGACAAGCAGGGCTCTGTGCACTGAGGACAAGCAGGGCTCTGTGCACCGAGGACAAGCAAGGCTCTGTGCACCGAGGACAAGCAGAGCTCTGTGCACCGAGGACAAGCAGGGCTCTGTGCACCGAGGACAAGCAGGGCTCTGTGCACCGAGGACAAACAGGGCTCTGTGCACCAAGGACAAGCAGGGTTCTGTGTACCGAGGGCAAGCAGGGCTCTGTACATCGAGGACAAGCAGGGCTCTGTGCACCGAGGACAAGCAGGGCTCTGTGCACCGAGGACAAGCAGGGCTCTGTGCCCCGAGGACAAGCAGGGCTCTGTGCACCGAGGACAAGCAGGGCTCTGTACACCGAGGACAAGCAGGGCTCTGTACACTGAGGACAAGCAGGGCTCTGTGCACCAAGGACAAACAGGGCTCTGTGCACTCAGGACAAGCAGGGCTCTGTGCACTCAGGACAAGCAGGGCTCTGTACACTGAGGACAAGCAAGGCTTTGTACACTGAGGACAAGCAGGCTCTGTACACTGAGGTCAAGCAGGGCTCTGTACACTGAGGACAAGCAGGGCTTTGTACACTTAGGACAAGCAGGGCTCTGTGCAGTGAGGACAAGCAGGGCTTTATGCAGTGAGGACAAGCAGGGCTCTGTACACTGAGGACAGGCAGGGCTCTGTGCAGTGAGGCTCAGTGACACCCTCCCGGCTCATACATCAGGTTGATTGACAAGCCAGGAGCCTGCACATTGCCCTGCTTGTCCACCAACTCTTCCTGTATTTGGTCACCCAAAAATATACAAATTTTTCAACCACTTAAGGACCCTGGGCGTACCTGTACGTCCTGATTCCGCTCCTGTTCTATAACGCAGGGCCACAGCATTCCGAACAGCTGTAGTACACGAGGAGGGTCCCCTTTCCTGCCTCCTGGTGTCCAATCGCCGAATAACTGCTCAGTGCCTGAGATTCAGGCATGAGCAGTCACGCGGCAGAATAATCGATCAATGGTGTCCTATGAGAAACCATTGATCAATGTAAAAGATCAGTGTGTGCAGTGTTATAGCCCCCTATGGAAGTTATAACATGGCAAAAATAAAAGTGAAAAAAGTTAATAAGGATCACCCCTTCCCTAATAAAAGTTTGCATCACCCCCCTTTTCCCATTTAAAAATGTGTGGTATCTCCACGTGCGGAAATGTCCAAGTTAGAAAAATTTGTAGTTAATTGAACCACATGGTCAATGGCGTACGCGCAAGTCCAAAATAGCGTATGTTTGTTCACTTTGTATATCATGAAAAAATGAATAAAAAGTCAAATCAATACAAAAATGGTACCGCGGTAAGGAGGAAAATCCGAAAGTGCAAAAATGCAAAAACCCTGGGTCCTTAAGGGGTTAACCAAAGCATATTACAAAATATACATATAATAGCTGTACACCCTGCACCCGGTCCCGGTGTTTAAAATGGGGCCACGCTGTGACCCCGCATCACACTGGGTTGGTACCCTGGGCCCTGGGCTAACAGGGTGCAGCACCGATCGTTGTGCCGCGTGCTATTAATCCTTCAGACGTGGTGATCAAAGTTGATTGCCGCGCTGAAAATGAAAATAAACGCTTCCCGGCAGCTCAGTCAGGCTGATCAGGACTATAGCGATAAGATTGCGATGTCCAGATCAGCTAGGACGCAAGCGGAGGTCCCCTTACCTTGCTCTGTCGCGTCCGATCAGCGTTTGATTGCTCCAAGCCTTACTACAGGCTTGAGCAATCAAGCTCCTATTACGCTGATCCATGCAAAGCTAGGGCTTTGCAGGGATCCCCTATGGGACCTATAACACTGCAAAAAAAAAGTGGAAAAAAAAAGTTAACAAAGGTCATTTAACCCCTTCCCTAATAAAAGTTTGATTCACCCCCCTTTTCCCATATAAAAAAAAACTGTGTAAATAAAAATAAACATATGTGGTATCGCCGCGTGCGTAAATGTCCGAACTATAAAATTATATCGTTAATGAAACCGCATGGTCAATGGTGTACGCACAAAAAAATTCCAAAGTCCAAAATAGTGAATTTTCGGTCACTTTTTCTATCATAAAAAAATCAATAAAAAGTGATCAAAACGTCTGATCAATGCAAAAATGGTACCGATAAAAACTTCAGAACACAGCACAAAAAATTAGCCAGCATATCGGCCCGTACGCAGAAAAATAAAAAAGTTATAGGGATCAGAAGATGACAATTTTAAACATATAAATTTTCCTGCATGTAGTTTTCAGAAGTACAACAAAATCAAACCGATATAAGTAGGGTATCATTTTAACCGTATGGACCTACAGAATAAAGATAAGGTGTCATAAGGTGCACTGCGTAGAAATGGAAGCCCCCAAAAGAAACAAAATGAAATTTTTTCTTCAATTTTGTCGCACAATGAATTTTTTTTCCGTTTCGCCGTGGATTTTTGGGTAAAATGACTAATGTCACTGCAAAGTAGAATTGTTGGCGCAAAAAATAAGCCATCGTATGGAATTTTATGGGCAAAAATGAAAATGGAAAAACGCTGAGTCCTTAAGTGGTTAATAATGTATTGCATATGTGTTATAGGATGAGCATTAGGACATTACAATTAAAGCATACCTCCAATGCTTTTTTTGAAAAATGAAAAAAATCCTGCAGCACTGTGCACAATAGTAATTTTCCTAAATTACATTATTTTAAATTCAGCACCTAAATGTCTGAACACGGAAAATCAGACATTGCTTTTGAATTGTGGTTCAACAGAATCATTTTGAAAAACAAAATAATGAAACTGGCCTGGACAAAAACAACAGTACCCCTAGAAAAGATGGTAAATAATTTGACAGTGGGAATATGTTAATCACAGGTGTCACTTGCCTATTAGAAGAGGGATAAGCAGTTACTGTACTGTTTGGTACCATGGTGTGTGGTTTCGACCACAGAAAGCATAGCACTAGTGGGACCGATGGTGGTAGGCATGGTGGGGATACTGTTAGGCATCAAAAAGGCCCATAATCAGACATCAGAAGTTTATTCTGAGAGGAGTGGCAGGGATGATGAGGTGGAGTTTGATTAGATGGAAACAGCTGATGAGAAGGTAACGCATGTAGAGCAGGAGGTTAGTGCTACTATCAGCGAACAAGAGAGCGGTGGAGGTGCGGCCAGGACATCTGTCAAACATACCAGACATAGGCCTCCTGTCATGATCAGCTCAACAAAAATTACCAGACTCGCCTCCTTTGTCACTTTATAAATGAGACATTTCGTGTTCACTAATACTAACACCTTAAACATTTACATTTTTATTAAACTTGATGTTTTTACATTTTTTTTATCCTTGCAGTGCAGACTCACCTCCTCAGTCACTTCATAAATGAGTTGTCAAAAAATGTTTTAAACATTTTCAAGAAGCAGTGAACGAGCACAGCAATAGTGGTAAGTGTGGTGGTGAGATTGTAAGGCATCAGGGGGGATATGCTGAGAGGGAGCAAGTAGTCCATGACCAGACATCAGAAGTTGATGCTGAGAGGAGTGGCGGCGATGATGAGGAGTTTGATAATGACAGTGTAGTGTTGGACAGGATGTAGGAACAAGTATGGACATTTATCAACGGGTTTAGTCAGGTTTTCTTTACTATAATTGTCGCAAAATTGTCGCAACTGCGACTACGTGATTTTTCGTGCGACATTTTGACTGGAAAGCGAGAAAAGCAAGTTTTCCAAAAATTTACTACGTAGTAATAATTTTTAAATGGACTACGGGTAGTCAGGTATTTATTTACTGCGACAGTCGCAACTGCGCAAAGAAAAGTTGCAACAGGGTTAAAAATTGACTAAATTTACTCCAGCTCAAACATGGAGAAGAAAAAGCTACTACCAAAGTAAAAAAGGAAAAATTGCTTACATGAAAGAAAATTATCAACAGGCTGAAACTAGTTGATAAATAAGTCACATATAAGCAAAAAAAAAAGTAAGGAAAAAATTACAAAAAAAAAGAATAGATAAGCAAACATTGATAAATGGGCAGTAGGGTAGTGGTACCGCCTTCGAAGAAGAGCAAAGCTGAGGTAGGGCCGGAACACCTGTCAAATCTATTAGACATAGGCCTGCTGGTCTGATCAGCTCAGGAGTAGGTGACAACGACGCTGCCCGAGAGGAGGGGCACAGTGGAGTGGTGATGTACCTGTCCGGTATTCTGCTGTGTGGAAATTATTTTCTAATTTGCCAGAAAACATGGCACTGTGCCATCTCTGCAAACAGAAAGTAAGCAGTGGCCAGGGTACAAGTATAGGAACTATGTTTCTATGTAGGCACTTAAAGCGCCATCACAAGACGGCGCAAGATAGTTGAGATGCCCTACAATATGAAGAAAAACTTGCCCCTGCTGCTGCCCCTGCAAATCCCTCTCATCTGTCTAGCAGCTAGGCCTCATCCACAGGCTACAAATACAACCAGTCCACCACAGCCTGTTAGCTGGCTACAACTATCACCCGTCTACCATCACCCTTGTTGCTGCTACCAGCCAGGCTTACACAACCCATGATCTCCATGATCATGATCTTTTTATATAAAAACTATTTCTTCTTCACTATGTCGGGACACCAAACCTTTTGCAAGTTTTGGAATGTTTGGAAAAATCCCTTTTGTCTTCACTTGCTAGACTCCAAACCTGTTGCTACTGATAAAAGGGAGAATTTTTGGAACACTTGGAAAAAGTTATTGTGTCTTCTGATACCTTTGTGTGTACTTTGACACTGGCAGGCATCAGTCCACAAATAGGGAGTCTTGATTTTAGTGCTAAAAAGCATACAAAATCCGCTGTTGCAGTGTGTATTTGAACAACTTGTTAGTTGCCATCAGTTCCCACATGTCACCATAAGGCTATGTTTACACGGCAGAATGTCCATGCGAAATTCTGCATTAATATTCTGTAAAAACATTCCACAGCAGCAGAGTCCCATTGATTTCAATGGGATTCTGCTGCTCAGTTTTCATTGCCGAATTTCAGCAGCAGCAACATCTGCAGAGGAAATTCTGATTCCGGTGTCCACAAAAACATTGATCCTGTTCAATGTTTTTGAAGATTCTGCCCAGAAATGCATTGCCGTCTAAAAGACGGCGCATTTCCGAGTGGTCCTAGTGCTGGCTTGTCCCATCAGCGCTCCATTGTCTGTTGAATGTCTGCATGGAAATTTTCTGTGCAGACATTCTACCATGTGAACATAGCCCTACTCATTTACTAAGCCTTGAAAATAATTTAAGACAATTTGAATACATTCCTAGGTGATCCTAACAGTGTTTAGAGCTCTTAGGCAGTGTTATACTCCTGTTTTGTGGCTTTCATTCTTTGCATGTGACTACAAACAAGACTTTTTGAAAAGATTGGAAGCCCTTCAAACCGAACTTCTGAAACGTTCACTCAACTCTACTGCATAGTATGGCAGGTAGGTAAGTAGATCAGCCAGGCCTGAATACAGAATTCCAAGGAAAGCATACAAAGAAGTAAGTAAAATTCCACTAGGTAGATCAAATGGGTGGCATACATGGATGGTCCAAAGATGCCAAAGCTGATATCTGCAGGGAGAAACATAATAGTACTAATTCTTGACAATTTGGCAAAATCAAAAGAGTAAGCCTTCTTTTCTGTTCTGCTTTAATTGTGCTCCAGCAATGTAATGTTTTAAAATGTAACTTTTAACATTTAATTTACTTATTATAGCCAAATTAATAAAAGAATTAATAAAAACAATAAGGGTTGATAAATTTGGCACACATAAGCAAGAAAAAAATAAATCACTCCTGAACACCATCATGTGGAGTGGTCTGTTTGGTACAACTGTTTCTACTGTTTATACCTCTCATTGCAGAGATACAAATCTCATCTGGTATTAAAATCAGCAAAAAAAACTGTGCCTGCCTGGGAGCTTCATGGCATGGGGTTCCATAGCCTAGTAGCCAAGCACAATTGTAAACTTCGGATAGAATGGTGTGCCCCCACTGGACTCTTGAGCAAGGGAAACATGTTCTGTGGAGTAACGAATAACACTTCTCTATCTGGCATCTGATAGACAAGTCTGAGTTTGGCAAATACCCGAGAACAAGTTGGGGACCAGGAATGAGATGAGGGGCATGTTAGGGACTAGGCGTTAGAGGGGAGCAATGCTGTGGACTAAGTATGAGTGGGGAACAAGGAGTGATATGGGCAACTATGCTGGGGAGGAGGATAAGATGGAAAGCCATGCTAGGGACAAGAATTAGATTAGGAGACTTGCTGTTGGCTAGGAATGAGTTGGGTAGTCATGCTGGTGACTGTGAATGATAGCGCATACCAGTAAAACCACAGTTGTGGAGGCTCTTGATAAATATTAGTCAAGCATGTAATAACCATGGGATTTACCTGTGCTTGCTATGGAACTGTAGAAATAAGCATTAAACCAGGCATGTGATTTTGCCACATGGTTCTTGAAAGTGTGGTGATTATGGTAGCACAACCACTATCTGTACCCCTAGAATTGTTCCTAACAGCCACTCATTGCCTCTATGTGGTAGCGGGGTGTGATGAGGGCAGATGTTGTTACCCTAGGGGCAGATGGCATTCACCCCTTGTATTTGTGATGCCAGGGTGTGGTTTAGCCTAAAACCACCCGAAGGTATACAGCTGGATCCTGGGCTAGGCACTGGGGCAATAAAGACTCCGACGCCAAGTTACAGACAAAGGTAGCTTTACTGATGAGGGTAAACAGTTGGTAAAGTCTATACAGTTCAGCCAGGGCCCAAGGAGGTGACCAGTGACGCAGAGACCTTAAGGGCTTGCTGGAACTTGTAATAGGACTGGACAATTGAATGCCGACCATGCTGACTTTACAGATGAAAGGGATTGACTTGACTAAAGCTGTGACTTTAGCTTACTTGAATTGATGGTGGCTGCAAGACTTGACTTTGAGGTCTCCAACACTCTGGACACACACACTAGGCACGACTGCACTGGACCTCAGCAGGAAGCAAGAGAGAAGCTAGCTCCACCCAGGGCTTATATGGGGAGACTAGCAGGGAGCCCATAGGTCACTCTTGGGATCACCTGGTCACTGGTACCTCCTGGTTAACAATCACATGACATAACTCTTAAAGATACAACACATTTTATAATACAATACACTGCAGAACATATGTACAGGGGGGGAAACAGGTGTAAGGGGTCCTGGGGACACTGAAGGAGGATGCCTGACAGGACAGCAAGGGTACGGGGCAACATCTCCCGTACAGGGCCACCACATCTAAATCAACAAATGCAAATAGACTTGTCTTCTGTTACATTTTTAGGACCCATTATTGTGTGAAGAGGTCCACCAGAAGGCCCACTGGTGAATATTTTTGTAAGTCAAAAATAAAGATTTTAGTTTTATCCCTACAATCGATTTTAGTCGGATATGAGGGTAAAGTTAACTTCTGCCAATGAATGGTCATTCTCACCTTGAGCTATTATATGAAATAGCCTTTCAGCATGCAGTAAAACCATAGCAGCTAGATGTTGATTGTAACGAATTTCTGCAAGATTAATCTTTGTTGATACAAAAACATATTTCTTAGGGTGTTCAACATATTTTAGAACAGCAGCCTGTCTCTCTAAGATTTCTATCTTAGTCCGCCACCCACATATAAAAAACACCATTGACATTAAAATTTGAAATGGGAAGATGAAAGCTCGGAAAAGCACATATAAAATGAAAATGAATATATATATAAATTTCTGATTGCAGAAAAAAATGCATGTCATAAAGAGAGAAACATTTTAGAGAAAAAAATATTTTTAAATCAACTGATGCCAGAAAATTATACAGATTTAAAAAAATGCAAGCCTTCCAGTACTTATCAGCTACTGTACGCCCCAAGGAAGTTGTGTAGTTCTTTCCGGTCTGACCACAGTGCTCTCTGCTGCCACCTCTGTCCGTATCAGAAACTGTCCAGAGCAGAAGAAAATCCCCATAGCAAACCTTTCCTGTTCCAGAGAGGTGGCAGCAGGGAGCACCGTGTCACATTGGATTGCATGACTTCCTCAGAAGCATACAGCAGCTGATATGTACTGAAAGGCTTGAATTAAAAAAAATAATAATCTGTATAACTTTCTGCCAGTTGATTTGAAAGCATTTTTTTTCCTCTGGAAAGAATTGTTACATTTTACTGCACTTTTTAATACAAATTTTAGACAGTGACAAAAATAATTAATAATAATTTATGTGAAAATATGCTGATGGTCACATGAGGTTGTGGCGGCTACTAATACAAGTTTGGGACTAATTATCCATAATACAGTTTATAGAGGGCAGAAGAAATTCTTGAATAACCAGAACCACTGATAATTAGACTAAAATGTGCCCAACAGCAATTATAAATTTCCACTTGCTTTCTCTACACTGCCATGGGTATTCAACTTTCCTCCACTTTTTGCATTGTTAAGGAGAAATTATAGCAGGAAGTAGTCATTTACCACAGTGTCACAGAACAGAGATTTTTTTCTCGATAAATTGTGGACCTTTTCAGCTAAATGTTTCTATGTTGGAGATCTCTGTTGTGTAATGCATGTGGACTCTGTTCCTCTTCTTTATAGAATTAAACATGTTTTCTTTTTTATGTTACAGCTTAAATATACTAGCTAACAAACCACTTTCTAAAGTATGTATCTGTAAGAAAGAAAGGAAATCAGGCACTGCAACACTGCCAACAATCTTGTGCGGGGGGTAGATAACACATAGGCTGTATAGGACAACCGCATATAGTCCCTTGGGGGTGCACACTTTTAATGAAACAAAGTCCAGGTAATCCAGATGGCAAAGATAAGTGTAATAAAGCAGCACTCACCCCAGATGACTTGTGCAAGCAGGAACGATTCTTTATTCCAAGTAGCGGTAAAACAGGGAGCAGAAGAACATATAGCGGGGAGGACAAAGACCGTAGCCACGGTCAGACGCGGGGGCACACCAATGAACAGCAACTAGTTTCGTGTCACACCGACGCTTCTTCCGGCTGCAGGTGTACCTGCAGCCGGAAGAAGCGTCGGTGTGACACGAAACTAGTTGCTGTTCATTGGTGTGCCCCCGCGTCTGACCGTGGCTACGGTCTTTGTCCTCCCCGCTGTATGTTTTTCTGCTCCCTGTTTTACCGCTACTTGGAATAAAGAATCGTTCCTGTTTGCACAAGTCATCTGGGGTGAGTGCTGCTTTATTACACTTCTCTTTACCATCTGGACTTTCTAAAGTATACTGTGGTGAGGGTACCATAGAGCCAATACCCCATACAGCCAGGAATGTAACAATGGCCCCCAGGTCTACATCTGCCATATACCAGAACCTATTAAGAACTGTCTAAAGAGGGGCTTTTTAGGCTGCCAACGTGAAGTTTTCAGCGCATATTTTATTTGATGCGCCCATTTTCTTGGAAAATGTGTGTGCATTTTATTTTGCAGCTGCATATCCACTGATTACTGCCACAATTTTGTGGATAATTGGCGTGAGAATTAAATACGAGCTAAATTTTATGTTGTGTGAACCCAGCCTTATACATATATATACAGGAATATTGTAACGTACTATAGAAACATTTAGGAGATTGGATGTCCATGTTCCATAGAGGGACTAAAAGTAACCTTTAAAAAAGTTTGATATAAACTGCTACAACAAAATATAAAACATTTCTAGAAATTGGTAAAAAAAAAACAACAAAAAAAGACAACATTAAACTACTTATTATCCCTTTAAGGCTAAGTTTCTACTTGCTTTTTTTTAGGGGGGGGGGGGACGCCAAGAAAAATGCCAATTCTGCCGCATGGCGTGTTTTTGGCCAAAAAACGCTGCGGCCAGATGTTAGCTGTAAATCAATGAGAAATCGCAAAAATCTTTTTCCACTTTGCGTTTTTCAGTTTGGTGTTTTTTTGAAAAGAAATGTTGGCATTTTTTCACTCTTTTTTTGCATTTTTCAGCTTCTTGGCGGTCTTGCAAAATCACAGCATGTTGAGCCACTGGCGTTTTTTCCCCTGAAATCGTGGCGTTTTTCATCCATAGAAGTCTATGGGAGTAAAACGGCAAGAAAAACGCCATGTGGGTTTTAACTTTGACGTTTTTTTCAGGCAGTTTTTATTCTCTTTAGGACTTTTTATTCTCTTTAGATACAGTAGTGATGGAAAAAATAGTATTTATCGAAATGTATCTTTTTTATAACAACATTTTTATAATTTTTTTTACAGGGATAAATTTATGTGTGTGGGCAGGGCACTAAAAATGTAGCCGACAATAATAAAAATGTAGTGTGTGTGTGTTTTTCACTTTTTTTTCTTTTTTTTAGGTGGTACTACTACTCCCAGCATGGAAAACACACTGTTCCATGATGGGAGTAGTAGTACCTGTACTAATTGACAGATCGCTCTGGGTTCCGTTGCGATCCTCCTGTATAATGTATAGATGCGGCCAGCCGCTCTTCTATGGTTCCCTACACTGACGTATATATACACCTATTCATATTTATATTATATATATATATATATACACATATTCATATTGGCGAGATGGTTCCAGCCAATCACAACTCTGTGGGAAATATGAATAGGTGGACATATACATCAGTGCAGGGGACCATAGAAGAGCGGCCGGCCATATCTATACATTATACAGTAGGATCACAGCGGGTGTCAGAAGTGACATCCACTGTGATCTTTCCTTAACTGCAGGTACTACAGCTCCCAACATGGAACATAGTGTGCTCCATGATGGGAATAGTAGTACCTGCAGTTAAGGAAAGATCACAGTGGGTATCACTCCTTACATCTGCTGTGATTGTCCCTTCTATTGCAGAGATGCGGAGCGGCTCTATACAGCGCTCACATCACTGCCCTGTACTCCGGCCGGTGATGTGAATAGAACATCACTCATTCATATTTCCCTCTGAGAGCGGTGATTGGCTACAACCATCCAGCAAATCCCCACTCTGAGTTGAAAATATGAATGAGTGATGTTCTATTGACATCACTGGCCGGAGTACAGAGCAGAGATGCGAGTGCTGTATAGATCTGCTCCACATCTCTGCTATATTATGGACGATCGCATCGGGCGATATGTCTATTAGTACAGGTACTACTACTCCCATCATGGAAAAGTGTGTTCCATGCTGGGAGAAGTAGTACTACCTAAAAAATGTCAAAAACAATAGAGAAAAAAAGTGAAACACACACTTTATTAAAAATTTATTAACAGTTCGTTATAAAAAAAATATAAATTTTGTTAAATAATTTTTTTCTCCATCACTACTGCATCCTTTTTTTTTTTTTTGGTGCCCAAGTAATTTTGGGTACCAAAAAAAAAAAAAAAAAAAAAAACGCCAAAGGGGTCAAAAATGCAATTTCCACACAAATTAAAAAACACCAGAAAGAACGCCGGAAACGCAGGAAATTGCACTGGCGTTTTTTCAGGGATTTTTTCTTGCATTTTTTTCAAACCAAAAAACACAGGACAAAAAAACAAGTAAAAACTAAAATCTTCAAGGCTTGACAATGTCTGTGTGAGATGGCCAAAACATCGCTGGAAACACTAGATGAATAAAGCCACACATTAATTCATTTCAAATAGGAGTGCTGCTGATTCTTTACTTTCGTATATATTATTGCACAGTTATTCCTTTTAGATTAGCTTTAGTTATAACGAGTTCCAGTACTCTGGAGGAAAACAAAAATTTTAATTAACTAGTGCCAGAAAGCAAACAGATTTGGAAATAACTTTTTTTTTTTTTTTAAATCTTAACCCTTACAGTACCCTGCTCCAGAGGAAGTTGCATAGTTGTTCCAGTCTGACCACAGTGCTCTCTGCTGCCACCTCTGCCTGTGTCAGGGACTGTCAGGGAGCACATCCCCATAGCATACCTCTCCTGCTCTGAATAGTTCCTGACACGGATAGAGGTGGCAGCGGAGAGCATTGTGATCAGGTACTATACAGCAGATTATAAGTACTGGAAGGCTAAAGAGTACCTATCACCAAACTAAACTTTAAATACATTGTTCCTTATGTAATTACAAGACAATTTGCTATTTACTTGCCTTTATATGTTTTTAATGTGATTAAAACAACGGCAACTAGGTGGCTCTGGTCTGTTCCCTGTGCAAGTCAAACAGTTGGTTTGGTCTCCTCCAGATCTGGCAGCAGACCAAACTCAGGAAGTGCATGCGGGTCATGGTGAGGCACAGCTCTCGCAGGCTTCAGTGATGTCCCGCCTGCTGGGGAACGCCCACTTTCTCCTGCCGGGAGCTCATACAATGTGTGCAAGGGGAAAGGTGAGATACACAGCTTTTTAAAGCTCAGAAGGTTTTTTTTAAGGGCAGGAGGTGTGTTAGGAGTAGTTAGGGAAAATAATCTGAGTTAGTTTAGAAAATGGGGTTTGATGACAGGTACTCTTTAATTTTTTTTTTTTTTATATGGAAGTAATTAGCAAATCTCTATAACTGAACTCCTTTACTGTTTTTTACACCTTTTTAATCTTTATAACTAGTACCCCTTTAAAACCAATTTAAATGCAGGGTATGAAGGAATAGTAAGATACTTAAGTGTGACAGCATAAAGAATATGTTTAGTGAGCAAGAACAGTGCAAAATGCATGTTTGACACAATTTATCACTTTTTAACACTCAGAAACCATATCCGCTTGTATGCAATATTAAGCAATACTTCAGTCTTATCTCCCTTCCTTATGGGGATATTGCTGTTTATCTACAAAGAAGCAGGGTCCATCTAGAGCACCCAGTTTTACCTCCTTCTTTTTTTTTTTAAAGTCCTACACATGTTTTGCAAGCCGCACATAGCTGATAAAAGTCAGGAAGTTCCTGTTATCAGTTTTCTCTGTTCTGAATTCTACTTACAAACTTAAGCCTCTATGTGGCTTTTATGAGTCACTGTTTATCATTATCACTTCTGCCTAAATTCAGTATGGAGCAGTGAAGATATTCCATTCCTCATTTATATTTAGAGCATGCACAAGTAGAGTCAGCTATAGTGAACTAGAACTATAAAACAACATAATAAAACAAATGCAAGGTAGTAAGCTGACCAGAGATTCTGGTTCTCCAGGAAGATTTTTTTGGGGGGAAATCAATTTAGCCATTGTCAGACATGTGGATATTAATATGTTACACATAGACATATAAATCTGACACTAAGGAGGTATTAATCATTAGTGCAGGTTTTTGCGTAATACGAAACCTGCTGTACAAGTGTGTGGTTTTTCCAGTTGCTGAGCAAAATATATTATGTTGCGCACATGAAATTTGCGCAAATAACAGGAAGCCCCTAAATCATTCCTACAGCACCTCGTCACTGGAGTACAAAAATAATTTTTGCGCAAGTGCTAAATTTAGTGCATTAACTAGCGCATCTGCTAGCCACCCCCTCTGGAACAGCACAACAAGAAAATGACAAATCCAGCACAGACAACATAAAAATAGAGCAAAATTAGTGATGTCACAAAACAGCGATAATGCACAAAGTGCAAGTATAATGTTGTGAAGTTATAACACAGAAATTATACGAGCAGTGACATCACAATACATGACTAATACACAGATTGGGGTTAGTATATACAGTGACAGCATAGCAAAGGAAAAAATGTGTCTCTTTTATAAAAGTGTCTAAAAGAAAAATGCTCCATGTTGTCCATAGCAACCAATCAGAGCTTGCCTTTTTTGCACTGCTCTGGATAAACTAAAGGGGCAATCTGGTTATGATTTTTATTTGTTTATTCCTCCCATTGGTAGTTTGTTCAGATTGTAATTTATATTTATTAAATGTTTTGAGGCGTTTGTCCCGTTTCTGTACTCTTACAGACAGGAAGTCTTGAAAAACGCTAATTATCATGTTCTCTCATCTCAAACTAAGTCTCTTTTTCTCTGTAGCCCCACCCTTCTGAGACAGAGACCACGTCATTTTAGTACTGCCTGGTGTGCCTGGCTACTGCAGTGTCTCTTGTTAAGCCAGGCCCCCAGGCTTGTCGTGTGCATTTATGTTGGGGCAGGGATTCTGTGGCCAATAGGAGTTAGTCAACAGTCAGAATGGAGCTGCACTGACTGCTGGGAATTGTAGTCTGAAAGCGGCATGGGCAGGAAAGAGCGGGACATGTAGTAAAGTGGGGCGCCATAACAAAACACTTGGGAGTGCTTCCTAGTTTTCCACATACCCCTTTCATAATCGACAGTGATCACTAACTGGACCTTACCTGTTTTGTGGAGATTACCTTCCTTAACAGCTTGGACCCCATAGCAAAGTGGTCTCAACCTGTGGCTCTCCAGATGTTTAAAAATTTTAAAGGAAAAGTATCATGGACAAAAACTTATCCCCTATCCGCAGAATAGGGGATAAGTTTTAGATCACAGCGGGTCAGAACGCTGGCACCCCCACACCCCCGCGATCTCCTGTATGGAGCCCGGCTCTCGGCTCTCCTCCATAGTGGTGCGTCTCGCGACCCCCGTCCGAAGCGAACGGCTTCCCCGTAGAGCTATATGGAAGGGGCGTGGTGGCCCCCACTTTGGGCAGGGGTCATGATGCGCCGCTGTGCAAGAGAGCCGGGGCTCCATACAATCCTAAATTTCATCAAGTACTAAATCTCTATAAGAGATACGCGAACTTTTGAAAATCAATTTGGCTGATTCGCCGAATTTTTCAAACAAATTCAGCTCGGTCCAAATTCATTCGCGCCGAATCTATATTAAAATTCAATTCCAACAGCCGGTGGTCAGTATCCACAGTTCCCTGTTTCTGCTAGTCCTTGGCAATATTCCTTTTATTACTGGTATCAATATGGCAATAATGCTGGGAGAGCAACACAAAGATACCCACATGTTTCCTACAATACACAGTCAATATATGGAGACCATATAGTGGCTGAATGACAGCTTGGAGTTGGCTGAAGCATGAAGAGAGACCATATAGTGTCTGAATGACACAGCCTGGAGTTGGCTGAAGCATGAGGAGACCATATAGTTGCTGAATGACACAGCCTGGAGCTGGACGCAGCATGAGTAGACACTAGGGCTTCCCAATCCCTAAGATTAACCCCTTGGGGACAGAGCCCATTATGACCCTAAGGACGGGAGCATTTTTTGCAAATCTGACCACTGTCACTTTAAGCATTAATAACTCTGGGATGCTTTTACTTATAAATTTGATTCCGAGATTGCTTTTTCGTGACATATTCTACATTATGTTAGTGGTAAATTTTCGTCGATACTTGCATCATTTCTTGATGAAAAATTAAAAAATGTCATGAAAAATTGGAAAATTTAGCATTTTTCTAACTTTGAAGCTCTCTGCTTATAAGGAATATGGATATTCCAAATAAATTATATTGATTCACATATACAATATGTCTACTTTATGTTTGCATCATAAAGTTGACATGTTTTTACTTTTGGAAAACATCAGAGGGCTTCAAAGTTCAGCAGCAATTTTCCAATTTTTCGCAAAATTTTCAAAATCGGAATTTTTCAGGGACCAGTTCAGGTTTGAAGTGGATTTGAAGGGTCTTCTGGTTAGAAATACCCCATAAATGACCCAATTATAAAAACTGCACCCCTCAAAGTATTCAAAATGACATTCAGTAAGTGTGTAAACCCTTTAGGTGTTTCACAGGAATAGCAGCAAAGTGAAGGAGAAAATTCAAAATCTTCATTTTTTACACTCGCATGTTCTTGTAGACCCAGTTTTTACAAGGGGTAAAAGGAAAAAAATCCTCTCAAAATTTGTAACCCAATTTCTCTTGAGTAAGAAAATACCTCATATGTGTATGTCAAGTGTTCGGCGGGTGCACTAGAGGGCTCAGAAGGGAAGGAGCAACAATAGGATTTAGGAGAGTGAGTTTTTCTGAAATGGTTTCTGGGGGGCATGTCCCATTTAGGAAGCCCCTATGGTGCCAGGACAGCAAAACCCCCCCACATCGCACACTATTATGGAAACTACACCCCTCAAGGAACGTAACAAGGGGTATGGTGAGCCTAAATACCCCACAGGTGTTTGACAACTTTTTGTTAAAGTCGGATGTGTAAATGAAAAAAAAATTTTTTTCACTAAAATGCTGTTTTTCCCCTAAATTTTACTTCTTTACAAGGGGTAATAGGAGAAAATGCCCCCCAAAATTTGTAACCCCATTTCTTCTGAGTATGGAAATACCCCATGTTTGGACGTCAAGTGCACTGCGAGCGAACTACAATGCTCAGAAGAGAAGGAGCGCTATTGAGCTTTTAGAGAGATAATTTGTAAGGAATGGAAGTCGGGGGCCATGTGAATTTACAAAGCTCCCCCCCCCCCGTAGTGCCAGAACAGTGGACCCCCCCTCCACATGTGACCCCATTTTAGAAAATACACCCCTCACGGAATGTAATCAGGGGTACAGTGAGCATTTACACCCTACTGGTGTTTGACAGATCTTTGGAACAGTGGGCTGTGCAAACAAAAAAATTTCATTTTTCATTTTCACTGACCACTGTTCCAAAAATCGGTCAGACACTTGCGGGGCGTAAATGCTCACTGTACCCCTTATTACATTACGTGAGGGGTTTAGTTTCCAAAATGGGCTCACATGTGGGTATTTATTTTTTTGGGTTTATGTCAGAACCGCTGTAAAATCAGCCACTCCTGTGCAAATCACTAGCGGCATAGGCCATATTCGAATTCGCGAATATTCGCGAATATATGGACGAATATTCGTCATATATTTGCGAATATTCGCATATTCGTTATATTCTCGTTTTATTTTCGTATATGCAAAAATTCGCGTATGCGAAAATTGACATATGTGAAAATTAGCATATACAAAATTAACATACGCGAAAATTTGCATATACGAAAATTAGCATATGCTAATTTTCGCATATGCGAATTTTTGCACGCCAGTCTCACACAGTAGTATTACAGCCTTCTTTACACCACACAAGCTGGAAGCAGAGAGGGGTGATCACTGTGATGTGTACTGTGAAGAAAAAAAAACAAAAAAAAAAAAAACGAATATTCGTAATTACGAATATATAGCGCTATATTCGCGAAATTCGCGAATTCGCGAATATGCGATATTCGTGAATAATATTCGAATTGCGAATATTCGCGAGCAACACTACAAATCACCAATTTAGGCCTCAAATGTACATAGTGCGCTCTCACTCCTGAGCCTTGTTGTGCGCCCGCAGAGCATTTTACACCCACATATGGGGTATCTCCGTACTCAGGAGAAATTGCGTTACAAATTTTGGGGGTCTTTTTTTCCTTTTACCTCTTGTGAAAATAAAAAGTAAAGGGCAACACCAGCATGTTAGTGTAAAAAATTTTTTTTTTACACTAACAGGCTGGTGTAGACCCCAACTTTTCCTTTTCATAAGGGGTAAAAGGAGAAAAAGCCCCCCAAAATTTGTAGTGCAATTTCTCTCGAGTACGGAAATACCCCATGTGTGTCCCTAAACTTTTTCCTTGAAATACGACAGGGCTCCGAAGTGAGAGAGTGCCATACGCATTTGAGGACTAAATTAGGGATTGCATAAGGGTGGACATAGGGGTATTCTACGCCAGTGATTCCCAAACAGGGTGCCTCCAGCTGTTGCTAAACTCCCAGCATGCCTGGACAGTCAGTGGCTGTCCGGAAATGCTGGGAGCTGTTGTTTTGCAACAGCTGGAGGCTCCGTTTTGGAAACACTGCCGTACAATACGTTTTTCATTTTTATTGGGGGGGACAGTGTAAGGGGGTGTATATGTAGTGTTTTACTCTTTATTAGGTGTTAGTGTAGTGTAGTGTAGTGTTTTTAGGGTACATTCACACTGGCGGGTTACGGTGAGTTTCCCGCTAGGAATTTGGCTGCGGCGAAAAATTTGCCACAGCTCATACTTGAAGCAGGAAACTTACTGTAAACCCGCCCGTGTGAATGTACCCTGTACGTTCACATGGGGGGGGGGGGGGCAAACCTCCAGCTGTTTCAAAACTACAACTCACAGCATGTACTGACAGACCGTGCATGCTGGGAGTTGTAGTTTTGCAACAGCTGAAGGCACACTGGTTGGAAAACCTTCAGTTAGGTTCTGTTACCTAACTCAGTATTTTCCAACCAGTGTTCCTCCAGCTGTTGCAAAACTACAACTCCCAGCATGCACGGTCTGTCAGTACATGCTGGGAGTTGTAGTTTTGAAACAGCTGGAGGTTGGTACAGGCTCCTCACAGGTTTGCTGGGACTTCAGAGGTTAATGAGCTTAGGTTTGCTAGCCACTGTGCTACTGAATTTAGGGTATTTTGGAGTTGCAGTTGTCACACAGGATTTGTAGTTTTGAGCTGGATAACTCACGGTTTAGTGGCTGCGGAAGATAAGGCTTTAGGCCTAGCTTGAATTGATGCAGATGATATAGATGTGCTTTCTTTGATATCCCAAGGGTAAGAGAAAGAATTTAGTGTCAGCAGCCCCTTATATATTAAGGTTCTGCAAACCTGTCAGTCCTGACCTAAGGAACTATGGGTATGTCACATGACCCAAAGGTCCTTGAACCTTAACATAACATAATGTATTTAAAGGCACGTGACTTCTAAGGTCCTATAAAGAGGTTTACTATAATTAAAGATATACAGTAAATATATACACCAATATACGTTAATACACATTTATATGAGGCGACTAGGGGTTAACCCTCCAGGAGAGCCCTACTAGCATGGTTGGACTTTGGCTGAGAGAACTTCAGACAAAGGTACAGGACCAAGTCCTCTACTGGGATACCACAGATCCTCTACCTGTGTGGCTGATGACTCGGACCGTATCGGGGAGCGGAGTCTAAGGTGCCGCTGGTCTTCACCAGAGCCCAACGCAAGACAGGATGGGCTTGCTGCGGCAGGCGACACCCAGGTCGCTACCCCCGACACGGCTCGACCACACAGGTAACTGGGCAAGGCGAGGTACCGAAGGAGGAGGCTGTAGCGTAGTCAACGTAGCAGAAGGTCAAGGCAGGCAGCAAAGGTTCATTGTCAAAAAACGTAGCAGGAAGGTCTGGATATACGGGCATGGCAAAACAGACAATAGGGAATGCTTTCTCTCAGGCAATAGGCACTGAAGATCCGGCAGGGGTGTGTGGGAGGTGCAACAACTTATTATGTGCTGTCAGGTACTTTTACTAATTATGGGCATACTGGCCCTTTAAATTTCAGAGACGGGGACGCGCGCACCGGAGCTGACAGAGTGAGAGACGGGATATGAGGACATGTTACTTATATGTCCACTTAAAATATAGGACAGTTAGTTTAACTCTTAACTATAGGAGGTCGGGATAGGAGGTCGAGATAGGAGGTCGATTTAGGAGGACGGGATAGGAAGTCGGGATAGGAGGTCGGGATAGGAGGTTGAGATAGGAGGTCGAGATAGGAGAATGGGATGGTCGGGATAGGAGGTCGAGATAGGAGGTCAAGATAGGAGGTCAAGGATAGGATAGGATAGGAGGACGGGATAGGAGGTCGGGATAGGAGGTCGGGTTAGGATGTCGAGATAGGAGGACGGAATAGGAGGTCGAGAGATGAGGACAGGATAGGAGGAAGGGATATGAGGACGGGATAGGAGGTCGGGATAGGAGATCGAGATAGGAGGACGGATAGGAGGTCGGGATACGAGGTTGGGATAGGAGGACGGGATAGGAGGTCGGGATAGGAGGACAGGATAGGAAGTCGAGATAGGAGGACGGGATAGGAGGTCGGGATAGGAGGTCGGGATAGGAGGTCGAGATAGGAGGACGGGATAGGAGGACGGGATAGGAGGTCGAGATAGAAGGTCGGGATAGGAGGACGGGATAGGAGGTCGGGATAGGAGGACGGGATAGGAGATCGGGATAGGAGGTCGGCATAGGAGGTCAGGATAGGAGGATGAGATAGGAGGTTGGGATAGGAGGTTGGGATAGGAGGTCGGGATAGGAGGTAAAGATAGGAGGTCGAGATAGGAGGTCAAGATGAGAGGAAGGGATAGGAGGATGGGATAGGAGGCCGGGATAGGAGGTCGGAATAGGAGGTTGGGATAGGAGGTCGGGTTAGGAGGTCGAGATAGGAGGTTGAAATAGGAGGACGGGATAGGAGGTAGAGATAGGAGGTCGAGATAGGAGGACGGGATATGAGGACGGGATAGGAGGTCGGGATAGGAGG
Source organism: Hyla sarda (assembly GCF_029499605.1). Lineage (NCBI taxonomy): Eukaryota > Metazoa > Chordata > Amphibia > Anura > Hylidae > Hyla > Hyla sarda. Next base: position 101,082,226 of record NC_079197.1, on the reverse strand, counting down.
TCGAGATAGGAGGTCGAGATATGAGGACGGGATAGGAGGACGGGATAAGAGGACGGGATATGAGGACAGGAGGGAGGTCGGAATAGGAGATTGAGATAGGAGGATGGGATAGGAGGTCAGGATAGGAGGACGGGATAGGAGGACGGGATAGGAGGTCGGGATAGGAGGTCGGGATAGGAGATCGGGATAGGAGGACGGGATAGGAGGTCGGGATAGGAGGTCAGGATAGGAGGACGGGATAGGAGGATGGGATAGGAGGTTGGGATAGGGGGTTGGGATAGGAGGTCAGGATAGGAGGTCGAGATAGGAGGACGGGATAGGTGGACAGGATATGAGGATGGGATAGGAGGTCGGGATAGGAGGTCAGGATAGGAGGACGGGATAGGAGGTCGGGATAGGAGGTCGGCATAGGAGGTCGGGATAGGAGGTCGAGATAGGAGGACGGCATAGTAGGACGGGATAGGAGGTCGGCATAGGAGGTCGGGATAGGAGGTCGAGATAGGAGGACGGGATAGGAGATTGGGATAGGAGGACGGTATAGGAGGTCGGGATAGGAGGTAAAGATAGGAGGTCGAGATAGGAGGTCGAGATGGGAGGAAGGGATAGGAGGAGAGGATAGGAGCTCGGGATAGGAGGTTTGGTTAGGAGGTCGAGATAGGAGGTTGAGATAGGAGGACGGGATAGGAGGAAGGAATATGAGGACGGGATATGAGGACGGGATAGGAGGTCGAGATAGGAGGACAGGATAGGACGGGATAGGAGGTAGAGATAGGAGGTCGAGATAGGAGGACGGGATAAGAGGTCAGGATAGGAGGGATAGGAGGACGGGATATGAGGACAGGATAGGAGGTCGGGATAGGAGGTCGAGATAGGAGGTAGAGATAGGAGGACGGGATAGGAGGACAGGATATGAGGATGGGATATGAGGACTGTTGGCAGTATATAAGCAGCGCGAGAAGGTGGGTTCCCCTGTGCGCAGACTCGGTAAAAGTCCTCAAAGGATGTCGATCTTCAATTCCATGAAACAGCAGATGTAATGTTTCGGGTTGTTTGGATGCCCGTAGACTTTACCCAGAACGGCCTCATTATTATAGGATCATAAATAGTAAATCTATGTTACCCTAATTTAACGTGAGCGATGTCGCGGGCAAAAGCTAGTATTATTATAAGGCCGATGCAAGGGCCGATACTGAATTGCATAAATATCCATGTAGTTTTACGACATGTATATGATTGATATTGTATAGGAATGTTATGTTAATAAAAAAAGATGCATACCCTGTAGTGTCAGTGGAATTACTGTCAGACATAATTATTCCTTGCATATATATATTCCTTGCCAGATAGGTAATTTTAAACTCATCAGGGTGCCCCTTAAAATCAATAAGGCACATTAGCCACTAATGGCTGTGATGAGTACTCACCACTCCGGCAGCCTCCATACATGTTGGGGAATGGACTGTATAGATAACATAACATAAGGTGGACTTGTGGAACACGGTCTTCTCGGGCTTGGAGGCCCTAGGGGGTATAAATGGTAGGGAAAGAAAGTGGGCCTAAAGGGATTTATTGTGCCCTACACTAACAAATTTTGCCCTATTCCTAGGCAGGATGATCAGCCCTAAAAAGGGCGGTCCCGCTCTCCAACCTCCTATAGAACCTCACAGACCCTAACTCATGATGATGACGCTAGCTTGGAGGGCCACCTAAGACCCTCACTATCTACCTATCTGTCACCAAACATAGGAGACTGTGTATTTCAGACTAGAGAAAGCAGGCAAAGTTTAACTGCTCATTCAAACCTGCTGAATCAATGGTATCAAGACGATATATCCACCAACTCTCCTACTGAAGGAGCAGCCGGTCCAAGTCCCCTCCTCTCACTGACGGTGTAATTTTTTCAATCCCAATAAATGTAAGATTTTTACTATTCCCTGCCTGGATGGTATTTATATGTCTTGCTAAGGGGGTATCTCGGTTGTGTTTGATATCCCCCAGATGTTCCAGCACGCGCTTCTTGAACTCCCTCACTGTCTTGCCAATGTATCTGAGGCCAGACTCACATGTGGCCATATAGACAATGTATCGGGAATTACAGTTGATGAACTGTCTGATATTCCCTAATGCAAAAAAGTAACTAGTTTTAGAGATATGGGGGCACGCCTTACAGCGCCCGCAAGGATACGTCCCTAGGGGTCTCGAGGCCCTATCTAACCACGTTTCACGTGATCTTAAATCGGGGGCTAGATGGCTATGTGTTCGGATATCACCTAAATTGTGCCCTCTCCTATATGTGACTGACAGAGCATCTGATATTTCCCCCGCAAGATCACTATCCATCTTGAGGATACTCTAATGTTTGTTTAAGACCTCTCTGATTTGTGGTGCACATTCATCAAAGGTGGCTATGATCCTCGTATGATCCTGACCTTCATCATGTTGTCTTGGTAACAATAATGTCTCTCTGGGGGTATCAGACGCTCTTTTGTATGCAGATGTGAGAACATGTTCTGGATATCCCCTTTCTCTGAAGCACATTCTTAGCTTATGAGCTTCCTTCACAAAGTTTTCATGTTTGGAGCAGTTCATCCTGAGGCAGAGATACTGCCCCCTTGGGATCCCCCTTTTAAGGGGGCCCGGGTGGCAGCTCTCCCACCTCAGAAGACTATTGGTGGCAGTGGGTTTTCTGTGGATGTTTGTGCTGATGCTTCCATCTAGTTCTTTTTGTATGAGGATGTCCAAAAACGCGAGTTGTGTTGTACCTATCTCATAGGTAAAGTAAAGTCCAATGTCATTACGATTGAGAGAGTCCACAAATTGGTCATTAGAGCCATACCAAAGAATAAGAATATCGTCAATGAATCTGGCTCAAAAAAGGGCCAGCTCATTGAAGTGTTCCCTCTCATAATTAACCCCTTAAGGACCCATGATGTACCGGTACGTCATGAGTCCGCTCCCGTTCTATAACGCGGGGCCACGGCGTGGCCCGCGTCATAGCGGGTTGGGCCTGGCCTCTAACAACGTCCGGGACCCGTGGCTAATAGCGCACAGCACTGATTGCGGTGCCACGCACTATTAACCCTTTAGGCGCGGCGTTCAAAGTTGAACGCCGTGTCTAAAGTGAAAGTAAAACCATGCTGGTTAGCTCAAATCGGCGAAATCGGCAAAATTGTGGCATGCCGAACAGTTTACAAGACAGTCGGAGGATCCCTACCTGCCTCCATGCTGTCCGATCGCCAAATGACTGTTCAGTGCCTGAGATCCAGGCATGAGCATTCAAGCGGCAGAATCATCGATCAGTGGTTTCTTATGAGAAACCACTGATCAATGTAAAAGATCAGTGTGTGCAGTGTTATAGCTCCCTATGGGAGCTATAACATTGCAAAAAAAAAGTTAATAAAGATCATTTAACCCCTCCCCTAATAAAAGTTTGAATCACCCCCGTTTTCCCATAAAAAAACTGTGTAAATAAAAAAAAACATATGGGGAATTGCCGCGTGTGGAAATGTCCAAATTATAAAAATATGTAGTTAATTAAACAGCACGGTCAATGGCGTACGTGCAAAAAAATGCCAAAGTCCAAAATAGTGCATTTTTGGTCACTTTTTATATCATGAAAAAATGAATCATTAAGTCCTATCAATGCAAAAACTCTAAAAACTTCATATCACGGCGCAAAAAATTAGCCCTCATACCGCCCCATATGCGGAAAAATAAAAAAAGTTGTAGGGGTCAGAAGATGACAGTTTTAAACGTATAAATTTTCCTGCATGTAGTTATGATTTTTTCCAGAAGTACGACAAAATCAAACTTACTTAAGTCATAAGTAGGGTATCATTTTAATCTTATGGACCTACAGAATAAAGAGAAGGTGTCATTTTTACCGAAAAATGAACTGTGTAGAAACGGAAGCCCCCAAAAATTACAAAATGGCGTTTTTTTATTTTTTATTTTGTCTCACAATGATTTTTTTTCCGTTTAGCCGTAGATGTTTGGGTAAAATGACTGACATCATTACAAAGTAGAATTGGTGTTGCAAAAGATAAGCCATCATATGGAATTTTAGGTGCAAAATTGAAAGAGTTATGATTTTTTAAAGGTAAGGAGGAAAAAACGAAAATGCAAAAACAGAAAAACCCTGGGTCCTTAAGGGGTTAAAAACACAGGTGGTCTCCCACCAGCTCAGGAGCAAGTTGGCATATGTGGGGGCACATGGGCTCCCCATAGCCGTGCCCCTGAGCTGGTGGAAGATCTTGCCGTCAAATAAGAAATAGTTCCATGTGAGAATATACTCCAATACTTTTAAGATTAGTCTATTATGTGCTTCTAGATGTACAACCCTGAATGACAAGTAGTATCCTACTGCCCTAATCCCAATTTCATGGGGGATGGAGGAATAGAGGGCCTCAACGTCTATGCTGGTTAGGAGTGTGTTGCCCTCGACTATAATGCCCTCCAGTTTCTGTAGAAGATCCATCGTATTACGTGTATACGATGGAAGGGCCACTACAAACTCGCGTAACACCTTATCCATGTAAATGTCTATATTTTGACTGAGGCTCCCAATCCCTGATACTTAAGCGGGTCGTCTCCTTGTGGATCTTCAGTAGAGCATAGAAGGTTGCTATTACAGGAGACCTAGGGATAAGGAAATCACATTCCGTGTCACTTAGTAGTTTCTCATTTTTAACTCGAGTGACAATATCCACAAGTTGTCTTTTGTATAGATTTGTGGGGTCATTAGGAAGTATCTCGTGCATGTTCTTGTCGTCCAGGAGTTTGTGGCACATTGTAATATACTGAGACCGATCTAGGAGTACTATATTCCCCCCTTGTCGGCAGATTTAATGACAAGATCTTGGCTATCTTGAATTTTTTTTTAGTGCTAGCCTCTCGGGTCTAGATAGATTCTGTCTAAGTGCCGACAAGGGGGAGGAAGAAAGACTCTTGATGTCACGGAGTAACAGCTCCAGAAAGACGTCCAGACAGGAGGTTTCAGAGATAGGTGGAAATGTTTTACTTGATGTTTTAAAAGAGGTAAAGGGACCCTCACCTCTAGACTGTTCATTATCATCCAATAGAGATGTTAAATCTCTAATGGCAGGGAGTTCATTAATTCCAATACCCATTTCCATGCATTCTCTTCTGTCTTTTTGCTTAAAGGTGTTGTGCGCTGCCCTGCCTTTCGGAGCTCCGCTCGCATCGTCCGGAAGATCATTACTCCGAACGCTGTGTGCGGGCTTCCGTGTTCGCGGCCGCCCCCCTCGTGACGTCACGCCCGACCCCTCAACGAAAGTCTATGGGAAGGGGGCGCGACCGCTGTCCCGCCCCCTTCCCATAGACTTTGGTTGAGGGGGCAGGCATGACATCACGAGGGGCCGGGCGTGACGTCACGAGGGGGCGGGCGTGATGTTACGAGGGGGTGGCCGCGAACACGGAAGCCCGCACACAGCGTTCGGAGTAATGAACTTCCGGACGCTGCAAGCAGAGCTCCGAAAGGCACGGCAGCGCACAACCCCTTTAAAGATCTTCTTCCATTTAAGTTTGCTGATAAACAAATGAAGGTCTTTAGTCCAATTGAACGCATCAAATTGGGTAGTTGGAACAAAGGACAGACCACGGCTCAGGATCCCCATCTGTATGGCAGAAATTGGAAAATGGGACAAGTTAATAATCCTCACTGCATTTTCATTGTCACATGATATTACTTGTGATGCGCCTCTCTTGTTCGGGTGTGGTAGGGATCCCTGTTCCCTAAAAAAAGGAGAGGAGGAGGGAGGTTGTGAAGAGGAGACTGTACCAGTCCATTCTTGGTTGTTAAAGTGATTTCTATTTGGGTCACCCCGATTACGGGCCCCACCTCTATTTCTCCTGTTCCTATAACTCCCCCTCCCTTGGCCCCCCTCCCGGCGGTCCTGTCGCTGTCTCCTGCGTCAGTGTCAGATGAAGATATTTCTGTATATGTCTCACATGGTGTTGGCGCTTTATCAAATACACTGTAGGCTCTATTTTCTCTGAACTCCTGTAAGTCTCTAATAAAGTGGAAGTGCTTCCTTTCCTTCAGTTGATATTGAAATCTCTCAATTGTACCCTGAGTCTGAGTTTCCTTAGTTAGAAAGTCTGGGTCGTCTTTGAATTTTAGAACTATTTCTTTTTGTTCTCTTAATTTGACTTCTGCCACTGCCAAATTTACTCTTTCCTGTTCTAGGAGGATGTGCAAGAACTTGAGAGAGGTATTGGTGGCTTTCTGCTCCCACTTTTTAAGAACCGCAGGGGTGCGCAGTCTAGCTGCCGGGAGTATAGGAATCCTCAGTCCTCTAGGGACTATATTGTGTTTTATGTAATTCTCAAATCCTTGCACCTCCCAAAAGGAAATTGCGTACTGTTTATAACAAATGACTAGGTCTCTTAATGCAACCTTGAGTGAGGGAGTAAATTCGGGCTGTGAAAATGTCCTCTCCGAGAACACTTCTTTAGCTTCCGTCAACCATTCAGTTAGATTTGGGGTGCCTGTGACCAAACTGGCCATAATTTCAGAATACAAAAAGTTGTAGAAACACAACTGCTCAAGATATACTGGTCTAGCAGACGACCCAAGCTCCCAGTCAAAATAAACAAAAAATGATGAACTCTTGGTAAGGAACCAATAAAGAGTGGGGAGTGAATAAATGTAAAACATAACTTTTACTGAATCACTTTAAAATTATATCAATGCTGCATCCCATTGGGGATAGCAAGGTGCACTTGCCAGACAATAATAATCACTGTCAACTTGAGGCTCAAGTGGATCCATGGATCGTGTGTATCCAAAAAGAGCCTCAAGTGGAAAAAATTTAGTTCAAATCGTATTAAATTATGTCACAAATAGTAGATGGTGACCTGACTCAAAGGTTTCTGGACGCGTTTCTGATATATCGGCGTCCTCGGCCTTATAATAATATTTCAGTGATTGATGAGAGTCCACATGTGCCAGCTTTTTCATCTATTCTGCAAATCTACCCTTTATTTTTTAAATTATCTAAGTACATGGGTAGTTTGACCTCTCTACTTACTTAGGCTGGGTCCACACTACGTTTTGTCCCATACGGGAGCGCATACGGCAGGATGGAGCTAAAACCTTGCGCTCCCGTATGTGACCGTATGCGCTCCCGTATGTCATTCACTTCAATGAGCCGACCGGAGTGAAACGTTCGGTCCGGTCGGCTCATTTTTGCGCCGTATGCGCTTTTACAACCGGACCTAAAACTGTGGTCAACCACGGTTTTAGGTCCGGTTGTAAAAGCGCATACGGCGCAAAAATGAGCCGACCGGACCGAACGTTTCACTCCGGTCGGCTCATTGAAGTGAATGACATACGGGAGCGCATACGGTCACATACGGGAGCGCGAGGTTTTAGCTCCCTCCTGCCGTATGCGCTCCCGTATGGGACAAAACGTAGTGTGGACCCAGCCTTACCTGTCTCCTGAACAAGATCTGGATATATAATAACATTATTATACCTAATGGCAAAACTGTTTGTAACTGAGCCTGTTAAAAAACTTAGTTATAATTGTGATTGGGATCGCCGCTATTCGCGTGCATGCACATAGTTATTCTCGGCTGCGTCAATCATAAGCGAGAGACGGGACGCGGCCCTCTGACGCATGTGTCCGGGCAACCGGATATAACGTCAGACGCCATTGACACGTGGGATGTGCAGCGCAGCCGGGGATCGCGGATCGCGGTGTGGTGATGTGCGGTTTGTACATCACCACACAATCTGAGGGCTGGACATCATAACCGTGAGTAACCACAGAGTGGAGCACAGTTTGCTTCCTTGGTTTTCATTACAGGACACAGTGTGAATAGGATTTTTTCCTTTTGTGTTTTTTACAGGTTCACCTAGGCAGCATTGTCTGTATGGGAGTAAAGGCTGTGGGGGACTTGGTGGATATTGAAGAAATTTTGTTCCCCACTCTATACAGTGCCTCACTTTTTTTCTCGGTACCTGATGTCCTGCGTTTATTAACACCCCCACAGCAACTTGGTCTACCGTATAAGTATGCTCGACATCATGAGCATCGGACCTATATCTGGCTGATTGGGACACCTTGGTTACTTACCTTATTTTTATACTATGTCTGTGATGATTTATACAATACATCTCCTATATATAAACACTTTATAGGGTTTCCCCTGAGGACGTTGATATATCTCGGCAGAAATGCGTCGAGAAACCTTTGAGACAGGTCACCATCTACTATTGGTGATTTAGTTGGTGACTAAATTTTTCCCCTTGAGGCTCTTTTTGGATAAACACAATTCACGGATCCACTTGAGCCTCGAGCTGACAGTGATTATTATTGTCTGGCAAGTGCACCTTGCTATCCCCAATGGGATGCAGCATTGATATCATTTTAAAGTGATTAAGTAAAAATTATGTTATAAATGTATTCACTCCCCACTCTTTATTGGTTACTTACCAAGAGTTTCATAATTTTTTGTTTATTTTGACTGGAAGCTTAAGTGGTCTGCTAGACCAGTATACCTTGAGCAGTTGTGTTTCTACAAGTTTTGGTAGTTGGCTGAAAATAAAAATAGGGGGAACCATGTGCGTTTTTTTTCTATATTTAAATATTTATGCAAAAAAAAAAAAAGCATAAGGTTCTCCCTATTTTTATTCTCAGCCAAATACTAATCAAGCAGCAACAGCATGACATTACCAGGGTGGGCGAGGACCATTGTTACTGGCCCTTCCCTGCCTAAATAACACCAGCCTGTTACCGCCTAGGCACAGGAGTGCCATTTTTTACGCTTACGGCCTGTTGGTACCGGCTCCTCCCGGAACCCCTGTGGCGGTGAGTGTTGGGGTAATAATTGGAGGTTAGCGCTAGCTGTTTTTGTGGCTTACGCTAAGCCCCGGCTTAGTAATGGACTCCCTCTGTAAGATGGCTTCCACTACTAAACCTGTCAAATAAATAAGAAAAAACAACACATTTAAAAAAAATTATTCCAAAAAAACACTCCCCCACAAGCCCTTGTTAACAATTTTATTGACATTTAAAAAAAAAAAAAAACACTGGTCACTGTACTCCTCCGAATCTAAAGTAATCCACAAGATACATGGATCTGAAATGAGAAGTATAAAAAAATAAAATAAAATGAGTAAGTACATTTAGGGGGGAAAAGTGGTAAAAAAAATTAAATAAACACACACACATATATATCACATTTTTTTCAAAGCTGCAAATTGCTGTTCTGAAGTCATTTATTAGTTTTTGCTAATGTGTGCTAAAAAATGGTATTCAAAAGGGATTTATTGGTTTTTGCTTATGTAAGCCAAATTTATCAACCCCCTATGACAGTATAATAAATGTGTCATACATAAGCAAAACCAAAAGCAAGCAAATAATGTCTACAGAACTCGCTTACCAAAGCAACGATAATAAATGTCCCCGATAATGTCTAAATGGCACTGCCTGGAGTTGGCGGCAGATGAGGAGACAATAGGGCCTCACAATCTGTAAGAATAAAAGATGAATTTTAAAATTTCCATTGAAGATGTATGGTACCCATTGCTACCATAAACATATATAGGTAATGTCCTAGGCCTAGCAGCATCACTAAAGCATGTAGTTGCTGAATGACACAGACTAGAGCTGGCAGCAGCATGAGTACACAAGAGGGCTTCACAACCCCTAAGATTAAATTATGAATTTTGAAATTTCCATTTAAGTTTTATGGTACCTAGTGCTACATTAACATATATAGGTAATGTCCTAGGCCCAGCAGCATCACTAAACCAAGTAGTTGCTGAATGACACAGACTGGAGCTGGCTGAAGCATCAGTAAACCATATATTGGATGAATGGCACAGCCTGGAGGTGGCTGAAGAATCAGTAAAACATATATTGGATGAATGGCACAGCCCGGAGGTGGATGAAGTATCTGTATACCATATAGTGTCTGAATGGCACAGCCTGGAGGTGGCAGAAGCATGAGGAGACCATTGAAATTTAAGATTTTGAAATTTAAATTTAAGATATTTAAATTGAGGATTTTGAAATTTAAATTTTTTACTCCCAAGTTTTAGTGTCCCGGGCCCCGATGTGTGGGTACAAAGAACCAAATTTAACAAGGAGTCACATGTCACATGGCAGCACAATAACAGAGCCTGGAGGTGGCATCAGTATGAGGAGACCATATAGTGACTGAATGACTGCCTTAAGTTTGTGGCAGCATGAAGAGACCATATAGTGGCTGAATGGCACAGCCTGGAGTTGGCTGAAGCATGAGGAGACCATATTGTGGCTGAATAGCACAGCCTGGAGGTGGCTGATGCATGAGGATGCCATATAGTGGCTGAATGAGACAGCCTGGAGGTGGCATGAAGTGGATGACCGAGTGAACCGATCAATCACGGTTGCTGGTCGAGACACGACTGCTAGCTGATGACGGGAGCTCAGACCTCTCAGTGCGACTCCGGCTGCCACACGCCCCCTACTCTGCTGCGACCTCTTCCTGCACCTGATGAATTTTGACCTCTGCCACTCCACTGTGCACTACTCTGCATGACATACTTATCATGGGAGTACAATATGCTTCACTACGCTTAAAACAGTATTTGCTTAGAACAGCAGAAGGTGTGTACTATTAGCTGTCCTTTCACAGTATATAGGCCCTTTACAGATTAACAGGTACAAAATAGTACACTACTTAGATGTACGTACGTGGTATTCACTTATGAGGGCAGTAAAATGCACTACAGTACACTCAAAAAAAAAGTATCTGAATACAACACCAGCTGGTGAGCACTTTTGCCTGGACTTTCACAGGATCGAGGCCCTTGTCAGATTAACAGGTACAAAATAGTACATCACTTAGATGTAGGTATGTGGAATGCACTTATGAGGGCAGAAAAATGCGGTACAGTATGCTTAATAAACGTATTGGTGTAAAACACCAGTAGGTGATTACTTTTGCCTGCCCTTTCACAGTATGTAGGCCCTTGACAGATTAATAGGTACAAAATAGTGCACCACTTAGATTTACGTATGGGGTATGCACTTATGAGGGCAGAAAAATGCTGTATAGCACGCTTAAAAAAATGTATTTTAGTAAAACACCAGCTTGTGATTACTTTTGCCTGTTCTTTCACAGTATATAGGCTCTTGACAGATTACCAGGTACAAAATAGTACACCACTTAGATGTAGTTATGTGGTAGGCACTTATGAGGGCAGAAAAATGCGGTACAGCATGCTTAAAAAACGTATTTTAGTAAAACACCAGCTGGTGGTTACTTTTGCCTGTCCTTTCACAGTATGCAGGCCCTTGACAGATTAATAGGTACAAAATAGTATACCACTTAGATTTACGTATGGGGTATGCACTTATGAGGGCAGAAAAATGCGGTATAGTACGCTTAAAATTTTTTATTTTAGTAAAACACCAGCTTGTGATTACTTTTGCCTGTTCTTTCACAGTATGTAGGCTCTTGACAGATTACCAGGTACAAAATAGTACACCACTTAGATGTAGGTATGTGGTATGCACTTATGAGGGCAGAAAAATGCGGTACAATACGCTTAAAGATAACGTATTTTATTAAAACACCAGCTGGTGAATACTTTTGGCTGTCCTTTCACAGTATATAGGCCCTTGACAGATTAACAGTTACAAAATAGTACACTTAGATGTAGGTATGCGGTATGCACTTATGAGGGCAGAAAAATGCGGTACAGTACACTTAAAAAAAAAGTATTTTTGCACAACACCAGCAGAACACAACAGTGCTGCAGCACAAAAAAGCTGTGTACTTAAACACAAAATTTCACTCTGTCAAAGACTATTAGGAATGGACTGCTGGGTATTATACCGTCTGCAGACTAGTATAACCAGCAGATGAGTTGTTGTGGAACAAAGACACAGAATTGCACTGAAAAATTATTCCTGCCTCCTTTATGAAGTTGAAACAGCTTGTTGAAATGTATGAGGCAACACACAGCTTTCTGCCCCTCTCTGTAATACAATGCTAAAGAAAGTAAAAATCCTTTTCAGTGAAAAAAACACTGCTTTCTGTCCACCAGAACACTGATGTGACTAGGATGTGAAAGGCTGCTGGAATGAGCTTTTCTGTGTAACACACACACAGCAATGTCCGTCCTTTCTGTATGCAGTATAATGAATGATATGATGAGCTGCTAAATGGCTGCCGAATATATAGGGCTGTGACATCACAGGGGTTACTGGCTGCTGATAGGCTGCATCCTGCATGTGATTCAGGGTCATCCCGCCTACTTCCCTTCCCGCCTTGCCTTCCCGCCTTCCCAGCGTTCCTTGCCCCATGTATTGACATGTGGATCCGCCATTTTAGATGCCCTGGAGCCTGGACCGCAGTAAATGGAGTTTAATGATGCGATTCGCGTGATAGAATCACGGTGATATTCGTTCATCTCTAATTTCTATGTTTAACTTATTAATATCCACAACTTTGACAATTGCAATGTTTATCTCAAAATATTTGTCTGGTTTACCACTGTATAACTAAAAAGTAAAAAAAGGAAAGAGATACTTTTGTTATCACTATATTTATACCAACCTGTACAATAAAGTTAAATTGTTATTTTTACTGAAGGGTAAAGCATGAAAATAGTAGAATATCAGAAATGCATTGCCGTCTGTGGATGGCATGCAGTCCTTGTTGTCCTAGCACCGCCCTCAGATTCACCATTGCATGGTGTGAACCTGGCCTTAAAGAGGTTTTCCAGGATTTTTATTTATTTGACTATGCCACAGGGCCTGTACAGTTAGTGTAGTTCATAATATAGTGTCTGTACCTGTGTTTCATGCTGGTTTCGCAATTCTTATATGATTTTTGCCCCAATGTTTATTTTTAACAGCATACAAAATGAGTGTTGTATCAGGTTTTCTCAGGTTGCAGTGAGGTCCTAGACATTACATCACTAGTTGGGTGTTAAAAGGGAGTCTATCTGCTTTAATGTGTAGGGCAACCGCTGGGTGGGTGGGGGAATCATTCTCCACAGGGCTTCTGGGAATTGTTCCAGGTGTGCATCAATGAGTAGGGTGGCTGATGTGTAGGAGGGAGAAAAGTGACCTCACACTTACAAACAAGAGATCCTGGGACTTGGAGTGAGGGTACTCCAACAGGAAATAGCCATTTCACAAAAAGAAATCAGCAGCATTATGGTAATCTCACAACATTGCCATTTAGCACCAAGACCAGCATAGATCGTTCCCAAGCATGTCCATTACTATCTGGCAGGTAAGTTCTAAAATTACCTTATAGTAGACCACTTTAAGCTTTGAATGGAGCAAACTCTGGAGTTACACTTCCAAAAAGACCTTTACAGACTAAATCATTTTTTTATGCAAAAGAACCAAAACAATAACATTCCCTTTTACCTAAATGATGTGAAAGTGTCAATTATATGATGCTCTGAAAGATTAACTATTTCATAATTTTATTTCAATTGTATATTACTGGAAACTGTGTTTCTCTTGACCTTTTTACCTCACAGTTTAGACCTTAGACTTAGAAAGAAGAATTTCTTCTAGGCTTTGTTCACACTGTTGTCATGACTTCATGTTTTACAGGGTCTAGGATGCATATAACAGATGCATTTAAAGGATCTATTATGGTCCATTATGGTCCCTCCTTCTAATGTCTTGTAATTAATTTATCGGGTTTGCTTATTGAGTGTTAAAGGGGTTATCCAGTGGGTTATCCCACGGGGCCTCCAGTGTTCACTTTGCTCACCGGCTGTGATCTTCTTCCTGTTAAAAATCATAACACTTGGGCCCGGAGTGATGTTAAGGCCCAGAGTGTCACACTACCCATTAGCCAATCACTGGTGCAGCGAATTCTCGCTGAGAAGCAGTATGACACTCTGGCCCCGATGTCATTCCAGGCCCAAGTGTTGCATGTTTCTCCTCCCCCCCCCCCCCCCCCCCCTGCATGATAACCAATCCCAGAATCATCCCTCTACAGATGCAAGAGACAAGGCACCAGTATCAGGCCCAATGCATAATGCCCCAAAACAAGACCCTGGCAAATATTTACAGTCTCTGCAATTCATATAAGTGATTACAGTGCAGTTACATCTGGTGACTTACAGGTGATGTCTTTTTTCTAATCTGAGTCATGCGCTTTCCTTTCTCTTTCTCTCCATTTAGTGTCATGAGGATTTCTTCCAGCCACAACTCGTCTCTATTGAACCTTTTACACTTTTTCAGCACCTATAGTGCCCCATACAGTACTAATGCCCCCTTGTAAATAGTAACAGCTCCTCTGAATAGCCTCCATATAGCAGGAGCCCTGTACCTCAGTTAGTTACCACCATATTTTGACTACACAGCGGTGGCTGTTCTGCTCCTCTTTGGCAGGCAGGCAGAGAAACTTTGCCGTTTGCATACGTCACTGCCCGGCATCTTCTAGCAGACATGCTTGTAAGTGGCACGTTGGCCCCTAGAAGCCATTGCTCTTCATAGAATGATCTTTTATATAGCACACTGTAACACACCCTCCTCATGGACTTAACATTCTGATTATACACTGTAACAAAAAAAACATAATTGTTTTGGTGGTGTGCCCCATCTCTCTCCTGGGCCCTCGGGCATCCAAAATCTAAAATGCCCCTTAGCCCCCCCTGCGGTTGCCCATGTCTACATGGTGTTCTCTGTCTGAGCATTGCTTTGGAATAGAGGCAGCTGAAAGAGAGTTGTAAAACAGGGGATATCTGCTGTGCGGAGTGAATCTGTGGAGCTGGAGTGACTAGTGTGAGTACTTACATTAGCACATAGAGGGATCACTGATAGAATTTTAAACAGCCTTTTCACTTTTTTTTTCTCTACTCTTCCTCTAGGGGGAGGGGTAGATTGGTCATAGGAGCTTAAATCTTAGTCTGTGACTCTAAGCGTGCTCTGTCCGAGTGTTGCTTTGGAAGAGAGGCAGCTGAAAGAGAGTTGTAATACAGGAGTTTGAAAGCAGGTGTGTGAGATCGCTGTGAGTGTTACTTTCCTTACACTGTAGGGACTTTAAACTCACAAGGTCTACTGAGAATTTAATTGTAATTTTTAATGTCTGTTTTTGGCTGTTAATCTGTGAAATCCTCATAACTAGATGGCCTCCATGTTGGAAAATGCAGTCCGGTGTACATCTTGTGTGATGTATGCAATCCTTGAACAGGAGTTTGAGGATGCATATTGTTGTGCGAGATGTGTGCGAGTTGTTCATTTGGAAGCCCAGATCCTGGATCTAGAGGAGCAACTGGCAACACTGAGATGCATTGACAACTTGGAGAGGTCTCCTGTTCACTGAGCAAGTACTCTCTGAGGTTGAGGTGGGAGAAGATAGTGGGATGGAGGTACAGGACAGTCAGGCAGCTAGCTGGGTTACAGTTAGAAAACGGGGTAGAGGGAAAAGTGTCAAGGAGGCTAGCCCTGAACTGGCACACCCCAGCAAGTTTGCTCGGTTGGCAGATGAGGGGGATGCCATTTCAGAGCTAGCAGTACTGAAGCAGGATACTGCCTCTGACCTCCAGGGGGGTGTCTGCTCCAGGAAGGAGGGAAGGAGGAGTGCAGGGCAGGCCAGACAGGTACTGGTAGTGGGGTGACTCTATTATTAGGGGGACAGATGGGGCGATCTGTCATCGGTATCGCCGAACAGTGTGTTGTCTACCTGGCGCTCGAGTTCGGCACATCGCGAATCGGGTTGACAGGTTGCTGTGTGGGGCTGGAGAAGACCCAGCGGTCATGGTACATATCGGCACCAATGACAAAGTAAGAGGTAGGTGGAGTGTCTTTAAAAATGATTTCAGGGACTTAGGCCGCAAGCTTAAGGCAAGGACCTCCAAGGTAAAATTTTCTGAAATATTACCTGTACCACGAGAGACACCAGAGAGGCAGCGAGAGATTAGGGAGGTAAACAAGTGGCTCAGAAGCTGGTGTAGGAAGGAGCGGTTTGGGTTCATGGAGAACTGGGCCAACATCTCTGTCGGATACTTGCTCTACCGTAGGGAGGGGCTGCACCTCAATGGGGAGGGTGCAGCTGTGCTTGGGGAGAAGATGGCTAGAAGGGAGGAGGAGTGTTTAAACTAGGGACTGGGGGAAGGAACCTACAACATACAGGGGGAAGATAGTGTAGATAGAGAGGGGGGACTTATTAATGTACCTGAGGGTGGGGCAGAGGGAGGGGTTAGAATAGTTAATAGGGATAGCCTTCATAGGAAATAAAAACATACACCATTGAATTTCATGTTGACTAATGCCAGAAGTCTGAACAATAAAACTGACAAACTGGAGTGGTTGATGTCTGAGAAGAATTATGACATTGTGGGTATAACAGAGACTTGGTTGGACGATAGCTGTGACTGGGTAGTCAGCATACAGGGTTATAGTCTATTCAGGAAGGATCGGACAAAAATGGAAAGGGGGAGGAGGTTGTCTTTATGTAAAGTCCATTCTGAAGGACGCACTGCAGGAGGATACATGGGAGGGAAACGATAATGTGGATTCATTATGGGTAGAAATATATGAAGATAAAAAATAAAAAAATTCTGATGGGGGTTTGCTATAAGCCACCAAATATAATGGAAGAGACAGAAGATCAATTACTGAGCCAAATAAACAAGGCAGCAAATCAGAATGAGGTGATAATAATGGGGGACTTTAACTATCCTGATATAAACTGGGAGACTGAGACCTGGGAATCTCATAAAGGAAACAGGTTTCTGACTATAGGGCCTGACCAGAGGGGGCACCCTGCTAGACTTAATATTAACCAACAGACCTGACAGAGTAACTAATGTGCAAGTAGAAAGATACATAGGGCATAGTGATCATAATATGATATGTTATAACTTGTTCTGCAATAAGGGAACATCGCGAGGGGCGATCCTGCGCTGGACCGTTCCTCACATGGACAGAGGTGTCAGCAGAGAGCACTGGTAAGACAAAAAAGAAATTCCTCTGGAGCACACAGCAGCTGATAAGTACTGGAAAGATTAAGATTTTTAAATAGAAGTAATTTACAAATCTGTTTAACTTTCTGACACCAGTTGATTTAAAAAAAAAAATTGTTTTCTACCAGAGTCCCCTTTAAGATCAGGCAACTTAAGCCATGACCACTTTAAGAACAGTGACCAGTGACTACTGCTGGAAATATGGAACAAAATCATTAAAAGACATGACAGTCCCAAAATAATTATAAAAACGTCATGTATGGCATGTATGGTCAGCCTGTTTAGAAGAGGAGGAGAGGCCACAGGCAGGGCCAGTTCTGCCTGTAGGTAAAATGGGCAGCCGCCTAGAGCACCCTCTTGAGAGGGGCGCTGTTCTGCCCACCGCCATAAACTTAGACAGCATCCTAAGTTTAGTCATAACCACCCGCTCACAGCATTGCTGCGCACCTCTCTTAGTCACAGCCATGATTACCCAAGTCAGGTCCAGCATCCTGACAGCATGCCCACCTGCTACCCACCCACCATCCCACACACCCCACTGAGGCAGTGGCGGATCCAGGGGGGGGGGCAAGGGGGCAATTGCCACCCCAAGATTGCTGCCCCTCCCGATACTATATTAGTGATGAGTGGGACACCATTCTCTGCAGGACACCATTCTCTGCAGGACACCATTCTCTGCAGAACACCATTCTCTGCAGGCTCCCTGTCAGTGCTGAGAATGCTTCGGTCTCAGCATCATTCAGTCTGCAGCCATTACACTGTGCAGGGGCTGGGAAGAGATAAGCTCCTCCCCCTCTCACCCCTCTGTGTTTCCAGAAGGCCGGTGTGAGGTGGTTTTTTGCGCCCCCGTAGATCCATGCGTGAACCTCCTCCCTCCCCTTGCTCTGCCCTCCCCCAGCTCTAGCTTCGGAAATGTTCGGAGAGCTGGGGGAGGAGCGGACGCATGGATCTACGGGGGCGCAAAAAAACACCTCACACCGGGCTCAGCTTACTGCCCTCCACCACAGGCCCGGACACCCACCCAATGTCTCCAGCCCCCCCCTGCCCACCCTGATGCTGCCCTTCATGGTAAGTAACTTTGGGGGAGGAGGAGGAAGTGGGGGGGGGGGGTCAGGCTCGGGAGACAGATAAAGGGGAACTCTTATCAGTGTTTCCCAGCAGAGGCCTCTAACTATAGTAAAACTACAACTCCCTGCATGTATTTGGCTTTGTGGGCATACTGGGAGTTGTAGTTTTACAACAGGTGGAGGCACCCTGGTTGGGGGACACTGATCTATCTGTCTTTCTATCTCCTATCTATCTCTCATATCTATGTATCTATCTATCTATCTCATATCTATCTATCTATCTGTCTATCTCATATCTATATATCATCTATCTATCTATCTATCTATCTATCTCATATCTATCTATCTATCTATCTCATATCAATCTATCTATCTCAAATCAATCTATCTATCCCCTATCTATCTTTCTATCTATCTATCTCCTATCTATCTATCTATCTCCTATCTATCTATCTATCTATCTATCTATCTATCTCCTATCTATCTATCTATCTCCTATCTATCTATCTATCTCATATCTATCTATCTCCTATCTATCTATCTATCTCCTATCTATCTATCTATCTATCTATCTATCTCATATCTATCTATCTCATATCAATCTATCTATCTATCTCCTATCTATCTATCTCAAATCAATCAATCAATCTATCTATCTATCTTTCTATCTCATATCTATCTATCTATCTATCTATCTATCTATCTATCTCATATCTATCTATCTATCTATCTATCTCCTATCTATCTATCTATCTATCTATCTCATATCTATCTATCTCATATCTACTGATGATGTGGGAGAAGCAGCACAACTAAAAGTTGCTCAGGTGCTGGGTGCCAGCTGGTATAGGCTCTGGTCCGGAGACTTAAAGTAGATATCCAAAATAAAGAAACTCCAGCAGCACACCGTTGTAGTGAAAAACAATTGTGAAGTTTATTCACCCAAAGTCTTGCGACGTTTCGGCCGTCCAATTACAGCCTTTCTCAAGCATGAGAAAGGCTGTAATTGGACGGCCGAAACGTCGCAAGACTTTGGGTGAATAAACTTCACATTTGTTTTTCACTACAACGGTGTGCTGCTGGAGTTTCTTTATTTTGGATATCTCATATCTATCTATCTAATATCTATCTCAATTCTATCTATCTATCTCTTATCTATCTATATATCTATATCATATCTATCCCACTGCTGCCAGCATCTATTTTTCATTTACTTACAGCCTATTTAGACGCCGAGACAGAGGATAAATTATAGATTGTGGGGGATCCGAGCGCTAGGACCCCCTACAATCTCCCGAACAGGGCCCCTGCAGTCTGCTGGAAGGGGGTGCTGAACCCTGCACGGAGCTTCCTGCGGGGTCATTGGAATGGCCACTTCCGGCAGACTGACAGGGCCCCGTTATGTGCCCCTCACTTATAATGCCCCCCCTGTCCTGTGCCCCTCACTTATAATACCCCCTGTCATGTGCCCCTCACTTATAATGCCCCCTGTCATGTGCCCCTGACTTATAATGCTCCCCTGTTATGTGCCCCTGACTTATAATGCTCCCCTGTCATGTGCCCCTCACTTATAATTCCCCCTGTCATGTGCCCCTCACTTATAATGCCCCCCTGTCATGTGCCCCTCACTTATAATGCCCCCCTGTCATGTGCCCCTCACTTATAATGTTTCCCTGTCATGTGCCGCTAACAAATAATGTGCTCTGATTTATAATGCCCTCCTTTTATGTGCCCCTTACTTAAAATGCCCCCTGAGGGTGCAGGTCAGGGGGCATTATATGTGAGGGGAACATAACGGGGCATTGTAAGTCGAAGCATATTATATATTAGTGGCCCAAGACAGGGGGGCATTATAAGTGAGGGGCACGTGACAGGGGGGCATTATAAGTGAGGGGCACATGACAGGGGGCATTATAAGTGAGGGGCAAATGACAGGGGGGCATTATAGGTGAGGGGCACATGACAGGGGGGCTCCTCACGTATAATGCCCCCCCTGTCATGTGCCCCTCACATTTAATGCCCCCTGTCATGTGCCCCTTACTTAAAATGCCCCCTGAGGGTGCAGGACAGGGGGCATTATATGTGAGGGGCACATGAAGGGGGCATTATAAGTTAGGGGCACATAACAGGGGGCATTAAATGTGACGGGCACATGCCAGGGGGCATTAGATGTGAGGGGCACATGAAGGGGGTATTATAAGTTAGGGGCACATAACAGGGGGAATTAAATGTGAGGGGCACATGACAGGGGGCAATAAATGTGAGGGGCACATTACAGGGGGGCATTATAAGTGAGGGGCACATAACAGGCCCTCACTTATAATGCCCCCTGTCTTTGGCCCCTCACTTATAATGCCCCCCTGTCTTGGGCCCCTCACTTATAATGCCCCCCTGTCTTGGGCCGCTAACATATAATGTACTTCAACCTGAAGGGGCAGGACAGGGGGCATTATATGTGAGGGGAACATTACAGGGGCATTATATGTGAGGGGCACATGATAGGGGGGCATTATAAGTAAGGGGGGCATTACAAGTAAGTATATGTAAGATCCCCTTACATATAATGCCCCCCTGTCATGTGCCCCTAACATATAATGTGGCCTGTCTAATAATGCCCCCCTGTTAAGTTCCCCTCACTTATAATGCCCCCTGAGGGAGCAGGATTGGGGGGCATTATATGTGAGCGGAACATTTCAGGGGCATTATATGTGACGGGCACAGCAGAGGGGGCATTATATGGTAGGGGCGCAGGACAGAGGGCATTATTATTATGAGGGGGAACAGGACAGGTCATAGTTATATGTGGGGGCACAGGATGGGGCATTACTACTATATATGAGGGGCACAGAGTATAAGGAATTTCTGGGGTAGTACGGTTTTCATTAGCCACAATACATCACGGTATTGTATTCAGAGGGATGTTTAGAGCGTACAGTGTGTGGTAGATTTATATTCAGAGGGTACAGTGTGTGGCAGTATTATATTCTGAGGGTACAGTGTGTGGCATTATTATATTCTGGGGTACAGTGTGTGGCAGTATTATATTCTGAGGGTACAGTGTGTGGCATTATTATATTCTGAGGGTACAGTGTGTGGCAGTATTATATTCTGAGGTTACAGTGTGGCAGTATTATATTCATTGGGTACAGTGTTTGGCAGTATTATTCAATGGGTACAGTGTGTGGCAGTATTATATTCATTGGGTACAGTGTGTGGACAGTATTATATTCAGTGGGTACAGTGTGGGGCAGTATCATATTCAGTTGGTACAGTGTGTGGCAGTATTATATTCAGTGGGTACAGTGTGTGGCAGTATTATATTCAGTTGGTACAGTGTGTGGCAGTATTATATTCAGAGGGTACAGTGTGTGGCAGTATTATATTCAGAGGGTACAGTGTGTGGCAGTATTATATTCAGTGGGTACAATGTGTGGCAGTATTATATTCAGTTGGTACAGTGTGTGGCAGTATTATATTCAGAGGGTACAGTGTGTGGCAGTATTCTATTCAGTGGGTACAGTGTGTGGCAGTATTATATTCAGTTGGTACAGTGTGTGGCAGTATTATATTCAGTAGGTACAGTGTGTGGCAGTAGTATATTCAGAGGGTACCGTGTGTGGCAGTATTGTATTCAAAGGGTAAAGTGAGTTGTAGTATATTCGGAGGGCACAGTGTGTCAGAATTATATTCAAAGGATATGGTGTTTGGCAGTATTATAATAACACTTTTTTCATATAGAGATCAGAATCCGCTGACACAGTGAAGAGCCGTCTGGGCGTCAAGCTATGCAGCGAGAATATTTAGCTGGACCAGGTGGTATTTACCTTCTGAATTAGATAAGGGAAGACTATAGAGAAGACGTCACCTGTTGTCACTGATATCATTATGTATCGTCCTGACTGTCCCATCAGAGCTGTAGTCACTTGTAAGTTTTGCATTAATGATGGGTGAAACAACAACTCCCAGCATCTCCTCACCACTACTTAGGTCATACTGGGAGCTGTAGTTTTAAATGGTAAAAACTTCTTTAGCACTTTCCCATTCTGTGGCAATTGGTATATTTGATTATTATACTGAATACATTTAATAATATTGTAAGTTCTTTAAGCAACACCTTATTTTCTGTCCACCAAAACGAAATTCTCTAATAGTGCCCCTCCGGAGACTAGACTCTGGATCCGCCCCTGCTCTGAGGTCCGTAACAGTGCGTGCGTTGAATTGCTTCTGTCAACTGCCACTCTCTGGCCAATGGGTGGGGTCAAAGGGGTAGCAAAATTAGCTTTTGCCTAGGGTGGCAAAAATCTTCGCACCAGCCCTGGCCACAGGTAGTCTTTAAGTAGAAAATGCAGCATGCTGTTATATTCTGAACATTTATGTAAATGAGCTCTCCTCCAGATGAAAAAAACACAGATAGAGAGGGAGTTAATCTGCATGTTTTTTCTATTCAGCATTTCCTGATAATAAATCTCCATACACCACTGGGTTTCTTCAATAAGACCACTTTTCCTTGTATATATATATATATATATATATATATATATATATATAGACTAGAAATGGAAACCTGAAAGGGGTACTCCAGTGGAAAACTTTTTTTTTATGAACTGGTGCCAGAAAGTTAACCCCTTAAGGACTCAGCCCATTTTGGCCTTAAGGACTCAGACAATTTAATTTTTGCGTTTTCATTTTTTCCTCCTCACCTTCTAAAAATCATAACTCTTTTATATTTTCATCCACAGACTAGTATGAGGGCTTGTTTTTTGCGCGACCAGTTGTCCTTTGTAATGACATAACTCATTATATCATAAAATGTATGGCGCAACCAAAAAACACTATTTTTGTGGGGAAATTAAAACGAAAAACGCAATTTTGCTAATTTTGGAAGGTTTCGTTTTCATGACGTACAATTTATGGTAAACATGATGTGTGTTCTTTATTCTGAGGGTCAATACGATTAAAATGATACCCATTATTATATACTTTTATATTATTGTTGCGCTTAAAAAAAATCACAAACTTTTTAACTAAATTAGTACGTTTATAATCACTTTATTTTGATGACCCCTAACTTTTTTATTTTTCTGTATAAGTGGCGGTATGGGGGCTCATTTTTTGCGCCATGATCTGTACTTTTTTTTGATACCACATTTGCATATAAAAAACTTTTAATACATTTTTTATAAAAAATTTTTTAATAAAATGTATTAAAAAAGTAGGAATTTTGGACTTTTTTTTTTTTTCGTTCACGCCGTTAACCGTACGGGATCATTAACATTTTATTTTAATAGTTCGGACATTTACGCACGCGGCGATAGCAAATTTGTCTATAAAAATTTTTTTTTACGCTTTTTGGGGGTAAAATAGGAAAAAACGGACGTTTTACTTTTTTATTGGGGGAGGGGATTTTTCACTTTTTTTTTACTTTTACTTTTACATTTTTTTACTTTTTTTTTTACACTTGAATAGTCCCCATAGGGGACTATTCATAGCAATACCATGATTGCTAATACTGATCTGTTCTATGTATAGGACATAGAACAGATCAGTATTATCGGTCATCTCCTGCTCTGGTCTGCTCGATCACAGACCAGAGCAGGAGACGCCAGGAGCCGCACGGAGGAAGGAGAGGGGACCTCCGTGCGGCGTTATGAATGATCGGATCCCCGCAGCAGCGCTGCGGGCGATCCGATCATTCATTCAAATCGCGCACTCCCGCAGATGCCGGGATTTGTATTGATCCCGGCACCTGAGGGGTTAATGGAGGACGCCCGCGAGATCGCGGGCGTCGGCCATTGCCGGCGGGTCCCTGGCTGCGATCAGCAGCCGGGATCAGCCGCGCATGACACGGGCATCGCTCCGATGCCCGCGGTTATGCTTAGGACGTAAATGTACGTCCTGGTGCGTTAAGTACCACCGCACCAGGACGTACATTTACGTCCTGCGTCCTTAAGGGGTTAAACAGAATTGCAAATTACTTCTATTTAAAAATCTTAATCCTTTCAGTACTTATTAGCAGCTGTATGTTACAGAGGAAATTCTTTTCTTTTTTAATTTCTTTTTTGTCTTCTCCACAGTGCTCTCTGCTGACACCTCTGTCCATGGGGATTTTCTCCTGCTCTGGACAGTTCCTGACACGGGCACTAGGTGTCAGCAGAGAGCACTGTGGACAAGACAACATTTTTTTTTAAAGAAAAGAATTTCCTCTGTAGTATATAGCAGCTAATAATTACTGGAAGGGTAAAGATTTTTTTAATAGAAGTAATTTACAAATCTGTTTAACTTTCTGGCACCAGTTCATTTAAAAGAGTACCCCTTGAACGCAAAAGTGAACACAGCCATATTGCAAAGTTTTTTTTTATTTGATTCCTGTTATTAACAGGGTGTATGTTTCAACATATTGCCAATTCCTAGCACTGTACACAGAATGTTTTTCATGTGTCACACCCTGAGGTATTATATTGAGTATATACTGTGTATATTACACCTGCCTACACTTTGTGCCTGTAATATAGATGCAAAAATCCACATGTAATAAAGCTTAGTGAAAACAATCCTCATTTCCCAGTCTCTCACATACTCCAATTTCACAGGTGCGCATTTTTTTTTCAGTAAAAAAAAAAACAAAAACTAAAGAATTCTGTTCTGCAATTGATCATTACATATACGCAAATTATTATTATACAAAAATATCTGTTATTGTATGGGATGAAGAATGACATTGGGGGAGATTTATCAAAACTTGTCCAGAGGAAAAGTTGCCTACAGCAACCAATCAGATCGTTTCTTTAATTTTTGAGAGGTCTTGTTAAAAATGGGAGAGGCAATCTGGTTGCTGTGGGCAACTGGGCAACTTTTCCTCTGGACAGGTTTTGATAAATCTCCCCCATTGTTTATTTCTAGCCTTGCTGACAGCACATCTAGCACAAGTCACCTGCTTTCCAGTTATACCCAAAACGTACGGTGCTGAGTAATAATTTGGCACATTGTAAATAAATTCAAAAACACACACATAATGTTCCAACCTGACGGCTTGTAAAATCACATTGAACCTCAATCAGCAAATCTATTTTTTCCCTGGGGAACTTGGACTGAAATAGGAAGAAGGTGATGTAAGTAATTCCCTCTTGTAATGTGGTACTATTGTCTTTCTTACTATAAAGGGCCACACCTTCCTCTGTAATTATTGTTTTCGTCTCATCTTCCATCTCTGCTACAATAAAAACAAACACTGCCGCCCAAATACAAAAGTGGTCAGGTTGTTTCCACGCATGAAGTTGAGCAACACTTGTTTTTCTTCTGCCATTACAGGATTCCCTGATCGCTGCCAGCCTCTCGCAGATTATTAAGTAGCAGTGGATTCTGTCCTCTCATAATGAATGTGCGTCTTCTCCATGTGCCCTTATTGAATTAATCAGCTTGGAACATCACCTAAGTAATAACTTGGCAAAATATGCTAATAACAGTTCTGTTCTAGAAGCACCTGTTGTCTGACACTGGGATTGTGCAGCATGTTGTAAAATCTCGATTTAATGAACTCAAAGATGTCTCAGCAGCAGCCAAAAAGGGTGTAAATATTTCTCATAGACTACTGATGGGAAATTACTGCTTGACCATGGATACAATCATCTTTCATTAGTACCTTTTTTACTTACATTTCAGGGGGGAATAGAGGACATGATGGTTGGAATATAATGTTTGTCTGAGAATGTGTTTGGGGGGCAGAATTTTTTTTTCATACTTACCAACCTAGATCCCATGAAGCTGTCGGCAGCCATTCTGATGGCTGCCATTCCCTACTCCTTACTGCTACTAAAAGGTCCCTGTGATGTGATGTTCCTGCAGGAAGTGCCCACTCAGCCAATCACTGTTTACGTTACTGTCCTTAGTCAGTGACTGGCTGAGGGGGCGACTCTTGTGGGGATGACGCCTCACAGTAAAGATCCCAGAAGGACCAAATGGGGATCGGAAGTCTTTGGAATGGCAGCTGCATGGAATTGGAGTAGGTATCACTTCTTTGTTATGTTAAACGTACCCCCAGACAAATCTAAAAAAATATATTTTGTCCATTACCAAACCGCATACGTCTTTTTTTTTTTTTTTTAATATGGACGTCAATGGGAAACGCACATGTATACGGTTCCATACGGGAAACCGTATACAGTTTTTACTTTGCACATGCGCATTTGCATCCTAAAGTCCCAACACCCCTTCCATTAAAAATTAAAAAAATAAATAAAAACGGACGGAACTGTATGCACTTTTAAAAAAAGGATACAGTTTAAAGACGCATACGGTTTACTTTTTCCCATACTGTTCCATCCGTTTTTTTTGCCATACGGTTTTCTTTAGAAAAATTTAGTGAAAACAGTATGGAAAAAACGTGATGTGAACCCAGCCTGACTTAACCCCTTAAGGACTCAGCCCATTTTGGCCTTAAGGACTCAGACAATTTAATTTTTACGTTTTCATTTTTTCCTCCTCGCCTTCTAAAAATCATAACTCTTTTATATTTTCATCCACAGACTAGTATGAGGGCTTGTTTTTTGCATGACCAGTTGTCCTTTGTAATGACATCACTCATTATACCATAAAATGTATGGCGCAACCAAAAAACACTATTTTTGTGGGGAAATTAAAACGAAAAACGCAATTTTGCTAATTTTGGAAGGTTTTGTTTTCACGCCGTACAATTTATGGAAAAAATTACATGTGTTCTTTATTCTTAGGGTCAATACTATTAAAATGATACCCATTATTATATACTTTTATATTATTGTTGCGCTTAAAAAAAATCACAAACTTTTTAACCAAATTAGTACGTTTATAATCCCTTTATTTTGATGACCTCTAACTTTTTTATTTTTCCGTATAAACGGCGGTATGGGGGCTCATTTTTTGCGCCATGATCTGTACTTTTTTTTTATACCACATTTGCATATAAAAAACTTTTAATACACTTTTTAAAATTTTTTTTTTTAATAAAATGTATTAAAAAAGTAGGAATTTTGGACTTTTTTTTATTTTTTTTCATTCACGCTGTTCACCGTATGGGATCATTAACATTTAATTTTAATAGTTCGGACATTTACGCACGCGGCGATACCAAATATGTCTATAAAAAATGTTTTTTACGCTTTTTGGGGGTAAAATAGGAAAAAACGGACGTTTTACTTTTTTATTGGGGGAGGGGATTTTTCACTTTTTTTTTACTTTTACTTTTACATTTTTTTACATTTTTTTTTACACTTGAATAGTCCCCATAGGGGACTATTCATAGCAATACCATGATTGCTAATACTGATCTGTTCTATGTATAGGACATAGAACAGATCAGTATTATCGGTCATCTTCTGCTCTGGTCTGCTCGATCACAGACCAGAGCAGGAGACGCCGGGAGCCGCACGGAGGAAGGTGAGGGGACCTCCATGCGGCGTTATGAATGATCGGATCCCCGCAGCAGCGCTGCGGGCGATCCGATCGTTCATTTAAATCAGGAACTCCCGCAGATGCCGGGATCTGTATTGATCCCGGCACCTGAGGGGTTAATGGCGGACGCCCGCGAGATCGCGGGCATCGGCCATTGCCGGCGGGTCCCTGGCTGCGATCAGCAGCCGGGATCAGCCGCGCATGACACGGGCATCGCTCCGATGCCCGCGGTTATGCACAGGACGTAAATGTATGTCCTGGTGCGTTAAGTACCACCTCACCAGGGCGTACATTTACGTCCTGCGTCCTTAAGGGGTTAAAGGGGTATTCCAGGAAAAAACTTTTTATATATATATATATATATATATATATATCAACTGGCTCCAGAAAGTTAAACAGATTTGTAAATTACTTCTATTAAAAAATCTTAATCCTTTCAGTACTTATGAGCTTCTGAAGTTTAGGTTGTTCTTTTCTGTCTAAGTAATCTCTGATGACACGTGTCTCGGGAACCGCCCAGTTTAGAAGAGGTTTGCTATGGGAATTTGCTTCTAAACTGGGCGGTTCCCGAGACAGGTGTCATCAGAGATTACTTAGACAGAAAAGAACAACCTAAACTTCAGAAGCTCATAAGTACTGAAAGGAGTAAGATTTTTTAATAGAAGTAATTTACAAATCTGTTTAACTTTCTGGAGCCAGTTGATATATAAAAAAAAGTTTTTGCCTGGATAACCCCTTTAATGCTTCAGATCTGCTCTTTATTTAAATACAGTAAAGATCAGGACATTCTGCCCAAATTACATTTATATAAATGTTAGGACATAGGAATGCCTTCTGAAGAACTCAGAAATGTGCATACTGTTACTCTACATTGTTACACTATGGGGGAGATTTATCAAAACCTGTGCTGCCCAGTTGCCCATAGCAACCAATCAGCTTGCTTCTTTCATTTTTCACAAGGCCTCTGCAAAATGAAAGAAGCGATCTGATTGGTTGCTATGGGCAACTGGGTAACTTTTCCTCTGGACAGGTTTTGATAAATCTCCCCCTATGTGAATAACCCTTGATGCACTTTGGTTCATTTAATTTGTAACCTACATAATAAGCCTCATGTAACCACATGTGACCTGCATACCTCTGACAGCAATGGTGCAAGTATAATTGCTGGAATCTCCTAACACCTATGCCACTTCACCCTGAAACTTAGGTTAGGTAGACACAGACATAGCAATGTTCCTATTTTCAGATGAATAATCTCATATTTATTGAATGTTGGAATGCTCCTTAGTAACACCATGCATTGGTATGCCCAAATACAAAGCACCTACTGTATGAAGGTAAAAGTATGCCATACTAACTATAGAAACATGATAGAGAAGTATGAGTACCAAAAAATGTAATCCCCAAACACTTTACGCAGGTACAATGAGTAGAACGTTAAATTATCAAAACTGGATGAGGATATTCCCTTTCATATGACTAAGGCTTGAGGAGTAAAGTAGGTGAGATAAGAAACACAAGAAGGTTTAGTCACTGATCATATACCGTATATACTCGAGTATAAGCCAAGTTTTTCAGCATGATTTTTTGTGCTGAAAACGCCCCCCTCGGCTTATACTCGAGTGAACTCTCCTCCTGTCCATCGGCTGTCCGGGCATGCTGGGAGTTGTAGTTTTGCAACATCTGGAGGTCCGCAGGTTGAAGACCACTGATGAAGGGATTGACAGGCAGTGATGATGGAGGGGGGGGGGGGAATGATGACGGGGGTCTGGATGATGACGGGGGTCTGGATGATGACATGGGGGGGATGATGTATTTCCCACCCTAGGCTTATAGTCAAGTCAATAAATTTTCCTGGGTTTTTGGGGTGAAATTTGGGGCCTCGGCTTATATTCGGGTCGGCTTATACTCGAGTATATACAGTAATGCACAATCTGTAAGTATAAACATGCTGCCATGCTGCTACAGTGTTATAACCTTTACCAGATATTTATATAAATACCTTTTACCCTTAGATATTTATATAAAAGGGAATTGAGAATTACCACTTTGTTGAAATTTGGGATATAGCTAAAAAGGAGGCATGTCTTATGTTACCTCATGAAAGGGTGTGTATCCCCAAATTCTTTCTAAGGCCACTTTTACACAGCAATTAGCTTGGCAATGTTTGGACACCCTAAGGAAAATGAATAGAACCCTGATCATACATGTGTGGTGTGCTCCATTCATATGTGGGGACAATTTTCCTTCTTGTCTAGATCAAAGGGCATTCCAGTGGATTAACCCCCAATGACCAGATAGTTATACCTCATCCTGTGGATAAGGGGTCATTTTTGGAGATGGGAATTTCGCTTATAGACAATATGAGTTTCCAATACTGCAAATCCAGCAAGAAAATTGTTTGCAACAACAAGTGGTTGCAAAAATCTGCCTTAAAAAAATGATCTGGGAAGTGAGGCTTTTTGGCCAGCACTGGGTATGGCGCCCTGATGCTATTTGAATATGTAAAAATGGGAGTAGAAAAGTGATGTGACTACTAAACAAGTTTTACGAGTGGCAGAATATTATAGTACATGTTATTGTAACCTTATCTAATCATAGTATTTAGAATTGCTATGGAAGTAAAAGGTAAACAGAGAGGTAATGCGATTCACAAATCAGGAATATACTGCATTATGTCAGAATATATAAGCAATGAAAAATAAGTCTTGTTCATCCCTTCTGTTTCAGTAGAGCAAAAGCATTAGTTAGGACATATTGGTTATACTCTTTATTTTTGATTATAATTGACACCTCTGAACGTACTGTTTTTATATGTCAGCTGGGCCAACTTCAGCCCAAAGCAAGCCTAGGGAGATGTCAGGGCCACAGCAACCTGAATAAAATGAATGTATATTTCTGAACCCAGGAGGTAGTCAACCTAGATTGGGATTAACAGGAGGGTCACCATCACTCTGTTGGCCAAGTGCCTACATACACCGGAATATTGCACATTATTATTAGGGAAGGCAGTAATAACAAGTTCTTGTTCAGCTTCCTTTAGATTACATCCACTATAATGAATAGCCTTAGCATGATGAGTCTTAAGTTTATTATTATCATGAATGTCTCTGTTCTTTTGCAGTCCTGTTGCACTGTGCCATGGTCATTTTTACCGTTACTGTAAAAAACAGTAAAAGAAAATAATCATCTCTCATCTACAGAGTCTCATCGTCACTCTAGACACGTCGCTGTAACCAAAGGATCTTAGGAACAATATCACACCGTTGATAAACTCGGGCTAGCCGTCCTCTGTCTGGTCGCTTTCAATAAGGTTTTATTTGCAGAGCAGACCTTGCAGAGATCAGTCTATGACTTTGTCAGTACTTGCACTCCTGGGATGGATATTCAATTGGAATATCAGATACAGCAAACGGTGAATAATTTTTTTCCAGACGTGTAACCTCTCTTAAATAGGATGATTAATATCAATGGTTCTTTACAGGGACATGGTATTTCCTATTTGTTAGCACAACCAGGATGAGTCACAGTGGATGAGATGTTTCAGGCTCTTTACTTAGATAGTGAGCACACCTTGATGAAAGGACATGTTTATGACAGAGTACAATGACTATACATTCCCTGCTTCTCCTCACCAATATCCTTTTTAAGTAACGATAAACAGGCAGATGTTGTATTAAAGGGGACCTGTCACGTTGAAAATGCAGTCCAATCTGCAGACATCATGTTATAAAGCAGGAGGAGATGAGTAGATTGATATATAGTTTTGTGGAAAAGGTATCAGGATAACTTGTCATTTAAATCTCCGCTCATTTTGGGTTAAAGGAAAATCATCAGTAAACTCCCCCCACATTAACCAGAGGTAATGGCTGGTAGTGCGGGGAACGCTGATCAATATGCCTAAATCCCCCCCACCATACGCCCGTTATCTTCATTCTTCTGGATATGCAAACGAGCTGCTAACTGGCACGGGTGGGGTTACAAGGCTCCTTCTGGCACCGTGACATCAGCACCGCTCGTCCGCAGCATTGCCTGTCTTATGAATATTCATCCTCTCCCTCCGACTGTTCCTCCCTGTTCTGTACTGGACTCCACTGAGGAGGGAGCGGATGAATATTCATAAGTCGGGCGGTGCTGCGGACGAGCGGCGCTGACATCAGAGTGCCAGAAGGAGCCTTGTAACCCTGCTGTGCCAGTTAGCAGCTCATTTGCATATCCAGAAAAATGAAAATAACAGGCAAACGGCAGGGTGGTTCTGGGCATGGTAGGCAGCCTATTGAATCAGCGTCCCCCGCACTACTAGCCAGTACCTCTGGTTAATGCGGGGGGAGTTTACTCACAGTTTTCCTTTAAGTATTAAACATGGCAGTCCTATTTTGTGATTGACTCCTCTCTCTATAAGCACACTTATGCGCAAAAAAACTGTCAATCACTGAGTGGAACCGCCCACATGACTAGTTAGCCCAGAATAGCAGAGATCTACGTGATTATATGTCAAGTTGTTCTGGAACATTTACCACAAAACTATATATCCATCTGTTCATCTCCTCCTGTATTATAACATGATGCCTGCACTTCTAAAGCATCAGAACAGTAATAAAACGCGCAAAAAAATTAATATGCTTAAAGGATCCACATTTAGGCTAAGTTTCCACTTGTTTTTTTTTCTGGCAGTTTTTGGAAAACTGCTGCTGCAGTTTTTGAGCCAAAGCCAGAAGTGGATTCAAAAGGAATATGACATATAAAGGAAGGATTTATGTGGTATCCTGGAAAAAAACTTGGTCCTGTTCCTCTGTCTAAAGTCCCCTCAGCCAGAGCCCCTCCATGACAATAGGGCTTTCCTTTAGGACTAACCCCTAGTCGCCTCATATAAATGGTATTTATTGTATTTATATGTATATTTAACCCCTTAAGGACCCGGGGTTTTTCCGTTTTTGCATTTTCGTTTTTTCTCCTTACCTTTAAAAAATCATAACTCTTTAAATTTTGCACCTAAAATCCATATGATGGCTTTTTTACCCAAAAATCTACGACAAAACAGAAAAAAAAATCATTGTGAGACAAAATTGAAAAAAAAACCCCCACCATTTTGTAACTTTTGAGGGCTTCCGTTTCTACACAGTACACTTTCGGTAAAAATGACACCTTCTCTTTATTCTGTAGGTCCATATGATTAAAATGATACCCTACTTATGTAGGTTTGATTTTGTTGTACTTGGAAAATTGATATATATATATATATATATATATATATATATATATATATATATATATATCTTCTGACCCCTATAACTTTTTTTATTTTTCCGCATATGGGGCGGTGTGAAGGCTCATTTTTTGCGTCGTGATCTGAAGTTTTTAGCGGTACCATTTTTGCATTGATAGGACTTTTTGATCGCTTTTTATTCATTTTTTCATGATATAAAAAGTGACCAAAAATGCACTATTTTGAAATTTGGAATTTTTTTTGTGCGTACACCATTGACCATGCGGTTTAATTAACGATATATTTTTATAATTTGGACATTTCCGCACGCGGCGATAGCGCATGTGTTTATTTTTATTTGCACTGTTTGTTTTTTTATGGGAAAAAGGGGTGATTCAAACTTTTATTTTTTTGCAATGTTATAGCTCCCATAGGGACCTATAACACTTCACACACTGATCTTTTACATTGACACAGTGGTTTCTCATAAGAAACCACTGATCGATGATTCTGCCGCTTGACTGCTCATGCCTGGATCTCAGGCACTGAGCAGTCATTCGGAGATCGGACAGCATGGAGGCAGGTAGGGACCCTCCTGCTGTCATTTAAGCTGTTATGGATGCCGCAATTTCGCCGCGGCGATCCCGAACAGCTCCCTCAGCTAACTGACATGGTCTTACTTTCACTTTAGATGCGGCGTTCAACTTTGAACGCCGCTTCAAAAGGGTTAATAGCGCGCGGCACCATGATCAGTTAGCCACGTGTCCCGGCTGTTGTTAGAGGTCATAGTGTAATAGATCGGGAGCGGACTCATGACGTACCGGTACGTCATGGGTCCTTAAGAGGTTAATATGTTATATAGGAATACCTCTGTATAGGCCCTTAGAGGTCACGTGCCTTTAAATTAATTGTACTATGGTTTAAGGACCTTTGGGTCATGTGATACCCAGAGTTCACTGGGTCAGGACTGACAGGTTCTGCTGACCAATGAGTTTTGTCCCGCCCTCTTAATATATAAGGGGCTGCTGCCACTAAATGCTTGCTCTTCTTCCTGGCACTTAAAGAAAGCACATCTCAGCACAAATCATCAATTCAAGCTAGGCCCAAAGCCTAAGAATCCGCAGCCACTAAACGTGAGTTATTCAAAGCTCAAGTCACTGAATTCTGTGTGACTACTAGAAGCTCAAATCTCCTAAAAATATCACAGTGGCTAGCAAACAAAGTTCATTGATCCCAGAGTCCCAGCAAACCTGTGAGGAACCTGTACCACGGTTCTCTCTCTCAAAGGATGTTCTGTTACATGCTGTTGCATAAAATATACAGTAAATTACTTCAAGTTTACTTCATAAAATCTGCTGTCTACATTCTGTTATTTCTCCCTGCCGTTTGTGGGACGGTTGGCGGTAGGACCATTACATTGAGGAAACCGCACCCTGGCGTCACGACAATTAAGGGTTAATACCACCCTTAAGAGTGGATCCATAAGAGAGGAGAAGTGTAAGTGTGGTGACGGGGTGGTGCTGGGGATACTGTAGGGTATCTACACTATCACCAGCACCACCCCGTCACCACACTTACACTTCTCCTCTCTTATGGATCCACTTCTGACTTTGGCTCAAAAACTGCAGTGGCAGTTTTCCAAAAAAAAACAAGTGGAAACTTAGCCTTAAAAGTGTGCAGACACTGATGCTGTAACACATGAACTGAATTGTGTTTTTAGTGTGTCATTTTGTAAATTGCTAATAAGGGTATGTAAATTGCTAATAAGAGAGATATTCTGGGTTGGAGCTTTCATTTGAGCGGCCACCACTGAAAATCTTAGCACCAAGGCTGCTCGAACCTGCGCTGTTTATTCTCTTGGTGGATGAATTTCTGTGGGGAATTTTCCACCTCTGTAATTCTATGAGGAAGATCCTCGACAAAGGAAGAACCATTCACACCAATGTTAGAGTAGTGCTATGGAATCTCTGTGCAGAATTCCTGAGTGAAATTCAGTGCAAGCATTATATAGGGTGAACATGTTCACACTGTGGAACTTTCAAGTGGTAGTTGCCATGAATATACTGATCAGAAATTCCGTAAAATTTACTGCCGGATTTCCCCCATGAATATTCTGCATTCTGAATTCCAGAAAATTGAAAGACGTGTCTTTTAATTTTACAGAATTCCGTTCAGAGACACATTGAAGTTAATAGACCCCATTGAAGTTCAGAGCCTTCAGAGGGTATTCCAGGATTTTTTTTTATTTGACAATTCTACGGGGCTGTAAAGTTAGTGTACTTCATAATATAGTGTCTGTACCTGTGTTTCAAGGTGGTCTCGCAATTCGTCTGTGATTTTTGGCCCATACAAAATAAGTCTCAGGATTTACCAGGTTGAAGTACATTGTAGGCTTGCAACAGCTGGAGGCTCCCTGGTCAGAAAACACTCATCTATTACATTGAAGGGAACACAGGTGTGTTTCAATGGGTAGGGTGGCTGATGAGTGGCAGGAAGAAACATTTCCTCACACTTACAAATAAGGAATTATAGAACTTGTTGTTCGTGCAAGGGAACTCCAACAGAAGATAGCCACAGCATTATGGTTGACTCAGAACATAGATGTTAAGCTCCAACACAAGCACAGATCCTTCCTTATCATGACCAATACTATCTGGCAGATAAGTACTAAAATCAGTGTATGGTAGATAACCCTTTTAATGTTTTGAAAAGAAAGATATTCTGCTCAAATTTAGTGCAAATTCCGCTTTTATGCACGGAATTTGAACAGGAAAAGAAGAATTTCCACCATGTGAACATAGCCTTAATGTTATGTTTTATATTATGGGTGTAACATCTGCACTCCGGCCAGACATGCTGGCCGTTAGCGCTCTTTTGTCATGTCCCCGCGCGCCCATCACTCACCTCCCTGGTATTTCTGTTCTCGCAGCCCTGGCGAGTGTGCCCCTGCCTCCTAGGGCGCGCTTGCACTGGAGCTCTTACATTTAAAGGGACAGTACTCATTTAATTAAGTGTATTCACCTGTGCTCATGTTATAAGTACTTGCTCCACCCTTGTATCCCTGCCGTATGTTTGTTGCCTTGTGCCTCAGTGAAAGCATTCTTTGTTCCTGTGTTCCTGATATCCGTGCTCCTTATCCTTGTTCTGTTACCTGACCCAGCACCTGTGCCACCTGCTTGACCTGCTGCTACCTTGACCACGTCTTGCCAGTTTCCTTTGTGCCATGCCTCAGCCTCAGCTACCTGTTTGGACGAGTCGTGCCAGGGGTAGCGGCCTGGGTGCTGCCTGCCGCAGCAAGACCATCCCGCTTCGCAGCGGGCTCTGGTGAAAACCAGCGCACCTTAGACTCTGCTCCCTGGCACGGCTCATGTCATCATCCACACAGGCTCGGAGGATCCATCACCTGCCATGATCCGTTACAGTAAGATCCAACCATGGATCCCGCTGGGGTGCCTTTGCCAGATGTCTCGGATCTTTCCACTGTAGTGGCTCAACTGTCGCAGCAGTTAGCCCCTCAGGCGCAACAACGGAATCAACTCTTAGCCATGGTCAGAGTTGGATCTGACGAAGAGGGGGTCTCCGCCCCTCAAAACGCGTTATCCCTGTATCACCTTGCATGAATAAAAATTCCTTGCTTCACCGAATTCTAGACCTATGGCTATTAATTACATCCTTCACCTTGGAAAGGAGCGCTTTTTGAGCACCTTGCTTTTCGTGGATCACAGATCCCCACACTTACCTCTATCGACCAGACATCCAGGACCGGTTCCCGTGACGGTGAGGTGCCAGCAGCCCTTCCTTAACCACGCGTCCCCCAGAGATCGGGGATCAAAGCAGTTAACGGTGTTGTGCCTGGGACACAACACGCTCAAGTGAGCGCAACACCTCTCACACACCTCTATGCACCTGATCAACAGAAACATGGCACATTAGTGCACTTCTCTCTTTTGTTTCTCTTTTTTTACATATTTGAGACTCTCTTAGCCATGGTGCAACAGCTTCTTGCCGCTCAGCAGCAACAACAGCAACAGCAGCAGCCATCTGTTCCTGAGCCTCCTCCTGTGTCTGCAGCTTCTCCTGGGACCAAGCTTTGTTTGTCCTTGCCTTCTAAGTATGACAGAGATCCCAAGCTGTGTAGAGGCCTTGTGACACAGTGTTCTACCCATCTAGAACTCATGGCGGATCTGTTCCCGACAGAGCATGCTAAAGTGGCGTTTGTGGTTAGCCTACTTTCTGGAAAAGCTTTAGCCTGGGCTACTCCTCTCTGGGATTGTAGAGATCCGGTCTCCTTGAACCTGTCGGCCTTTCTTGCAGAATTCTGCACTGCATTTGAAGAACTCGCGCCAGCCTCCTCTGCCGAGACGGCTCTACTGAACCTCTGCCAAGGGATGTGCATTTTGCTGAGAGGCAGGAAAAATTTCCTTTGGAAAAAGAACCTGCCCGAACACGGGGATTACCTCGTCTGGCACCTGTGTTCCAACATCCACCTCTACTGTCTTCTTTGCCTCCTGCCTCCTACATTTTTCTCAATGTATCCCCCTAGGGCATACTCCATGCGCTCTTTTTATTTGTATTCTATGCTCTTTGTCCCTTTGTGGTTCTTTCTGACCATTGTTCTTTGTTTTGTTCTGTGTCGTTTGTCCTTTTTTATGGTGTCCTGGTGTGTGCATTCTTTTTGTGAACACAGCTTCTGGTCTACTGCTGTTTTGAGTCTCCTTCCTCTAATTTGTGCATATTTAACCCACAATTCATATTCTAAGCATTTTACTTATGCTTACTTAGGGTTATTATTATGGGTG
Organism: Hyla sarda; assembly: GCF_029499605.1. Taxonomy (NCBI): domain Eukaryota; kingdom Metazoa; phylum Chordata; class Amphibia; order Anura; family Hylidae; genus Hyla; species Hyla sarda. Next base: position 101,044,768 of record NC_079197.1, on the reverse strand, counting down.
ACTTTAGCAAACAAGAAACAGCTGGAGGGCGACACCACTTCGGATATAACTGAATGCACACTGCTAGGACTTAACTGCTAACTGACCCGGTTCCCGATATAGGGTGCGGAAACACAGATCCTGTGTAGCATATATACATAAAGAAAGAAGAACCACACTCACCAATCCGGGGACACAAGCAGCTTTATTCTGGAAAATGCACGGCATCAGACATCATGCAGGAATAATTCCAAACAGCGTAGGGTCAGGCAAGCGGGCAAGTGGAAAACAGGTGTGGGGTGTGTGCAGTAGGGCAATGATTTGTTTCACGTCATAGGTGATGCTTCATTCGGCCTCCTGGGGAGGTTCCCAGGTTTTTTATAGATGTGCAAAAAGTGAGGAAAACCCTTAGCAACAGCAAAAACCAAATTGTGTAAAAAATATGCAAGAAAGTAGAAACATAGAAACATAATTAAAATCAACAAAATAAGGGAAATTGCAAAACATGATGTGTAACAACTAAAAAAGGCCAGTAATCATAAAAACTGGGAGAAATCGGTACGCTCGTTTAGCCCCAGAGCATCAGTGGCATCCAAACGGATGATCCACTTGGTTTCCTGTTGTAGCAAACGAGTGTCGCGATCCATCCCAGTCCTTGGATAAACTCTTTCAAGACCCATAAATTTTAATTCATCAGGACTACTTGTAGAACTCTCCTTAATATGGGTAATGAAACGAGTTGCTCCCTTCTCTGTTCTAAGAGAATAAAAGTGTTCTCGAATGCGATGAAAAAGGGGTCTTTTTGGTTTCCCCACATAAAATCTACCACATGGGCTGCAAATGCAGTAGACTACGTGGGTACTCTTGCAAGTTATGAACTGGTTTACTTGGACCTCATATCCTCCTATTCAAAAATTTCGTTAGCCTAAGTTATGCTGACAAAAAAGAGCAGCTCTTTCAAGGAAAATTAGCCAAAGGGATCGTGTCATGTAACCAGTTCGTAGACTTTTTGTGAACTATTTGTTTTTTCTTCCTTTTAATGTAGTCTCCTATTGTGCCTGTTCTTTTGAAGGTAATTATTGGTTTATGAATTGCAACATGATTAAGATCAGGATCATTTTCGATCATAAACCAATGCCTATATATTGAATTTTTAATGACCTGATTAAGAGGATTATTTCTAAATGCAAACATGAATCTTTTCTTCCTGTCATGTTTTTTTCACCTACGGCTTTTACTAGTATGTTCCTATCGAGCTTTGTGGCTCTATCCAGGGCTGCTTCAATTATGTTGGCGGGATAACCTCTCTGCATTAATCAAGATTTTAAATCGTCCGCTTGTTGCAAAAAAAACTTCAAAATCACTATTTATTCTTCTAAGTCATACCATCTGACTATAAGGGATAGAGTTTTTTTTTTTTACATGTGATAAATGTGAACTTTTATAATATAGCAGAGAGTTTTTAGCTATTTCCTTCCTGCAGCCTGATGATGTTGCCGTTGGTTACATTTATGCTCAGATCAAGAAAGTCAAGGTGAGTATCACCGAAATGGCTTGTAAAGAAAATATTAGCGTGATTGTTTAAATTAATGTAGGTAACAAAGGAATCAAACTCTACTCTAGTGCCATCCCACACCACTAGCATGTCATCAACGTACCGAAGGTGGGTGAAAAGGTGAGAAGATGAGCCGGCTCTCTAAGACTGCCAAAAATATGTTTTCATATGTACAGGACACGGGGGACCCCATGGCCGTCCCCCGTGTCTGTCTGTACCATTGTGTATCATACATGAAAAAATTATTCTTTAAAATGAACTTCAAAGAAGTAGATACAATACGCAAAAAAGAATCAGACTTTTTCATATGGAATAAAAAAAATCACCCATATCATGGGGGATGCGGGTATACAGGCTTTTGACATCAATCGATGCTAAATGGAATCCGCTCTGCCACACGAACCCATCCAGCGCCGAAATAAGTTTGTTTGTGTCACGTTAAATAGGAGGGGATCCCTGGGAGGAAGGGGGAAAGGAGCCATTCTAGATAGCTAGACAGGTACTGAGTCGCCGAGCCGATCCCCGCAACTATAGGTCGCCCTGGGGGTCAGCTCAGCGACTTCCGCACCTTTGGTAATAGATACCATCGAACAGGGACAGGATTTTTGGGTAATAGACATGTCTTTTCTGCCAATACCCCCATCACAGAGCTGACCCTTAAGAAAGTGCCCAATTAATCAACCAACAATTTTTGGTTGTTACACATCATGTTTTGCGATTTCCCTGATTTTGTTGATTTTAATTATGCATTGAAACTATGTTTTTACTTTCTTGCATATTTTATTACACAATTTGGTTTTTGCTGTTGCTAAGGGTTTTCTGCACTTTTACACATGTATGAAAACCCTGGGAACTTCCCCCTCAGAGAGGCCAGATGAAGCGTCACCTATGATGTGAAACGATTCTTTGCCCCACTGCCCACACCCCACACCTGTGTTCCACTCTTCCGCTTTCCTGACCCTACGCTGTTTGAAATGATTCTTGCATGACGTCTGATGCCGTGCATTTTCCAGAATAAAGCTGCTTGTGTTCCCCAGATTGGCGAGTGTACAGAAATGCAACGGGGCATACCCCGCATAATCAATGACAACTAAGGGACCAATCAAGCATGTCTGAGAACAAAAACGCAAGGTTAGGCCCAGGTATCTGATTACACCTCCCAACCCTCCCCTCCCATCCCCAAAGTTCCCATTGAACCCCCCCCCCCCCCATCCAGGCAGGAAAGCAAAGCAATCAGAATAGAACCTCAATTACAATAATAAATAAACATGCAGGTGAGGAATACGCTCTCTGGTCATCGAGGTCTCCACAATAAGCACGCCAGTAGCAAAGAATCATCTGTTGGGAGATGGCAGACGTAAGCGCCCCAGTGAGCCAGAGATCGCTCTAGTCAAATACCACAAGGTGGAAGCGAAAGGTGCCATCAAGGAGACAATGTCGTCATCATCAAGAAACCCTAGGATAAAGGTTTTCCATTTAAAAAAAAAGGATTTGGATGACTTCTCTCTAGTATGTAAAACCTCAAGCCTATCCATATGCATATATTTCTTAACCTGGTCTACCACTTCCCTCGTTGTGGGCATCTCAGCTCCCAGCCAGTGCGTCAACAGGCACCGCTTGGCTACCAAGAGAAACACATGCAGAAGCAGGGTAAGGTGGGTACCCTCAGGGGCAATATGTAAGATGATCATAGAGAGAATAATCGGTAACGTCACCCCAAGCCTGTCTGAGAGCAAGGCAAAAAGGTGAGTCCAAAAACGGGTAGAGAGAGGGCAGGTCAGCAGGCTGTGGAGCAGATCAGTCCGGAACAACCCACAGTTGGGGCAATGCTCCAGCCTGTCAGGTCTATCAGGGGGCCGTGGCAGAGAAAAACCATAAGTAGCATGATGGATAATACGAAAATGTGTCTCCCTCCACCCCTTGTTAGTGACTGCTTTCCGCACTTTGGCCCAACCCTCCAGGATGGGGACCACTAGATCCGGCAATTGCAGTTTCTCTTCCCAATAACGGAACAAAGATCGGGCCACCCCCGTGCTACCTTTACGAGTGAGATGTCTGTAAAGTCGAGAGAGGGAGTGGAAAGGAGAAGAGGAAGAAACAAAGTTGTCAAAAGAAGTAGTCACCCCCTCCACAGTCAAGTCGGTCAGTCGCAGTCGAAGGAACGTCACCAGTTGGGTATAGGGAAGGAAATATCCATCGGGCAGGTGGAATTGCTCGCTCATCTCCCTGAAGGAAAGATATCTGCGTTCAGTAGGATGGAATAACTGCCCAGCCGTAAGGATGCCCGCCTCCCTCCACCTCTCGAATAGCTTGTTATCCCGACCCTGGGGAAATTCTGGGAGAGACCATAACGGCATGTGTTTAGACAAGGAGAAGGGTAATCCCATCAGATCCCTGCATTGCTTCCACGCAATTATGGTGTCTCGGAAGAGTAGTGAACCACGTAGGTAGCCGGGAATGGAAGTGAACTTCGTATGGAGTAACCCACCCAGCGACCATGGAGCAGCAATGCCCGATTCCAGGCTGTTATTGGAGAAACTATCACCCCCTCTGAGCCAGTCAATAGAGTGTCTGAAGAGGCAAGCCAAATTATAGTGTTTGACATCAGGAAAGTTAGCGCCTCCCTGCTCTTTGGGAAGCATAAGCTTTCTGAGTGCTATGCGAGGTCGTTTGTTGTTCCAAATGAACTTGGTATAGGCAGAGCTCAAACATTTGATATCCATTGCGCGTAGCAACACCGGAATCATTTGCAGTGGGAATAGTAACTTAGAGAAATTTAGCATCTTGATCAAATGGCATCTGGCTAAGAAGGGCAATGGGAGGGACGACCATCTGCGTAGCTCCTCAGCAAGTCTGCGAAATAATGGAGTAAAGTTCAGGGAATAGAGAGAGGAGGGAGTCCTCCCCACCCAGATTCCTAGGTATTTAAAAGAGGACCTGGTAACTGGGACCGGCGAGGCCAATGTCAGCCTCCCCCCTGGGAGACCAGAGGGAGACAAGTCTAAAAGCACACTCTTAGAGGCATTCACAGTGAAGCCTGAGACCTTACCAAAGTCGGAGAGACATCGGAACACCGTAGCTAAGTCTCTCTCAGGCCTCCCTAGAAATAGCAGGAGATCGTCAGCGAATAGGCCATGAGACAGGGTCTGCCCCCCACCTTTATGCCCTCCACATCCCCGGCCTCCGCCAACCTGCATGACAGGGGCTCTATGGCAATATCAAAAAGGAGGGGCAACAAAGGGCGTACCTGCCGGCAGTGTCCCCTGCCGCGTACCTCTCAGTATGGGAAAGGGGGCCGAGAGAAACCCTGGGATGTGGATACGCGCCCTGGGGCCACTGTATAGGTTTTGGAGGTATGCCAGGAAGGGACCATCAAACCCCATTCTCCGGAGAACTGCCCACAACCAGTTCCAGCCTACCTGGTCAAAGGCCTTTTCGGCGTCAATGGATATCATGGCAGGGGAAGGGTGGCCTTGAGGGTTCCGGTGTACATCTTCCAGCGCAGCCACCACCTTGCACATGTGGGTAACTGCAGACCTCCCCCTATAAAGCCCACCTGGTGGGGCGAGATAAGTCGGGGCATAAAACAGGCGAGGCGGTTAGCCATGATCTTTACGAGCAATTTCAGATCCACATTGATCAGCGAGATGGGTCTATATCCCCTGGGAGACAATAGATCCTTCCCAGGTTTGGGTATTACTTTAATATACACTGTGTTGGATGCAGGGGGTATGGGCATTCCAGTTAAGTAAGCGTTAAATAGGTTGAGCAATGTGGGTGCGACTTCCCTCGCCAAGATCTTATAGAAGTCCCCCGAGAACCCATCGGGTTCCGGGGCCTTACTAGCCTGCAGTCCTTTGATCACCCCTTCCAGTTCCTCCGACTGGACCGGAGCATTCAAATAGTCCCTTTCTTCCCCAGACAAGGTCGGGAGAAGTCCCTGTGGGAGCCAGGAGGAGAAATCATCCTCCCAAGTCTCAGAGGGTGAGTAAAGGTCGGAATAGAAGGTAGCTAAAATATCCACTAACCATTTGAGTTCCCTTTGCACAACCAGGGGCGGATCCAGAGTCGAGTCTCGGGAGGGGCACTATTAAAGTATTTTGTGTTGGCGGACAGAAAATAAGATGTTGATTACAGAATTTACAATATTATTAAATGTATCATACAGTCCTAACCTTGTTTAAGACTTTTTGGCCATGCTCACATGTCAGAATAATAATCAAATATACCAATTGCCACAGAATGGGAAAGTGCTAAAGAAGTTTTTACCATTTAAAACTACAGCTTCCAGTATGACCTAAGTAGTGGTAAGGGGATGCTGGGAGTTGTTGTTTCAACCATCATTACTGCAAAACTTACAAGTGACTCCAGCTCTGATGGGACACACACAGGAGGATACAGAATGATATCAGTGACTACAGGTGACATCTTCTCTATAGTCTTTCCTTATCTAATTCAGATGGTACATACCGCCAGGACTTGTTCCAGCTAAATGTTCTCTCTGCAGAACTTGACGCCCAGATGGCTCCTCACTATGTCAGTGGATTCTGATCCTCTATATGAAAACAATAATTATTATAAACCTGCCAGACACTGTATTCTTCGAATATAATACGGGCACATACCTTCTGAATATAATTCTGACACACTGTACCCCCTGAATAAACAACACACTGTACCCTCTGAATATAATACCGCCACACACCGTACCCTCTGAATATAATACTATCATACACTGCACCCTCTGAATATAATACCGCCACACACCGTACCCTCTGAATATAATACTATCATACACTGCACCCTCTGAATATAATACCGCGACACACCGTACCCTCTGAATATAATACTATCATACACTGCACCCTCTGAATATAATACTACCACACACTGTGCCCTCTGAATATACTACCACACTGTGCCCTCTAAATGTAATACTACCAAACACTGCCCTCTCTGAATATAATACTACCACACACTGTGCCCTCTAAATTTAATACTACCAAACACTGCCCTCTCTGAATATAATACTACCACACACTGCACTCTCTGAATATAACTTGCTGTGCAGTGCACCCTCTGAATAAAATACCCAAATGTATTGTTGCCCATAAAAAAAACGTAACCACCCCAGAAATTCCTCATAATCTACAATATACTTATGAAATGCAGAACACTCTGTGCCTTCACATATAGTAATAACGCCCCATCTTGTGCCCCCACATATAATAATTATGACCCGTCCTGTTCCCCCCACATAATAATGCCCTGTGCCCCTAACATATATTGCCTCCTGTGCTGTGCCCTTCACATATAATTCCCCTGTTCTTTGCCCCTCACATATAATGCCCCCATCATGCGTCCCTCACATATAATGCCCCCTTTGCTATGCCCCTCACATATAATGCCCCCCGTGCTGTGCCCCTCACATATAATGTCCCCTGTGCTATTCCCCTCACATATAATGCCCCCCGTTCTGTGCCCCTCACATATAATGCTCCTTTTATATGCCCCACACATATAATGCCCCCTGTGCTGTGCCCTTTACATATAATGCCCCCGTTCTTTGCCCCTCACATATAATGCCCCGATCATGCGCCCCTCATATATAATGCCTCCATCATGCACCCCTCACATATAATGCCCCCATCATGCACCCCTCACATGTAATGCCCCATGCTGTGCCCTTCACATATAATGCCCCTGTTCTTTGCCCCTCACATATAATGCCCCCATCATGCGCCCCTCACATATAATGCCCCCTGTCCTGTCCCGTCAAGGGGCATTATATGTGAGGGGCACAGCACATGGGGCATTATATGTTTGGGGCACATGACAGGAGCATTATATGTGAGGGGCACAGCACAGGGGGCATTATATGTGAGGGGCGCATGATGGCGCATTATATATGAGGGGCACAGGATGGGGGCATTATATATGAGGGGCACATGATGGGGGCATTATATATGAGGGGCGCATGATGGGGGCATTATATGTGAGGGGCACATGATGGGGGCATTATATGTGAGGGGCACAGCACAGGGGGCATTATATGTGTGGGACACAGCACAGGGGGAATTATATGTGAGGGGCGCATGATGGCGCATTATATATGAGGGGCACAGGATGGGGGCATTATATATGAGGGGCGCATGATGGGGGCATTATATGTGTGGGGCACAGCACAGGGGGAATTATATCATATAATGCCCCCTGTGCTGTGCCCCATACATATAATGCCCCCTGTGCTGTGCCCCTCACATATAATGCCCCCTGTGCTGTGCCCCTCATATATGATACCCCCTGTGCTGTGCCCCACACATATAATACCCCCTGTGCTGTGCCCCCCACACATATAATTTATATGTGTGGGCACAGCACAGGGGGCACTATATGTGAGGGGCACAGCACAGAGGGCCCCCCTGTCATTTGCTCTTCACATATAGTGCCCCCAGTGCTTAGCCCTGCAGCCCCTCACATTAAAAATTCCCCCTTCTCTTCCCCCCCCCTAAGTTTTAAATCCCCATCCCCCTCCTCCTGTACGATATAGTGCCCTTAACAGTGGCACATATTCTATCCCCCAAATCCCCTGGGCCCTAAGCATACTCTTAGTACTTACTGTATGCTGGCCGCAGGGATGGGATTTCCGGGCGCCGGCGCGATGATGTGACGTCATCGCGCCGGCCTGCAATGGATCGCGAGCCCGCAGCTCGTGACAGCCAAAGGTTAGTGAATGGTGGAGCGGAAGCTTACAGCTTCGGCTCCACCATTCTAAGGTGCAGGGGGGGCAGCAATCTCGGGGGGGGGCAATTGCCCCGTTGCCCCCCCCCCTGGATCCGCCACTGTGCACAACCCCCTCCCCATCCTTGAGTGCCGCAATCGTGGTCGAGGGTAAGGCTCCCTTCGCAAACCTAGCCAGTAAACAACCTGATTTATTGCCAAACCGAAAAAGAGAGGCCTCCATGTGGGATCTTTTCATGTTCTCCCTCCGCTCAATCCATCCATCGTAGGAGGCCTTAGCAGCTGCCCACGCACTCCTAGACATCTCTGACGGGTTGGCAAGAAAGTCAGTGTAGGCAGAACGTAAGGCAGTGCCCACTACCCCCAGTTGAGTCTCGATTTTCCTCTTCAAAGAGGAGGTATAGGCTAGGATATGGCCCCGCAGGACAGCCTTGGCAGTGTCCCAATATAACTGGGGATTAGAGACATAAGCAGCGTTATCCATGCTATATTCTAGCCACCACCCTTTGAGCAGCACGTGGAAGTCCTCATCTCTGGCCAGACTGGAGGGAAACCTCCATAGGAAGTCCGAGCCCCTAGGGATAGTATCATTCAGGGAGATGAGCAAAGGGGCATGGTCAGAGATCACCATATCAGAGAAGGATACACAATCCAGTTTGGGGAGTAGAGAGTCAGTCAGAAAACAGTAGTCTAGTCGAGACCATGAGTCGTGAGAGTGTGAGTAATGGCTAAAGTCACGGTCGTCAGGGTGAGTGAGCCAAGAGTCCGTCAGTCCCAGTCCTGTCGTCCAAGGAAGAAGCAAGGCATCAGAGGATCTAGGAGGGGGGTATCCATTACTCTTTCTGTCTTTCCTACAGTCCATGACCATGATAAAGTCCCCGGCTATCAGTTTCCCAGAAGGCCCGTCAGAGGTAAGCGTCCCAGTCAGTTCCCCAAGAAACACGTCCTGTCCCGAGTTGGGGCCATATACATTTACCACCATGAAGTCCTCCCTAGCCGTCTTGACGTGTACAGAGCAAATCCGACCCGCAGTATCAGAAGAAGTGGAGAGAATCTCACATTGTAGGGACTTGTGAAAAAGAGTCAACACACCTGCCTTCCGGTCGACTGCAGGAGAGCCTTACACTCTGCCCACCCACCACTTTTTCATTCGAGAGAAGTCAGCCTCTTCCAGATGCATCTCTTGTAGGAGAGCAATGTCAGGTGATAACCGTTTAAGATGCCTAAGTACCATGTTGCGCTTGTGGGGAGACTTCAGACCTTTAATGTTCCACGAAACTATTTTCATAATGCAACCAACAAAGTGTAGCTATCAGGAAGATCCTGGATGGTGGAGTCCCAACAACCCTAACCCAGTCCACCCCGCCCCCCCCCAACGCCTCCCCCCACCCCCCCACCAAAGGAACTGTGCCCTTGCTCATCAAGGAAACACCTCATCACCTCTTGACTTCCCGAATCCACCAGTGAAAACCACCTCAAACCATTCTCATCGCTCCTACCCCAACTGTTGCAGGTAAGACTATCCCAAAAATAGGAGCTAGGTTATGGCCCAGCCAATACCAAATAAACAATCCCTAACCCCCCCCCCCTCAGGAGATTAAGAACTCCCATCAGTCCCACACCCTGCGGAATATCCCCGTATGGCTCACCCCCTCCGTATCCATAGCTAGTGCAAAAAGGCCCATGAGTTTTGAAGTGTGATCTCCCCCTCACCTCTCAACAAAGAACATCTGGTATGATCTCCGAGCGCCATCAAAGCCCAGTGCCCGGTAACAAGAAATATATATAAAATAAAAAAAAAATCCCCCCCCCTTTTCTTGTAGCAGAGAATGCCATATCTTGCACCCCTAACCCCCTCCCCCCGTCACCACGAGCATACCCACCACCCTAAACCCCCCCCCCTAGCCCACCTCCACCCCAAACTCACCCCCCATTCTCCCATCCCCCCCTCCCAGAACCCATTAATACAATACTGGAATGCAGATCCGATTATCACCCCCCACCCCAACCCTGTCATAAGGGAAAGCATAAAATGCCCAGATGATAGTCTCGGTCGTCAATCATTCATCCCCTCTCTACTATGGGACCAGTTCAGGAAGTAGGCAACCAAGTGGGAAATCTGAGCCAAACTGCCAGGGAGGCGAAGACTCACCAGGGAGGGAGATGAGGCAGGGGAGGTGCAGGGGAGCCCCGCAGCTGGGGATCACCAATTAAGGGGAACCAGGGGACAACAGCAGGGCCCTGAACATCATGGGAGAAGGCTACAGTCCCGGAAACTCAGTAAGGGGGACACAGGAGGACCCCTGGGAGGGGATCCCTCCGTTCCGGTAGGCAGAGAACAGGCTGCTTAAGGGGCATAAAGGGGGGCAGTAGCAGTATACTTGCGTATCGCAGCAGCAGGATACAAGCAGGTCAGTCAAAGTGGTCTCTGTTCCGCTCCCGTCCCTCCAGCCAATCGCCTCTGGTCTGATACGGGGTGCCACCCTGGCGGAGACCGGGTTGAGAAGCTGTAGAGGAGATTTCTCGCGGAGATCGTGGAGAACCATCTTGCTGGGGGGAAGATTTCACGGCCTCCTCCAGAGCGCCAGCAGCATCCTCAGGGGTGCCATAGGTGCCCATGGAGCCATCCGGGAAGAAAACTCGCAGAAGAGTGGGGTAAAGCAGCACGAATCGGATGCCTCTGCGATGCATGGTGGTACACAGGGGGAAAACAGTTTCCTCTTGCGGCATACTTCGGCAGAAAAGTCCCCGAATATCAGGAGTTTTGCTCCGTCTATCAGCAGGTCCTCACGCCGACGTCTGAATACTCACAGGATCGCAGTTTTGTCCTGAAAATCCAGGTATTTCGTGATAACCTGTCTAGGGCGGTTGCGGTGCTGTAAATTCGGCGGCACAGTCGGGTCGGGGTCACTCCTCATATCGGGTCCCAATCTGTGCGCCCTTTCAACCTTGCAGGGCCGGGGTAGTCCCAACAGCTTAGGGAGAGTGTACTCACTGAGGTGCAGGATGTCCGTAGCAGGGACCAATTCCGGAACTCCGACTATCCGAAGGTTGTTTCTCCTGGAGCGGTTCTCGAGGTCTTCGACCTTATCCCAGAGTCTCTTGCACTCTCCCTCCAGCCCGGAAAGCTTAGAAGACATTTGGGCCTCACGGTCGTCAATGGCTCCCACCCGGTCCTCCACTGCCATGAGATGCCCCGCATGCTGCGACACCGTGGCCTGCAGGTCACGCATTGCGGCCTCCATAGTAGCCACTATAGACTCCTGGACTCTTGGGTCGATTCGGTCCCCCACGGCTGCTGCCAGGGATACATAGTCGATGCCCTTCTCCACCTGTAGCGCTAGACTCCGAGAGAGCGGGGGAGCCAGCCCTGCTTGACGTAGGTGAGGAGGCCATGCTGGAACGGCTGGAGCAGCCGCGGCAAGACTGGCCCACAACCTGCTGCTTTTGAGTCTTCTTGTCACGATTCCCCATCGGGATAAGGAACCATTCCATTCACTAAACAAACACCCAGGGGGAGGGAGGCCACGGGATGCAATGTTGCGGGTATATGGGGTTTATGCTGATCCCGAGGTAAGGAGCCGATGTGCCACGCGTCTTCACAGCATGGAAGTCCCGGTTCTTCTTTCTTTATGTAGATATGTTATGGGTGACTTTAATTGTCCCATATGGCCTTCTGATGACTCATCCTCCAAGAAACGAATTACTGAGCCTTCTCCCATGTATCACGTCATCCATCAGTATGATCTTTTTGATGCGTGGAGAATTATGCTCCCAGCATAAACTGATTTCACCTTCTTCTCCCATCCCCACAAAATTTATACCGCATCGATCATTTCTTAATTAGTCACCCTCTTTTAGAGATAGTCGCCCAAACATGCATCAAGACAATCATGTGGTCAGACCATGCGCCTATTGTCATGTCTTTAACCCCTTAAAGGGGTACTCCGCCCCTAGACATCTTATCCCCTATCCAAACGATAGGGGATAAGATGTCAGATCACCGCGGTCCCGCTGCTGGGGAGCCCCGGGATCGCCGCTGCGGCACTGCGCTATCATTGCTGCACAGAGCGAGTTCGCTCTGTGCCTAATAACGGGCGATACAGGGGACGGAGCAGCGTGGCGTCATGGCTCCGCCCCTCGTGACATCACTGCCCGTCCCCTTAATGCAAATCTATGGCAGGGGGCGCGCCACGCCCCCTCCCATAGACTTGTATTGAGGGGGGGCGGGCCGTGATGTCACGAGGGGTGGAGCCGTGAGGTAACGATGCTCCGTCCCCTGTATTGTCCGTCATTACGTGCAGAGCTAAATCGCTCTGTGCAGTAATGATAGCGGCGTGCCGCAGCAGCGATCCCGGGGCTATCCAACAGTGGGACCGCAGCGATCTGACATCTTATCCCCTATCCTTTGGAGGGCCCCTTTAAGGACCAAGCGTTTTTCTGTTTGTGCACTTTCGTTTTTTCCTCCTTACCTTTTAAAAATCATAACCCTTTCAATTTTGCACTTAAAAATCCATATGAGAGTTTATTTTTCGTTCCACCAATTCTACTTTGTAATTACATCAGTCGTATTACCCCAAAATCTACAGCAAAACGGGAAAAAAAATAATTGTATGACATAGTTGAAGAAAAACACCATTTTGTAAATTTTGGAAGCTTCCGTTTCTACGCTGTACATTTTTCGGTAAAAATTACACTTTATCTCTATTCTGTAGGTCCATACGATTAAAATTATACCCTACTTATATAGGTTTGATTTTGTCGTACTTTTGGAAAAAATCATAACTACATGCACGAAAATGTATTCATTTAAAATTGTCCTCTTCTGAGCCCTATAACCTTTTTATTTTTCCACAGGGTGGTATGGGGGCTAATTTTTAGTGATCTGAAGTTTTAATCGGTACCAATTTTCTTTTGATCAGACTTTTTGATCGCATTTTATTCCTTTTTTTATGGTATAAAAAGTGACCAAAAATACGCTATTTTGGAATTTGAATTTTTTTTGCACGTAGGGGGACTTTTAGGAGGAATCATTTCATTCCTCATACAGATCAATAAGGTTCCAAACAATCCCATTGATCTGTGTGCTCTGCGCTCGATTGATAAAGCCCTGCCAGGCTTTATCATTCTGAGCACCGGAGCCGGCATGAAAGGAGAGGTAAGCCCTCAGGCTACCTCCACAGATGATCGCCCCCAAACCCCCCCCCCCGTGATCGCACTGTGGGGGGGGGGGAGGGCGATCCAAGCCACTGGACCTCCAGGGACAGAATAAAGGCACCTTTAGATGCCGCTGTCAACTTTGACAGCGGCGATGTAAATGGTTAACGGCCGGCCGTGGCGATCGCCGCATGTCGGCTATTAGCTCCTGCCCTCAGCTACATGAATCAGCTGGGGGCCGGCCGGTATCACGCGGGCTCGAGTCAGGAGCCCGTGTCATACCCCGTTAACGGCACATGGACGAGCATAGACGTCCATGGTTGTTAACGGGTTAAATGACTCTCTAGCAAAACCTAATGATAGACTATGGTGCGCAAGTTCATACATTTTAAAGTCACCAAATCTACGGACTGAACTAGTCGCTGCAATTGATTCCTGTTTTCTCACAAACCAAGGATCGGTTCCTTTGGACACTACACTGTGGTCCACTTTTAAATCAGTCGTGAGGGGCCATCTTATTAGTCAGAACTCTTTTCTTAAACAATCAACAGCGGCTAAACGACTGTATAAATACTGAGTTGACCGACCTGCACAGACGTAATAAAATCTTGTATTCTCCAGATCTGGCTGCTCGTATTTCCTCCCTCACTGAGGAGTTCTGATCAATGGATCTCTACAGATTTGATTTGGCCTTGCGTCGTATGAAGATAAACTTTTACTGGCATGCTAACAAGCCTGGTGCTCTATTAGCAAGGCAATTAATGAGGAAGCAGAAACATGGTAGGATATCTTATCTGAGTGGTCCTTCTGGAACAAAAATTATGGACCCTAAGGGGATTGCAGACTCCTTTGTGCTTACCATGCTGATCTTTAAAATCTAGCTCTTTCTCCTCACACTCCTCAACCTACCTCATCTTCTATTTCTTCTTCTTGTCAACAATTCATCTTCCATCTCTTTCTCATCTTCAAATCTCTGTTCTTACTTCTCCCTTTACTCTGGAGGAAATTACCTCCGCTCTGAAATCTTTAAAATCTTCCAAATCTCCTGGTCATGAGGGACTTACCAATGAGTTTTACATAACCCATTACTAGCACCCCATCTTCTGCATCTCTTTAATGAGATTGCTTCTACTGGCTCTATACCTACGGAGATGCATGATGCCAGTTAAAAAGCCCTACTTCTCCCCCAATTTTCATCCCATTTCCCAATTGAATGGGGACTTAAAACTTTATGCTAAATTATGGGCCAACCGTTTAGCGAATGTCCTGTCTTCTTTGATATCTATGGACCAGGTCTGATTCGTTAACGGGAGACAAACACTCGATGGCACCAGGAGATTTCTTAATCTTATTTCAGTGGCTAATCCCGGTCGGACGCCTTCTCTCCTCCTCTCTTTGGACTCGGAAAACACGTTCGACCGCATCCATTGGGGCTATCTTAGAGAGGTGATGCTGAAATTTAACTTCCCTGAGCCCTTAATTAGAGCCATTATGGCCCTTTACACAAGTCCATTTGTGAGGGTTTATACCGGAGGGGCCCTCTCTAAAAGCTTCCCTATTACTAATGGCACCCGTCAAGGGTACTCTCTATCACCCCTAATATTCGTGCTTGTGAATGGAGCCATTTGCTCACCATATTTGGAATTCCCCTGACATTGATGGCATATCCATGGGAGGCATAGACCATCGTATTGTGCTCTTTGCCGACGATGTGAACTTATCCATAACCAACCCTAGCACATCGTTACCAGTGGTTATGTCCATTCTCTTCTCCTTTAGTGGGGCTAGTTATTACAAGTTAAATTCCTCCAAATCCATCATTCTACCCATTAATTTAAATACTAATGCAGTACATTCTTTACAAATTGAATATCCCTTTATATGAGCGACGGATCACATTACCTATCTGGGAATTAGACTGACTCCTACCTCTACCACTCTCTTATCATCTAACGTAAAAATTCTTATCAAACAGCTAAAACAAGATATGGCATTGTATACTAAGATCCCTATGTCTTGGGTGGGATGTGCGGCTGTTACTAAAATGTTTTTACTTCCTAAAGCTCTCTATTTTGAAATCTTCCTATTCCCTTCCCTCTTTCTGTTCTTCAGCATCTTCAGTCCCTCATTATGAGCTTTTTATGGAACTATTATAGGGCTAGGGTATCGGCACACATTCTGCATAAACCTGTTAAGGAAGGAGGTTTGGGTTGTCCAGACCTGACTAGTTATAATAGAGCCCCTGTCCTAACACAACTCAAGAAATGGTTGCATGATGATACAGCTACTCATTGGGTTCACATGGAATGCAATATTCTTAATGTTCCTTCCCTTAAAGGGGAATTCCAGGCAAAAACTTTTTTTAATATATCAACTGGCTCCGGAAAGTGAAACAGATTTGTAAATTACTTCTATTAAAAAATCTTAATCCTTCCAATAGTTATTAGCTTCTGAAGTTTTCTGTCTAACTGCTCAATGATGATGTCACGTCCCGGGAGCTGTGCGTGATGGGAAAATATCCCCATAGGAGCTGCACAGCTCCTGGGACGTGAGTCATCAGAAAGCAGTTAGACAGAAAACAGCAACTCATCTTCAGAAGCTAATAACTATTGGAAGGATTAAGATTTTTTAATAGAAGTAATTTACAAATCTGTTTAACTTTCCGGAGCCAGTTGATATATATAAAAAAGTTTTGGCCTGGAATACCCCTTTAAGAATTTGTTGTCGTCAATTTTCTTGCAGCGCAGCTTTCTTTCCAAGTTATAGTCCTACGATTCAGGCATGCCTTTCAATGTGGCTTTATGCCATTAGGAACATATAATACGACACCTCTTACGGTTATTCAATATTTATTACCTAACACTGATCTGTCCCCTTGGGTTGAGGCTGGCATATCTTCTCTTGGTGATATTAGTGACAATTATACACAATGCTCATTTACTGAGATATTCACACAATTCCACCTTTCTAAAAAGGAGTTTTTACAACTTAGGCACTTACTCCGTGTCTCACATGGAACTCCTCTGCATCCCATGTCGCATACAATTCTTACTTCCTCAAAATAGTCTCTGACAAAGGAGGGATTTCCAGGGCTTACCTAGCTCTTTTGACACAATTGAACCCTCTCACACTAGCTTATCAAAAGGCCTGGGAGCAGGATTTAGGTACTTCTTTCATCCAAGAGCAATGGGAGTGGCTGTACTCTCTTTCACCTAGGTTATCTCACAACGTGGGTCATTTAGAATCATCTAGGAAATTATTGTATCGCTGGTACATGATACCTACTCGCCTAGCAAAAGTTTATCCTGGTACCTCACCACTATACTGGTGCTGCAAGGTTGCCATTGGCTCGCTACTTCATATATGGTGGTCATGCCTGTTGCTCGGAAGCTTTTGGGAGGATGTTTATGCATTGTTGAAAACACTGGTATCTGAACCTTTCCCTTGGGGCCTGGGGTTGCCTTATTGTCCTTTCACCTGGATTCATTACCCTTTCCTAGCTTAATAATAGCTTTCCACATTTTATCCATTGCTAGAGTATCCATAGCTAGGAATTGGAAGTCCCATGATGTTGCTTCTATAGCTGAACTCACGAACCAACTTAGGCACATGTGTACCATGGAAAATATGATTCTTGATAGGTTGGAATCTTCTCGACATAATGTACTTAAGCACCGTACATGGGAGTCTTTAGAGAAGGCTCTGCAGACGTAGCTCCTTAAATTATGGAGAATCTTACCAATAGCTCTACCTGTATCTGTGTTGTTTCTTTATGATTCTGCACTGGCTTTATACTTGGACACCTACTTGTTTTTTCTATTGTTATTGATTGTTACTTTAGTGCTTATTGCGCTATGTGTTCTTGTTTTTCTGGACCTGCGAGTCCGTAATATACTGTTATCTTATAAAGTTTTGAATAAAGAAAACAAAAAACTTACATATGAACAAACATACATATGGGTTGAACACCAGTCAAAAATAAACAAAAGCAAAGGTACAACATAGGCAGCACCTCTAGATGAAAAAAACACATGGAGGGAGCATGTATAATTATCACACATGAACAAACACATAAACAACACAAAAATAATCCACAATAAAAAATATATATAAATAAACTCCATATAAATCCAACATGGGTAACAACTCCATGTGAACGACTGCATACAGGAGGTCACATGAATCAAATTTAATCATCAGTATGTATTCTTAATCATTTCATTTCAGCCCTCAATACACACCTTGTTCACAAGTTTTACATGCATCCCAAGGTGTCATAAAGCAAACAACTAACATTTGCAGCGCTTTAAGTATTTACGTTATGCCAATTTTTCCCCCCACTATTTTTCTGAGCTTGTAACATGAGCAGAAACTACAACGAACACTTGAATCACTTTATGGATACAGTATATGACAAATAACAGGGCTTTGGTTGAGCACAATGAGAATACATTCAGTGAATACCTCTATTCTAATAACTCTTTTGGCCAATTAGGTTTAACTAAGATTGGATAGGGTCCCAGTTGAGGGATTTTCTCTTTACTAGCTCTACATGCCTCAGTAGTTCATATCAGCAAGTTTATATCTGTGTCCATATTGCACAGTAAGTAATTCACTTACCCGTACATATCATGTATATCTTGTATAGTGACATATTAAAATGTCCTGCTGATAATATACTGACAGTATATACAGTATATAATGACAGTATACAATGGAGGCTGAATAAACAGCAGACATAAAGCCATAGATCCGGAAACCTGTCCTGTTCATAGATGTCAAATTTGTTATATTTTGGCATATATCTAAAGCAGTTCCAAATTAAATTAGTCCTTTTAGTTGCTTGTTCTAGATACTGCCTCTTCCATCAATGTGATGCAGAAAAATAAACAGGATTTATGAAACTACACAACTTTTCTTCAGTGGCCTAGGCTTTGTCTTTCATGAACCCACTAGAGACATGCATTTCATTAGAAGTATGCCAGAAACAAAGTGCACACAACTAAGTTTCCCCATTATAGTAATTTATTTTATTTTTTTCATTTTAGCTAAAGCTGGAAAAGATGAAACCACATTGAAACCCCTAAAATAGGGCCTGCTTATAGATGTTAAAAGCACTTTGCAAATTAAAATAAAATGTTAATGATACCATATGTTGAACGGCGTGAACGTAAAGAAAAAAAAAAGTCCAAAATAGCTGCTTTTTTTTAAAATAACATTTTATTCCAAAAATTTTTTATAAAATATGTATTAAAAGTTTTATATAAGCAAATATGGTATCAATAAAAAGTACAGATCACAGCGCAAATAAATAGCCCTCATACCGCCGCTCATATGGAAAAATGAAAAAGTTATAGGTCTTCAAAATGTTTGGATTTTAAACGTACTAATTTGGTTCAACAGCTTGCGATTTTTTTTAAGCGCAACAGTAATAGAAAAGTATGTTATTATGGGTATCATTTTAATCGTATTGACCCAAAGAATAAAGAACACATGTCCTTTTTACCGTAAATTGTATGGCGTGAAAGTGAAACCTTCCAAAATTTGCAAAATTGCGGTTTTCTTTTTAATCTCTCAATTTCTTTTAAATTTTTATTTGAATCTATTCGCCCAATCTCCACACTCATCGTCTCCATCTCCATCAAGTTTTACAGCGTCTCCGAGACAACCAACTCTATGCAAAACTTGAATAGTGTACTTTTGAAAAGACCAATCTACCTTTTCTGGGGTATATTGTTAACAGTCAAGGACTTTAAATGAATCCTAACAAATTATCCGCTGTACTGGAGTGGCCTCAACCTTCTGGTCTGAAAGTGATTCAGCGCTTCCTTGGCTTTGCCAATTATTACCGGCAGTTTATTCCCCACTATTTCACCTTGGTTGCCCCCATCGTGTCTCTTACCAAGAAAACTGCCAATCCGAAGCTCTGGACTCCAGAGGCCGAGGAAGCCTTCAAGCACTTAAAGTCTGCCTTCGCTTCTGCTCCGGTGTTGTCAAGACCGGATCCGGACAAGCTGTTTACTTTGTAGGTGGATGCATCTTCAGTTGGTGCAGGAGCAGTCTTGACACAAAGATCTTCCAAGGGCAGGACTGTGACTTGCGGATTTCTCTCTAAGACTTTCTCTCCAGCGGAGAGAAATTGTACTATAGGAGATTGTGAGCTTCAGGCTATTACGTTGGCCTTGAAGAATGGCGACATCTCTTAGAGGGCTCAGTGCATCCAATAACCATCTACACGGATCACAAGAATTTACTCTATAATTTATTCTATCTTCAGTCTGCTCATTGTCTCAACCCTCGACAGGCTCGCTGGTCCCTATTCTTCTCCAGGTTTAACTTTTTTATTCATTTCAGTCCAGCAGAGAAGAATCTTCAGGCTGATGCTCTATCAAGATCTTCTGAAGTACAAGACCTGGAATCACACCTTCAACATATTGTTCCTCCTGATCGTCTTATATCCCCAGCACCAGCAAGTATTCAGCATCGGCCCCCTGGGAAGACTTATGTATCTCCTCGTCTGAGACTCAGAATATTTACGGTATCTGAAAATCCTTGCAACTAATATCCCAACAATATTGTTGGCCCACTCGGAAACGAGATGTCATAGACTTTATTTGTTCCTGCTCAGTCTGTGCCCGGGACAAAACACCACATGCAAAGCCAGCCAGTCTTCTACATCCTTTACCTGTTCCTGACCTGCCCTGGACTAAAATTGCAATGGACTTTATTACAGACCTTCCTCCCTCTAGTGGCAATACGGTCATCTGGGTAGTTGTGGATCGATTTTCTAAGATGGCTCCCTTTGTGCCCTTGCCGGTTTTACCATCTGCACCACAACTCGCTAAACAGTTACTTTCCCATATCTTCCGTCTCCATGGATTACGACACATGTTGTTTCTGATGGGGAGTCCAGTTTGTTTCTAAATTCTGGATGGCACTTTGCTCACATCTTCAAGTTAAGCTGGATTTCTCCTCTAATGGTCAAGTTGAGAGGGTGAATCAGGTCTTGGGAGATTTCCTTCGCCACTTTGTTTCTGCCCGCCAAGATGACTGGGCCGATCTACTACCCTGGGCAGAGTTTTCGTACATCCATAAGGATATTGAATCCACAGGATCTTCACCTTTCTTTGTAGTCTATGGACTTCATCCTCATCCACCTTGCCCTTGTCTTCTCCCTCCGGTGTCCCTATGGCTGATGAACTTGTACGGATCTTCTCCTTCATCTGGAAGAAGACTCGTCTCTCCCTTCTTTGTGCCATGACGCGTATGAAATTTCAAGCGGCCAATAAAAGGCGTCCTCCTCCCGAATTCTTACCCGGGGACAAAGAGTGGTTTTTATCTAAATACATCCGCTTCCAAGTACCCTGTTACAAACTGGGTCCATGCTATTTGGGTCCTTACAAAGTCAAGAAACACCTAAATCCAGTGGCTTATTCTCTTCATCTCTCTTCCTCACCTTCACGTCTCCCTCTTGAAACCCGTCATCTATAACCACTTCTCTAAAAAGGACGTTTCTCCTACTCCCATCTCGGGTACCTCGGATGTATATTCAGTCAAAGAAATTCTGGACTCCAAACTCATCAGAGGAAAATGTTTCTTTCTTGTAGATTGGGAGGGTTCGGACCAGAGGAGAGGTCTTGGGAACCACAGGATAATATCCTAGATCAGGGTCTTCTTGAGCCGTAAATAGAAGGGGAGACCAAAGGGGGGGTACTGTTACACACTGCGCTCTGGCCGCAAGCACCGGCCATGAGCGCAGTGTCCCCGACCACCAGGATTCGCATTGCGGGATGTATCCGCATGCGAATCCCGTCCAGTCACTCACCTCGTCCTGCTCCTGCAGCTCTCTCACTCTCTCAGCTCCGGCGCGCACGTCCCCATCCCTTTGGGCGCACGCGCCAGAGCTTTGAATTTTAAAGGGACAGTACGCCCATAATTAGTAAAAGCACCTGATTGCACATTATAAGTTGTTGCACCTCCCACACACCCCTGCCGGATCTTCAGTGCCTATTGCCTGAGAGAAAGCGTTCCCTGTTGCCTGTTTTGCCATACCCGTGTATCCAGACCTTCCTGCTACGTTTTTTGACTACGAACTGCCTTGACCTTCTGCTACGTTGACTACGCTACAGCCTTCTCCTTCAGTACCTCGCCTTGCCCAGTTACCTGTGTGGTCGAGCTGTGTCGGGGGAAGAGACCTGGGTGTTGTCTGCCGGTGCAAGCCCATCCTGCCTTGTGGCAGGCTCTGGTGAAGACCAGCGGCACCTTAGACTCCGCTCCCCGATACGGTCTGAGTCATCAGCCACACAGGTAGAGGATCCACATCCAGTTCCATTACATCTACCTGGAATAATACGCACCTGGAATAACAAGGCACTCCTATACCAATATAGTAATGACCACATATGCATTTTTGTAGATAGAAGTAACAATGCCAACTTCAGCCTAAGAGCCTTTTTTACATTCCTCTTTATCTACCAGCCTTAAAAAAAATCAGTATTCCATAACATGTCCAAAACTGGTGTAAATTTTGTAGGATGAGTAGAATCTGTATTTTATAATCATTACAGAACAGTAAGGAATGTAATGAAGCTGGATGTGGATCCTCTAACCTGTGTGGCTGATGACACGGACCGTATCAGGGAGCGGAGTCTAAGGTGCCGCTGGTTTTCACTAGAGCCCGCCGCAAGGCACAATGAGCTTGCTGCGGCAGGCGACACCCAGGTCGCTACCCCTGACACGGCTCGACCACACAGGTAGCTGGGCAAGGCGAGGTACCGAAGGACAAGGCAGTAGCGTAGTCAAATGTAGCAGAAGGTCAAGGCAGGCGGCAAAGGTTTGGAGTCTAATAACATAGCGGAAGGTCTGGATACACGGGTAAGGCTAACAGGCTATAGGGAACGCTTAATCTCAGGCTAGGGGCACTGAAGATCTGGCAGTGAAGTGTGGGAGGTGCAGGAGGGACTTTATAAGATAGTGTCTGGTACGAACAGTAATTATGGGCGTACTGGCCCTTTAAATTCCAGAGCTCCGGCGCGCACGCCCTAGGAGACGGGGACGCACGTGCCGGAGCTCAGACACAGGAGAGGAGGCGGCAGCTGTACATGGTGAGTGACAGGCCGGGATTCACATGTGGGCACGTCCCTCGATGTGAATCCTGGCCCCGTCGGCAGACGGGGACACAGAGACTCTGCGCTCACGGCCGTATGTGTCCACTTGTGCTAGTGTTTAGCCTTTTATTAAAAACTCTTTTATGACACCTGTTTTCCATCAAAATTCTCACTACGTTGCCCCAGCCACAAGCCCAGATGACATCAGGGCTGATCGTCAGGGCAGGAGTCAGAGTAGACCACCCTATCAAAAAGCAGGGAGGCAGTTAGGCTCACCATCGGGGTCCTGTGCTTTGGAGAGCACTCAGTTGAACCCTTAAGGACACAGCCCATTTCACTGTATAGTTTGAGACATATTTATGACATATTTATCTGTAACTTAAAAGCTTTTCTCTTATCTCTTACCACTCAGGGCTCTGTACTACAGAGCAAAAAATTTTTTTTTAGTTGAGTCTATTGGTACAAGCAGAGAAAGGGGTCCAATTGAAAACAGAAATCAGTAGAGCAAAAGGTCACATAATGGATGTGGTCCCTTTACATGTACTGATGACGAGGCATCTGGAAATAGGAGATGTAAAGTGTACAGCAGTGTAGACCTTGTGCCAGCCAAGAGGCACTGTGAAGCAGCTGATCTTTAGTTGGTTACAGGGATAAAGAGATTATCTAATAATCTCTTCATCATCCCTGAGTGCCATAATGATACTTATTGGGAAAGTGGGAAACACTGTAGAGTTTTGCTACACAGAAGCATCAAAATCATAAGAGGTGACCTTATATTTTTATTTCAAAATTTTCTGCAAAACAATGAATCTTGTTTTCAATTTGTTTGCATTTTAGCCTAAAGAAAATGTATAATCACAAAATTGCATACAATAAAACTTGGGTGGGTTTTATTGTTACTATTAAAATAAATACACTGGCCAAGAGTGTAGTCACAATGGCTGAGATTTCATGTCTTCTGTAGCTCACTCATCTGCTTTGCCATATAGATTTGGGCAGGATAAGGAGAGTGTTTTCATTATCATATTATCATTGGAGGGGAGGAGGAGGGGGCGAGTTCACTGCTTCAGTCCTAGAAGAGGCAAAATAACACAAATATAAGCCTTTGTATACATGTCCCTTGCCACTCCTTGGATTCTTGGGGTGGGGACTTTCTGGAGACTGTATGAATGTTTGACATTTCTCTGTTAAAGGGGTTTTAGGAGGGTATAAAGTAAAAATCACAAACAAGCGATATTTAATTAACTATTTAATGATATTTAGTTTTGTGACATATGCGCCAATTGCGTGAATCACATTGGGTGTCCTATGACGCATGATGTGATACCCATATTAGCATTATAGATGTAGCTGCTAACTCCCTGTGCCATTTTATTATCCCACCTTCATCACCCCCTGCAACATTTCCGTCATCCCTTCATCTTCCCCATGTTACTTTTTTCCCCTTGATCAGCCTTCCTCCTTGGCACTGACAAGTGATGTCCTTCCACTCTGCTCCTTGGCACCACATCAGAGGCTTCATTCTTCTGTCCCAGCAGCCACCACTGCTCTCCGATTTAAAGTGGGCAGGCCGTGATTCTGGCTGCTACTTCAAGATCAGATCACTGTAGCGGCACCCAGTTTTGAAAGCACTGACAAGGACACTCCAAAAAACGAGTAAAGGAAGATATATATATATATATATATATATATATATATATATATATATATATATATATATATATAAAGAAAACAGCCACAACATTCACAGAAAAAAAACTGGCCCAGACTTGCTAAAACTGTCAAATTATTAATAAATCTGCTATATTACCCCTAAGTCATACCATTGTTTTGGAAAGCTGCACCACCTGGCCAACAAGGTGCAGAAAATACACAAGCATGTCTAAAAAAAACATAAATGCAGCGCAAGGAATAATTCTGGAACATTTGCAATAGTAAATCTGTGCCATCATTAACCGACTTTTGTAATGGAACTAAAATTAAATACTTTTAATTGAATAGATTTTTACAAATAAAATATGGCTTAAAAAACAGTTACTAGCCTTATTTGTTCTAGTATTGTTCTAAATTAACTTATAATGGGTACAGCCACATTAGAGTACTTGATCAAATACATCGGTTGGCTGCTGCTTATTATGTGACAGTGTTTTCTGGAACTAGATAGCCGACCTTTGAAGTATTTCACAATGTTTTTTTCTTTTGGTTCATTGAGTTCTGCTGTAGATAATTCTACAGGTTCAAAACAACATGCTTTATTTGACTAAGACGTCACTCCTGTTTTCCAGCTGTGGAGCTGGAGGATTCTTTACTATGTGTTTTACCATTGATCAGTGGCGTACCTACCATTTGGCGAACCCGGCCCCCGCCGGTGGCGCACACCTGGTGGAGGCGCATGCTGCCAAACAGATCAGGTCGCTGACATAGTTAAATAATGAAGACCTGCAGATTGTAATGTGACGGGTCGGGCTCAGCAGGATCGGCTGCCGAAGCACAGCAATCAGCAGCGATCAATCCTAATTGCTGCCTGCGGCTGTGCCGCATCCCACGTCCTTTGTTCAAAAGCGCAGGGGAGCCAAGCTGACGTCGCATCAAGTATGACGTGATTCCCTATGCACCTCCACATCATATTAAGGAGGAAAGCTGTGACCCGCGCACTGCTGCTGAGCGTGGGCCTGGCTTGTATTATCTGGATCACCCGTGCAGTAAGGAGATACCAGGGAGCTGCTGGGAGTGCAAACTTAGGTAACAAATAGGTAAGATTTGACCAAGGATGGGGACCAGGGGGACCAGGGGGGTTGTTGCTGAGAGGACAAAGGGGGGGGGTTGTTGCTGAGGGGACCAAGAATGGGGCCCTGGGGGGGGAAGTGTTGTTGAGGGGACCAGGGGTGGGGCCCTGGGGGGTGGGGGTATTGTTATGGGGACCAAGGATGGGGGGGGGGGGTTTGTATATGTATGATTGATAGATGTGTGCACGTGTGTACATCTATCTTGCATACACACATCTATCATACATAGCTCTACCATGCATACATGCATCTTTCATGTATTGGGGGGCCAGGGAGAGGTTGCGGCTCACACCACCGATGGGTTGAGGAATATTGGTTTAGAGTGGTGTTCTCTAATCTGCTGCTCTCCAGTTGTTGCACAACTACAACTCCTATCATGTTCTGACAGCCTTCTGGAGCAGAACTTAGGGGTCTGGGGAGGGAGGCACAGGAGCATGAAGAGGATTAGGGGTCTGGGAAGTGGGGCAGGGGCCCATTGAGAGGACTTAGGGGTTGAGGGGATAGAACAGAGGAGAGGCAGTGTTATATTCAGAGGTAACAGCGTGTGGCAGTATTATATTCAAGGCATAGTGTGTGGCAGTATTATATACAGAGGTAACAGCGTGTGGCAGTAATGTATTCAGGGCATAGTGTGTGGCAGAATTACATTCAGAGGTAACCGTGTGTGGCAGAATTATTTTCAGGGCTTAGTATGTGGCAGTATTATATTCAGGGCGTAGTATGTGGCAGAATAATATTCAGAGGTAACAGTGTGTGGCAGTATTATATTCAGGGCGTAGTATGTGGCAGTATTATATTCAGGGCACAGTGTATGGCAGGGAGTATATTTAGGTGGTACAGTGTCTGGCAGGGTTATAATGATAATTGTCTTCAAACAAAGGATGAGGATCTGCTGACAAAGTGAGGAATCAGTGATGTCCGGGCCTCAGACTCTGCAGAGGAAGAAGTCCTGTCCTCTGGACCAGATGAAGAAGAAAAGAAAAGACAACAGAAAAGACGTGCCTCAAGTCAGTGATATCATTGTGTGTTCTCCTAACTGTCCCATCAGAGTAGTAGTCTCTTGTAGGTTCTGCAGTAATTATGGGTGAAAATGTACCCTAATCTGTGGCTCTCCAGCTGTTACAAAACTACAACTTCCATAATGCCTGAGACTCTCCAGACATGATGTGAATTAATAGCTTTGCAACAACTGGAGAGCCACTTGAACCAAGGTGATCAGTGATGGTCCTAGCAGTCGGACTCCCATCAAAAAAGATGGACTGCTTATTCTAAAATGCCCGGGCCTATTTTTGGTCCCAGTCCATCCCTTGCGTGGGGGGGGGGGGGGGGGCAAGGCGGCAAGGCACTTTTTTGCATCAGGCCCTGTGGTTTCTAGCTACACCCCTGATCAGTGGGTCACCGTATCTAATCCATATAGGAGCTTACAATATCTAATCCATACAAGGGGACAGAGTATTAACCCCTTAAAGCACAACTGTCATGGATATTGTACCCCCCCCCCCCCCAGACTAATATCATGATAGTATAGTATAGATGATAAAACTTGTAATGCGCTCATTCCCATTGTCTGCCACCAGCGCCGTGCACCTGTGCCGTGCTAGAGGCAGGGAGTGAACGAGCTCTCTGCCCCTAGTGAAAGCAAAAGCAGCGCGTCTCCGGCACTGTACTGTATTTTTCACTATTTTTTTTGTCCCCATAGGAGACTATTAGAATTGATCCAGGCTGATGAGGCTTCTTGTAGCATTGAAACACCGATTGGACGGTGAGGAGGCAGGTAGGGGCCTTCTGCTGTCCTCTCAGCTGATTGGAACCTCATGATTTCATAGCGGGTGTGCCGATCAGCTCTGGCTAGCAGCTTGGATTGTCGGATGCTGTGCACTCAGCTGCCCCTTTGTCATTTAAGGGTTAAATACAGCTAATGCAAGATAAGAATGTAAGATATACATGTATTGTTTTTTGCTAAAATAATGTAATTATTTTTTTGTGGGGGGGGGGGGGGGGGGGGCGCTGACACAGCACCTCACCAGGGAAACAAGGGGAACTAGGTACACCTCTGCTATTGATGGAACTAATACACTCAATAATGAGCTTTTTACAATCTGCATGCTTGTGGCTGCTAAATAATCATCATTATCTTTTTGTGCAAATGTTCTCTTTGTATATTATCAGTACTATTGCAGCACATAATGGTTTACCAAGAATCCGACTTACCAAAAATTCCTAAACAGGAAAATGCAAGTGTTATCGTATATGACAGGCTAAAGGTACAGATCCGTAAATGTTCAACCACTCAAAAGAGTGTAGATTGATCCCTATGATGCTGTGAGTTTGGGCAGTAAACCTCTGGTGTGACCTTTACTATGCTTGTAGAAAACTAGTCTTACACATCTTTAAGATTTTCGGAGGACTGTAAGCACACTATAATTTCAATGTTTTAATGTTATTGCCATTTAAAAAAAACTTTTGACATGTGAAAACTTTTGATCGCACCTGGTCTCAGTCCTGAAATCATTTTCTCATTATTATTTTTTTGTTGTTGTTGCAGAGAACATGGGTACTAGCTGCTTGACTGTTTCGTCCACAGTATCCCACTGTTACCGTCACTTGTTCCAGACTTAAATGAATTTGAAATTGTACATAGAGACCTAACTAGAGACTGTGAGATTTGTTGCTGTCATAATTAGTCATTACAAAAAAATCTAACAGAGTTGTTCTACATCACAATCCTGCAGCACGAGCTACGACAAAATGGAGCAGTAAAGTATCATCACCCCCGACAGGGCCTGACCCTATGCAAGTTGAGATATTGATCATTGTGGCATACAGGAAATGTCAGGAACATTCACTTGTCTCCTGTGACCACATTGACTCCACTAAAAGGCCCATGTAGACATTTGTAATACATAGATATATCGGTCACCAGGCGTTATCATTGCTGAGATTTCCAAACGTTTTATTTCATGTCGTATTAGTGGAAAGTGACCTGTTGTGTTTGTGGAAGCTCTGGAATCCCGCAGGAGAAGGATCACTCAGTCCTCTGGCGGGCAGCCAAGTACAACTTGTTCTAAAGCAGAGAATCTCTATGAAGCAGCATTATCAAGTGAGACGGGTCATGCTGGCAGGAGGTGGTTCAGACTGTTGATTAGCTGAGTTGTTACGGCACAGGCCAAAGCAAATCAAATGAATTGTTTGTACACTACATGGTAAACATCTCTATATAATGCAAACATATTCAGGTGTTTTATGGTCTATTACAAGGCCCAGGTCAGCTAGTTCCTTCTTATGTATGCTTGGGTAGCGCTTGAAAAGTTAAAGCATAACTTGGTCTGGTTGTTAACTGTTAAACAAGCAAAAGAAACAACAGTCAGCGCTTAAAAGGTGCAAAGTGACAAAAGCTTAATGGTCTTGTTTTTGTGTTATTGCAGCTTGCTCCTTTTTCTCACTGTTTAGAAGTTAGGCTTTGTTCACATCTGTGTTGTGACATCTTTTATAAAGGAAGGCACAATGTTTGGACACGCGATGGACAACAGCAGCGCCCAACGCACCCTGATGACTTATAATGGGGCCTGTCGGATTCTAAGGAGTCTGTCGGTTGTTATGAGGGGAAGATACGGCTGTATACAGCATTGCTTTTCCTGTCAAAATGCCTCTACAGTGCTGTAAAAAAGTATGTGCCCCTTCCTTATTTATTTGCACATTTGTCACACTAAATTGTTTCAGATCATGAAACAAATTTTAATATTATACAAAGATAACCAGAAGAAACAAAAAATGTAGTTTTCAAGTCATCATTTAGTTGATTATGGCAAGAAAGCTATCCAAACCTTTACGGCCCTATGTAAAAAAAAGTAATTGCCCCCCTAAACCTAAGAACTGGGTGTGCCACCCGCACCAACAACTGCAATAAAGTGTTTGTGATAACGGGCAATTAGTCCTTCACATTGCTGTTGAGGAATTTTGGCCATTTCTTTTTTGCAGAATTGTTTTAATTCAGTAACATTGGGGAGTTTTTGAGCCATTTTTAGGTCAGGCCACAGCATATGAATTAGATTCTATCTAGGCTTTGACTTGGTCACTCCAAAACCTTCATTTTGTTTTTTAAGTAATTCAGAGGTGGACTTCAGCTTGAGGTCACAAGCTGATGGCTGGACATTCTCTTTTAGGATTATTTGGTAGAGAGTAGAATGCACGGTTCCATCAATCACCACCACCATACTTGTCTGTGGTATGATGTTTTTTTTTCTAAAATGCTGTGCTATATTTATGCCAGATGTAACAAGATGCACACCTTCTGAAAAGTTAAACCTTTGTCTCTTCAGTGCACAGAATAATTTCCCAAAAGTCATGGGGGATCATCAAGATGTTTTTTTGTCAAAAGTGAGACGAGCATTTATGTTTCTTTATGGTTGGCCGAACTCTGGATGCTATTTCTACTTTTCTTATGGTTAAGTCATAAATATTAACCTTAAAGCACAACTGTCACTAATTTGTACCCCCATAAACTACGCCCAGGATGACAAAGTTGTTAACATTTACAATTGAAGCACAACTTTTGCTGCTTTCTTGCAGCTTTGATCAGGCTAAATGCTCTATACGACAGTTAGCAACAGTCGCATAGGCACGGCCTGCTATGGCCCACGGCCGCCACACCTATCCTCTGTATGTCAGCACTGGAACCACTGTGTGATTGACACACAGCTCCCAGCGCATAGGCCCCTTTTTACATGCGGGCGTTGAGTTTTCTACTGTAGAAATAAAAACAGTGCCCGTTCTTCTGACTTACTAGAGTTCACACCGGTGATACGATGCAGGCGGCCAGTTTTCACAGCAAGCTCTCTCTCTCTCTGCTGCTGCTAGCATTACGCCGCGCACTGGGGCCATCGGGAGCTAAAACAATAAAGTACAAGAAACAGTCTAAATAGCTAACTAACTAACTAACTAACCATAATTAGTTAGTTAGTTAGATAATTAGATGGCTTTTCAGTATTATTTGTTGTTTGCTACCTTATGCTTAGCATCATGAACTACATTATAGCAATTATTAATCATTACAGTAATTGTTTCAAGCAGTCACTGCGGTTGCCTCTTAGCCATATATCATCATAGTGATACTAAAGTTTTGACAGGTTTATAAGCTTGGTCATGACTTCTCCTGTGACTTCACTTTTTCCAAACATAGGAAATGATAGTGTGGTGTGCAGCACACGGCTCTAGGTGCGCAGGAGAAAACTGACATAAATATCAGGAACATCTGCCTGACGTGTCCTTATTCTGACAGACAGAAAAGACACAAAAGCAGGAAATGGCTTCTTGAAAATAGAAATTCATTTATTACATGCAAAAGCGTTGTCTGTCTCTATATCTAGAAACACGCTATTTTCTGTATGTAGATCAGGATGCATTGATGTGCAGATGTTTGCTCTCGCTGTGAGAAGTGGGATAGTTCAAGGACATTTCTTATTGTGTTTGCTTTAGGTGCACTGAAGTGCAAGAACAAGATTTTAGTATGGAAAGGCCATTTACATGAGATGTTGATGGGAAGAACTATTTACATGTTTTTTTGATATGTAAGTGTACATAAAGCCACATAAGTTATTGTTGTATAGACTGCATTTTTACCACTATCTGTTCACATTGCAGAGCTGGGGAAACCTTAACCATAGAAGGGTAAGCACTTAACACCTTTCATTTCAAAATCTCTGTCCTTATCTGTGAATAGGAATATAATTGCTTATATCCAGAGGCTGAAAACCTTTCCAGCTCTGCCATTACAGCTGAGAGGTGGATATAATTTAGCATACAGCCCTCGGTGGGTGTTCATTTGGATGTATTGCTGATAGAGGCTTGTTAGAGCCTTACAGCAGTGCTGTCAGCAACCGACTAGTGCCAACCTGTGCCCCTTTATACCTTTCATAGCACTGTGCCACTATATACACCTCATAGGCTAGTGTTAGTCTGTGCCAGTATAAATCTCTTATTCTAGTGTAATATATGGCCATCCCCCAGCTACCTACCA
The DNA here is from genome assembly GCF_029499605.1 of Hyla sarda. NCBI lineage: Eukaryota > Metazoa > Chordata > Amphibia > Anura > Hylidae > Hyla > Hyla sarda. Next base: position 101,013,427 of record NC_079197.1, on the reverse strand, counting down.
TAGTATACCTTGGAGTTTTGCTATGCTTGCTGCATATAGAAAGCAAGGTCTAAATGTAGTCATAAAATGGTAGTCAGCATCTGATCTTCCAACCTGCCCTTACTACTCCTCCACCCTGCAGGTTCCGCAGCCTAGATCACCCAGCAGAACAGAACTGTCATACAGAAAAAAAGACCATGTTTTAGACTCTCAGGATACACACAGTGTATGGCTCTGACCTTCGGACCCTCAAATACCAGAAAAACACCTCCGTTGCAGTTTCTGTTTATACCTAAGGCTTCTTTCACACTACCGTTGTCACGCCGGGAAAAATAGCAGGGAAAAAATAGAGATTGCGCCTTTTTCTCCCGCTACTCCAGCTGAAACACATCGGGACCCGCTGTTGACCGTTGCGCCCCAACGCCCGTTCTTGACGGGGCACAACGGCAGTGTGAAATAAGCCTAAATGGGCAAAAAACACAGCAACACTATTTTTTGGTCAAATCCTGCAAAATGAATGTACACCAGATGTAAGCCTGATTGACCCCACTAAAGTGAAATCCTTAGGCATCCATTGGTGTGGCCTTGCATAATGGAGGGCTTTATAAGGCTAGGATCCATTATGGGTTTGCCCTCTTTCAGAGTTGGACTAGAGAAATACCTGAGAAGACTTGCACAAGTTGTGTATTTTTATCCTTGGCTCAGACTAAGATAAAAGTAGGCACGGTATAGCTAGATAGGCAGGGTGCTTTAGGTCCCTTTAATTTAGAGTCCACCCACACCATTTACCACCCCGGTATCTGGCACAAATTCTTTACAATATGTACTTATACTAACTTACCTCTCCGTATGTGCTTTGGGGAGATGGCATTGTATATGCTCTTATGTCTGTTACTCATTGAAACTGGTAACAAGGATATCAGGAAACCAGAGAATTCATTAATTAGATGATTCATTATTTGAAATGGAATTGTAATTAAATTTTTTTTTGTATTGTAGGTATTTAAATTGTAATATCTGAGGATACTTTTTAACATTGCTAGTTATGGTTAACTTGAACTTGAACATCTTATCCCCTATCCAAAGGATAGGGGATAAGATGTCTGATCGCGGGGGGCCTGCTGCTGGGACCCGCCGTAATCTGCCTGCAGCAGCCCGCATTCGATGCGTAGCTGCTTCTGAAGTTTCGGAAACCGCCTGGCTTCCGAGGCAGGGACATGAAGTCACGCCCCCTCCATTAATTTCTATGGGAGGGGGCATAACGGCCGCAACGCCCCCTCCCATAGACATGACTGGAGGGGGCGTGGTGCAACATCACGTCCCCGTCTCGGAAGCCCGACGGTTTCCGAAATTTCAGATGCAGCTACGCATAGAATGCGGGCTGCTGCAGGGAGATCACGGGGGTCCCAGCGGCGGGCCACCTGTGATCAGACATCTTATCCCCTATCCTTTCGATAGGGGATAACATGTTTTTGCCCGGAATACCCCTTTAAAGGTAATGGAAGAGAGAAGAAATGACAAACAATTTATGGCCATGAACCATTAGAATTTCTATATATTACATACATTTCTTCAGTCCTTCAAAATTGTATAGAAATAGCAATTGTTTTATTAGACCATCAAAATCTGATGTCATTTTTGGACTTTACAATAGCAGACAGTATGGACATAGCTACATCTGCATTCTAAGAACGTTTCACCATTAACAATACGTCTACTGTGGAAGCTGCAAAAGCCGCTTGTTCCTGACGCCTTTGGTGATTTTTGCTCTACCAGGGGCTGTCAGAGAAACAGAGTTTGTTTATTTTGAGACTAGGATGGAAAGGATCCAAGCAGATACACAGTAGCAAAGGAAGGAAGTAATTGTGTTGTATTGTTCTGCAGTGCTCATTGCTCAAAGTGGGAAAAAGTCACAGAAAAGGAAGTTGTTGAATTTTAAGGAGGAAAATGAACGTCCTGGAACAGTCGTCGCATTGGTCTGCTTGCTGTTATTAATGAGGGTATTGTTTGACATTAATAACAAGGGAAAGGATTGTTTAAGTAGAATGTTTTAGCAACTGCAACAATTGATTTAATGCAGATTGATTTCACATTTCACACCATGTAGGAGTTCAATGTTATATCTAATTATTACATTTAAATAAATATTTGCTTGCTGTTATAATGTAATATGCTGCTTGTAGAGCAGATTTTTTAAAGCATCACTATAATTAAAGAAAAAAAAATGGCATGGAAACTTGTTAACATTTTTGATCAGTTGGGGTCTGGTTGTACCGATCACTAGAGAGAGGCAGGAGAAGCACATGGCTGAGCGCTTCTCCCCCCAACTCGCTCTCCAACAAGTCTATTAAGCCTGTCTCCTGTATCGAGACAACGAGAGTTGAGAGACAGGAGGGAAAAGTGCTCAGCTATGTACTTATTTTTGCTTCTTCTAGCAATCATAACGGATCTGAACACTCACACCATGACCGATTAAACATATGACATGTCTCTATGACATGTCAAAAAGTTTTTTGAAGCTGATAGTAATGCTTTAAACTTGTCTTTAGTATTGTGTTGGAGATTAGCAATATTACGTGCATAGGATTCATAGTCAATGCTTTTCAGTGATGAGACCTGCATTTGTCTCATGGCAATAAAAAGGCCATGACTAGGGATTATCACACCGATCCAACTCCCAGGATTATGATGTGGGGTGGAATACTCTACGGTAGCTGCACCACTCTAGTCTTTATTCCAGATACAGAAACAGCTCACATTATATTGATTTGGTTTTCAACACAACACCAGGCTGCATGTTGCCAGCAGTGGATCTTGATGAATGGGGTGCCCAGTTGCATTCAGTGAGGCATAAAATTCCTCAAACAACCACTTATAACCTCACCATGCAATAGCAGTCATAGATGTCAATCTTTTTCCATACTCCACAATCCTCTGATACAACAGGAGTCAAGTAATCTTTTTATACAGTATTTAGGCAGATGGAGAGACACCACACCTAATTGGAGAAACAAACAAACTGGTAAGACTAATAATGTACAATGCCCCCTAAAAGAAACACATAGTAATTGTGGTATATTATGATATAACTACCATACATATAATAAAAGTTTTATCTATGTGCTATTTAATATTAAAGGGATACTCTGGGAAAACTAAACCCATAGCCTATTCTTTCCCTCTCATGAACCTATTTTATTGTCTAAATATCATTAATTAGCTATATAGAGCAGTTTTTCCTCTTTGGTTGTCACTTACATGCATAAAGTGAGGGAATTGCATCATTTAGCCATTCACTCTGTCTCTGTCCAAATCCTCCTTTAAAAGCAACCCACTCTCCTGAGAGACATAGACCATGTAGTTTATGCCCTGCACTCATGAGTCATGCTCTCTTTAGTGCTGAGAACTGGGAGGTGTGTGCAGCCTAAGCCAATCAGACACTGAACCTCTCTCTGCTGCTCAGAGCAGAGGGGTGGGGGCTGCTCTTGGAGCGGGAGCTGGTAGCACAGCAGTGCTGCAATGATTGCTGGAAGATGTAGGCAAGGGGAGGGAAGGATGGCAAAAAATATCAAGCAACCAGAGAAGACAACAGGGGCCTCAGGACCCATACATATCAGGTAGGATGGTTTGCAGGGAACATATCCAGGTAGTGTGATGGCTTTGGAGCTTTAATATATATTCCCTGGAGTAGCCCTTTAAGCAGAAACCTACCTCATGAATAGTGTGTTAGCAGCTTTTCATTAGTTTCTCCCATGCAGCATTGTGGCTGATCAGCATCATGGTGCATCAGCCTTGTCACGATTCGGCTTACAGGTTGTGGATCCACTGTGTCAGCGAGGGATTGGCGTGGACCGTGCTGGTGGACCGGTTCTAAGAGGCTACTGGTGTTCACCAGAGCCCGCCGCAAAGCGGGATGGTCTTGCTGCGGCAGTAGCAACCAGGTCGTATCCACTAGCAACGGCTCAACCTCGCTGACTGCTGAGAAGGCGTGGGACAGAAGGACTAGGCAGAGGCAAGGTCAGACGTAGCAGAAGGTCGGGGCAGGCGGCAAGGTTCGTAGTCAAGAAGGATAGCAAGAGTTCAGGTAACACAGGCTTGGACAACACTAAACGCTTTCACTGGCACAAGGCAACAAGATCCGGCAAGGGAGTGCAAGGGAGGAGATCAGATATAGCCAGGGAGCAGATGGAAGCCAATTAAGCTAATTGGGCCAGGCACCAATCATTGGTGCACTGGCCCTTTAAGTCTCAGAGAGCTGGCGCGCGCGCCCTAGAGAGCGGAGCCGCGCGCGCCAGCACAAGACAGCAGGGGACCGGGACGGGTAAGTGACCTGGGATGCGATTCGCGAGCGGGCGCGTCCCGCTGTGCGAATCGCATCCCCGACGGCCATGACAGTGCAGCGCTCCCGGTCAGCGGGACTGACCGGGGTGCTGCAGGGAGAAAGACGCCGTGAGCGCTCCGGGGAGGAGCGGGGACCCGGAGCGCTAGGCGTAACAGTACCCCCCCCCCTTAGGTCTCCCCTTTTCTTTGACCGGTAACTGCCTCCCCTGGGATGAGGACACCGGGAAAGAATGGAGGGTTTCCTCAACGGCAGGCAGTACAGCAGGAGTGGGAATGGGGAGGGAGGGCAGAGGGCGAAGCCTGGCACGGGGCAGTGTGACACCAGGACGGGGGCCATGAGGAGGCACTGTGGTTTGCTTGACGGGACTGGGAGGGGGGGAGAGGCACTTCCTATGGCAGGCAGAGTCCCAGTTCTTGATCTCCCCGGTGGTCCAATCAAGGGTGGGGGAATGAAGCCGGAGCCATGGCAGACCGAGGAGGACCTCAGAGGTACAGTTGGGGAGAACGAAGAGCTCAATCCTTTCGTGGTGGGGTCCAATACACATCAGGAGGGGTTCTGTGCGGTAACGCACGGTGCAATCCAGTCTGACTCCATTGACCGCGGAAATGTAGAGCGGCTTGACGAGACGGGTCACCGGGATGCGGAATTTATTAACAAACGACTCCAAAATAAAATTTCCAGAGGCACCGGAGTCCAAGCAGGCCACGGCTGAGAGGGAGGAGTTGGCTGAAGGAGAAATCCGCACGGGCACCGTGAGACGTGGAGAAGCAGACTTGGAACCAAGAGACGCCACACCCACGTGAGCTGGGTGCGTGCGTGCGTTTCCCAGACGTGGAGGACGGATAGGGCAATCCACCAAGTAATGCTCGGTACTGGCACAGTAAAGACAGAGATTTTCTTCCCTACGGCGATTCCTCTCTTCCTGGGTCAGGCGAGACCGATCCACTTGCATGGCCTCCTCGGCGGGAGGCCCAGGCGTAGACTGCAAAGGATGCTGTGGGAGAGGTGCCCAGAGATCTAAGTCTTTTTCCTGGCGGAGCTCTTGGTGTCGCTCAGAAAAACGCATGTCAATGCGGGTAGCCAAATGGATGAGTTCTTGGAGGTTGGCAGGAATCTCTCGTGCGGCCAGCACATCCTTGATGCGACTGGATAGGCCTTTTTTAAAGGTCACGCAGAGAGCCTCGTTATTCCATGATAACTCGGAAGCAAGAGTACGAAATTGGATGGCGTACTCGCCCACTGAAGAATTACCCTGGACCAGGTTCAGCATGGCAGTCTCGGCAGAAGAAGCTCGGGCTGGCTCCTCGAAGACACTCCGGAGTTCAGCGCAGAAGGCCTGGACTGAGGCTGTGGCAGGATCATTGCGGTCCCAGAGCGGTGTGGCCCAAGACAAGGCCTTTCCTGAAAGAAGGCTTACTACAAATGCCACCTTAGACCGTTCTGTAGGAAACAAGTCCGACAACATCTCCATATGCAGGGAACACTGAGACAAAAATCCACGGCAGAGTTTAGAGTCCCCAACAAATTTGTCCGGCAGGGACAAGCGGAGGCTAGGAGCGGCCACTCGCTGCGGAGGAGGTGCAGGAGCTGGCGGAGGAGATGGTTGCTGCTGTAGCAGAGGCAGAAGTTGCTGTAACGTGGCGGTCAACTGCGACAGCTGCTGTCCTTGTTGGGCAATTTGCTGCGATTGCTGAGCGACCACCGTGGTAAGGTCGGCGAGACTTGGCAGCGGCACCTCAGCGGGATCCATGGCCGGATCTACTGTCACGATTCGGCTTACAGGTTGTGGATCCACTGTGTCAGCGAGGGATTGGCGTGGACTGTGCTGGTGGACCGGTTCTAAGAGGCTACTGGTGTTCACCAGAGCCCGCCGCAAAGCGGGATGGTCTTGCTGCGGCAGTAGCAACCAGGTCGTATCCACTAGCAACGGCTCAACCTCGCTGACTGCTGAGAAGGCGTGGGACAGAAGGACTAGGCAGAGGCAAGGTCAGACGTAGCAGAAGGTTGGGGCAGGCGGCAAGGTTCGTAGTCAAGAAGGATAGCAAGAGTTCAGGTAACACAGGCTTGGACAACACTAAACGCTTTCACTGGCACAAGGCAACAAGATCCGGCAAGGGAGTGCAAGGGAGGAGATCAGATATAGCCAGGGAGCAGATGGAAGCCAATTAAGCTAATTGGGCCAGGCACCAATCATTGGTGCACTGGCCCTTTAAGTCTCAGAGAGCTGGCGCGCGCGCGCCCTAGAGAGCGGAGCCGCGCGCGCCAGCACAAGACAGCAGGGGACCGGGACGGGTAAGTGACCTGGGATGCGATTCGCGAGCGGGCGCGTCCCGCTGTGCGAATCGCATCCCCGACGGCCATGACAGTGCAGCGCTCCCGGTCAGCGGGACTGACCGGGGCGCTGCAGGGAGAAAGACGCCGTGAGCGCTCCGGGGAGGAGCGGGGACCCGGAGCGCTAGGCGTAACAAGCCTAATGAAAATTAAGAAAACATAAACAAAAATGACCTACGTATAACTAGTATAAAAAAAATGGCACATAGCATAATAGATGTGTACATATATTAGATAATCTGCTAATCTCTCCTGTTCCTATAGCAACATTTGTTAGGTTACTTCTGAATTCTATGCAGAATATGATCTGCTTTGCAAACTACCATCATTAGTAAAACAGTGTAATCTGCTGTCAGACTCAAAGTAAAGTTGCAATGAACAACAATGGGCACTTCTATTGCAGTATTAAAAGATGCCATTTTCATCACACAGTTGCTGTTTAAAAGGGTATTCCACTGTATGTCTGCTGTATGTCCTGGAAAATAGGTATGTAGTCTTTCAGGTGCTCGCAGTGCTGCCTGCTGCCACCTCTGTCAAGAACTGTCCACATCAGGAGAGGTTTCCTATCGGGATTTGCTCATGTTCTGGACAGTTCCTGAGAGGGACAGAGGTGGCAGCAGAGAACACTATGTATGAATGAAGAGAAGACATGACTTCCTCTGTGGTATACAGCAGCTGATAAGTACTAGAATGCTGGAGATTTTTTTTAAATAGAAGTAATTTACAAATCTGTTTAATTTTCTGTCACCAGTTGATTTGAAAACAATTTTTGCATGAAATACCCCTTTAACCCATTGGGGACATCGCTTGTACAAGTACACTCTTTCCTCCCTGGGCCTTAATGCACTAGGGTGTCCCTGTACACCCTGAAGCGTTAAGTTTCTTTGAAGCAAGTTCAGAGCAGTGAGTGTCAGTTACCATCAGTAGCCAGACACTCACTGCTAATGATGGGCAGCAGTAATTGTTTAAAGCGGTACTCCGCTGGAATTTATTAATTTTTTTAAAATCAACTGATGCCAGAAAGTTAATCAGATGAAGTTATTTTTTTATATTTTTTATTTTTTTTCTGTCCATAGTGCTCTCTGCTGACACCTCTGTCCAGTTTAGGAACTGACCAGAGTAGAAGCAAATCCCCATAGCAAACCTATCCTGCTCTGGGCAGTTCCTAAAATGGACAGAGGTGTCAGCAGAGAGCACTGAGGTCAGACAGAAAATAAATTTGAAAAGAACTTCCTGTGGAGCATACATTAGCTGATAAGTACTGGAAAGATTAAGATTTTTAAATAGAAGTAATTTACAAATCTGTTTTAACTTGCTGGCACCAGTTGATTTAAAAAAAAAAAAAGTTTTTCAGGGGAGTACCATGCCCATCATTTAACCCTTTAGACGCTGTGATCAATGACGATCACGGCTTCTAAAATGAAAGTAAAGCTTGCCAGTCTTGGCTTATCATACCCTCGTAACGTAGGGGTACAATAAGCTAAAATGGTGAAGGAGGGTCCCCTTACCTTCTCCGTGCAGTCACTGATTCGGCTGCACGGAGAACACGCGGGGTCCCAGACATCTTATCCCCTTGGATAGGGGATAAGATGTCTATGGCTGGAATACCCCTTTAATAAAAGCTACTTTGAGGTTTTGGACTTTTCTCATGCTTTTATTTTGTTGAAGAATATTTCTTGAGCTGCTTGTATCATCATATTTCACAAGAAATTGTAAATCTCCCTTGTTTACTACTCCCTAAAATAATATTTATTGCTTAGTGCTGATATAGCAGCACCGTACATTGTATGGACATAAGAATTGGTCTTATAACAACACAGTTCAAAGAGTCTGCCAAAATTCACACAATACAGTGTATAGTCCCACAAGGGAGTTCCACCTCTCCCTTTCAGCTACAATATGATCACACACTGTGGGATATAGAAACATTTAAGGAGTGTCCATCGTATATAGACCCAGCTGGGTAGTAACTCACAATTACAATGTTCGTTTCAGGTATATTCAGTTGCTATTATTTTAGAAACTTCATCATGGATCTTCTAACAAAGTCATGCATTACTATAAGGAGGCACGCCCCCGAAACGCCATTGCGTCCAAAGTGTTGAGCAGGAGGAAGATCTCAGCTTAGATTCCTCTGTTGATATGCTAAGCTCCACTTTGTTAGAAGATCCATGATGAAGTTTCTAAAATAAAAGCAATTGAATAAACCTGATACGAACATCGTAATCGTGAGTTACTACCCAGCTGGGTCTTTATAAGATGAACACTTCTTAAATGTTTCTATATCCCACACCTCTTATTCAATTAAATCTGATGTTTCATTCAGTCACATTACAACAAGTATAGATCGTCCAGCCCCTAACAATACAGTCGCCCTAAGCGTAGGGCCCCACTTGCCGTATTTTGCTGTGTATTTTCTGCTGCATATTTTCCTACCCATTGACGTCAATGGGTAGCAAAATACAAAGTTGATTTAGCTACCCGTTGACTTTAATGGGTAGGAAAATATGCAGCAGCAAAATACGGCACGTGTGACCCTACTCTTACAAACCTTTGTGAATGAATGGGTCATCCTGAAGAGTTCCAGTGTGGCACTGTAATAGGATGCTACTGTTGCAACAAGACGGTTTATGAAATTTCCTTCCTCTTAGATCTTCCACCATTAACTCTGGGTGGTATTATTGAGAAGTTGAAGCATTTATGAACCACAGCAAATAAACCACAAAGTGAAGACCACATAAAGTTACAGGACAGAGTCACCAACTCGGCATGTGCTGTGTACTCACCAATGCTCTGTTGACTTATTAACTGCAGAGTCCAAACCTCATCTGTGATTAAAATCAGCACAAAAACTGTTTGCCTAGGGCTTTGTGGCATGGGTTTCTATTGCCAAGCGGCTACATGCAAGCCTTATATCCCCATGCACAATGCCAAGTGTTGGATGAAGTGTTGTAAAGCATGTTGGCACCACTGGACTCTGGAGCAGTGGCACTGTGTTCTGTAGAGTTGAATCACTAATTTCTATCTGGCATCTGATGGACCAGTCTTTGTTTGGCAAATGTTAGGTGACTATTACCTGTCTGACTGCATTGTTCCAACGTTTGGAGGAGAAAGGATAATGTTGTGGTTCAGGGTTTGGTCTAGGCCCCTTAGGAAGTTAAGGGGATAGTAATGATTCAGTCAATTGTATGCTTTCAACCTGTGGGAACACTTTGGGAAAGGACCTTTGCTGTTTCAGCATGACTGCACCCCGGTGCACAAAGCAAGGTCCATAAAAGCATGGAAGAACTTGTCTGGTCTCACAGAGCCCTGATTTCATCCCCATCCAACACCTGGGATAAACTAGAAAGAAAATTGTGAGAGAGGCTTCCTCATCCACCATTAGTGTCTGACCTTACAAATGCTACTTAGACACACTCCAAATTTAGAAGAAAGTCTTCCCAGAAGAGTGGAAACTAATGTAACTACAATAGGACAACCATCTTTATATTAATGTCTATGGATTGAGAATAAATGCCTTAAAACTCAAGTAGGTGTAATATGTAGGTGCTCCAATACTTCTGCTACTACCATGCTTCAACTATCCCCTTACTCTCACATCTTTAATTATTCATTTTCATTATTTTTATAATGTAACCTGGACCATGATTATTTTGTTAACAGTAATATTTATTAAGTATATTACTCAGGGAAACAATGAGATGGTCAAGGGTTTAAAGTCTAGCTAGAAGCTGGAATATGCGGGAGGGAACGGTTGCTTCCAAAACTGAGCAATGAGTGTCTTAGTGGCTGTATGTGCAGTAGGAGTTTAGTAGCCCTTTTCCCCAGGGTCTTAGGAGTATGGTTTAGAAGATAAATACAGGGGTGGAAGGGGGCTACAGCACCCAAGACCTCCCTAATTAACTATCTGACTGCCTCCAAATATGGAAATAAAACATGGCAGGTCCAAAATATATGAAATAAAGTGGAATTCTGGTGAAACATTTTCATTATGTAGCAGATTGTCACGATGCCGGCTGGCGGGTAGTGGATCCTCTGTGCCAGAGAGGGATTGGCGTGGACCGTGCTAGTGGACCGGTTCTAAGCCACTACTGGTTTTCACCAGAGCCCGCCGCAAAGCGGGATGGTCTTGCTGCGGCGGTAGTGACCAGGTCGTATCCACTAGCAACGGCTCACCTCTCTGGCTGCTGAAGATAGGCGCGGTACAAGGGAGTAGGCAAAAGCAAGGTCGGACGTAGCAGAAGGTCGGGGCAGGCAGCAAGGATCGTAGTCAGGGGCAACGGCAGAAGGTCTGGAAACACAGGCAAGGAACACACAAGGAACGCTTTCACTGGCACTAAGGCAACAAGATCCGGCAAGGGAGTGCAGGGGAAGTGAGGTGATATAGGGAAGTGCACAGGTGAACACACTAATTGGGACCACTGCGCCAATCAGCGGCGCAGTGGCCCTTTAAATCGCAGAGACCCGGCGCGCGCGCGCCCTAGGGAGCGGGGCCGCGCGCGCCGGGACAGAACAGACGGAGAGCGAGTCAGGTAGGGGAGCCGGGGTGCGCATCGCGAGCGGGCGCTACCCGCATCGCGAATCGCATCCCGGCTGGCAGCGGAATCGCAGCGCCCCGGGTCAGAGGACGTGACCGGAGCGCTGCCGCGGGGAGAGTGAAGCGAGCGCTCCGGGGAGGAGCGGGGACCCGGAGCGCTCGGCGTAACAGTACCCCCCCCCTTGGGTCTCCCCCTCTTCTTAGAGCCTGAGAACCTGAGGAGCAGACTTTTGTCTAGGATGTTGTCCTCAGGTTCCCAGGATCTCTCTTCAGGACCACAACCCTCCCAGTCCACTAAAAAAAAATTTTTCCCTCTGACCTTTTTGGTAGCTAAAATTTCTTTGACCGAGAAGATGTCCGAGGAGCCGGAAACAGGAGTGGGAGGAACAGATTTGGGAGAAAAACGGTTGAGGATGAGTGGTTTGAGAAGAGAGACGTGAAAGGCATTAGGGATACGAAGAGAGGGAGGAAGAAGAAGTTTATAAGAGACAGGATTAATTTGACACAAAATTTTGAAAGGACCAAGATAGCGTGGTCCCAACTTGTAGCTAGGGACACGGAAGCGGACATATTTAGCGGAGAGCCATACCTTGTCTCCAGGGGAAAAAACGGGGGGAGCTCTTCTTTTCTTATCCGCGAACTTCTTCATGCGTGATGCAGCCTGTAAGAGAGAATTTTGGGTCTCTCTCCATATGATGGAAAGGTCACGAGAAATTTCATCCACAGCGGGCAGACCAGAGGGCAAGGGAGTAGGGAGGGGGGGAAGAGGGTGACGGCCGTACACCACGAAAAATGGGGATTTGGAGGAAGACTCAGAGACCCTGAAGTTATACGAGAATTCGGCCCATGGGAGGAGATCTGCCCAGTCATCCTGGCGGGAGGAAACAAAATGTCGCAAATAATCACCCAAGATCTGGTTAATCCTTTCTACTTGTCCATTGGACTGGGGATGATATGCGGAAGAAAAATTTAATTTAATCTTGAGTTGTTTACAGAGAGCCCTCCAGAATTTAGACACGAATTGGACGCCTCTATCCGAGACAATCTGCGTAGGCAACCCGTGAAGACGAAAAATGTGTACAAAAAATTGTTTAGCCAACTGAGGCGCAGAAGGAAGACCAGGAAGAGGGATGAAATGTGCCATTTTGGAGAATCGATCAACGACCACCCAAATAACAGTGTTGCCACGGGAAGGGGGTAAATCAGTAATAAAATCCATACCAATCAGAGACCAAGGCTGTTCGGGGACAGGCAGAGGATGAAGAAAACCAGCGGGCTTCTGGCGAGGAGTCTTATCCCGGGCACAGATAGTGCAGGCTCGCACAAAGTCCACAACATCCGTCTCCAGAGTCGGCCACCAATAGAAGCGGGAGATGAGTTGCACAGATTTCTTGATACCCGCATGACCTGCGAGATGGGAGGAGTGACCCCATTTGAGGATTCCGAGGCGTTGGCGAGGAGAAACAAAGGTCTTTCCTGGAGGAGTCTGCCTGATGGAGGCAGGAGAAGTGGAGATCAGGCAGTCAGGTGGAATGATGTGTTGCGGAGAGAGTTCAACTTCTGAGGCATCCGAGGAACGAGAGAGAGCATCGGCCCTAATGTTCTTATCGGCAGGACGAAAGTGAATCTCAAAATTAAATCGGGCAAAGAACAGAGACCACCGGGCCTGGCGAGGATTCAGCCGTTGGGCAGACTGGAGGTAGGAGAGGTTCTTGTGGTCGGTGTAGATAATAACAGGATAACTTGATCCCTCCAGCAGATGCCTCCATTCCTCAAGTGCTAATTTAATGGCTAGAAGCTCTCGATCCCCGATGGAGTAGTTCCTCTCCGCTGGAGAGAAGGTCCTAGAGAAAAAACCACAAGTGACAGCATGCCCGGAAGAATTTTTTTGTAGAAGAACAGCTCCAGCTCCCACTGAGGAGGCATCAACCTCCAATAGGAAGGGTTTGGAAGGGTCAGGTCTGGAGAGGACGGGAGCCGAAGAAAAGGCAAACTTGAGTCGTTTAAAGGCGTCTTCTGCTTGAGGAGGCCAGGACTTGGGATCAGCATTTTTTTTGGTTAAAGCCACGATAGGAGCCACAATGGTAGAAAAATGTGGAATAAATTGCCTGTAATAATTGGCGAACCCCAAAAAGCGTTGGATGGCACGGAGTCCGGAGGGGCGTGGCCAATCTAAGACGGCAGAGAGTTTGTCTGGATCCATCTGTAGTCCCTGGCCAGAGACCAAATATCCTAGAAAAGGAAGAGATTGGCATTCAAACAGACATTTCTCAATTTTGGCATAGAGTTGGTTGTCACGAAGTCTCTGAAGAACCATACGGACATGCTGGCGGTGTTCTTCTAGATTGGCAGAAAAAATTAGGATATCGTCCAGATATACAACAACACAGGAGTATAACAGATCACGAAAAATTTCATTGACAAAGTCTTGGAAGACGGCAGGGGCGTTGCACAGTCCAAAGGGCATGACCAGATACTCAAAGTGTCCATCTCTGGTGTTAAATGCCGTTTTCCACTCGTCCCCCTCTCTGATGCGGATGAGGTTATAGGCGCCTCTTAAGTCCAATTTAGTGAAGATGTGGGCACCTTGGAGGCGATCAAAGAGTTCAGAGATGAGGGGTAAGGGGTAGCGGTTCTTAACCGTGATTTTATTAAGACCGCGGTAGTCAATGCAAGGACGTAGGGAGCCATCTTTTTTGGACACAAAGAAAAATCCGGCTCCGGCAGGAGAGGAGGATTTACGGATAAAGCCCTTTTTTAGATTCTCCTGGACGTATTCGGACATGGCAAGAGTCTCTGGGGCAGAGAGAGGATAAATTCTGCCCCGGGGTGGAGTAGTGCCCGGGAGGAGGTCGATAGGGCAATCATAAGGCCTGTGAGGAGGTAGAGTCTCAGCTTGTTTTTTGCAGAAAACATCCGCGAAGTCCATATAGGCCTTAGGGAGACCGGTTACTGGAGGAACCACAGAGTTACGGCAAGGGTTACTGGGAACCGGTTTTAGACAGTTCTTGGAACAAGAGGACCCCCAACTCTTGATCTCCCCAGTGGACCAATCCAGGGTAGGGGAATGAAGTTGAAGCCAGGGAAGTCCAAGGAGAATTTCCGAGGTGCAATTGGGGAGGACCAAAAGTTCAATCCTCTCATGATGAGATCCGATGCTCATAAGAAGGGGCTCCGTGCGGAAACGTATGGTACAGTCCAATCTTTCATTATTTACAGAATTGATGTAGAGGGGTCTGGCGAGACTGGTCACCGGGATGTTGAACCTTTTGACGAGAGAGGCCAAAATAAAATTTCCTGCAGATCCAGAGTCCAAGAAGGCCACTGTAGAGAAGGAGAAGGCAGAGGCAGACATCCGCACAGGCACAGTAAGACGTGGAGAAGCAGAGTAGACATCAAGGACTGTCTCACCTTTGTGCGGAGTCAGCGTACGTCTTTCCAGGCGGGGAGGACGGATAGGACAATCTCTCAGGAAGTGTTCGGTACTAGCACAGTACAGGCAGAGGTTCTCCATACGGCGTCGTGTCCTCTCTTGAGGTGTCAGGCGAGACCGGTCGACCTGCATAGCCTCCACGGCGGGAGGCACAGGAACAGATTGCAGGGGACCAGAGGAGAGAGGAGCCGAGGAGGAGAAACGCCTCGTGCGAACAGAGTCCATATCTTGGCGGAGTTCCTGACGCCTTTCGGAAAAACGCATGTCAATGCGAGTGGCTAGGTGAATAAGTTCATGTAGATTAGCAGGAATTTCTCGTGCGGCCAGAACATCTTTAATGTTGCTGGATAGGCCTTTTTTGAAGGTCGCGCAGAGGGCCTCATTATTCCAGGACAATTCTGAAGCAAGAGTACGGAATTGTACGGCATACTCGCCAACGGAAGAATTACCCTGGACCAGGTTCAACAGGGCAGTCTCAGCAGAAGAGGCTCGGGCAGGTTCCTCAAAGACACTTCGGATTTCCGAGAAGAAGGAGTGTACAGAGGCAGTGACGGGGTCATTGCGGTCCCAGAGCGGTGTGGCCCATGACAGGGCTTTTCCGGACAGAAGGCTGACTACGAAAGCCACCTTAGACCTTTCAGTGGGAAACAGGTCCGACATCATCTCCAGATGCAGGGAACATTGGGAAAGAAAGCCACGGCAAAACTTAGAGTCCCCATCAAATTTATCCGGCAAGGATAAGCGTATCCCAGGAGCGGCCACTCGCTGCGGAGGAGGTGCAGGAGCTGGCGGAGGAGATGATTGCTGAAGCTGTGGTAGTAACTGTTGTAGCATAACGGTCAGTTGAGACAGCTGTTGGCCTTGTTGCGCTATCTGTTGTGACTGCTGGGCGACCACCGTGGTGAGGTCAGCGACAACTGGCAGAGGAACTTCAGCGGGATCCATGGCCGGATCTATTGTCACGATGCCGGCTGGCGGGTAGTGGATCCTCTGTGCCAGAGAGGGATTGGCGTGGACCGTGCTAGTGGACCGGTTCTAAGCCACTACTGGTTTTCACCAGAGCCCGCCGCAAAGCGGGATGGTCTTGCTGCGGCGGTAGTGACCAGGTCGTATCCACTAGCAACGGCTCACCTCTCTGGCTGCTGAAGATAGGCGCGGTACAAGGGAGTAGGCAAAAGCAAGGTCGGACGTAGCAGAAGGTCGGGGCAGGCAGCAAGGATCGTAGTCAGGGGCAACGGCAGAAGGTCTGGAAACACAGGCAAGGAACACACAAGGAACGCTTTCACTGGCACTAAGGCAACAAGATCCGGCAAGGGAGTGCAGGGGAAGTGAGGTGATATAGGGAAGTGCACAGGTGAACACACTAATTGGGACCACTGCGCCAATCAGCGGCGCAGTGGCCCTTTAAATCGCAGAGACCCGGCGCGCGCGCGCCCTAGGGAGCGGGGCCGCGCGCGCCGGGACAGAACAGACGGAGAGCGAGTCAGGTAGGGGAGCCGGGGTGCGCATCGCGAGCGGGCGCTACCCGCATCGCGAATCGCATCCCGGCTGGCAGCGGAATCGCAGCGCCCCGGGTCAGAGGACGTGACCGGAGCGCTGCCGCGGGGAGAGTGAAGCGAGCGCTCCGGGGAGGAGCGGGGACCCGGAGCGCTCGGCGTAACACAGATTATGTCATTAGCAGCTTAAACAGTGTTTTTTTCAAAGGTAGTGCATATAGTGTTCTTGTAGGCCCTATCCCATTTAATTCTCAATTTTTCCAAAGAAATGTGGAAACCTATGATGTTCTCAAAGTGACCCATTTATTTATGTATGATCAAGGAGTCATCAGTAGGGGGATGTCGGTATAGTATATATCGCTGAGATAAGACCCTTAGTTGAAGTCCTCTGTCTGCTCAACCATTCACATTTGGTGGGTTTAGATACTAAAGTGGCCCCAAATGTTGACACCATGTTATGATGAAGTTCCATATAAATAAGCCCCTCAGAGACTGGGAGGTGAGACTTCTCAACCAAATAATCAACGGAAAAAACTCCCTGTGAAAAACATCCACCACATCCACAAAGCTTATGAACCACTTAGCAGACCATCTATTAACCATACCTGGGGGTTAGAATAGCAGAAAGTTTAGGATTAGCATGAAAGCATTTAGATGCACAATAGTGTGAAACATATTTAGTAAATTCAATAGGACTCCAACGAGTAGTAGAAGAATCAAAAACGAATGACCAGGGAGTCAGGAGTTTGTCTGGCGCAGAGAGGAACCATCAGACAGCCAAATAAAATCAATGGGTTTATTAGATGCAACGCGTTTCGCTGCGCATGCGCAGCTTCATCATGCCTCTGCGTCAGACAAACTCCTGACTCCCTGGTCATTCGTTTTTGATTCTACTCTTACCCAGGAGGGCTGCAGTGGACCTTCTTCCATATCTCTTCTGCTCTTAACCTTGTTGTGTGTGGGCGCACAACCAACTTCGGTAAGCGGCTTGGGATTCACCGTCCCCCACCCCCACCTACAAGATCTACTGATCCCGCACATGAGGCGCCTTCCTTCTTTTCACGAGTAGTAGAAGTGAAGGGTGGAGTCCTAGGATGCCAAAGGAAAGAATTGGGATGGCAATTCGAAAGTAAGTCGTAGTTTTTCCACTTCAGTTAATTAATTATAGGTATGATAAGAGGATTACAATGGCATATATCGGATGTGTCACCAAATAATATTTGACTTTGTCCAGTACCAAATACCCATAAATCTTATGTCCCGATAATAAGACATTTTGTAATTCTGTGGCACGTCGCATTCCCGAATAAATATGAAAAAAGCAGCTTTGTAATTCTGTGGCACTTCGTATTCCCTAATAAATATGAAAAAAGCAGCTTGTAGAGTAAAAAAAAAAAAGGAAAGTAATTCAAGTAATATCATTTTGACTAAAGAAATTTTACCAAAATGAGATATGATGAGACTGGCACCAGAACCCACTCTGACTACCTATTGGCTGCTTCAATCAAATTAATTACCTCATCATCCCCCTGATGGCAGGGAACAAAGCCCACCTGATCTTTTTTTATAGTATTTTATAGTAGTCAGGAAGGTGATTTCACAGTCTAGTATCTAATAGATTTTGGTTACTTTGAGCAGGAGAATGGGGTATTGCCAGTAATGCAGAGTTTGTTTAATGAAAGTGAAAACAACACAATCAAAATCCCCTCCTACTGTCAACACTAAGGAAAAGAAGGAGTAAAGTCGATGAAGGACCCTTTGAGGAAAATAAATATGTGAAGTATTAGGGACATATGCATTACATAAGAGAAGAGGCTAGCCATAAAGACTACCCTCAAGGATAACAAACTGTCCCCATGGGTCAAAAAATCAGGCGTACCTTACAAGTACCTGCAAGTGATAAGCCACGGAGATCAAAATAACAACTCACACTTTTTTCCTGGCACTATTTGCTAAAATACCTGGGAATAGATATAGTGGGCAAAAGGAAGTTTCCAGTACGGTCAAGTTGGTGACATCACGGCACGCCCCTCGTGATGTCACGCCATGCCCAATCAATGCAGGTCTATGGGAGGGGGCATGATGGCCACTATGCCCCCTTCCATAGACTTTCATTGAGGGGGCATGGCATGATGTCACAAGGGGCATGGCATGATGTCACAAGGGGCGTGGCAGTGACATCACAACCCCACCGCCCGTACACAGTGTTCTACTGCACAAAGATCGCGGGGGTCCCAGCGGTGGACCCCCGTGATCAGACATTCTTTGGATAGGGGATAAGAGGTCTAGGGCCAGAGTACCCCTCTAAGCTCACAAAGGGTGAAGCACCATTTAACATTAGAATTAGGACCCTTTACGAGTCACAAAAATACAAAGAGGAAAAAACTAATCTAAATGGGCACAATACCCAAAACCCAAGCCGCAAGGTTGAGGGAGGAGGTTAAATCAGAAACAGACAGTTGTAGGACTATCCACAATGCACTTATCAGTTAGAGATACATGCATATAGTGACCCTGCGGGGGAGTGCACAGAGTAGAGAGAAGAATATTAAGAAGATTGAAACAAACCACCCACTATCACATAGAACTGTAGAGTGGACTAAAAGAAAAAACTACAATGCCCATTAACAACAAGGGGACACTCTGGCAAAATCAGCTGAAAAGAGGAGCCAGACGACTTACTGATGTTTATTTTTTTTCATTACAGGTAAAATATAAAAACAGATAACCTTAATCTTAGGCAGGACAGATTTCCAACATATAATTACATCGGCTTTGGGAGATTTCAGAAGGGTAATCTGGTCTTTTGTTTCTTGTCCAAATGTCTGTGACACAGTCAGGCTCTGAACTATTGGTTTACTAAGTGTTAAAGTGCTGGAGAGAAAGAATTTTCTGTGCTGCAGCTTTGTTTATTGGGAAAGTGAAATTTCCCCGGAAGTATTGTTCACAACAAGATGTTCCTACGAAAATGCCTCAAGGGCTACAATCAATTTAAAAGGCTTCTAGTAACCTGGAATTCAGCAGTATCGGGACTGCAAAGGAACTAGTTTCCTCATGTTAACTCATGTTTTTCACAAGCTGTGGAACAAAAACATCAAAGCACAAATGGCAAAGCAGGGTCAAGGTTTGGACATAAAACCAAAACAAGTGATTAATCAGATGATGTAGGGAAGACGCCCTTACAGATACAGCATAGTCATAACACAAGGATCTTCATATACAGTCATGGCCGTAAATGTTGGCACCCCTGAAATTCTTCTAGAAAATGAAGTATTTCTCACAGAAAAGGATTGCAGTAACACGTTTTGCTATACACATGTTTATTCCCTTTCTGTGTATTGGAACTAAACCAAAAAAGGGAGGAAAAAAAAGCAAATTGGACATAATGTCACACCAAACTCCAAAAAGGGGCTGGACAAAAATTATTGGCACCCTTTCAAAATTGTGGAAAAATAAGATTGTTTCAAGCATGCAACAGCTGGCTGCACACTATTTCATAGAAAAAAAGTGCCTCCAGCTGTTTCAAAACTACAACCCCCAGCATGCACAGACTACCAAAGGGCATGCTGGGAGTTGTATTTGGAACTTCAGCTGTTGCAAAACTACAACTCCCAGCATGCCCTTTGGCTGTGCATGCTGCGAGTTGTTGCTAAGCAACAGCAGGAAGTGAACGGGCATCAACTCCTGCTGTATCCTTCCGCTGGGACCGCCGCCGCTGCTGCCGCCGATCCTGCTGCTCCTGTCGCCTCCGCCGATCCCGAGGGGACCCCCGCCGGACCAGGGCAAGGTAGGAGACCCCTGCCGGCGCCGATCTCCGCCATCCCGATCGCCGCCCAGCAGGGTCGTGATTGATTGGTCGTTCCGACCGATCAATCACGTGATGGTGAGTCGGCACCCGTGCCACCTCACTCTTGCTGGGTAAGGGTGAATGTCACCAGAGACCTAATTGACCCGGAAAAGCCGCAAATCGTTGGTCTGAATTGACCGACGATTTGCAGCGATCGCCGACATGGGGGGTCTCGGGACCCCCCAGGGGTTTGCACGGGGTGCCTGCTGATAGATACCACCAGCAGTCACCCCGGTCCGGTCCCCGCCCGGCGAGCGGCGGCGACCGGAATTCCCACGGGCGTATGCATACGCCCTCAGTCCTTAAGGACTTTAAAACGGGGGTGTATGCATACGCTCACCGTCCTTAAGGGGTTAAACCCACCTGGGGCAAGTAACAGGTGTGGGTAATATAAAAATCCCACCTGAAAGCAGATAAAAAGGAGAGAAGCTCACTTAGGCTTTTCATTGTGTGTCTGTGTGTGCCACACTAAGCATGGACAACAGAAAAAGGAAAAGAGAACTGTCTGAGGACTTGAGCACCAAAATTGTGGAAAAATATCAACAATCTCAAGGTTACAAGTCCATCTCCAGGCATCTAGATTTGCCTTTGTCCACAGTGCACAACATTATCAAGAAGTTTGCAACCCAAACCCATGGCACTGTATCTAATCTCCCTGGGCGTGGACAGAAGAGAAAAATTGATGAAAGGTGTCAATGCAGGATAGGCTGGATGGATAGAAGATAACTCTACTGAGGAAAGGGTCGTTCATAAAGTACCCTGAAATGAGTCTAGAGAAAGAGACTATTACCGCACGACTACCGCGATCCACTAACCATATCTTCTTACCTCCGATACCACTCCTGTTAAGCTCCGTATTACCCTGCTTCTACACCTGGCTGCATTTTACCTGCTTTTCCATCATCAAATGCCGAGAGATGCCGAGAGACTCTCCACGAGGCTTTGCTTTGTCCCCGGAGCAGATCCATTTGTCTCCGAGTTTGTTTCCATCTCCGGAGTAATCCATCTATCTCAGTGACCGGCGACTTCTCCTAGGCCTGTGGCAACTGGGCCCGTCGCCGTAAGCGCATGCCAGTGCTGGACACAGCCCCCACAGCACTTGTCATCTGCCTCTCAGACGTCCAGCCATACAATTACACCATCTATGGGAGTTGGTAACTATACGACTATATGAGCTGTCTGTAAAAATCTTGAAATTCTACAATACATATGATCACGGAGTGCACTTTACAAAAAGTGAACTATGCCAGTTTACACAATGTTGGATTAGCGGAAGACTGCACTTTATAAGCGGATTTATAAGCGGATTTTTAGTAATTTTATTACTGTATATTATTACATATTACCTCCCCACAAGGGCCCTGTGTAAGGAGGTATCAATTTATGTTCTGGATTTGATTTATATTATTTTATACTAATGTCTCATTTATAATTATTTTATATTAAATATCTTTTCATCATATAAAGTGAAGCACAGTCCGATTTTATTCTTCTGTAATTCAATCATCATGTACCATTTATGGTATTAGTCTAGAGGCTTTATAGTACAATACTTGGATGTACCTATGCGGTATGCACTGATGAGGGCAGTAATATGCGTAACTATACGCAGAAAAAACTCTGTATTTTTTTTTTTTTAAACAGCCGGTGAATACTATTGTTTGGACTTGCACAGTATGTAGCCCCTTGACAGTTTAACAGGTACAAAATGGTACAAATGCACTAGTCCACTGAACAATCACGTATTTCTGAACAGCAGCAGGACCCAACAGTGCAGCACCACAAAAAACAAAAAATACAGGGATTAAACCCTAAATTGCACTCTGTCACACAATTCTGAGCAGCAGAAGATTTGTGGAGCAAAAAAAAAAAACTCAATTGGGCTGAAAAATGAGGAGATAAGATGCTTCAGAAAGTTCAGGCAGCTTGGAGATCTGTATGAGGCAGCTGACAGCTATCTGCCCCTCTCTGCTGCAATGCTCAATAACGTGAATAGGAGGTTTAGCTATCAATGATCCTTCTCAGTGTGAACGACAAAGCACTCTGCACTTCTGTCTTTCCCTAATGCAGATATGACTCACAGTTGCAGTGTAATGCTGTGGTATGAGCTATTCACACACACACAGTCCCGTCCTCTCCATCTGAGTGCATAGATGAAATGAAGAGAGGCAAGATGGCCGCCGATTATATAGGGGCTGTGACATCACAGGGGTCAGTGTATCTTACATGTGATTCAGGGTCAGCCTGCCTACCTTCATTCCCGCCGCTGTTTCCCACCCTCCCATAATCCCCTGCCCCATGTACTCACATGTGGATCTGCCATCTTAGGTCTCCAATAGCCTGGAATACTGTAAAATGGAGCTCAATGAAGCGATTCGCGCGATCGAATCGCGGCGATTTTCGAATTCATTGCCAATCGAATTTTTCATGAAATTCGTAACGAATTCCGGTTCGTCAACTTCGATTCGCTCATCTCTAGTTATAATGATTATTGTCTTCATACAGAGGATGAGGATCTACTGACAAAGTGAGGAGTTAATGATGTCCGGGTGTCAGACTCTGCAGAGAAGATGGAGCTGGAAGAAGTCCTGAAGTCTGGACCAGATGAAGAAGAAAAGACAACAGAGAAGACATCACTCAGGTCAGTGATATAATTGTGTATTCTCCTGACTGTCCTATCAGTGCTGTAGTCACTGTTATCTTTGTGTGGCTGAGTAAGGGGTTGTCCAGAATTGGGGAAGCGGGTCGTCAAGTGGTAGAGGGGCCTAGGGCAATTTTTCGCATCAGGGCCCTGAGGTTTCTAGCAACACCCCTGTCAGTGAGGATTTGGCCCAGTCAACACGCAGGCCCGAAAAGGAGCCAAAAGTGTCAAGAAGGCCAAACAAAGCCAAAAGGGACGCATCAGGATCTGCCAGATAAACCAAAGTGTCATCAGCATACATAGAAACCTTCTCCTCCAAGGACCCCCTCTGTATCCACCGAATAGAACCAGAAGCACGGCTTGCCACGGCCAGAGGTTCCACAGCCAGAGCAAACAGGAAGGGTGACAGGGGACAGCACTGCCCAGTACCCCTATCCAAAGGAAAAGAGGCAGAGACATCCATATTAGTTTGGATATGGCCCCTAGGCTGATCATTCAACAACCACACTCAATTCCCAAAGCGAGGTCCAAATCAGAGGGCAAGCAATAGGCACCAAAGATAGAGCCATTCAACGGAATCAAAGGCCTTATATACATCTAAGCTGGCCACAAAACCTGCAGAAGCATTCCCCTCCATTAGAGCCTTTTAACATTAACATCTGTAGCTTTACCTGGCATGAATCCTGTCTGGTCTGGGTGAACGAGGGAAGTGATAACCCCCGGTACGGCCGCCATCAGAGCCGTGCACATGCACAAGTGCAGTTTTGAAGAAATGCTGTCCATCTGATTCCTGATGAACTGACAGCGAGAAACGCGTAGAATCCAACATAAGGACTAACACTTACCTCCCCATTTGTCCAAGAATAAGAATAGACCGGACCAGTGGAGTAGGAGTATCAGGACCACAGGAGAAGCAAGTACCGGATTACAGGTTTCTAATGGAAAAACTGTTTTGCTGTGTTACAACATGAGGAATGATATAAGTGCAATATACAAGTGCAATATATGAAAGGGACTGTGCAATTTGAATACCGCAATGTGTGCAAATGATTGTTTATAGTGAAGTGCTATGAGAAGATGTCCTCAACAATTGGAGATTAAAGCACATAATAGCACATAGCACTTTATGTGTTTAAAGACAGAGTTCCTCCGGAGTATATAGCTGCCACTAGTGTGAAACACAGCACACAATTTATCAATCACATACACTATGGACATGGTGCAATAAGAAGTGTGTGGTTTACAAAATACCGTTTGGGACAATAAGCAGCAATAACATAGGAAGGTGTGATCATATATATGCAGCCAAGGGATTGTGTGCAATATCAACGGCACCTATATAAGCAGAATTGTCACACAGGACTGTGCAATACTAGACTCCTATATATGCTGCTTAACCATTGGGACTATGTGCAATGATAAATGCACATGGTGCAGAGATGTAATCCGGCAACTTGGGAATTAAACAAGTATATAGGGTGTGAGTATATATAAAACACCTACTATATAAGGATCCTGTGGTCAATTGTTTGTTATAAATGTGCACTGCTTTACAATATGGTGGCGGCCTGAGTGAATAAATAATTATAAAAGTAAAAGAATTGGTTTATATTTTAAACAAAGAAATAAAAGTGAAATTTTAAGTCCCTACATTAATCATAAAATATAATGATAACCCCCTTAAGCCTATTTGCAAGAATTTTAGCGAGAATCTTAATATCCACATTCAAAAGGGAAATAGGACGGTAAGAGTCCGGCAAAGTCGGATCCTTCCCAGGCTTAACCCCTTATGGACCCAGCCAATTTTCACTGTAGAACCCGGACATTTTTTGAACATCTGACCACTGTCACTTTAAGCATTAATAACTCTGGGATGCTTTTACCTTTAATTCTGATTCCGAGATTGTTTTTTGTGACATATTCTACTTTATGATAGTGGTAAAATTTTGTCGATACTTGCATCATTTCTTGGTGAAAAATTCCAAAATTTGATGAAAATTTTTTAAATTTTGCATTTTTTTAACTTTGAAGCTCTCTGCTAATAAGGAAAATGAATATTCCAAATAAATTATATATTGATTCACATATACAATATGTCTACTTTATGTTTGCATCATAAAATTGACATGTTTTTACTTTTGGAAGGCACCAGAGGGCTTCAAAGTATAGCATCAATTTTTCAATTTTTCACATAATTTTCAAAATTGAAATTTTTCAGGGACCAGTTTAGCTTTGAAGTGGATTTGAAGGGCTTTCATATAAGAAATTCCCCATAAATGACCCCATTATAAAAACTGCACCCCTCAAAGTATTCAAAATGACATTCAAAAGGTTTGTTAACCCTTTAGGTGTTTCACAGGAATAGCAGCAAATTGAAGGAGAAAATTCAAAATCTTCATTTTTTACACTGGCATGTTCTTGTGGACCCAGTTATTGAATTTTTACAATGGGTAAAAGGAGAGAAATCTTCCTAAAATGTGTAACCCAATTTCTTCCGAGTAAGGAAATATCTCATATGTGTATGTCAAGTGTTGGACGGGCGCAGTAGAGGGCTCAGAAGGGAAGGAGCGACAGTGGGATTTTGGAGAGTGAGTTTTTCTGAAACGGTTTTTGGGGGGCATTTCACATTTAGGAAGCCCCTATGGTGCCAGAACACCAAAAAAAAAAACACATGGCATACTATTTTGGAAACTACACCCTAGACCCCTCAAGACACGTAAAAAGGGGTCCAGTGAGCCTTAACACCCCACAGGTGTTTGACGACTTTTCGTTAAAGTTGTATTTGTAAATGATTTTTTTTTCACTAAAATGCTGGTTTTCCCTCAAATTTAAAATTTTTACAAGGGTTAATAGGACAAAATACCCTCCAAAATTTGTAACCCCATCTCTTCTGAGTATGGAAATACCACATGTGTGGACGTCAAGTGCTCTGCTGGCGCACTACAATGCTCAGAAGAGAAGGAGTCACATTTGGCTTTTGAAAAGCAAAGTTTGCTGAAATGGTTTTTGGAGGGCATGTTGCATTTAGGAAGCCCCTATGGTGCCAGAACAGCAAAAATAAAACACATGGCATACTATTTTGGAAACAACACCCCTCAAGGAATGCAACAAGGGGTACAGTGAGCCTTAACACCTCACAGGTGTTTGCCGACTTTTTGTTAAAGTCGGATGTGTAAATGAAAAAAAAAAATTCACTAAAATGCTGGGTTTTCCCCAAATTTTACATTTTTACAAGAGGTAATAGGAGAAAATGACCCCCAAAATTTGTAACCCCATTTCTTTTGAGTATGGAAATACCCAATGTGTGGACGTCAAGTGCTCTGCTGGCGCACTACAATGCTCAGAAGAGGAGGTGCGCCATTGAGCTTTTGGAGACAGAATTTGGTTGGAATAGAAGTCGGGGGCCATGTGCGTTTACAAAGCCCCCCGTGGTGCCAGAACAGTGGACCCCCCCCCACATGTGACCCCATTTTGAAAACTACACCTCTCACAGAATTTAATAAGGGGTGCAGTGAGTATTTACACCCCACTGGTGTTTGACAGATCTTTGGAACAGTGGGCTGTGCAAATGAAAAATGCTCCCTGTACCCCTTATTACATTACATGAGGGGCGTAGTTTCCAAAATGGGGTCACATGTGGGGGGGGGGGGGTCCATTGTTCCGGCACTTTTTTTTCCTTTAAACACTTGTGAAAATAAAAAGTATGGGGCAACACCAGCATGTAAGTGTAAAATTGTTTATTTTTTTTCACTAACCGCCTTGGATAGACCCCAACTTTTCCTTTTCATAAGGGGTAAATGAAGAAAAAGCCACCCAAGGTTTGTAGTGCAATTTCTCCCGAGTACGGAAATACCCCCTATGTGGCCCTAAACTGTTTCCTTGAAATACGACAGGGCTCCGAAGTGAGAGAGCGCCATGCGCATTTAAGGATTAAATTAGGGATTGCATAGGGGTGGACATAGGGGTATTCTATGACAGTGATTCCCAAACAGGGTGCCTCCAGCTGTTGCTAAACTCCCAGCATGCCTGGACAGTCAGTGGCTGTCCGGAAATGCTGGGAGTTGTTGTTTTGCAACAGCTTGAGGCTCCGTTTTGGAAACACTGCCGTACAATAAGTTTTAAATTTTTATTGGGGGGGGGGACAGTGTAAGGAGGTGTATATGTAAGTGTTTTACCCTTTATTATGTGTTAGTGTAGTGTAGTGTTTTTAGGGTACGTTCGCACTGGCAGAGGTTTACAGTGAGCTTACCGCTAGGAGTTTGCGCTGCGCCGAAAAATTTGCCACAGCTCATATTTGAAGCAGGAAACTTAATGCAAACCTTCCTGTGTGAATGTACCCTGTACGTTCACATGGGGGGGGGGCAAACCTCCAGCTGTTTCAAAACTACAACTCCCAGCATGTACTGACAGACCGTGCATGCTGGGAGTTGTAGTTTTGCAACAGCTGGAGGCACACTGGTTAGAAGACCTTCAGTTAGGTTCTGTTCTGTATTTTCCAAACAGTGTGCCTATAGCTGTTGGAAAACTACAACTCCCAGCATGTACTGATGCTGGGAGATGTAGTTATGCAACAGCTGGAGGTATGCAACTACAACTCCCAGCATGCCAAGACAACTGTTTGCTATTTGGGCATGCTGGGATTTGCAGTGTAGCAAAATCTGGAGTGCTACAATTTAGAGACCACTTCACAGTGATCTCAAAACTGTGGACCTACAGATGTTGCAAAACTACAAATCCCAGCATGCCCAGACAACAAACAGCTGTGCAGGCAAGCTAGGAGTTGTAGTTTTCCAAGATCTAGAGGGCAACAGTATAGAGATCACTGTGCAGTGGTCTCTAAACTGTAGACCTCCAACTGTTGCAAAACTACAAATCCCAGCATGCCCAAACAGCTGTCTGGGCATGCTGGGAGTTGTAGTTTTGCAACATCTGGAGGGCTACAGTTTATAGACCACTGTATAGTAGTCTCAAACTGTAGTCCTCCAGGTGTTGCTTGGCAACTCACCGGCTTCCGTAGGATCCAGGGAGCCAGCCGCACGACATTTCGCCCGCCGATCACCGCTGTCGATCGCGTCCGGCAGCTTCCACCGATGGGTAAGTAACTTCGGCGCCCGGTCCCTGTCGGTTTCCCCATCCTGCCCCGCCTATTGTGGGTGGGCAGAATGGAGAAAACGAAAGTTAACGACTATACGACCAATAGCAGGGTTAGGCCATGCCACCTTACTCCTATCCCTTCAGGGGGATCGTGGGTGTCTTGGACAACCCTGATCCCCCTTATTTTCCAGTTCACCAGGTCACCGTAGACCCGTATGACCCAGAATAGCCACAAATCGCATGTGTGAATTCATCGCCGACATGGGGGGGTCTGATGACCCCCCTGGGCATTTGCACGGGATGCCTGCTGAATGATTTCAGCCGGCATCCCGGTCCGATCCCCGCCCGGTGGGGACCAGAATTGCCAATGACGTACATGTACGTCATGGGTCCTTAAGACCCAGGGTGTCATGACGTACATCATGGGTCCTGAAGGGGTTAAGGACCAAGCCCATTTTAACCTTAAGGACCATTCCAATTTTATTTTTGCATTTTCGTTTTTTCCTCCTCACCTTCTAAAATCCATAACTCTTTTACATTTCCATCTACAGACCCATATTTTTTGTTTTTTGCATGACCAATTGTACTTTGTAATGAAATCTCACCTTTTACCATAAAATGTACTGCAAACCTGAAATTTTTTTTTTTTGCGAGGAAATTTAAATGAAAACCACAATTTTGCACATTTTGGAGGGTTTTGTTTTCACACTGTACACTTTACCGTAAAAATGACATGTGTTCTTTATTCTGTGGGTCAATACAATTAAAATGATACCCATGGCTAGATACTTATATATTTTTGTACGGCTTAAAAAAAATCTAAAACTTTTTGTACAAAATCAGTAATCTAAAATCGCCCTATTATGACCACCTATAACTTATTTATATTTTTCCATATATAGGGCGGTATGAGGGCTAAATTTTTGCGCCATCAACTGTACTTTTTATCGCTACCACATTTGCATATTTAAAACTTTTGGATAATTTTGTATTATTATTTTTTGGAATAAAATGTGACAAAAAAGCAGCATTTTTTGACTTTTTTTTATTTTTTATGTTTTCGCCATTCACCGTACTGGATCATTAACATTATATTTTGATAGTTCGGAAATTTACGCACGCGGCGATACCAAATATGTTTACAAAAGAAAAAAATTACCAATCTCCGACTGCAAAGTCCGCTCCCTAGTCGCATAAGAGGCCCTCTGGCCAGGTATCCCCGCTATAAAAGCTCCCCTCATAGTTGTTTTGTAGGCATCCTACTGGACCAAAACATCAGGATGATCCCCATTATGAGTCCAATAGCTAACATGCACCTCCCCCAGAGCCTCAGAGACGGTTCAGGCTGGAGCCACCCTGGATGCATACGCCAGAGTTTAGAGGAGGAATTGAAACCTAATCATAGAGTAATAAGAAGAGCAGAATGGTCTGAGATCCCTCTACTAGTATATAGGATATCACTTACCAGAGGCAGAAGGTTAGCCGAGGTATAGGCCAAGTCAATACGAGAGAAGGACTTGTGCACTGCAGGATAGAAGGAGAAGCCGGAGTCAGTCGGATACTTCCACCTCCAGACTTCAGTGAGAGCCGACGCCAAGACGCAAGTTGAGTAGAACCAGGGTCTACGGCATTAGTGCGATCGAGCTGTGGGTCCATAACAGCGTTAAAATCTCCTATAAAAATAACAGGGTCTGTAGGGAAAGTAAGTAATTTAGCAGTCATAACTTCCAATACCTCCATCCGAAAGGGAGAAAGAACATACACGGACACCAACACAAACCAGAAAGAAAACAGAGAGCAGTGAAGAATGACAACAAGTCCAAAATGATCACACACCACCTGAGAGACCTCTATACTGTAGGTGGAGCTTTAGACACCAGGACCGACACCCCCCTAGCTGAAGTGGAGTAAGAGGCATGATATCCCCCGGCCACCCATGCCCGCTTGAGAGCCAACACCTTCTGACCCGTGAGATGAGTTTCCTGTAAACATATAATATGCGGAGAGTGGTGCTTAACATAATCTAAACATAATACCCTTTTAAACTTAGAATTACGGCCCTGGACGTTCCAACTAAGGACTTTAAGTGACTTCATCATACCATTGGAGATCGCCACTGACAGGAGGAGGCAAGAACAAGTCTTGGGACAAAGGGAAGAGCACCCCAGGGCACACAAACCAGACAGATGACAGACACACCAACAGATTGGGCACAAAACAACCACATTTCCACAAGAAATATTTCCCAAAACTCCCTGTCTAGCACTAGAAGAAAACGTGCAGACCTATACCCTAAACTGGGGAAAGTTAGCTAAGAAGAGCAATCCAGCAACCCGCCTCCCCAACCATACAACTATACGGAACAACCAACCCACCTAAGGCCTATACACCGTTAAGAGATAACTATAGGGAAAAAGGGACCTAGGGACTACCCTAACCAAGGAACCCATGAACACCTGGACTATCTAGACAAGAAGGAGAGTTATATGCCCATCAGGAGCAGAGTTCAGTCTGGAGGGCAGACAGGCGGAGCAGCGTCCACCCACTGCAGGGCATCCACAGGAGAGGTGAAGAACTTTGTAGACCCGCCATCCACCACTCGCAGCCGCGTCGGGAACACCATGGCATACTTGTAACCTTTGGACTGGAGGCGTTGGTGAACTTCAGTGAATTTCATCCTATGCTTGCGAAGTTCCACAGAGAAGTCCGGATAAAAGGCTACTCTGGCACCGTTGTAAAGAACCTTGCCTTTAAGGCGCACTGCACACAGGATAGCGTCTCTGTCCTTGAAGTGTAACAGTTTCGCCAGAAATGGTCTAGGGCAGTGATGGCGAACCTTTTTGAGCCCGAGTGCCCAAACCGCAATGCATGCCAACTTTTTTTCCCTCAAAAAGTCCTCAAATAGAAATCATCCCCAGTCTTTGATGTCCCTCCCCCCTTTCTTTTCCCCAGCCCGTGCAGTATGTCCCCTTCACACATAGAAATCCTCCCCAGTCTGTAATGTCCCTCCCCCCTTATCCCCAGCCCGTGTAGTATGTCCCTCTTCACACATAGAAATCATGCCCAGTCTGTGATGTCCGCCCCCTTATCCCCAGCCCATGTAATATTTCCCCCTTCACACATTAGGCAAGGGAGATGAGGAGCCGTGTATGTCCTCTCTCCCCTGCTCTTCTGCCTTCTTTTCCCTGTGGAAACTTTTGTTCTCTGAAGGCAGAGCAGGGGGAGGGGAGATGAGGAGCTGTGTACGTCCTCTCTATCCTGCTCTGCCTTCTGTCTGCCATGCAGATCTGCATCCTCCGGGAGGGGGAGATGAGGGAGTTGTGGCTTGGGGGTGGCTTCTTTCTCCCGTGCAGACCTGCATCCTCTGCTCTGCCTTCACTCCCCCCAGCTCTAGCTTTGGAAACCTTCAGAGAGCTGGGGGGAGGAACAGTCGCAAGTATGCATGGAGAACTATGACCACGTGCCCAAAGAGGGGGCTCGGCGTGCCACCTGTGGCATGCATGCCATAGTTTCGCCATCACTGGTCTAGGGGGACTCCCAGGTGGAGGAGACCTGCCCGGGACCCTATGAGCCCACTCCATAGAGAAATAAGGGGAGAAGGTATCAGCAGGTAGGATTTTTTTAAGCCATGTTTTAAGGAAGGCAACTGCATCAGGTCCCCCAGCCCTCTCCGGAAGGCCCACCAAAAGAATATTATGTCTGCGTAAACAATTCTCAAAGTCGTCTGCTCGGTCGGCCACTCCTTTCATCTGTTGCTGGAGAGTAGCTATTTGTTGAGGAATGGGCTGCAGGGTCTCCTCCAGGGTAGAGACTCTATGCTCCACCTCCGTGCAGCACCACACACTTCAGTAAAGGCACAGCAGGGCAGAGTCCACAGAACTCCACTGAATAAGAGAGAAAAGGCCAATCCAGGGGCCAAGGGTCCACCTCTCCAAGTGTAGCCCGTAGTAGCCAGCAGGGCCTCCACACAGCAGTCCCCAGGAGGAGCAAAGGCCCTACTGAGCTCCAGGAGTAGAAAGCCACAGGGCTGCAACCAAGATCTGCACATTGCGCCTCACAGTCCCGCCAGCGGGAACTGCCTAGGTAACCAGCCAGGCCCCTCCCATGAAAGGCAGCAATGATGGTGCTCTCTCAGCACTCCTAGAACCCCCAGACAGCCTCTTTCCACCTGCGCTTCGGCCCCAGCAGCTCCTCCGTACACCAGCACTGCATCAGAGTCTCCCACTATACGGCACCCACCAGATCACAGCTCCCTGCACCTCAGGATCTCCTCCGCTCACAAGCTCGGACCTCCAAACCCCACCACCAGAGAAACGAGCCCTCCACTGCAGGCAGGGCACCTTCCGCAGGGCTCACAGGTATGGCCAGGTGAGTTGCGGACCCTCAGGGTGAGTTAGACAGGGTAAAAGAGGCTGAGGGAGCGGCAGCTCCGGGTCAAGCGTCTGCTCAGTACAGCATGCAGGACACACCCCCTTGTGTCACTCACATGTTGTACTATTACTTCATCAATGATGTGTATGAATATTGGACATGTTTCTATGTACCTTTATAGTGTAGGAAGTCTGTTGTTGAAAGTCTGTTAGTTCATACCTGATCAGTTCTAAAGCACCAGACATGGTCATTGACAAACAAGCCAGAGGTCTAGGTCTTAAGTATGACAAACAGAAACTAAGATTATACATAAGTCTAAAACAAAGAACAAACATATTTTTAAATAGAACTGAGAGGATACAAATAAGCAAAAATCTAAGGATGACCATAAGCTATTGTTTTTTTGTCATCCAGAAGACAGATTGTCTTTGCTTTTTGTCTTCTGTCACCTGTGACATGAAAAACCATGTCAAATAAAATGATCACATTGTAAGTTAATAATTTTCCATGGAATTCTTTATACAAACCAACAACATGCTGGACTAAACTGTTAGATAACTTTAAGGCTAGGACTCCACTGAGATTTTTGCCCTGCGATTTTTTTGTCATAAAAACACCAAGAAAAAACGCCAGAAAAACTGCCACAGTTTTTCCCTGGGTTTTTGCGTTTTTAAGGCATTTTTTCTTGCGCTTTTACCTTTGTGTGGAATTTGTCGGGTTTTTTTTGGCCCCTTTGGCGTTTTTTTTTTTTTACAAAATAGTTGGGTACTACCAAAAAAAAAATAAATAAAAAAAAAAAAAAGGATGCAGTAGGGATGTAAAAATGTATTTAACTAAATGTTTTTTTTTATAACAAAATTTTAATACTTTTTTTTATCCAGAAGACAGATTGTCGTTGCTTTTTGTCTTCTGTCACCTGTGACATGAAAAACCATGTCAAATAAAATGATCACATTGTAAGTTAATAATTTTCCATGGAATTCTTTATACAAACCAACAACATGCTGGACTAAACTGTTAGATAACTTTAAGGCTAGGACTCCACTGAGATTTTTGCCCTGCGATTTTTTTGTCATAAAAACACCAAGAAAAAACGCCAGAAAAACTGCCACAGTTTTTCCCTGGGTTTTTGCGTTTTTAAGGCATTTTTTCTTGCGCTTTTACCTTTGTGTGGAATTTGTCGGGTTTTTTTTGGCCCCTTTGGCGTTTTTTTTTTTTACAAAATAGTTGGGTACTACCAAAAAATAAAAAAAAATAAAAAAAAAAGGATGCAGTAGGGATGTAAAAATGTATTTAACTAAATGTTTTTTTTATAACAAAATTTTAATACTTTTTTTTATAAAGTGTGTGTGTGTTTAACTTTTTTTTCTCTTTTTTCCCACATTTTTTATGTAGTACTACTACTCACTGTTCCATGCTGGGAGTAGTGGTACCTGTACTATAGACATATCGCCCCGGGTGTCAGTCTGACACCCGATGCAATCTACCATAATATAGCAGAGATGCGGCTCTATACAGCGCTTGCACCTCTGCTCTGTACTCTAAGTGATGTTTTCTTCACATCACTGGCCGTTCATATTTTCAGCCTAGAGCTGTGATTGGCTGGATGGTTGCAGCCAGGGGGGGAGCATTAGGTAGGCAGCAGTTCCCCCACTTAAGGTAGGTAGCAGTTCCCCCACATTAGGTAGGTAGCAGTTCCCCCACATTAAGTAGGTAGCAGTTCCCCACATTAGGTAGGTAGCAGTTCCCCCACATCAGGTAGGTAGCAGTTTCCCCACATTAGGTAGCATAGATTCCCCACATTTGGTACCAGTTACCCCACATTTTGTAGCACAGATTCCCCACATTAGGTAGCACAGATTCCATACATTATTTAGCATAGATTCCACACATTAGGTAGCAGTTTCCCCACATTAGGTAGCACAGATTCCCCACATTAGGTAGCAGTTTTCCCACATTATGTAGCAGCCTTCGCACATTTGGTAGCAGTTTCCCCACATTAGGTAGCATAGATTCCCCACATTTGGTAGTAGTTTCCCCCCATTAAGCCGCTGGTTCCCTTGCATGTTCCCCACAATAGATCAAAGTCTCCCCACATTAGATCGCTGGTTCAAACAAACCCCCCCCTCCCCCCACACAAAAAAAAAACCCACACACAACACAGAGACACACACACACAGATAGATAGAGACACACACATACACACACACAGTCAGAGAGACACACACTCACAGAGACAGACACACAGAGTCACACACAGTCACACACACACAGTCACACAAAGACAGAGAGTCACACACAGACAGAGAGCCACACACAGACAGAGATAGCGACAGACACACACACAAACACACACACAGACACACACTCACAGACACACACACAGTCACACACACAGAGTCACGCACACACACACAGAATCACACACACACACAGTCACACACAGACAGAGACACACAAACAGAGAGAGTGAGACAGACAGACAAGCACTCACTCACCCATCCAGGGCAGCGCTCCTTCTCTCCGGGCGCTCTGCGAGTGACGTCACGTCCTCCTGCGCCGGCCCTGCGGAGGGACGTCCGACCGTCGCAACAGAAGACGTGGGGGCGCAGGCCGGTTCACTGTGCAGGTGACGGGGGGGTGGGTGCTAGTACCGAGACAGGCAGCGCAACTGAGGACCGGCGGCGTACCTGGTGTCACCCCGGTCGCAACGCCACTGGTGCAGGGGACCATAGAAGAGCGGCCGCAGCATCTATACATTATACAGGAGGATCGCAATGGGCGATCTGTCAATTAGTACAGGTACTACTACTCCCATCATGTAACAGTGTGTTCCATGCTGGGAGTAGTAGTACTACTCAAAAATGTAAAAAAATAAAGTGAAAAACACACACACACTACATTTTTATTATTGTTGGCTACATTTTTAGTGCTTTACCCACCCACATAAATTGATCCCTGTTTACAAATTAATACACATTTCGTAATAAAAAATATAAATTTCGTTAGATACAATTTTTTCCATCACTACTGTATCTTTTTTATTAATTTTTTTATGGTACCCTACGAAATTTTAATAAAAAAGGTATCTCCATAATTTTTTTGGATCGCTAAAGTCCAAAAAAGAATAAAAACCGCCTGCAAAAACGCAAAATTTAAAACCAACATGGCGTTTCTCTTGGCGTTTTTGCTCTCCCATAGACTTCTATGGGAGGAAAACGCCACGATTTCAGGGCAAAAAACGGCAAAAGGATTGAAAAAAACTCCAAACTGAAAATGCCAAGTGAATCTGGCATTTTGCAGTTTACTATTGACTTGCAGCTAACATCCGGAGGCGGCGTTTTTTTTCCAGAAAATTGGCGTTTTTTTTCCAGAAAATTGCGGGAAAATTGTCGTTTTTAATGGTGTTTTTGCAAAAAAAAATAACAACTCAGTGGAGTTCCAGCCTAAGGAGTCACAGTGAGCTGTGCAAGGTGGCAAAGGATCGTCCAGATTTGGCTCATGGATCAGGATCATGCCATACACTTACTTATAGCAAACAATAGCTTGAAAAAATCCAGAGTGGCTGATCACATTTTTGGTAGACAGCTGTCAGCCATTGCAAGCACTCATCTGGTGTTATTGGGCATGAACCTATATGAATGGGTTGGGGGCAAGATGTACAATGTGTAATCTGCACGTATGACACAAATAACCTCTCTCATGGTATGTGGAAATATGTGAACACACAAATGCATACAAGAAAAATGAAATGGAGTCACTTAGAAAATGTAAGCATAAAAACCAGAACCTGAAAGTGACGAGTCGCATATATATACCAGTCAAATAGTAATGGAGCATATAGAGCAGTAAAGGGATGCACCCACCTCAGGGTGTTTTTTTTGTCACAGACATAGTTTTTGTTACACCTGTATGTGTTTTCTTGTGATACTGTGTTGAGTAGGGGATGTCACCTTTTTGTGCTCCTCTTATGTCTTTGATGTTGAGACTTTTTATACATTCATTTTAAATTGTACAATTAAAGTTACGATTTTTATGATCATTTCTGTTTTTTTTTTCTAGTAAATGACTGGGCATAGTAAAATCCAGCTTGCTACATACTTCTTTTTTGCTGAACTCTGACGTCAGAGGAGAGTCAGGACACCCAATACACATAGGATAGGTGGCTGGTTTTGAGGAAATTGGCAAGTTTGAACTAAACTGTAAGATACTTACCTCTCTGGACTCCCCAGTTATGCCGCTGCTATGGTCACCAACCTTTCAGTGCCTAGAGCTGTTTGACCAATCAGGAAACCTGGATGCAAGCTGTAACGTTTGCACTCCGGCAGGACACGCTGGCCGTGAGCGCTCTTTGCTCATGTCCCTGCTGCCGGCGGGGCTGGGATTCGAATCGCGGGATGCACCCGCATGCGAATCCCGGCCCATCACTCACCTCCCTTATCTTCCCCCTCTCTGTGTCCTCGCAGCTCCGGCGCTCGTGCCTTCGCCTCTTAGGGCGTGTGCGCCGGAGCACTCACTCTTAAAGGGCCAGTGCTCATTTAATCAAGTGTCTATACCTGCACCCTGGTCTTTAAATATCAGCTCCTCCCTTGGTTCCCTGCCGAATCTTTGGTTGTCTATTGCCATTGTGAAAGTCCTGTGTCTCTTTTACTGTGTACCTGTTCCTTGCTACCTTACCTACCCTGCACCTGTGTTACCTGCCCTGACCTTCTGCCATCTTGCCACGTCCTGCCAGTCTCCTTCTGTGCCACTTTACCTCCCAACTACCTGTGTGGACCAGTCGTGCCAGGGGTAGCCACCTGGGTGCCGCCTGCCACAGCAAGACCATCCCACTTTGCGATTGGGTCTGGTGAAAACCAGCGGCACCTGAGACTCAGCTCCCTGGCGCACGGCTCACGTCATCATACACACAGGCCCAGAGGATCCACCAGCTGCCTCTTCCCATTACAGTAAGATCCGGCCCTGGAT
This sequence comes from Hyla sarda, assembly GCF_029499605.1. NCBI lineage: Eukaryota > Metazoa > Chordata > Amphibia > Anura > Hylidae > Hyla > Hyla sarda. The sequence goes on along the minus strand of NC_079197.1, from coordinate 100,976,388 downwards.
CTCGCTGGGGTGCCTTTGCCAGATGTTTCGGATCTTCCCACTGTTGTGGCTCAGCAGTCGCAGCACTTAGCCCGTGAGACGCAACAACTGAATCAACTCTCAGCCATGGTGCAACAGCTTCTTGCCGCTCAGCAGCAACAACAGCAACAGCCATCTGTTCCTGAGTCTTCTCCAGTGTCTGCAGCTTCCACGGAGTCCAAGCTTCATTTGTCCTTGCTTTCAAAGTATGACGAAGATCCCAAGCTGTGTAGAGGCTTTGTGACACAGTGTTCTATCCATCTTGAATTTATGGCGGATCTGTTCCCGACGGAGCATGCTAAAGTGGCATTTGTATTCAGTCTACTGTCTGGAAAATCTTTTGCCTGGGCTACTCCTCTCTGGGATCGTAGAGATCCTGTCTCCTTGAACCTGTCAGACTTCCTTGCAGAATTCCACAATGCATTTGAATCCATCTGCCAAGGGAACTCCTCCGTTGGCGACTATGCGGTTCAGTTCCGCACTCTTGCCTCTGAACTTTCTCGGAACGACGAGGCCTTGTGTGCAACCTTTAAAAATGGACTTTCCTCTAGAATCAAGGATGCTCTCGTTGCACGGGATTCTCCGGCTAACTTGAACGAACTTATCCATTTAGCCACTTGAATTGATGTGAGTTTTGCCGAAAGGCAGGAGGAACTTCCTTTGGAAAAATAACCTGCCCGAACACAGCGTTAACCTCGTCTGGCACCCGTGTTCCAACATCCACCCATACTTTGCCTCTTGCCGAAGAGGCTATGTAAGTGGACTGTTTTCACTTAACATAGCGGGAAAAATCTCGTCGACGCAGTGAGAATTTGTGCTTATATTGTGCCAGTCCGGAGCACTTTATCAAAGACTATTCTATACGTCCTCCATGTCCGGGAGAACGCTCTCAACTTGGACAAGTAGGAGTGGCTTCCCTAGATGTTAATATTACCTCTCCTCGCTTGACCACCTCGGTTCAAGTATTTTCCTCTGCCAAGACATCTTTAATCGGTTCTGCTCTTTTGGATCAGCTAGTAACCTAATTGGTGCCTCCCAGGTCCATAAACACTGTATTCCAGTGACGCGTCTTGCCAAGCCCTTCTACATCTCTTCTGTTAATGGACAAAATCTGAACTGTAAGGTGCAATTTCACACAGAACCCCTCGACATGCAAGTAGGAAATTTGCATAAGGAAAAAATTGAGTTCTATGTGCTACCACATTGTACTTTGGAGCTTCTTCTTGGTCTTCCATGGTTTCAACGTCATTCTCCAAAACTCGACTGGAAATCTGGTGAAATCACTTGTTGGGGTCAATATTGCCAAGATCACTGTCTTGTTCCCCCTGTGATATCTTGTGTGCCTGTTAAACTCAGACGTAAAGTCTTGAATTGGGACATTCTTCCTTGCCAGCTGGTCACCTTAGAAGACGGAAGACTCCACGACAGAAGTCTGAAAGTTACTTACAGCTTTTGCCCATTCCAGAAACCCCCTGGTCTCATGTAGTGGGGAACTCTCTGAATTCCAAATAACAGGGGGAGACCAAAAGGGGGGTACTGTAATGCCTGCCGTGAGTGCTCTTTGCTCATGTTCCCGCTGCCGGCGGGGCTGGGATTAACATCGTGGGACGCGCCCGCATGCGAATCCCAGTCCGTCACTCACCTCCCTCATCTTACGCCTCTCCGTGTCCCCGCAGCCCCGGCTCGCATACCCCCGCCTCCTAGGGCGCGCATGTGCCGGAGCTCTCATTCTTAAAGGGCCAGTGCTCATTTAATCAAGTGTCTACACCTGCACCCTGGTCCTTAAATATCAGCTCCTTCCTTTCATTCCCTGCTGGATCTTTGGTTGTCATTGTGAAAGTCCTGTGTCTCTGTTACTGTGTACCTGTTCCTTGCTACCTTACCTCCCCTGCACCTGTGTTATCTGTCTTGACCTTCTGCCATCTTGCCACGTCCTGCCAATCTCCTTCTGTGCCATGTAACCTCCCAGCTACCTGTGTGGATGAGTCATGCCAGAGGTAGCGACCTGGGTGCCACCTGCTGCAGCAAGACCATCCCGCTTTGCAACGGGCTCTGGTGAAAACCAGCGGCACCTTAGACTCCGCTCCCTGGCACCGCTCACTTCATCATCCACACAGATCCAGAGGATCCACCACCTGTCGTATCCCGTGACACAAGCCAATAAGTACACTGGCTCTGTCCCCAATCCTGGTGTATGGCACCATATTTAACAGGCACTTACAAGCAGTAAGTTTATGCAATTGTAGTCATCACCTGTATTTTATGTTCTGCTGCGTGTATTGACCTTCTGGCTTCTGACATTTAGGACTGTGTACCTGGTAACCACTTCTACCTGCTGATTGTGTCTTTGTGTGATCTCTCTGACTTCTGACCTCCGGAGGTGTAGGGTCCATGCACACTGAGGAAATCCCAGACGAAGGTTGCGTACCGAAACGTACGTTGGAGTGGTGCTGTCCCGGTCTCTGCTGATTGCTGCTGTACTCTGGTATATCGCTATACTGATTTGTATCCCCACAATGTTATGCTTGTTTACATGCACACTGCACTTTATTTTGCATGTTATATATATATAATAATTTTTTCGCTCTCACTGTGAGATTTATATACATGTTTCCTACAGGTTGCTAAAACATCCTGTTTTTGTAAATTTGTGTACAAATTGTGGTGGATCCAGTAATATATACACCATACCCAGCCTTCATTGCAGAGCCGGTGACACCACCTTTTAGCCTCATTCCTCCTTGAAAAATAATATTTTTTAACTAATATATATACAATTTTTATGTACTTATATTCCACGGAATTAATAAAATGATATACATTTTATAAGTGACTCCGTTTTTCTCTTTCTTGTTATTTGCTTGTGGAAATAATGCAGGACAGAATCAGTATTTATTTCATGTATAATTTTACAGTGGAAATAAGTTTTGGAGATCAAAGTCACATTGACTAATGAGCTTTTCCATGTGAATTCCGCTAAAGAATGAACATGTTTATTCTTATGGCAGAATCTGGATTCACATTGGAAGTGCTGCTACAAAACTTACATAGTGTTCACTGAGCACTAGAATCCAGTTCAGTTGAAAAGGGTGCATTTACCCTTTTTAATATGAATCCAATGCGCACTTTGGTGGGCCACATTCAAGGGCTTATGCAACTGCTTTGTGGTGGCCCAGTACAAGCTGCTCATCAAAATAAGTCAGGTGGCTGAGGTATTATAAGGTTTGCTGGACAGTAAAATGTGTGTTCCAAGTGCAAAAGGCCTATATAACTGTATTTTCCACATTGTATATGTATTTTTTTAATGTAATTTATGTAATTGTCTTGCATTGCAGTAGAAAACTGTACCGCCTGGGAAGAGGCAGATCTTAATCTTTTTAGTTAGTCTAGTCCTGGATTTTGGTAATAGACATGTAACTATAGCCATCTCCTCACATTATATGAGGAGACTGATAATAGTGAGCCTAAGGTATAGCTAAAGTCAGGCATACCTCCAACAAATAGGCCACTATTCCACTAGTGTAGTCTACAAGCAAAACCCACCCTGTTGTATAAGCCCCACTGCAAAGATTAATCAGCTTTTTAGCATCACTTCCAATGGGATTAAAGGGGTATTCCAGGATTTTTTTTATTTGACTATGCTACAGGGGCTGTAAAGTTAGTGTAGTTCCTAATATAGTGTCTGTACCTGTGATGTGATCTCACATTTCTTCTGTGATTTTCACCCCAATATTTATTTTTATCAGCATACAAAATGACTGTTGTCTCAGTTTTCACAGGTTGCAATGCGGCCGAGACCTGATATCACTAGTCAGCTGATGACAGGGAGCCTGTCTGCATCAATGGGGGGAGCGATCACTTGGTGGGAGAGAGATCAAACTGGAACTAATTGTATTTTTGCAACAGCTGTAGGCACCCTGATTGAAAAACACAGGTCTTTTGAATGGCTGCAGCTCATTTATGTTTCTATGGGTTGCATGGCTGATGTGTGGGAGGGAGAAAATAGAATAATGGGATTTGTAGGCAAAGAAGGAAACTCAAACAGGAAATACCAGTTCACAAAAAGCTAGCCACAATGTTCTGGTAATCTCACAGGATAGCCATTTAGCCCCAAGACAAGCACAGATCCTTCCTAAGCATGTCCATTACTGACTGCCAGGTACGTACTAAAATCACCCCTTTAATGCGAAGATGAGAAGATGTCAGTGACACTGTCACACAATAGCAAAACTGAAGACGCACTAATAGAGGATTTTTATTCCTCTTGTTTTTTTCTTCTCTATATTGTTTTTACTCATGTAGCTTCCAAGTCTCTTGGGTGCAATTGTTTATTCTGTCATAATCCCTGATGTCTAGTTTTGATGCATATCTTCTGGTGTTCACTGGTTACTGTGGTTTCCTTATCATGCAAGCATTTCTATAATGTTTTTGTCAATTTTTTTTTTTATATTACTTGCCATTTTAGAGCATGTTGCTGCTATATGCAGTAATTGAAGTTTATTATTAGCTCTCAGTTTGTTCATGTGTTATTAGTGCTATTAGGACCTTCTTGCACAATGGGAGTATGCCTCTTTTGTTTCAGGTAAAAATATGTTAAAATATTGATTATACACAATGGGATTTATTTACTAACGTGATCCCGACTCTTTTTTGTCGGGTTTTGCGCTCAAATTGTGTCGCACGTCCCTTGCGACACAATTTGCTACCAAAAAAACCAAAACCCTCCATTTTACAAGAAAAATCTGAAAAGGGGGCACGGCCACTGGATAAAGTGGGCGTGGTCCCGACAAAAAGGGCGTGTCCCTGCCAGTTTTGAAAAATCCCAACATATTTACTAAGGTTTCCACAGAAAAAGTGATGTATTTGAGCTGAGAAAAACCTGACAGATCAGAACAGTTGTAAAAAAAGCAAAATGTAGGGAAAAGTGCAAAATGTTGGGAAACCTTAGTAAATACCTTGGGAAAATACCTGTAGGAAATCAAAACCTACAAAGAAACCTACACTCCACTCTTAGTAAATAAACCCCAATGACTTTTATGGATTCACAACAACAATATACAAAAAAACAAGACAGGCTTTTATTTCTGAAGTTTCCTTACAAGGCTTTATTTTTTCAATTTTAAAATGAATATACGAGACTGTAAAAATACAAGAAATACAAAGAAAACACAAGAAATACAAAGAAAAACTACAGAAATACTGAGTCCGACTGTTCTTAGCAGATCTATGTGCCAACATAGTTATAGCAGTAGCAGTCCACTGGTAAAGGAAGGGAATGTTGAAAGATTAAGCTTGAGCCAATTCTGTAACTTAGAGCAGTCCAGTAAGAGTCACCATCCACATCTTGTCAAATTTTTTGGGGACATTATTATTTTTTTTTTTTAAACAATAGTTTTTATTAATTTTAATACAGACATAGGTAAGTAGCATGTAACACAAAGAGGGAAGCTTCTTTATGAAGCGGCATCACACACAATTCCAATGTCAAGGTGAACCTTTTACAAATGATTTCCATGACGTGTGTTTATGTTTTATAAGCATTTGTTATATTGCGCTACATACACATAAAGCAATAAATCCAAGAATGGATTAACATAGTAATAACCAGTAAAAAATAGAATAAGAAGATTAGAATAAACAGAGAGAAAATAAAGTATAAAACAAATAGTCCCTCCAACAAGTATTGTTATCGTTTGGTACTGTCCTTCATTGCTGTAAGAATTTAGAATTGGCTGCTAGGTTTAAAGTGATATATATGTCAGGAGAAAATAGTCATGTACGCCATCCATCTCGACATATCTCCAAATAGAAATGTATATCAGGTGTGTGAGATCAACTAATAAGAAGGTAATCATGGGGGTTTATACATTTTTATCCATGAATCCCATAAAAACATGCATTTCTCTCTTTTGCCTTTTTGTCCAGCCAGAACCAACTCAAAAGTGTAGTTATTTAATAAGGTATTAATTAGTTCTCCAATATGGGGAATCTCCTTCATTTTCCATTTAGAGGCTATTAGTGTTCTGTACGTTAAACAAATGTGAACAACTGGTACTTGAACGTTTTTTGGAAAGTTATCTATGCCTATAAGTAGTAAGAGTAATTCGTCTTTAATTCGAGAGTTTTGAGGAAGCAGTCCAAGCAACATTTTTTTAACATCAGATATGAGGTGGAGTAGAGCAGGACATGTAAGAAATATATGTTTTAAAGAACCTTACTCCCCACATTCCCTCCAACACATAGGAGATACATGAGGAAGTATTAATGACAATTTTTTGGGACTGTGATACCATCTATTCACCATTTTACAATGGTGTTCCCACATGTTTGCACAAGTAGTCGCTTTCTTTATTGTTTTTACTGAGTTGATCCAACCTTTCTCAGAAAAGGTTATTCCCAAGTTGGATTCCCACTTTAGCATGTTTGAGTTCTTATGTAACCATTTATCTTCGTTAAAGTAGGAATAAAAATTCCTCAAACCCTTTTTCATTTCCCTGTCTGGTTCTTGTAACCAGGTATTTAAACTCTTTGGCATCTCAGTGTATGTTTCAGGAAATTTTGATATGTGTTTACATAATATGTCGTATGATTTGTTATCAGAATTGTCTAATTTATATTGTAGTTTTAAGTCATCAAATGACATCATTTCGCCACTTCTGAACAAGTCAGCTACATAGGTGATTCCCAAGTTTTTCCACAGATTTATAGATAATCTCGGTAGGAAGGGTAGAAAGGAATGTAGCGGGATAGGGCAAACGTCCATCCCTTCAATTTTATCTATATTTGTTATTCTTGAATTCCATGCTTTGCATGCTGTAATCACAGTTGGTGGGAATCTAGGTCTAATAAGCTTTTGAATACGTGTAGTGATTAATAGGGTGTCTTTCCAATCCATGGTGCCCATCATTGATGATTCTAGTTTGACCCATGGCTTTTGTTGTTCAGGGGGCATCAGCCATTCTAGTGATTTTTTAATAACAATAGCTTTGTAATAGGCCTGGTAATTTGGTAAACCCATACGGCCATGACGGAATGATTTTTGAAGAGATACTAGAGACACTCTCGGTCTAGAGTGTCCCCATATAAATGAAGTCATCTGTTTGTTGAGAGCACGTAGTGAGTTAGATGGTATATGTACCGGAAGGGAGCATAATACGTATAGTACTCTAGGCATAATAAACATTTTGTAAATTATCGAACGTCCCATCCAGCTCCACTCCCCCTTAGCATAATTGTCAAGATACGTTTGGAGTTCAGATTTTAAGTTTGAGAAATTTGTTTTCACTATATTCAGGATATTTTTTTTTAACCCCTTAAGGACACATGACGTTCTCATACGTTTCCATTTCCGAGTCCTTAAGGACACATGACGTATGAGAACGTCATGTGTTTTACCGGCCCCCTGCAACCATCTGGAGCGGAGCCGGTGCCCGATGCCTGCTGAAATCGTTCAGCAGGCATCGGGGCATATCGCCCAGGGGGGTCATGATGACCCCCCATGTCAGCGATGGCCGCAGATCGCTGGACAATTCAGTCCAGCGATCTGCGGCGGATTCCGGGTCAATCGGGTCTCCAGTGACCCGGTGATCCGGAATTACTGGCTGATCGGGGCCATCAGAGATGGCCCCGAACAGCCAGAGCGAGCAGGGGTGAGGTGCCACTGGTGCCACCTCACGATCGCCCTGATTCGTCGGCCAGATTACCGGCCGACCAATCAGGGCGCCTGCTGCGGGTGTCACTCCCGCAACCCGCTCCGCCCCTCTTCCGGAGGACGTGAGCGGGTGCAGGACGTGCACCCCAGGTGCCGGGGACCCCGATCCCCGGCGCCCCTGTTGGGATCGGGGACCCAGGAGCGGCGGCGACAACGAGGGACTGACCTGTGCGGCGAGGATCGTTGGAGGTGAGTGACAGCCTCCTGCTGTTGCTTAGCAACAGCTCCCAGCATGCAAAAAGGGCATGCTGGGAGCTGTAGTTATGCAACAGCAGGAGGCAGACCACCACAACTCCCAGCATTGCCTTATGGGCATGCTGGGACTTGTAGTTTTGCAACAGCTGGAGGCACATTCTTTCTATGGAAAAGTGTACCTTTAGCTGTTGTATAACTACAACTCTCAGCTTGCACAATCAGCTAAAGTGCATGCTGGGAGTTGTAGTGGTGCATCTGGTGGTTGCATAACTACAACTCCCAGCATGCCCGTTGGCTGTCGGTGACTGCTGAGAGTTGTAGTATTGCAACAGCTGAAGGCACACTGAGTTAAGTAGCAAACCAGTGTGTCTCCAGCTGTTGCATAACTACAATCCCCAGCATCCCCAGCCAAAATAGTATGCCTCCAGCTGTTGCATAACTACAAGACCCAGCATGCCCTTCCGCTGTCCGTGCATGCTGGGGGTTGTAGCTTTTGCAACAGCTGAAGGCACACTGGTTGCAAAACACTGAGTTTGTTACCAAACTCGGTGTTTCACAACCAGTGTGCCTCCAGCTGTTGCAAAACTACAACTCCCAGCATGCACTGATAGACCGTATCCGGCTGCAAGTTTGAGGTGCGGCAAAATTTCTGCCGCAGCTCAAACTGCCAGCGAGAAACTACTGTGAACCCCCGCCCATGTGACTGTACCCTAAAAACACTACACTACACTAACACACAATAAAATAAAAAAGTAAAAAACACTACGTATACACATACCCCTACACAGCCCCCCTCCCCAATAAAAATGAAAAACGTCTGGTACGCCACTGTTTCCAAAACGGAGCCTCCAGCGGTTGCAAAACTACAACTCCCAGCATGCACTGATAGACCGTACATGCTGGGAGTTGTAGTTTTGCAACAGCTGGATGTCCCCCCCCCAATGTGAACGTACACTCACATGGGCGGAGGATTACAGTAAGTATCCGGCTGCAAGTTTGAGCTGCGTCAAATTTTCTGCCGCAGCTCAAACTGCCAGCGAGAAACTACTGTGAACCCCCGCCCGTGTGACTGTACCCTAAAAACACTACACTACACTACCACAAAATAAAATAAAAAGTAAAAAACACTACATATACACATTCCCCTACACAGCCCCCCCTCCCCTCCCCAATAAAAATGAAAAACTTCTGGTACGCCACTGTTTCCAAAACGGAGCCTCCAGCTGTTGCAAAACAACTACTCCCAGTATTGCCAGATAGCCGTTGACTGTCTAGGCATGCTGGGAGTTTTACAACAGCTGGAGGCACCCTGTTTGGGAATCACTGGCATAGAATTCCCCTATGTCCACCCCTATGCAAGTCCCTAATTTAGGCCTCAAATGCGCATGGCGCTCTCACTTTGGAGCCCTGTCGTATTTCAAGGCAACAGTTAAGGGTCACATATGGGGTATCGCCGTACTCGGGAGAAATTGCCTAACAAATTTTGGGGGGTATTTTCTGCTATTACCCTTTTAAAAATGTAAAATTTTTGGGAAAACAAGCATTTTAGGAAAAAAAAATATATATTTTTTTACATATGCAAAAGTCGTGAAACACCTGTAGGGTATTAAGGTTCAAATTACCCCTTGTTATATTCCCCGATGGGGTCTAGTTTCCAAAATGGTATGCCATGTGTTTTTTTTTTTGCTGTCCTGGCACCATAGGGGCTTCCTAAATGCGGCATGCCCCCAGAGCAAAATTCGCTTTCAAAAAGCCAAATGTGACTCCTTCTCTTCTGAGACCTGTAGTGCGCCAGCAGAGCACTTTTCACCCACATATGGGGTGTTTTCTGAATCGAGAGAAATTGGGCTTCAAATTTTGGGGGTATTTTCTGCTATTACCCTCCTACCCTTCTGAGCCCTCTACTGCGCCCGCTGAAAAATTAACATAGACATATGAGGTATGTGCTTACTCGAGAGAAATTGGGTTTCAAATACAAGTAAAAATTTTCTCCTTTTTACCCCTTGCAAAAATTGAGTGTAAAAAATGAAGATTTTGTATTTTCTCCTTCACTTTGCTGCTATTCCTGTGAAACACCTAAAGGGTTAATACACTTACTGAATGTCATTTTGAATACTTTGGGGGGTGTAGTTTTTATAATGGGGTCTTTTATGGGGTATTTCTAATATGAAGACCCTTCAAATCCACTTGAAAACTGAACTGGTCCCTGAAAAATAGTGAGTTTGAAAATTTTGTGAAAAATTTCAAAATTGCTGCTGAACTTTGAAGCCCTCTGGTGTCTTCCAAAAGTAAAAACTCATAAATTTTATGATGCAAACATAAAGTATACATATTTTTTATGTGAACCCAAAAAAAATATATTTTGAATATCCATTTTCCTTACAAGCAGAGAGCTTCAAAGTTAGAAAATTGCAAAATTTTCATTTTTTTCATCAAATTTTGGGATTTTTCACCAAGAAAGGATGCAAGTTACCATAAAATTTTACCACTAAGTTAAAGTAGAATATGTCACGAAAAAACAATCTCGGAATCAGAATGATAACTAAAAGCATTCCAGAGTTATTAATGTTTAAAGTGACAGTGGTCAGAATTGCAAAAAACGCTCCGGTCCTTAAGGTGTAAAATGGCCTGGTCCTTAAGGGGTTAAATATTATTCCTAGGTATTTTATTTTGGGTGGGTCCCAATTATACAAAAAATGTTTACTTATTTCATCTTTGACTCGTTGGTCTATACGTATACTTAAGATATTGGATCTGGGCTCGTTTATTTTATAATATGTAAGTGTACTAAATTTGTTAAGTAATTTTTGTACCCATGGGAGAGAAATGAGGGGATCAGTTAATGATAATATTATATCATCCGTGTATAACCCGATTTTGTGGACATCATTATGTATCTGGATACCCTTGATTAATTGGTTGTCTCTTATTTGTTTGGCTAACGGTTCTAAGGAGATTAGAAATAGCAAGGGAGACAAGGGACACCCACCCCTGTCTCGTCCCATTTGTGATATTAAAGGGAATTGAAGTCCGTTTACCAATGCTGAGGCACTAGGTTCACTATAAAGGGCAAAACAGATTGGATGAGTTCTTCAGTAAAGCCAAATGACCTCATTGTTCTAGAAGTGTATCCCCAATGTATCCTATCGAACGCTTTTTCTGCGTCTAATGAAACAAAAATAGATGATATCTTAGTTTTATTTGACCAATGAATCAGGTTTAGTATCTTTCTAACTCCATCATTTGCCTGTCTGTTGGACATAAAGCCTACTTGATCCCCATGTATGATGTATCTAAGGACTGGGGATATTCTGTTGGGTAATATCTTGGCATAAAGTTTTATGTTGTTATTTAATAGGGAAATAGGTTGAAATTTTGAAGGCCAAGTGGTGTCCTTTCCTGGTTTTGGAAGTGTTACTATAATCGCTTCCAACGATTCTTTCGGAAATTTCCCTTTTAGTCTGACTTCATTAAAGAATTTTTCTAGATATGGAAGGAGTATAGATTAAAAATTTTATAATATTTAGACTTGAATCCGTCAGGGCCCGGGGACTTATTTAATTTCAAGGATTTAATAGCTTCTGCAATCTCTTTAGAGCTTATGGGGTTGTTAAGATCTAAAGCACAGTGTGTAGGTAGACGAGGAAGATTAGAATCTTCTAAGAAGGAATCTATTAAGTCATTATTCGGTTGAGGGATTGACTTATCTTTTGATAGATTGTATAAAGTTTTGTAGTATTTACTAAAAGCGTCCGCTATGGATTGAGGGTTTTGTAGTGTGGTATTCTAGATTTCGTGTTTATGCCTTTAACTCTCCTAGCCATCAATGAGGACGCTTTGTTGTGATTACAATAATAATCACATTTCAGTCTTCTAGTCTGTTTGTCAAACCTTGAAGAAAGTAATTCTGTTAATTTGATCCTAGCTGCTTTTTTTTTTGGAATTAATTACTAAGTCATGGGCGTTGTTAATTTTATCTAGATTTTCCAGATAGGCTATATTTTGTAGTGCTTCATCTATGTCTTTTTTCAGTCTCCTATTAAATTTGACCGTTTCCTGTATCAGAACACCCCTAGCGTATGCTTTGTGTGTGTTCCACAAAGTCGAGAATTCTTTTGTCGATCCATCATTAAGCACAAAGAATTCTTGCAGATCTTTAGATAGTTTTTTTTTTTACTGCGGGGATATTCATAACATAAGAATTGTTCCTCCAAGTAAATTTATTTTTTGGGAAATTAGGAGTCGCTAGGGTTAAATATAATGGAGCATGGTCAGCCCAAGTTATATTTCCTATAGAGCATTCAACTACTTCTGAGATCACATGTAATGAAGTTAGGAAGTAATCAATTCTCGAGTAGGTCCTATGTGTTTGAGAGTAAAATGTGTAGTCTTGTTCTGTTTCGTGTTTGCATCTCCAGATATCATACATATTTTCATTAAATAGCCATCTGTTAAGTGTAATGACTGATCTGTTACTACTCGAACTAGAATCCATTTTGAAATCGTTGGTTAAGTTCAGGTCCCCACATATTAATAATTTCCCTTGCTTAATTTTGTCAATTCTCTTTATCAATTTATTTAACCTCTTAAGGACCCAGGACGTATGGGTACGTCCTGGGTCCCGGTCCTGCGATATAACGCGGGGTCACACGGTGACCCGGCATCATATCGCGGCGGGCCCGGCGTCATATTGAAGCCGGAACCTGCCTCTAATAGCGCGCGGCACTGATCGCCGCGGTATAATGGCGGCATCCCAAACAGCTGTAGCACAGGAGAAAGGTCTCTTACCTTCCTTCCTGCAGTCCGATCGCCGATTGAATGCTTCAAGCCTGAGATCTTCCCCTAATAAAAATTTGAATCACCCGGCATTTCCAAGAATAAAAAAAACACAGTGTAAATAAAAATAAACATATGTGGTATCGCCGCGTGCGGAAATGTCCGAATTATAAAAATATACTGCTTTTTAAACCGCACGTTCAATGGCGTACGCGCAAAAAAATTCCAAAGTCCAAAATAGCGCATTTTTGATCACTTTTTATACCACAAAAAAGTTAATAAAAAGTGATCAAAAAGTCTAATCAGAACAAAAATGCTACCGCTAAAAACTTCAGATCACGGCGCAAAAAATTAGCCCTCATAGCTTCCTGAACACAGAAAAATAAAAAAGTTATAGGGGTCAGAAGATGACCATTTTAAACGTATACATTTTCCTGCATGTATTCATGATTTTTTTCTGAAGTGATACAATCAAACCTATATAAGTAGGGTATCATTTTAAACGTATGGACCTACAGAATAAAGATAAGGTATCATTGTTGCCGAAAAATGTACTGCGTAAAAACGGAAGCCCCCAAAACTTACAAAATAGTGTTTTTTCATCAATTTTGTCGCACATTTATTTTTTTTTCCTGTTTCACTGTCGATTTTTGGGTAAAATGACTAATGTCATTACAAAGTAGAATTAGTGCCGCAAAAAGTAAGCCATCATATAGAATTTTAGGTGAAAATTTTAAACAGTTATGATTTTTTAAAGTTAAGGAGGAAAAATTGAAAATGAAAAAACCGAAAAAGCCTGGGTCCTTAAGGGGTTAAGAATCTTATTTGTCCAGAGTTTGGGGCATAGACCAACACAATGGTGTAGTCGGTGTTGTTAATTGTACAAGATAGAATTACAAATCGACCTGCTTGGTCAGTGTCTATCTCTTCTGCTTGGAATGTTACTGTGTTTTTGACCATTATCATGGTGCCAGCCTTTTTTGTTTTCGGCACAGGACATATAGATATGGGAAAGTGTTTGTGTTCATACGACATCAGCATTAGACTTTCGGATATCATCCCATAAATAGGCCCTGCGTTTGTGGGAATTTAGCCCTCGAACATTATGGCTATGAATTTTAAGGGTCATATAGATGGATGTGTAATGTGCTTTTATACTTGGAGGTTACTCTCAGATGTGTTACCTTAATAACTATTCGAGTTGGTCTGGACACATAGGAGTGGAGGAATATCTGTAACCCAGATTTGGGAACATCATACCATGAAAGTTTAGATGATCTTGAAGGAAATGGAAAAGACAAGTAAAGGTTATGGTAACAAAAACAGTACATAAAAAACATCATAAGCGTAAGCATAAAAGCAAACAAGTTAGTCAAACAGTGCTGAGTTAACATGAGCAAGTCGGGGTGAACATGCTACCAGAAAGTAGAAAATGATCCGACAAGGGTTGTGACTCTTTAAAGAATATCAGATATATTTTTCTGTATCCGTATCTAGTGGATGAAAGTTCAAGTTGTAAATGTAGTTTGTTTAAGGGATTGATTTTCCTTTAACGGCGGAAAGGGAGAAGTCTCAACCTCCATGCCCCATCTTTCTAGTGTTACCTTAGCTTTTTCAGGACAGGTCAGAATGTGGCTAGCTCCATTCCTCATTACCAAGAGCTTTGCTGGAAAGCCCAACCTATAGTTCAATCCGTTCTTCCTTAAAGTTTTAGTCACAGAATAGAAGCTCATTCTTGCTGCCAATGTGGATGGAGAGAGATCAATGAATATGGATATTCCTTTATAGGGCTTTGGTAGGGAACCCGCTTTCCTGTTTACCGCCAATATTTTTTCTTTCGTTTGGAAGAACAGCAGTCTGATAATTACCGTATATCTCTAGGAACCGAGTCAGGTAGATTTTTCGGTTTAGGTAACCTGTGTGCTCTATCTAAAGTGAGCTCTATATCCGGGCATTCTAGAATCAAGCAATTGAACATGGTGAGTAGGTAAGGACCAATTTCAGAATTTGAGACACTCTCAGGAACTCCTCTGAATTTCAGGTTGTTTCTTCTATGTCTGTCCTCTAAATCAATAATCTTCGTCCTGAGGGTTTCTACTTCATCGCATAAGAGGTCCTGAGCGTCTGCCAGGTTGTTGTGTGCTGCTACACATTCGCTCATTTGGGGACATTTTTGACTGAGAAAATTCAGTGTCAGACGTAAAGGTACTAGATTGCACCCGCACAGCATGCCACAATTGTAAATAGTGAAAGAAAGCAGATAGAGGGAAGGGATATCTAAGGGAACCATCTGGACACAACAGACAATACTCCAGTTACCATTTTGATAGGAATGAAAAAGGAATGGGAGGCAGAGAACATATACAGAACATTGGAAAGGCCTTCATGTGAGATCATTATTGATCCACCAGTGCACATATTAAAGCTGCAAAGCCAAGAAGTAATTAGGCATATGTGGAGTTACTAGACCACTGTGGTGCTTGGATGCCTTAAAGGGGTACTCCACCCCTAGACATCTTATCCCCTATCCTTTGGATAGGGGATAAGATGTCAGATCGCCGCGGTCCCGCTGCTGGGGAGCCCCGGGATTGCCGCTGCGGCACTGCGCTATCTTTACTGCGCAGAGCGAGTTCGCTCTGCACGTAATAACTGGCAATACAGGGGCGGGAGCATCGTTACGTCACGGCTCCGCCCCTCTTGACGTCACGGCCCGCCCCCTCAATACAAGTCTATGGGAGGTGGCGTGGACGGACTGTGATGTCATGAGGGGCGGAGCCATGACGTCACGCTGCTCCGTCCCCTGTATCGCCCGTCATTACGCACAGAGCGAACTCGCTCTGTGCAGCAATGATAGCGCAGTGCCAAATCGGCAACCCCGGGGCTCTCCGGCAGCGGGACCGCGGCGATCTGACTAGGGGCGGAGTACCCCTTTAATAAGGGCAAGAGGAAGCATAACTGGATTACCCTGCAATAGAAGGATCTTAGTACTAACTAAGTGCGTAAGGAACCTTTTGGCAGCATAACTGGGGAGGTAGGTAGACCATTTGGGATCATGCAGCCAGAGACATTAAAGGGGTACTCCAGTGGAAAACTTTTTTTTATTTATTTTTTAATCAACTGGTGCCAGAAAGTTAAACAGATTTGTAAATTACTTCTATAAAAAAAAAATCTTAATCCTTCCAGTACTTATTAGTTGCTGAATACTACAGAGGTAATTCTTTTCTTTTTGGAACACAGAGCTCTCTGCTGAATCACGAGCACAGTGCTCTCTGCTGACATCTCTTTCCATTTTGAGAACTGTCCAGAGTAGGAGAAAATCCCCATAGCAAACATATGCTGCTCTGGGCAGTTCCTAAAATGGACAGAGATGTCAGCAGAGAGCACTGTGTTCCAAAAAGAAAAGAATTTCCTCTGTAGTATTCAGCAGCTAATAAGTACCGGAAGGATTAAGATTTTTTAAATAGAAGTAATTTACAAATGTGTTTAACTTTCTGGCACCAGTTGATTAAAAAAAATAAAAAAAAATTGTTTTCCACTGGAGTAACCCTTTAAAGGGGTACTCCGCCCCTAGACATCTTATTCCCTATCCAAAGGATAGGGGATAAGATGTTTGATCGCAGGGGGCCTGCCGCTGGGAACCCCGTGATCTCCCTGCAGCACCCAGAGGTGGGCGTGTCCTTGACATCAGCGCAGCATCGCTAGTCATCAGGTATGAACTGTTTAAGCCCCTGTGCCTCCATCCAGTGGAAGATGTTTATTCTTGTTCAGAAAAGTTATTTGTTTTTACAGTGCAATCCCGTTGTCTTGGCTTTTCCCTTATATACCTGTGCTTCATCTATACACCACTACAACATCAAGGGCACCCAAAATATTATCACTGTACCCAGCCAACATGGACCATACCCTGTAAGTCCTTTGAGCAATCCGTAACTGTGACAGGGCCGAGGCATCTTTAGCCACAACATAGATGCTAATCACCAAGAGTTATGCTCTCCTGATTGGGCTTGACTCTTGCACAGAGCGTAGAAGTAGAACCAAAAAGAGAGACCAAAGGACGGCGCCTCGTGCGTTACCCTAGACAAAGGAGAGGGGGTGTCCCTTGTTAGAGGGGGGTGCAGGCTCTATAAAATGGCCGCTCACCTTGAGCGTATAGGAAATACGCATATGACCCCGTATAGGGGTTATAAAGATAGCATGGATCCGTGCAGCCCAAAAGACCCAGGAACAGCCAGCCGGTGTCCTGCAAAGGTACTGGATAAGAAATGTGGAAAAAAAACCTTGGCATCAGGTGCTCAGCGATCCAATAGGAAGTATCACACGCCAGAGTGTGATACTTCCTATTGGATCGCTGAGTGCCTGCTGCCAAGGTTTTTTCCCGCATTTCTTATCCAGTATCTTGCAAAGAGTAGGGAGGGGTGGAGGAGGAAGGAAGTGAGAATATTGCAGCTCAGCACTCAATGACATTTGAGCTTGGAAGAAAAACAGGATTTTATAAACAGCTTTCAGGTAAGTGCAGGTCTTATCTCCCTATCTGCCCATGTCTACAGCTCTGAGCAAGATATAGAGTTGACAGATTACATTTAAATAAATGTACTCTCATGTAGTCATCATTCAATACTGTTTTAGTAAAAAAAAAAAAACATTTGGTCATTGCTGGTGTTAGGTTGCACAATAGAACATTACAATCAGGTGTTCACGTAGTACAGACATGTAAGTGTAAATGACTCACATAAAACTGCTTATAAAATTCATCAGACAGTGTGACTCACCTTATTATGCTATCTGCATAAATCAGTCTAAAAGGACAGATACAGACAGCAGTTTAGTATATGCACAACTTGTAGTGCTGAGAAAATGGTGTGCACACTTTATATATCATCTTAAGATGCTAACCAATATCTAATGTTGCATGAGCCTCATTAGCATCTAACAATCAATCTTCAGACAAATGTACAAACAAATTTTCTGTCCCTGGCTTCTGGTTCCTGATACACTCCCACCCCATTCTTGTACAGTCCAAAATATCCTCTGACCCAAAATGTTCTATTCTAATAGCCCCCCCCCCCCCCCCGATACAGTTGAGTCTGTATCTCTTGACCCTGCTATAGAAAGGATTGGTGTTCTTGTAGGGTGCCAAGCTACTCATTCTGTAGGTTAACATGTGCCCTCATCTCTAATGTGAGCTTTTCTTTATTTTGTTGTTGACTTGGCCACCCATACTACTGAGGCCACTTCTGTGACACCAACATTGTCACCCGCCCATCTGCAGAGGTGTTGTTATGTATTGATGATGCTCCGCTTGCGATACCCCACCATTATTTCTTAAGGTAAGATATCCAACATTGGAGTTAGAAATAGGTATATTATACCTATAGGTGTATAGGTATATTATGAACTGATTTCAGTTGGAAGTGAGTCCATCCCCCACATTTTTGTAAATATTTTATTCTCTCTTTTCATGTGACAACACTGAAGAAATTACACTCTGCTACAAGGTAAAGTAGTGAGTGAACAGCCTGTATAACAGTGTTTAATATTGTATCCCCACAATTAACTTAACAGACATCCATTAGTGTCTAAATCTTGTCAACAAAATTGGAAATGTTCAAATTGGGCCTAAAGTGTCAATATTTTGCGTGGCCATCATTTTTTTCCCCAGTCCTACCTTAAGCCTCTTGGGCATGGAGTTCACCAGAACTTCACAAGTTGCCACTGGAGTCTCCTTTCACTTCTCATGACGATCATTACGGAGCTGGTGGAAGTTAGAGACCTTGGGCTCCCACACCTTCTGTTTGAGGATGCCCCACAGATGCTGAATAGGGTTTAGGTCTGGATACATGTTTGGTTAGTCCATTACCTTTACTCTCAGCTTCTTTAGCAAGACAGTGGTCATCTTGGAGGTGTTTTTGTAGTGGATGGACACACACCAGAGAAATGTTAAAATACTTACCTGTGGCCCAGTTTCCGAGGGGAGGGGATCATGCTCTGCTTCAGGAAGTCACGGTACATGTAGGCATTTATGTTTCCCTCATGAACTGTAGCTCCCCAGTGCCAGCAGCACCCATCACACTCCTACCACCATACTTGAATGTAGGTAACATATACTTGTCTTTGTACTCCTTACCTGGTTGCTGCCATACACACTTGACATCATCTGAACAAAATTTATCTTTTGCTCATCTCACCACAGGACATGACTCCAGTAATTCATTTCCTGCTTGTCTTTAGAAAACTGTTGGCTTTCTTGTACTTCATCTTTAGAAGAGGCTTTTTTTCTTGGACAACAGCCTTGCAGATCAAATGGATGCAGTGTGTAGCCTATGGTCTGTTCAGCTCTTCACTAGTGGACCAATATATGGAGGGTTAAATTAATTTATCAACCTATAGATCCTTATTAATAGGAATCCAAAAATCCCTAATTTCCCATATATATTCTCTTTATGGTGAACCCACAAGCTTTATTAAAGTAATAGTGCATAAACATATAATGAAAACTCACATGAATTAAAAATTAGCAGAGCAGCAGCTCAGTGTTTGAACTAATCTCTAGCTACTGTATATCAAGGCCAGTATACTCCAGCCTAATCTGATTGACTATACTAAAGTGGAGATGCCCGGCGTGCCTGCAGTGCACGCTGAGCAATTTCTGAGCTACTGCTTTGTTTTATATTAAAATTGAGTCCCTACTCTGCCCCCCTCGACATGTTTCGCTGCCTCTGCAGCTTTATCAAGAGGTAGCGGGCATATGAACAAATTCCTATGCGCACTTATATATCTTATTACAGTTCCCCCACATTAGGTAGGCAGCATAGTTCCCCCCACATTAGGTTGTAGTTCCCCCACATTAGGGTTGGCAGTATAGTTCCCCCCCATTAGGGTTGGCAGTATAGTTCCCCCCACATTAGGTTGGCAGTATAGTTCCCCCCACATTAGGTTGGCAGTATAGTTCCCCCCACATTAGGTTGGCAGTATAGTTCCCCCACATTAGGTTGGCAGTATAGTTACCCCACATTAGGTTGTAGTTCCCCCACATTTAGTTGGCAGTATAGTTCCCCACATTAGGTGCAGTATAGTTCCCCACATTAGGTGCAGTACAGTTCCCCACATTAGGTGCAGTACACTCCCCAACATTAGGTGCAGTACAGTCCCCCACATTAGGTACAGTATAGTTCCCCCACATTAGGTGCAGTATAGTTCCCCCCCATTAGGTGCAGTATAGTTCCCCCACAATAGGTGCAGTATAGTTCCCCCACATTAGGTGCAGTATAGTTCCCCCACATTAGGTGCAGTATAGTTCCCCACATTAGGTGCAGTATAGTTGCCCAGAATAGATGCAGTATAAATCCCTCCACAGTAGGTGCAGTATAGTTTCCCCCACATTAGGTGCTGTATAGTTCCCCACATTAGGTGCAGTATAGTTCCCCACATTAGGTGCAGTATAGTTTCCCCCACATTAGGTGCAGTATAGTTCCCCACATTAGATGCAGTATAAGTCCCCCCCCACATTAGGTGCAGTATAGTTTCCCCCACATTAGGTGCAGTATAGTTCCCCACATTAGATGCAGTATAAATCCCCCCACATTAGGTGCGGTATAGTTTCCCCCACATTAGGTGCAGTATAGTTCCCCACATTAGGTGCAGTATAGTCCTCCACATTAGGTGCTGTATAGCTCCCCACATTAGGTGCAGTATAGCTCCCCACATTAGATGCAGTATAGTTCCCCCACATTAGGTGCAGTATAGTTCCCCACATTAGATGCAGTATAAGTCCCACCACATTAGGTGCCATATAATTTCCCCCACATTAGGTGCAGTATAAATCCCCCACATTAGGTGCAGTATAGTTTCCCCCACATTAGGTGCAGTATAGTTCCCCACATTACGTGCAGTATAGCTCCCCCCATTAAGTGCAGTATAGCTCCCCACATTAGGTGCAGTATAGTCCCCCACATTAGGTGCAGTATAGTTCCCCCCCATTAGGTGCAGTATAGTTCCCCCACAATAGGTGCAGTATAGTTCCCCCACATTAGGTGCAGTATAGATCCCCCACATTAGGTGCAGTATAGTTCCCCACATTAGATGCAGTATAAGTCCCCCCCACATTAGGTGCAGTATAGTTTCCCCCACATTAGGTGCAGTATAGTTCCCCACATTAGATGCAGTATAAATCCCCCCACATTAGGTGCGGTATAGTTTCCCCCACATTAGGTGCAGTATAGTTCCCCACATTAGGTGCAGTATAGTCCTCCACATTATGTGCTGTATAGCTCCCCACATTAGGTGCAGTATAGCTCCCCACATTAGATGCAGTATAGTTCCCCCACATTAGGTGCAGTATAGTACCCCCACATTAGATGCAGTATAAGTCCCATCACATTAGGTGCCATATAGTTTCCCCCACATTAGGTGCAGTATAAATCCCCCCACATTAGGTGCAGTATAGTTTCCCCCACATTAGGTGCAGTATAGTTCCCCACATTAGGTGCAGTATAGTTCCCCACATTACATGCAGTATAGCTCCCCCATTAAGTGCAGTATAGCTCCCCACATTAGGTGCAGTATAGTCCCCCACATTAGGTGCCGTATAGTTCCCCCACATTAGGTGCAATATAGTTCCCCCACATTAGGTGCAGTATAGTTCCCCACATTAGATGCAGTATAGTTCCCCACATTAGGTGCAGTATTGTTCCCCCACATTAGGTGCAGTACAGTTCCCCACATTAGCTGCAGTATAGTTCCCCACATTAGGTGCAGTATTGTTCCCCCACATTAGGTGCAGTACAGTTCCCCACATTAAGTGCAGTATAGTTCCCCCACATTAGATGCAGTATAAGTCCCCCCACATTAGGTGCCATATAGTTTCCCCCACATTAGATGCAGTATAGTTTCCCCCATATTAGGTGAAGTATACTTCCCCACATTAAGTGCAGTATAGTTCCCCACATTAGATGCAGTATAAGTCCCCGCCACATTAGGTGAAGTATAGTTCCCCCCACATTAGGTGCAGTATAGTTCCCAACATTAGATGCAGTATAAGTCCCCCCACATTAGGTGCAGTATAGTTTCCCCCACATTAGGTGCAGTACAGTTCCCCACATTAGGTGCAGTATAGTTCCCCACATAAGATGCTGTTTAAGTCCCCCCACATTAAGTGCAATATAGTTTCCCCCACATAAGTTTCAGTATAGTTTCCCATTTAGGTGGAGTATAGTTCCTCACATTAGATGCAGTATAAGTCCCCCCCACATTAGGTGCAGTATAGTTTCCTCCACATTAGGTGCAGTATAAGTCCCCCACATTAGGTGCAGTATAGTTTCCCCCACATTAGGTGCAGTATAGTTCCCCACATTAGATGCTGTTTAAGTCCCCCCACATTAAGTGCAGTATAGTTTCCCCCACATAAGTTGCAGTATAGTTTCCCATATTAGGTGCAGTATAGTTCCTCACATTAGATGCAGTATAAGTCCCCCCCATATTAGGTGCAGTATAGTTTCCCCCACATTAGGTGCAGTGTAAGTGCCCCCACATTAGGTGCAGTATAGTTTCCCCCACATTAGGTGCAGTATAGTTCCCCACATTAGATGCAGTTTAGGTCCCCCCACATTAGGTGCAGTATAGTTTCCCCCACATTAGGTGCAGTATAGTTTCCCCCACATTAGGTGCAGTATAAGTCCCCCCACATTAGGTGCAGTATTGCTCCCCACATTAGGTACAGTATGTTCCCCGACAGACATACAGCCTCCAGCCATACAGTGTATGCCTGGAGGCTGTATGCCTGTGACTGCCCCACTTCGGTTATCCAACCACCACTCCTCCGGTCCGGCCATAGCAGTAGGTCCCAGGACCGAAGGAGCGGTGGTCGGAGCACCGAAGCTGACGTGCTGCTGGTAACACTTACCAAGTCAGTGACGTCCCTGTGTGCGCTACCTCCCAGCTGTCCTTGCGTTTTTAAAGTAAATGTGGGGCCGCTGAGAACACATCCCTGTGTCCCGAAAACATCTTTTGGGACACAGGGATGTCCTTAGGCAGCAGCGGGATGGATAAATGTCCTCGGCGGGCCGCATGTAGTTTGAGGACGCCTCTAATACAATATTTACAAAAATGTGAGGGATGGACTCACTTATGTGAGATACTGTATATTGATGTATGTATATGTGTGTGAGATTTATATATATCTTTTAAATGCAAGTCCCATAGGAATATGTAGACCCTTTTACTATTCACTGCATATGTTGGGCCACGAAAAATTGTAAAAATAAGAATAGCTTTTAAGTCAAGTCTGGCTTGGTGGGACTTGTTTTTATGAACATACTAGGGTTCTGTTTTGATGTAACCTCCTGTATGTTAAGCCTCTGTTAGCTTGTTGCATTGCTCCCTGTTTGCCATCCTCTCAATGTGCTGTTGTCAAGGTCAATTTATCAAGATCCTGTTCATTGTGACCTTTATATTACAGAATGTTATTTCCATGAAATTCTTCTCTAGAAGCAGCACAGTGCATTACTTGGCCCAAACAAAGCTTTTTACAGCCTACACTTACACTAGGTGACTACATTCTAGATGGATTTTTTCCCATTGTTGCTGGTATTAGTCATAACTGTTGACATGTTTCACCTCGTAAAATTGGCTTCTTCTTTGATGTAGTGAAGAATGTTGCAAGTATATGTTAAAAAATGACATCTCTAGTGAATGAAATATTCTATTACAAACCAATAGGTAAGCTATTACCACAATAGCATGGACTGCCTTGTCTTCGTAGCAATAATACGTCTGGAGGAGGGTTACTTGGATTGATATAGAAATTTTAAAAAAGTGTAGTTTTTCCATATCAGAATCATATTTATCAGCTAAGTGCTTTCTTCTCTCTTCTGCATGAAGCAGCACTCAACTTTCAGAAAGGATAATAAGTTCTTATGTTGATACCACAATGGCCTCCATCTCCTTTGTGCCTGCACCTTCATTATGTATTGATGAAAGTATATTAATATTTTTAGAGAACATTACGGGTTATGGCCCTATGATGAGTGTGGTATAGACTGAGTTTATTTATCCTTTAGTGGTAGGGCTACATGGAAATCTATACTGTGACAGGAGTCGTACAACCAATAATTGTTGTGTCACACCTAAGGTGAGCAAATAGGGTCGCACTTCAACACCAAAATGGCAGTGACCACTACCGGACAGTTGTGGCCACTTGTGAGTCACAATGCTACCTCATAAACTGGCCTTAGGTGCAAAGCAGCATGATCCACACAGTGTGACAGAGTGATTTCTGGCTGCACTAGTACATCAACAGAGAAAAAGAAAATGCTCAGCTCACCATCCACTCGTAGTAAGTTGTAAAGACTTGGGCTGGGTAGGAGCACCTGGAGCTCGGATGAATCCGGGCTGCTTCCCAT
Source organism: Hyla sarda (assembly GCF_029499605.1). Lineage (NCBI taxonomy): Eukaryota > Metazoa > Chordata > Amphibia > Anura > Hylidae > Hyla > Hyla sarda. The sequence goes on along the minus strand of NC_079197.1, from coordinate 100,952,292 downwards.
AGATGAGAACCATATGAACAACAGGGATCCAGCTCACAGGATTAGGAAAAAGGTAAAACGTAGCTTTTACTAGCTCATGTTAAAATAGTCTAAATCAAACACAAACCATAAAAGGGGGGGGGAACAAGCGCCTAAAAACAGTACGCCAACACATTTCGAGCTGCAAAAGAGCTCTTAATCATGGCTGTAAAGAACTGTTAAAACATGGTTTATATATGCTGTTAATGGGAATGAATGATTGCACATGGTTAAGCCCGCGAGACCCCGGGCTGGAATTTCCAGCGTGTGACGACATATCCGGGCAATTCCTGCTCACACATGGAAAAGACTAATAGGGATGCGCAACATGGTATATCAAGCGTTGTGGTAACCCCTAGCAACATAGATGTGTTGCCAAACATAACCAATGTCAAAAATAAAAATGCCAAAGTGCATATGGGACAATTTAAATAGCATTATAAAGAATACAAATAGCCACCAACAGTGTGTCCAAACAAAATAGAGCAAAAACTGTACAACAAATGTGCGAAAATTATCAACATTCAAGAGATGATGAGGGCAACAATGCAATTGCAAGTGCTGCATTAACCCCTAGCAACATAAGTGAAATGTAAAATACGATTGCAAGCACTGCAGTAACCCCTATCAACATAAGTTAAGAGTATAACAAAACATAATTAAGGATGAAAATATCAACGTGCAAATAAAGCAATTACGGCAACACTGATGGAAATGAAAATACAGTTGCACGCACTGCAGTAGTTCCTAGCAACATAAGTCAAATAAGACATGCAATTTCAAACGCTGCCATAGCCCTTAGTAAAAATGCATAGCCAATATTAGAAATAAAAATACCAAGGTGCATGTAAGGGAATTGCAGCCACACTATAAAGAATACTAGTAGCTAAAGGTGATGTATCTGTATACAATGAAAATTATGCATGAAATAATTTTGTGCAGGAATTACACGTATGTAGAGGATGAATAAGAATAAAAATGCAATGCAGGGGAAATAAATAATTGTGATGATATAGGTAATTAGTATTTATACATTAAATCGTTGCAGTAATTCAGACCATTGGGTGCATGGGAGTCCAAGGATAAAATCCAATATGCCTCCCGTGCAAACACCAAACTGGTCCAATCACCTCCTCGTCGGGGCTGATGGACCTTTTCTATCCCTATTATGGAGATGCAGGATTGATCACCCGAATGTATTTCTTTGACATGTTTGGTGAGACCAGATGAACTTCTGGTGGCAGCGTCTTGCGGGAGAGGTGACGTGCCTCTGATATGCTCTGACATTCTTAGTTTGAGTTTCCTCGTCGTGCACCCTACATATTGTAGTGCACAGAGGTTGCATGTGGCAAGATATACCAAATGGTGAGAATTACAATTCATTAGTCCTTTTATTTGAAAGCTGCGCTTTGTAACAGTTGATGAAAATGGTGTGTGTTGGTAACAAATTTGTATGTTGAGCATCGTGGCTTGCCACATTTGAAAAATCCTGTCTTGGATAGCCAAGTGGTATTGGTTTCTACCCCTCGATACTCACTGGGTGATAATTTGTCTCTTAGTGATTTGGCCCGTTTGGCCACAAATCTAACACCCTGATGTAATATATTCACTGTGGTGGAGTCTTGATGTAATAGGGGTAAATGCTTTTGGATGATGTCTCTGATATTATTAAAATCCACTGAATAGGCTGTAGAGAAGGTTATATTGTTTGATGATGACTTGGGTATGTGTTCATAACATTTTTCTTTTTTTGAAGAACTGTAGAGGTATTGTTCTCTAGTTTTGCCATCTGTTATAGCCTTGGCTCGATGTAGAATTGATGGTTGGTATCCACGTTTTGCCAGTCATTTATTAATTTCATGTGCAGTTTTATTGTTAGATTGTACTGTTGAGGATGCCCGTTTAGCCCTTATGTATTCTCCAACTGGCAGATTTTTTGTGGTGTGTGAAGGTTGACAACTTTGAGCGTGAAGAATAATGTTTCCTGAAGTGGATTTATGGTAAGAACTGGTGTGAATAGTTTTAGTCACATTTTCACCTGTTGTTCTCCAGATTAAAAACAAATTGCAAGTTGAAATTGTTGCAATTCAAAAAATCAAAAAACAAAAGTGCCTCCTCCTGACTGCCTGTCCACACGAGGAGGAGGTGATCTATATATCGGCCGTACCACCCCATCGACTGGCGATGGGGATTGACGGCCGAATACAGATAGACTTCTTCCCAGTGGGACATGTATAGATTAGCTAGTGAGGGTGAAAATTTTGCACCCATCGGGCACCTTACTTTCTGAAAAAAAAAGTTTTCATTAAATGAAAAAAATTGTTAGAGAGTACAAAAGTTAGAACATCAAATGTGTACTGAATCAAGGTTGCAGAATAATTGCTGTATTTTGTCATATGATATTGCACAGCTTCAATGGCTCTATTGTGTGGTATGCATGTGTAGAGGGCTGTGACGTCACAGGACATCCATTTACTTTTATCGTTCCAGGACATGTTATCCATAGCTTGCAACAGTGTTTTTTTATCTTCAATATACCACATAGTACGAATGACAAGTGGCTGTAGTAAATGGTCTAGCCAAGCACCAATTCTTTCTAAGACCGAGTTTATGCCCGCAACAATTGGTCGGAGTGGCGGGGGAAAGATATTTTTATGTATCTTTGGGAATCCATGGAATATTGCACATTTAGGTGATTGGGGTAACAAATACTCTTTTTGTTTCATGCTAATGATTCCCAGGGCAACTCTATCTTGTAATAGGAGATCAAGCTGTTTAATAATACGTTTCATAGGATTAGAGGTGAGTGGTAGGTATGTAGTACTGTCGCTTAATTGTTGCATTATGAGAGATTCATAGAGTTTAATGTCCAGTACAACTACTGATCCTCCCTTATCTGCCTGCCTGATGATTATGTGTTTGTTATTGGAGAGTTCTATTAGTGCTTTTCTTTGGGCTTTATTCAGATTGTAAGATATATCGATGTCGTTGTTGAGCAAATTTTTGAGGTCACACTCAACCCTCAGTTGAAAAGTATCCATGGAGTCCGTTCTAGATGAAATAGGATAGAAGGACAAATGAGAAGTAGAAAAGCTATCAAGAGTATTGTGACATATTTGTGTAGGATCGGATGTAATAGGGTTTTGGATGTCCATTAGGGTGAGAACAGTAGTCGAATCTTGAAAGGATGTTTGGAGTGGTAAACAATTGTAGAGTACTGGAGTATGGCATTTAGGAATGTTCAGATTGACATTGGATGGTTCTACCTCTTCATTCTCCATTGTAGAAAAATGCTTTTTTACTGTGATACTTCTTATTAATGTATTATCATCTTTTATGGTCTGATATAGATCAGCTCTCTGCATTGGTTCAAAATTAAGTCCTTTTGCAAGAACTTGTGTCTGTTCAGAACTTAAAATGGATGCCAACAGGTTGACAACTGTGTATTCCTCGGATACTGAATGAATTAATTTCTCCTCGAGCGGTATCTGGTGGTTCTTGCGCTTATGTTTTCGTCCTGTCCTTCTGCATTTCTTTCTGACATGTATGGAGTTGATGTTTTGTTTTTTGCTTTTTTCTTTCTGTTGCTTGCTCCTAAAAAATCCTGTTAGTATGTATGTTAATATATCACTGGGAAATTATTCTTCAATAAGAACACCCCTTTCCCCATGAGACTTCTCACTAATAGGGTGTATTGATAAAGATGCCCTTGGAGAGAGAAATTATGCTATATATATGAAGTTAAGGAACATCCAATAAGGCAGTGATGCAAAAATAATATATAACTTTTATTCTGATTCTGTATCTAAAATACGAGAATTAAAAAGTCCATAGCTAGCAGTATAGTTGGTCAACACAGGACCGTGCTCAAGAGATGGGTATAGGGTAACAGGTGAATACCTATATCTAAATAGTCCTACCTCATCCTAGGACTATCCCTCACTACATTTAGTGTGGGTGGGGGTGGGGTTTAGTGATTTCCACTCGCAGGTGGTTGGCTAATTAATCTCTCATACTCCTGTCCAACGCGTTTCTCCCACTTGTTTTAAGGGTTCATCAGGGAACCGAGGAGGAATTAATAGGCTACCAGTATATAATCATATCACACAAGGGTACATAGAAATAGGTATATATGGACTAAGTTCAGATCAGTAGATAGTCAAGATCAATAGATGGTCAAATACCGACCAGATAAACATTAGATAGAGGAGATAGATATGTCAGTCAGTCACTGGCAAGTTGGAACCACAGTTGATGTCCAGATTGGTAAGTTTGCAGTCCGAAACAGTCATTCGGAGTGATGTATACACCGTCAAAGAGTCCAGAGTCAGTCTGATAACCGCAACCCACCATGTCATAACTTTAAATTCAGTAAAACATATAAATTATCTATATATAACACCACAGCCATATGTGTGTTGTCACATCCATGTAGATTCCAATATTGGCGATAGCACAGAGTGGTTGTTACTTCCACACAAGTATATAGTACCACTCAGGTTCTATACAAATGTAGATGAACTGTGAAGACATAATTAGACAAAAAGATGTATTTGTATAAGGAATGCTATGATGAGATGATATAGACAAAAAAATAGAATAAATCAATCAATCAATAAATAAATTCATACCTTGGTTTTAAATAACCATGTATGAGGGCTTGGGTGGTTGATTCTCCTATGTGGACTGGCGGTATTTATTGTTTATACTCTGGACCATGTGATCTAAAACAAGCATCATATTCCATTTACATTATGCATTGTTGCTAGTTGTCATAAATAGCTCACTTCTTGTTACTCACCCCAGTAAATGATAATGCCCTGGTAGATCTACTGACAGATTGCCATCTAAGGTCTAGTTAGACCTTCCACTTTGGGGCCTGAAGTGAAAGATACAATACAGTGCAATGAGAAAAGATATGTGCCCCAAATTGGACGCATATAGTTTCCAACAAAAACGGAGCCCTCCCTTGGTCTGAAGGCACTTACCCTATCCTTGGCCTCTAGATGCTTGGACATCACTGGATGGAGGTGATGTGCCATAATCCCGGCACTCTCACTGTTTTATACCAGTGAGCCGGAAGTGTGTCATAGGAGGCGCGGCTATGTGCCTTCGTTGTGCTTATTAGGTGGAACGCATCCGTCCCCGGAAGTTGCTGGGTATGGAACGCAGCCCTTACAACTTCCACTGTCGGATGCATTAGAGCAGTTCCGGTTAGTGGAACGCACGTGCGCTCCAGAGAATGAATTCCAGCCTACTTTTTAGTGTGATGTTCCGGTTGGTGGACCGCCAATGCGTCTCACCCCCGGATCACTCCGATGGTTAAGTTGGTGGAACGCAGATGCGTTTCACCGCTAGGTACATGGGGCAGAATGCATTGTGAATGGAAAACTTGCTAGGTGTTTTGCTACAAATCTAGACAGTTTAATATCTTTACAGATATTGAATACCAGTGACTAAAAGGACAATTGATAATGAATACTTGAAGATATTAAAGTGTATATATATTTTATAAAGTATTGCACATAGTATCATGGCCAAATAGTGTTCCTGCAAAGATGGGGAATATCCATGACATAGAATATTCCCAATGGTTAGTGGTATAGGTTAAATCAAAAACGGGGGGCACAAATAAGAGGGAGTCGTTTAGACTCCGTAATATAGATTAATCAAAGTAAAGGTGAAATACCTTAAATGTAAAAAATAAGAGAATGAGAGAAAGTAATTTAGACCTTCATGGTGATAGGGTACTAAATACAGTTCCTGCCACGATAGGTAATATCTATGACATAGAATGTTCCCAATGATTAGTGGTATAGAATAATCCCAGTGGAGGTGAAATACCTAAAATAAAATACCTTAAATAAAAGGCACAAATGAGAGGGAGTCATTTAGACCACGTGGTGATAGGGTGCCAAGGCGGTAGATCCACTTGGTTTCCTTCTGCATAAGTATCCTGTCTTGATCGCCCCCTCTTGGATCCTTCATCAATACTTCGATGGCTTGAAATTTGAGGTCATACATGTTTTCACGATGTTTGAGATGCATGTGAGTTGCAATGGGTTTCTCTCTTTGATGTTTAACATCACCCATATGCTCCAAAATTCTTCGCCGAAACTCGCGGATGGTTTTACCAACATAGTATAGCGGGCAGGGGCATTTAGCCAAATATATTACTCCTTTGGTTTTACAATTTGCATACTGCCGGCATTTTTATGTTTTAGTTTCATCAGGTCCACAAAACTCTTTTGTTACATGTATATATTTGCAGGCTTTGCATTCTCCGCAACGGTATGTCCCCATCACTGGTTTATCCAGCCAGGTTCTCCTTGCTTTAGGGGGAGTATAGTGACTGTGGACCAGTACATCATTCAAGTTTTTTCCCCTACGATATGTGATGACTGGTCTTGGTTCCACTAGTTCACTCATCAATGGATCCGAGCTCAGTATTGTCCAATGTCGACATATAATGTTGCGGATCTCTTTAGATGCCGCATCAAAGGTTCCAATAATTCGAGTCGGAGCCTTCGCCGAAGGGTCCTTTGGTTTGGACTGGAGTAGAGGAATCCTGTCTAGGGGTCTTGTTTGTTGGTAGGCTTCCCTTAGAATTTTATCTGGGTACCCTCTTTCCCTGAATCTTTCCCTAAGTTTTGCTGATTCAATTTTGAAAGAGTCTGTAGATGAACAGTTCCTTCGTAGGCGCATGTATTGCCCTTTTGGGATGCCCCTCTTTAGTGGGAAGGGATGATGGCTGCTCCAGGTAAGTAGGTTATTCCCTGCAGTGGTCTTTCTATGAATAGTCGTATCAATCCCCTCTTGCTGATTTTTGGACAGTAGGACATCCAAAAAGGCCAATTGGTCATTGTGGATTTCTGAAGTGAAACCAAGGCCTATCGGGTTGTCATTGAGTGATGTCATAAATGCATCAAAGTCCTCCCTAGATCCTGACCAAATGACCGCTACATCATCGATGTAGCGGCCCCAATACTGTATGTGGTGGTGGTATGACTGGTTAGATTCCCCAAACACTATGATTTCCTCCCACCAGCCCAGGAGCAAGTTGGCATAAGTGGGCGCCACTGGGCTGCCCATTGCCGTGCCCCTGAGCTGGTGGTATAGGACTGAATTAAAGATGAAAAAATTATGAGTGAGTATGAAATGAAGAAGCGATAGGATGAATTCATTATGTAATGCAAACTGGACCCCTCTGCTTCGGATGAAATGCTGCACTGCTTTTATTCCTGCCTCGTGAGGTATTGAACTGTAGAGTGCTTCTACGTCTATAGAGCACAACCACCACTCTTGTTCAATACTTAGGTCTTGTATTTTGCTCAAAAGGTCCTGTGTATCACGTAGGTATGACGGAAGACTTGTGACAAAGGGTCTTAGAATCTCATCCAGATAGATTCCACAGTTTTGTGTTAGATTGTTAATACCTGATACTATTGGCCTGCATTTTAAAGGTTGCAGTCCTTTGTGTATCTTTGGTAATCCATAGAAGGTTGCCAATCGAGGTGCTTTTGGTAGCAGAAATGAATATTCTTTATCGTCAATTAATTTAGAGGTCACTGCCTCTTTCAGGATGGATTCCAATTGTTTATGAAAGATCTGGGTAGGGTTGCTGCTCAGAATACGATATGTTGTGACGTCTGACAAGATGTTACAGCACATTTCTACATATTGTTTATGGTCCAACAGTACCAGATTTCCCCCTTTGTCCGAGGGTTTTATGATGATTGATTCGTTCTGTTCCAGTTGTTTAAGTGCTAGATGTTCCTTCCGAGATAGATTGAAACCAGACACCTTTATTTTAGGTATTTCACCTCCACTGGGATTATTCTATACCACTAATCATTGGGAACATTCTATGTCATAGATATTACCTATCGTGGCAGGAACTGTATTTAGTACCCTATCACCATGAAGGTCTAAATTACTTTCTCTCATTCTCTTATTTTTTACATTTAAGGTATTTCACCTTTACTTTGATTAATCTATATTACGGAGTCTAAACGACTCCCTCTTATTTGTGCCCCCCGTTTTTGATTTAACCTATACCACTAACCATTGGGAATATTCTATGTCATGGATATTCCCCATCTTTGCAGGAACACTATTTGGCCATGATACTATGTGCAATACTTTATAAAATATATATACACTTTAATATCTTCAAGTATTCATTATCAATTGTCCTTTTAGTCACTGGTATTCAATATCTGTAAAGATATTAAACTGTCTAGATTTGTAGCAAAACACCTAGCAAGTTTTCCATTCACAATGCATTCTGCCCCATGTACCTAGCGGTGAAACGCATCTGCGTTCCACCAACTTAACCATCGGAGTGATCCGGGGGTGAGACGCATTGGCGGTCCACCAACCGGAACATCACACTAAAAAGTAGGCTGGAATTCATTCTCTGGAGCGCACGTGCGTTCCACTAACCGGAACTGCTCTAATGCATCCGACAGTGGAAGTTGTAAGGGCTGCGTTCCATACCCAGCAACTTCCGGGGACGGATGCGTTCCACCTAATAAGCACAACGAAGGCACATAGCCGCGCCTCCTATGACACACTTCCGGCTCACTGGTATAAAACAGTGAGAGTGCCGGGATTATGGCACATCACCTCCATCCAGTGATGTCCAAGCATCTAGAGGCCAAGGATAGGGTAAGTGCCTTCAGACCAAGGGAGGGCTCCGTTTTTGTTGGAAACTATATGCGTCCAATTTGGGGCACATATCTTTTCTCATTGCACTGTATTGTATCTTTCACTTCAGGCCCCAAAGTGGAAGGTCTAACTAGACCTTAGATGGCAATCTGTCAGTAGATCTACCAGGGCATTATCATTTACTGGGGTGAGTAACAAGAAGTGAGCTATTTATGACAACTAGCAACAATGCATAATGTAAATGGAATATGATGCTTGTTTTAGATCACATGGTCCAGAGTATAAACAATAAATACCGCCAGTCCACATAGGAGAATCAACCACCCAAGCCCTCATACATGGTTATTTAAAACCAAGGTATGAATTTATTTATTGATTGATTGATTTATTCTATTTTTTTGTCTATATCATCTCATCATAGCATTCCTTATACAAATACATCTTTTTGTCTAATTATGTCTTCACAGTTCATCTACATTTGTATAGAACCTGAGTGGTACTATATACTTGTGTGGAAGTAACAACCACTCTGTGCTATCGCCAATATTGGAATCTACATGGATGTGACAACACACATATGGCTGTGGTGTTATATATAGATAATTTATATGTTTTACTGAATTTAAAGTTATGACATGGTGGGTTGCGGTTATCAGACTGACTCTGGACTCTTTGACGGTGTATACATCACTCCGAATGACTGTTTCGGACTGCAAACTTACCAATCTGGACATCAACTGTGGTTCCAACTTGCCAGTGACTGACTGACATATCTATCTCCTCTATCTAATGTTTATCTGGTCGGTATTTGACCATCTATTGATCTTGACTATCTACTGATCTGAACTTAGTCCATATATACCTATTTCTATGTACCCTTGTGTGATATGATTATATACTGGTAGCCTATTAATTCCTCCTCGGTTCCCTGATGAACCCTTAAAACAAGTGGGAGAAACGCGTTGGATAGGAGTATGAGAGATTAATTAGCCAACCACCTGCGAGTGGAAATCACTAAACCCCACCCCCACCCACACTAAATGTAGTGAGGGATAGTCCTAGGATGAGGTAGGACTATTTAGATATAGGTATTCACCTGTTACCCTATACCCATCTCTTGAGCACGGTCCTGTGTTGACCAACTATACTGCTAGCTATGGACTTTTTAATTCTCGTATTTTAGATACAGAATCAGAATAAAAGTTATATATTATTTTTGCATCACTGCCTTATTGGATGTTCCTTAACTTCATATATATAGTATGTATGTTGTTGCGGCTGATGATGGTGCGTTGGATAACTAGAACTAGGTTGATAATTGTTAGGGTTCTGTGGATGGTGAGCTGAGTTGGAGTTATATGTTAAATTTGAACCATGTCCATTGCGACTGTTGTGGACAAAATTGCAATAAAGCCCTAGCTTTACAGTTTTGGATGAGTTCTGTTTGATCTGAAAGCCAAGGTCAATTCAGTTTAGGATGTATAGTATTCCCTCTTGTTATAGATACAGTCCTGGTTATGAATAGATCATGGGATATATCTTTGTACTGTTTCCTGACATATGTATACCCAGTTATTTGGTCGCCTTTTAGCTGTCTTTTTTCTAAGCTAAATATCCCTAATTCTGATAATCTTTTGGGTACTGCAGTTCTTCCATTCCATAAATTACTTGGATTTCTTGTCTTTGAACCCTCTTCAGCTCCACTATATCTTCCAATGTAATGTGATGTAAGGCACGTGTTGGAGATTTAGCTTTTCCCAGTGATGTGTAGAGAAAAGAGATCAAAAGTAATGGAGGGTCATCTTGTCACTGTGTCACAGAAGCTGCAGTATAGCCATAACCTGGTAATACGTTTTTTACAAGGATCATGTCACAATGTGTATGCATGATGTCTGCAATGTACTTTCATGCCAAAGAACACAGCCTCGAACTCTGTCCCCTAGAGAAGAACAAATTCAGAAAACAAGGCCTCGCTGCACCCTTGATACCATGTCAAGTGTTTACATCCTGCCACTGGTATGATGGCTGTAAATGCAAACAACAGCTTTATTAGTTGCATTTATCAGGAGCACTTGTGAAGACTTTGGACCCGCTGCCTATTTTACCTTAGCAACAGAAGAGACCATTGAGGTAACACATGCTGATGTTTGCTCAGTCCTGTCACTGTGTTCAATGATACTATTAAACCATTATGCCATTCTCCCTTCTAATCAAATGGGAATTGGAGAGAGAACATCGTTTGTGAGACAAACAATAGAATTATCATTCAGCCCTTTTCTGAAAGCCGTGTCCTTATCATGTACTCCCAAACAGTTGGAATAGAAGGTTATATCTCTTCCCAAATGTGTCACTGTTTCACTGTTGGTAGAAATTATCAGTGGAAGCGTTCCCTTTATTCATTGCTACCAGGACTGTTTCTCCACTATTTTTTAGGTCATTATTAGGCATAAAGAATAATACAAATTTATCAAAGGGGTTGTCTAAAGAAGACACATTCCCCACCTAGAACCCCCTGGGTTTTTTTTTTTGTGATTTTCTTTTGGAGAAAACATATGGGGACATTCATTAATTGATGTTTCCTTATGTGTTTTCTTCTAACATGAAAACCAATAATTACAAAATACACCCTGAAAATCAAGGCAATTTAACTTAACGCATATTTTTTCCACACGTTGTATTGAAAGCATTATCATTATATTTTGCTACATAAATCAGTAGTATTCATTAAGAACTTAGGCTCTAGGTGGATTCATTCAAATGCTGGTGCTAAAATATATTATGGCAGGTTAAGAGAGTTTATAAAAGACACTGCACACAGGGTGACGAAGACATGAAAGAGGTACAATTCTGCTTGAATGTGACAGTTCTATGTGAGCAATGTGCTAAGGGGATAAGGAGCAGTATGCCAGCATCATAAACCAGTGACAGTATAAAAATAACATAAATCAAATAGACTTTAACAAATGCTTATTAATGGTAGCCATCTAATTGAAGTGTTATCTGGAAAAGCAGATGTAATGCACAGAGACTGATCTGAGGATCCACTCCCTGCTAAGTGCTCATCATTAACATGTTCCCAGAGTGTTCGGCAATTTAATATGTTTGAATTAAATAATGTTTTAAAACAATCTGAACATTGTGTCAAGGATGTTTGCAATGGAAATTATTCCCATCAACCTACTTTTTATATATTTTACAAGATCAATATTACAGCTATTTTTTTGTGTGTGTGCATCCTTGTATCATTCATTACCATTTAAGAAGTAACATTTCACAAACAAGAGTAAATCATAAAGAACTTAATATTTATAAACTTTAAAGGCAGGGTTTCATAACATTTTTGTATCCTGTGGAAACTTCCAGTTTTTTCCCCATTAAGGGTGTATTCACATATACAGTAACCTGCACAGATTTGATGCAGAGTTAAATGAAAGCTAAATGACTAAACACCGCTTCAAATTCTTCAAATATGCACAGAATACTGTAGGTGTGAATACACTCTAAAGTTAGTTTTCTTACAGGAAGAAATAGAAAGATTTCTAACGTGCATTTCCTTTTTCAAATAGGTGATAGCATGATAATTAGTGGGGTTCCGACCGCTGGGACCCCCTTCGATCCCTAGAACAAAGGGAGATTGCATCTTGTAATAAGTAAAGTGCACCGTGTGTGCAGCCAGCTATCCATTTACTTTCTATAGGGCTTTCAAACATTACCGAGAGCTAAGCTTGGTTGGACCCCACTGATTAGCATGTTATCCCTTATCCTGTGGATGCAAAATAAGATCAAATTCATTTTTTTTACAGATCCATTAGCATCAGTGTGTATCCATTTTTTTATGTTTCTTAAATTTTGCCTTTTTTTAAAGGGAAACTGACAACCTGTTTTTGAAGCAGAGCGCATGCGCAGCTACCTTGCTCACATGCCCACAGGTCACTACAGGGTGAGAGTGAAGAAATTGGAAAATTGATGTCAGGAGCGGACAAGCTGGCACCCCACCTCCATTGTGCACAGCAGTTCTTTAGCAATAGAGAATAAAAGGGCCATAACTTGGCAACTAGGGGACCAATAATCCACAGGATAGGGGATAAGTGTCTGATCATGGGGGAGGGGGGGTTCTGACTGCTGGGACCTCCTGCGATCTCCTACACGGTGCTTCAGCTCTCTTCGAGTCACCATTAGCCCTCCATGCATCTCTATGGGAGAGCTGTCTTGTGTATAGGAGATAAGTTAGTTTTTGCTGCACAACCCTTTTAACGTAATTGACCCCTTGTTTAAATACTGTTCACCTGCACTATAACCCAGTGTATTGTGTTTAGTGTGAGTGAACAGGCTGTCAGTTTCTTTTTAAAGTCAATAGTGAGAAAAAACAGATGACAAAAAGTATGCTTCAACAAAAAAAATGAAAAAACTGTTTTTCAGAAAACTGAGACAGAAAACTGAGACAGCATTCATTTGTCCAGGGGCATGCATATCACGACTCTGCCCCCGTGTGACATCACGCCCTGCCCCCTCAGTGCAAGTCTATGGGAGGGGAGTGAAGTCACAAAGGGGCGGAGGTGTGATGTCACGCTTCACACTCGGAGCCTCCAGCGTTGCGGAGAGCTCACAAAGATGTGTACGGAATGATAGATTGCTGGGATCACCAGTGGCGGGCCCCCACGATCATACATCTAATCCCCTATCCTATGGATCCCCTGTCTGTGCTCTCCTCTGTCTGATGGTACTCCTCTGTGCTCTCTACTGTCTGATAGGACGCCTCTGTGCTCTCTCCTGTCTGATAGTACTCCTCTGTGCTCTCTACTGTCTGATAGGACTCCTCTGTGCTCTCTCCTGTCTGATAGTACTCCTCTGTGCTCTCTCCTGTCTGATAGTTCCCCTCTGTGCTCTCTCCTGTCTGATTGGACTCTCCTTTACTCTCTCCTTCCTGATAGGACTCCTCTGTGCTCTCTCCTGCCTGATAGTACTCCTCTGTGCTTTCTCCTGTTTGATAGTACTCCTCTGTGCTCTCTCCGGTCTGATTGGACTCTCCTGTGCTCTCTCCTTCCTGACAGGACTCCTCTGTGCTCTCTCCTGTCTGATAGTACTCCTCTGGGCTCTCTCCTGTCTGATAGAACTCCTCTCTGCTCTCTCCTCTCTGATAAGACTTCTCTGTACTCTCTCCTGTCTAATAGTACTCCTCTGTGCTCACTACTGTCTGATAGGACTCCTCTGTGCTCTCTCCTGTCTGATAGCACTCGTTTGTGTTCTTTCCTGTCTGATAGCACTCCTCTGTGCTCTCTCCTATCTGATAAGACTTCTTTGTGCTCTCTCCTGTCTGATAGTACTCCTCTGTGCTCTCTCCTGTCTGATAGCACTCTGTGCTCTATCCTGTCTGATAGCACTCCTCTGTGCTCACTCCTGTCTGATAGGACTCCTCTGTGCTCTCTCCTGTTTGATAGTACTCCTCTGTGCTCTCTCCTGTCTGATAGAACTCTTCTGTGCTCTCTCCTGTCTGATAGTACCCATCTATGTTCTCTGCTGTCTGATTGCACTCCTCTGTGTTCTCTCCTGTCTAATAGCACTTCTCTGTGCTCTCTCCTGTCTGATAAGACTCCTCCGTGCTCTCTCCTGTCTGTTAGTACTCCTCTGTGCTCTCTCCTGTCTGATAGTACTCCTTTGTGCTATCTCCTGTCTGACAGCACTCCTCTGTGCTCACTTCTGTCTGATAGTACTCCCCTGTCTGATAGTACTCCTCTGTGCTCTCTCCTGTCTGATAGTACTCTTCTGTGCTCTTTCCTGTCTGATAGTACTCCTCTGTGTTCTCTCCTGTCTGATAGCACTCCTCTGTGCTCTTTCCTTTCTGATAAGACTCCTCTGTGCTCTCTTCTTTCTGAAAGTACTCCTCTGTGCCCTCTACTTTCTGATAGGACTCCTCTGTGCTCTCTCCTGTCTGATAGTACTTCTTTGTGCTCTCTACTGTCTGATAGGACTCCTCCCTGCTCTCTCCTAGCTGATAGGACTCCTCTGTGCTCCCTCCTGTCTGATAGTACTCCTCTGTGTGCTCTCTCCTGTCTGATAGTACTCCTCTGTGCTCTCTCCTGTCTGACTGGACTCTCCTTTACTCTCTCCTTCCTGATAGGACCCATCTGTGCTCTCTCCGGTCTTACAGTACTCCTCTGTGCCCTCTCCTGTCTAATAGCACTCCTCTGTGCTCACTCCTGTCTGATAGTACTCCTCTGTGCTCTCTCCTGCCTGATAGTACTCCTCTGTGCTCTCTCCTGTCTGATAGCACTCCTCTGTGCTCTCTCCTGTTTGATAGTACTCTTCTGTGCTCTCTAATGTCTGATTGGACTCTCCTGTGCTCTCTCCTTCCTGATAGTACTCCTCTGTGCTCTCTCCCGTCTTATAGTACTCCTCTGTGCTCTCTCCTGTCTGATAGGACTCCTCTGTGCTCTCTCCTGTCTGATAGCACTCCTCTGTGTTCTCTCCTGTCTGATAAGACTTTTCTGTGCACTGTCCTGTCTGATAGTACTCCTCTGTGCTCTCTCCTGTCTGATAGCACTCCTCTGTGCTCTCTCCTGTCTGATAGGACTCCTCTGTGCTCTCTCCTGTCTGATAGCACTCGTTTGTGTTCTCTCCTGTCTGATAGCACTGATCTGTCCTCTCTCCTCTCTGATAAGACTTCTCTGTGCTCTATCCTGTCTGATAGTACTCCTCTGTGCTCTCTCCTGTCTAATAGCACTCCTCTGTGCTCTCTCCTATCTGATAAGACTTCTCTGTGCTCACTCCTGTCTGATTTTACTCATCAGTGCTCTCTCCTGTCTGATAGTACTCCTCTGTGTTCTCTCCTGTCTGATAGAACTCCTCTGTGCTCTCTCCGGTCTGATAGCACTCCTCTGTGCTCTCTCCTGTCTGATAGTACTCCTCTGCACTCTTTCCTGTCTGATAATACTCTTCTGTGCTCTCTCCTGCCTGATAGTACTCCTCTGTGCTTTCTCCTGTTTGATAGTACTCATCTGTGCTCTCTCCGGTCTGATTGGACTCTCCTGTGCTCTCTCCTTCCTGACAGGACTCCTCTGTGCTCTCTCCTGTCTGATAGTACTCCTCTGTGCTCTCTCCTGTCTGATAGAACTCCTCTCTGCTCTCTCCTCTCTGATAAGACTTCTCTGTACTCTCTCCTGTCTAATAGTACTCCTCTGTGCTCACTACTGTCTGATAGAACTCCTCCGTGCTCTCTCCTGTCTGATAGCACTCGTTTGTGTTCTCTCCTGTCTGATAGCACTCCTCTGTGCTCTCTCCTATCTGATAAGACTTCTTTGTGCTCTCTCCTGTCTGATAGTACTCCTCTGTGCTCTCTCCTGCCTGATAGTACTCCTCTGTGCTCTCTCCTGTCTGATAGCACTCCTCTGTGCTCTCTCCTGTTTGATAGTACTCTTCTGTGCTCTCTAATGTCTGATTGGACTCTCCTGTGCTCTCTCCTTCCTGATAGTACTCCTCTGTGCTCTCTCCCGTCTTATAGTACTCCTCTGTGCTCTCTCCTGTCTGATAGGACTCCTCTGTGCTCTCTCCTGTCTGATAGCACTCCTCTGTGTTCTCTCCTGTCTGATAAGACTTTTCTGTGCACTGTCCTGTCTGATAGTACTCCTCTGTGCTCTCTCCTGTCTGATAGCACTCCTCTGTGCTCTCTCCTGTCTGATAGGACTCCTCTGTGCTCTCTCCTGTCTGATAGCACTCGTTTGTGTTCTCTCCTGTCTGATAGCACTGATCTGTCCTCTCTCCTCTCTGATAAGACTTCTCTGTGCTCTATCCTGTCTGATAGTACTCCTCTGTGCTCTCTCCTGTCTAATAGCACTCCTCTGTGCTCTCTCCTATCTGATAAGACTTCTCTGTGCTCACTCCTGTCTGGTTTTACTCATCAGTGCTCTCTCCTGTCTGATAGTACTCCTCTGTGTTCTCTCCTGTCTGATAGCACTCCTCTGTGCTCTCTCCGGTCTGATAGCACTCCTCTGTGCTCTCTCCTGTCTGATAGTACTCCTCTGCACTCTTTCCTGTCTGATAATACTCTTCTGTGCTCTCTCCTGCCTGATAGTACTCCTCTGTGCTTTCTCCTGTTTGATAGTACTCATCTGTGCTCTCTCCGGTCTGATTGGACTCTCCTGTGCTCTCTCCTTCCTGACAGGACTCCTCTGTGCTCTCTCCTGTCTGATAGTACTCCTCTGTGCTCTCTCCTGTCTGATAGAACTCCTGTCTGCTCTCTCCTCTCTGATAAGACTTCTCTGTACTCTCTCCTGTCTAATAGTACTCCTCTGTGCTCACTACTGTCTGATAGAACTCCTCCGTGCTCTCTCCTGTCTGATAGCACTCGTTTGTGTTCTCTCCTGTCTGATAGCACTCCTCTGTGCTCTCTCCTATCTGATAAGACTTCTTTGTGCTCTCTCCTGTCTGATAGTACTCCTCTGTGCTCTCTCCTGTCTGATAGCACTCTGTGCTCTCTCCTGTCTGATAGCACTCCTCTGTGCTCACTCCTGTCTGATAGGACTCCTCTGTGCTCTATCCTGTTTGATAGTACTCCTCTGTGCTCTCTCCTGTCTGATAGAACTCTTCTGTGCTCTCTCCTGTCTGATAGTACCCATCTATGCTCTCTGCTGTCTGATTGCACTCCTCTGTGTTCTCTCCTGTCTAATAGCACTCCTCTGTGCTCTCTCCTGTCTGATAAGACTCCTCCGTGCTCTCTCCTGTCTGATAGCACTCGTTTGTGTTCTCTCCTGTCTGACAGCACTCCTCTGTGCTCACTTCTGTCTGATAGTACTTCCCTGTCTGATAGTACTCCTCTGTGCTCTCTCCTGTCTGATAGTACTCCTCTGTGTTCTCTCCTGTCTGATAGCACTCCTCTGTGCTCTTTCCTTTCTGATAAGACTCCTCTGTGCTCTCTTCTTTCTGAAAGTACTCCTCTGTGCTCACTCCTGTCTGATAGTACTCCTCTGTGCTCTCCTCTGTCTGTTGGTACTCCTATGTGCTCTCTACTGTCTGATAGGACTCCTCTGTGCTCTCTCCTGTCTGATAGTACTCCTTTGTGCTCTCTACTGTCTGATAGGACTCCTCCCTGCTCTCTCCTAGCTGATAGGACTCCTCTGTGCTCCCTCCTGTCTGATAGTACTCCTCTGTGTGCTCCCTCCTGTCTGATAGTACTCATCTGTGCTCTCTCCTGTCTGATTGGACTCTCCTTTACTCTCTCCTTCCTGATAGGACCCATCTGTGCTCTCTCCTGTCTTACAGTACTCCTCTGTGCTCTCTCCTGTCTGATAGCACTCCTCTGTGCTCACTCCTGTCTGATAGGACTCCTCTGTGCTCTCTCCTGCCTGATAGTACTCCTCTGTGCTCTCTCCTGTCTGATAGCACTACTCTGTGCTCTCTCCTCTTTGATAGTACTCTTCTGTGCTCTCTCCTGTCTGATTGGACTCTCCTGTGCTCTCTCCTTCTTGATAGGACTCCTCTGTGCTCTCTCCCGTCTTATAGTACTCCTCTGTGCTCTCTCCTCTCTGATAGGACTCCTCTGTGCTCTCTCCTGTCTGATAGCACTCCTCTGTGTTCTCTCCTGTCTGATAGCACTCCTCTGTGCACTCTCCTCTCTGATAAGACTTTTCTGTGCACTCTCCTGTCTGATAGTATTCCTCTGTGCTCTCTCTCCTGTCTGATAGCACACCTCTGTGCTATCTCCTGTCTGATAGGACTCCTCTGTGCTCTCTCCTGTCTGATAGCACTCGTTTGTGTTCTCTCCTGTCTGATAGCACTCCTCTGTGCTCTCTCCTCTCTGATAAGACTTCTCTGTGCTCTATCCTGTCTGATAGTACTCCTCTGTGCTCTCTCCTGTCTAATAGCACTCCTCTGTGCTTTCTCCTGTCTGATAAGACTTCTCTGTGCTCACTCCTGTCTGGTTTTACTCATCAGTGCTCTCTCCTTTCTGATAGTACTCCTCTGTGTTCTCTCCTGTCTGATAGCACGCCTCTGTGCTCTCTCCGGTCTGATAGCACTCCTCTGTGCTCTCTCCTGTCTGATAGTACTCCTCTGCACTCTTTCCTGTCTGATAATACTCTTCTGTGCTCTCTCCTGTCTGATAGTACTCCTCTGTGCTCTTTCCTGTCTGATAGTACTCCTCTGTCCTCTCTCCTGTCTCATAGTACTCCTCGGTGCTCACTCCTGTCTGATATTACTCCCCTGTCTGATAGTACTCCTCTGTGCTCATTTCTGTCTGATAGTACTCCTCTGTGCTCTCTCCTGTCTGACAGCACTCCTCTGTGCTCACTCCTGTCTGATAGCACTCCTCTGTGTTCTCTCCTGTCTGATAGCACTCCTCTGTGCTCTCTCCTCTCTGATAAGACTTCTCTGTGCTCTCTCCTGTCTGATAGTACTCCTCTGTGCTCTCTCCAGTCTGATAGCACTCCTCTGTGCTCTCTCCTGTCTGATATTACTCATCAGTGCTCTCTCCTGTCTGATAGTACTCCTCTGTGTTCTCTCCTGTCTGATAGCACTCCTCTGTGCTCTCTCCTGTCTGATAGCACTCCTCTGTGCTCTCTCCTGTCTGATAGTACTCCTCTGCGCTCACTCCTTTCTGATAGGACTCCTCTGTGCTCTCTCCTGTTTGATAGCACTCCTCTGTGCTCTCTCCTGTTTGATAGTACTCCTCTATGCTCCCTCCTGTCTGATAGTACTCCTCTGTGATCTCTCCTGTCTGATAAGACTCCTCTGTGCTCTCTTCTATCTGATAATACTCCTCTGTGCTCTCCTCTGTCTGATGGTACTCCTCTGCGCTCTCTCCTGTCTCATTGGACTCTCCTGTGCTCTCTCCTGCCTGATAGGACTCCTCTGTGCTCTCTCCTGTCTGATAGTACTCCTCTGTGCTCACTCCTTTCTGATAGGACTCCTCTGTGCTCTCTCCTGTCTGATAGCACTCCTCTGTGCTCTCTCCTGTTTGATAGCACTCCTCTATGCTCCCTCCTGTCTGATAGTACTCCTCCGTATTCTCTCTTGACTGATAGCACTCCTCTTTGCTCTCTCCTGTCTGATAAGACTTCTCTCTGCTCTCTCCTGTTTGATAGTACTCCTCTGTGTTCTCTCCGGTCTGATAGCACTCCTCTGTGCTCTCTCCTATCTGATAGCACTCCTCTGTTCTCTCTCCTGTCTGATAGTACTCATCAGTGCTCTCTCCTGTCTGATAGTACTCCTCTGTGTTCTCTCCTGTCTGATAGCACTCCTCTGTGCTCTCTCCTGTCTGATAGCACTCCTCTGTGCTCTCTCCTGTCTGATAGTACTCCTCTGCGCTCACTCCTTTCTGATAGGACTCCTCTGTGCTCTCTCCTGTTTGATAGCACTCCTCTGTGCTCTCTCCTATCTGATAGCACTCCTCTGTTCTCTCTCCTGTCTGATAGTACTCATCAGTGCTCTCTCCTGTCTGATAGTACTCCTCTGTGTTCTCTCCTGTCTGATAGCACTCCTCTGTGCTCTCTCCTGTCTGATAGCACTCCTCTGTGCTCTCTCCTGTCTGATAGTACTCCTCTGCGCTCACTCCTTTCTGATAGGACTCCTCTGTGCTCTCTCCTGTTTGATAGCACTCCTCTGTGCTCTCTCCTGTTTGGTAGTACTCCTCTATGCTCCCTCCTGTCTGATAGTACTCCTCTGTGATCTCTCCTGTCTGATAAGACTCCTCTGTGCTCTCTTCTATCTGATAATACTCCTCTGTGCTCTCCTCTGTCTGATGGTACTCCTCTGCGCTCTCTCCTGTCTCATTGGACTCTCCTGTGCTCTCTCCTGCCTGATAGGACTCCTCTGTGCTCTCTCCTGTCTGATAGTACTCCTCTGTGCTCACTCCTTTCTGATAGGACTCCTCTGTGCTCTCTCCTGTCTGATAGCACTCCTCTGTGCTCTCTCCTGTTTGATAGCACTCCTCTATGCTCCCTCCTGTCTGATAGTACTCCTCCGTATTCTCTCTTGACTGATAGCACTCCTCTTTGCTCTCTCCTGTCTGATAAGACTTCTCTCTGCTCTCTCCTGTTTGATAGTACTCCTCTGTGTTCTCTCCGGTCTGATAGCACTCCTCTGTGCTCTCTCCTATCTGATAGCACTCCTCTGTTCTCTCTCCTGTCTGATAGTACTCCTCTGCACTCTCTCCTGTCTGATAATACTCCTCTATGTTCTCTCCTGTCTGATAGTACTCCTCTGTGCTCTCTCCTGTCTGAAAGTACTCCCCTGTGCGCTCCCATGTCTGATAGTACTCCTCTGTGATCTCTCCTGTCTGATAGCACTCCTCTGTGTTCTCTCCGGTCTGATAGCACTCCTCTGTGCTCTCTCCTATCTGATAGCACTCCTCTGTTCTCTCTCCTGTCTGATAGTACTCCTCTGCACTCTCTCCTGTCTGATAATACTCCTCTATGTTCTCTCCCGTCTGATAGTACTCCTCTGTGCTCTCTCCTGTCTGAAAGTACTCCCCTGTGCTCTCCCATGTCTGATAGTACTCCTCTGTGCTCTCTCCTGTCTGATACTACTCCTCTGTGCTCTCTCCAGTCTGATAGCACTCCTCTGTGCTCTCTCCTGTCTGATATTACTCATCAGTGCTCTCTCCTGTTTGATAGTACTCCTCTGTGTTCTCTCCTGTCTGATAGCACTCCTCTGTGCTCTCTCCTGTCTGATAGCACTCCTCTGTGCTCTCTCCTGTCTGATAGTACTCCTCTGCACTCTCTCCTGTCTGATAGTACTCCTCTGTGATCTCTCCTGTCTGATAAGACTCCTCTGTGCTCTCTTCTATCTGATAATACTCCTCTGTGCTCACTCCTGTCTGATAGTATTCCTCTGTGCTCTCCTCTGTCTGATGGTACTCCTCTGCGCTCTCTCCTGTCTCATTGGACCCTCCTGTGCTCTCTCCTGCCCGATAGGACTCCTCTGTGCTCTCTCCTGTCTGATAGTACTCCTCTGTGCTCACTCCTTTCTGATAGGACTCCTCTGTGCTCTCTCCTGTCTGATAGCACTCCTCTGTGCTCTCTCCTGTTTGATAGTACTCCTCTATGCTCCCACCTGTCTGATAGTACTCCTCCGTATTCTCTCCTGACTGATAGCACTCCTCTTTGCTCTCTCCTGTCTGATAAGACTTCTCTCTGCTCTCTCCTGTCTCATAGTACTCCTCTGTGCTCTCTCCTATCTGATAGCACTCCTCTGTTCTCTCTCCTGTCTGATAGTACTCCTCTGCACTCTCTCCTGTCTGATAATACTCCTCTATGTTCTCTCCTGTCTGATAGTACTCCTCTGTGCTCTCTCCTGTCTGAAAGTACTCCCCTGTGCTCTCCCATGTCTGATAGTACTCCTCTGTGCTCACTCCTTTCTGATAGGACTCCTCTGTGCTCTCTCCTGTCTGATAGCACTCCTCTGTGCTCTCTCCTATCTGATAGCACTCCTCTGTTCTCTCTCCTGTCTGATAGTACTCCTCTGCACTCTCTCCTGTCTGATAATACTCCTCTATGTTCTCTCCTGTCTGATAGTACTCCTCTGTGCTCTCTCCTGTCTGAAAGTACTCCCCTGTGCTCTCCCATGTCTGATAGTACTCCTCTGTGCTCTCTCCTGTCTGATAGTACTCCTCTGTGCTCTCTCCAGTCTGATAGCACTCCTCTGTGCTCTCTCCTGTCTGATATTACTCATCAGTGCTCTCTCCTGTTTGATAGTACTCCTCTGTGTTCTCTCCTGTCTGATAGCACTCCTCTGTGCTCTCTCCTGTCTGATAGCACTCCTCTGTGCTCTCTCCTGTCTGATAGTACTCCTCTGCACTCTCTCCTGTCTGATAGTACTCCTCTGTGATCTCTCCTGTCTGATAAGACTCCTCTGTGCTCTCTTCTATCTGATAATACTCCTCTGTGCTCAGTCCTGTCTGATAGTACTCCTCTGTGCTCTCCTCTGTCTGATGGTACTCCTCTGCGCTCTCTCCTGTCTCATTGGACTCTCCTTTGCTCTCTCCTGCCCGATAGGACTCCTCTGTGCTCTCTCCTGTCTGATAGTACTCCTCTGTGCTCACGCCTTTCTGATAGGACTCCTCTGTGCTCTCTCCTGTCTGATAGCACTCCTCTGTGCTCTCTCCTGTTTGATAGTACTCCTCTGTGTTCTCTCCGGTCTGATAGCACTCCTCTGTGCTCTCTCCTATCTGATAGCACTCCTCTGTTCTCTCTCCTGTCTGATAGTACTCCTCTGCACTCTCTCCTGTCTGATAATACTCCTCTGTGTTCTCTCCTGTCTGATATTACTCCTCTGTGCTCTCTCCTGTCTGAAAGTTCTCCCCTGTGCTCTCCCATGTCTGATAGTACTCCTCTGTGCTCTCTCCTGTCTGATAGTACTCCTCTGTGCTCTCTCCTGTCTGATGGCACTCCTCTGTGCTCTCTCCTGTCTGATAGTACTCCTCTGTGCTCTCTCCTGTCTGAAAGTACTCCCCTGTGCTCTCCCATGTCTGATAGTACTCCTCTGTGCTCTCTCCTGTCTGATAGTACTCCTCTGTGCTCTCTCCTGTCTGATGGCACTCCTCTGTGCTCTCTCCTGTCTGATAGTACTCCTCTGTGCTCTCTCCTGTCTGATAGTACTCCTATGTGCTATCTCCTGTCTGATAGTACTCCTCTGTGATCTCTCTTGTCTGATAGGACTCCTCTGTGCTCTCTCCGGTCTGATAGCAACCCTCTGTGATCTCTCCTGTCTGATAGCACTCTTTTGTGCTCTCTCCTTTCTGATAGCACTCCTCTGTGCTCTCTCCTGTCTGATAGTAGTGTTGAGCGGCATAGGCCATATTCGAATTCGCGAATATTTGCGAATATATGGACGAATATTCGTCATATTCGCGAATATTCGCATATTCGTAATATTCCCGTTTTATTTTCGCACATGCGAATATTCGCGCGTGTGAAAATTAACATATGCGAAAATTTGCATATATAAAAATTAACATAGGCGAAAATTCGCATATGCGAAAATGTGCACGCCAGTGTCACACAGTAGTATTAGAGCCTTCTTACACCACATAAGCTGGAAGCAGAGAGGGATGATCACTGTGATGTGTACTGTGAAAAAAATAAAATAAAATAAACGAATATTCGTAATTAGGAATATATAGCGCTATATTCGCGAATATTCGCGAATTCGCGAATATGCGATATGCGATATTCGCGAATAAAATTCGAATTGCGAATATTCGCGAGCAACACTATCTGATAGTACTCCTCTGTGCTCTCTCCTGTCTGATAGTACTCCTCTGGGCTCTGTCCTGTCTGATAGCACTCCTCTGTGCTCTCTCATGTCTGATAGTACTCATCTGTGTCCATGCCTGTGCTTCAGCTTGGACAAAGCCATTATTTTATAAGCCATGATTTCTATAAAAAGGAAATACAATTTTCTTATGAAGTATATTAGAAAGGTTAATGTTTTGCCAAGATGTACAACATATAACATTTTTTGAATTTGACAGTGTCCATTTAAGGACAACCAAGACTTACAAGCACTAACTGGGATTTTTTCTGATCAATTTTTAAAAATTTCCATCAACATTAACCCCTAACCTGACATGTTCGCAAGCTGGGACGTATGCATACACCCTTGCGATCTCCTGCTCTGCCGCAGGCAGCTCAGGAGATTGCCGGTGGGACCCGGCTGTCAATCACTGGGGACCCGCCATAGCTGCCGGGGCCGCAATAGCTCTGGTCCTGCCAGCATTAACCCCATAGATGCAGTGATCAATCCTGTTAACGGCATCTATGGTGTTAACAGGGGGAGGGTGCTTCCCCCTGTTAACCAACGGCAGCGCCACGATACGAACGTGGGTCGCCGTTGGTTGCTATGGCAGCAGAAAGTCAGATGATGACCTCTTGTCTGCCCACTACGGAGGCCTGTGAGATCCAGCCAGAGGCTGGATTGCACAGGCTGTACTGTGTGCAGCTGATCAGGTCATACTGTGCTGCAGGACAAAAATAACATAAAAAGCTATATCAAATGGGTATCGCCATAATCATACCGACCCACAGAATAAATATAACATCACCTTTACCGCACAGTGAACACCATAAAAAAAATTTTTTTTTTTAAAGACGCCAGAAATTTTCCTGTCTTTCACAGTATTTGGGAGTTTTTCACAAAAAATGCTTCATGTGTCAACAAAAAATGCACCACTTATATAAAGTGCAATATGTCACCAAAAAACCATCTCAGAATCGCTCCGCTAAGAAAAAGCATTCTAAAATGATTACCATTTAAAGAGAACATGTCACATTTTAAAAAAGGAGCCTGGTCATTATGGTAAAAAATGGGCCCGTCCTTAAGGCGTTAAGTAGGCCACCATTTTAAATTCTCGTCAGTCTGGGAAAGTATATGCCATGAATTGAAGCAAATTCCTTACATTTGTTTGAGGTTGGTGTTATGAAGCCAGAATGTCTATTGACCTTCCCCTAAGTATAGTAATGTCCTAGTTTTCACCAGGGGTTGTATTACACCATTATTATTTACAAAAATGAAAATCATTCCGTCTGGCTGGCAATTGGTTAATGGCCAAACATTCAGGTGAGTAAACTTAATACGTAATGCTACGTTGTCATCTGTTTTGCTTTATGAAACACAGTGATGGAGGTCATTAAATGCCAAGCGGGAATCATCTGCTATATTTTCATTGAGGTGTGCAGGAGAACGCCCACTGACTGAAGAACAACAGCCCAGGACAACAAATGATACCTCTGTATAATGAAATGCTTTCAATAGGGAACTGTTGTGAGTGTCTGTAAACAACTTACAGAAATCCTGTAATGTGCCTATAATTACGCTCCACGTCAGCTTTAGGCCCTTTCATATTCTGTGTAAACAGAGCCACACCCGCACATCTTACACATACTGCAGTCATTCCCAGGAAAGTGCCCCAGCAGTTTGGGTGCAGGTTATTATACTAGAGATAGTGAATGGAGATGAGTAAAAGGTGGCCTTCCCCTTCAAGCACTGTCAGCTGAACATTTCTTTGGCCGACAGTTGCCTCTCCAAACTTCCCCATTTACATGAATGTTCGGCACGGCCAAAATTTCATGTGTTAAAGCGGTACTCCGGGGAAATAAAACTTATATCCCCTATCCACAGCAATCTGACCCACTGTGTTCAGAAACATATTTCCTATCCTGTGGAGGAGATTAGTTGCAGATGAGTTGCAGTTCAGTTGCAGATGAGATGCGATTAGGTTGTGGATGAGTTTTGGTTCAGTAGTAGATCAGTTGTAGTTTAGTTGCGGATCAATTGTTAATAAGTTGAGGATCAATTGCAGACCAGTTGCGGTTCAGTTGTGGATTAGTTGTGGCTCAGTTGTAGATCAGTTGTGGTTCTGTTGTGAATAAGTTGTAGATCAGTTGCAGATCAGTTGTAGTTCAGTTGTAGATCAGTTGTGGTTCAGTTGCAGATCAGTTATAGATCAGTTAGTGTTCCATTAGGGTTCAGTTGTAGATCAGTTGTGGGCCAGTTGTGGTTCAGTTGTAGATCAGTTGAGGTTCAGTTGTAGACCAGTTGTGGTTCAGTTGCAGATCAGTTATGGATCAGTTGGGGTTCCATTAGGGTTCAGTTGTAGATCAGTTGTGGGCCATTTGTGGTTCAGTTGTAATTCAGTTGTGGTTCAGTTGTAGATCAGTTGTTGTTCAGTTGTGTATCAGTTGTAGGTCAGTTGTAGATCAGCTGCAGATCAGTTGTGGTTCATTTGTGTATCAGTTGTGTTTCAGTTGTGGATCAGTTGCAGATCAGTTGTGGATCAGTTGCGGTTCAGTTGTGGATCCATTTTGGTTCATTGGTGGATCAGTTGCAGTTTAGTCACAGATTTGATGCAGTTGGGTTCTGGATCAGTTGTGGATCAACTGCAGAATTTTTGCTATTTAAAATCTGCATCATATCTGCCATGTGTGAACATAGGGGGAGAGTCTTCAAAACCTGTGCAGAGGAAAAGTCAGTCAACCAATCAGATTGCTTTTTTTTTTTTTTTTTCATTTTTGAAAAGTCCTCTGAAAAATAGAAGAAGCAATCTCATTTGTTGTTATGAGCAAATGGTAGATGTTTTTTCTCAGCACAGGTTTTGATCAATCTCCCTCTTAATGTAAAAGAGGATCTATAACATACAAACAAACTTCAACCTCTTCAAAGAATGCCCTAACAGAGCATATACTAGTGGTGCAAGTCTTTGTAAGTCTTTTGTATACGGAAACAATACTTTAGGAACAGTTTCAAAAATAAATTACATTCCAGGAAGAGCCTAGAGTGTTATCCACAGAAACATTTTGTGTATTTTGTGTGCTGTTTAATATGTTGTAACTTTGCTGTTTTTGACAGAAAGATAAATAGATTTTACTGAACATGTTTTGTAACCTTTACTCCACAGAGATGAGCAATCATTACAGAGATGTTTGACCCCAGGAAAAAACATGTGTGATAGTTAATACCAGGCTCATCTCTGGAATGTGGCCAGAAAGGGAAGCAAGGGACAGTACCTGCAGCTTTTGCGCCACCTGTTGGGCACTATTTGCCTTACAACACTCTTCTATTAAGAGACAGACCTACATTAACATATGTTTAATATTATAAACTGACTGACATTATATTGAGACTAAATTCTTGTAGCTACTGATTATGTCTGTCTAATAGTTATATAATCCAAGTTTCTATTGTACATTGAGTGGAGATTGAGTGGAGTACATGCAGACGGCATATGCTATGTGTGTAAATCCATTCCTTAGGACAACAAGTAAGGATCTTGTGAAAACAAGTCAAACAATTGTAATAATTTTACTCTGTTCAACCCAGATTAATACACACTGACATGGTTGTTTAGCAGTGCATGGAAGCTATGTTCCACCATGTACACATGCTTGGATTCATGTGTGGAAGAAGATATTTTTCCTAAGAAGTAATGCTACCTCTATAGCTATAGAATTTCTTGGAGTATGAGACTTTTTTCTCATAGACTTGAACAAAATCCAACAGAACAAGCTTTGTATATATCTACATGAAATCCAAGGCATAACACCTGTTTGGGAGCTTTATTATAGAACTAGCTTAATACCCGGCGTTACCCGGTTTTTCCTTCCTAATATTTGTTGGGGAGGAAAATAAACAAAGGAGGAAGCTTTTGAGTTCATATCCCAACCCCATATCCCGTCCTCATATCCCGACCTCCTATCTCGTCCTCATATCCCATCCTCCTATCCCATCCTCATATCCCGTCCTCCTATCTCGACCTCCTATCCGAACTCCTAACCCGTCCTCCTATCTCATCCTCATATCCCGTCCTCCTATCCCGACCTCCTATCCCGTCCTCCTATCTCGACCTCCTATCTCGACCTCCTATCCCGACCTCCTATCCCGTCCTCCTATCTCGACCTCCTATCATGACCTCCTATCCCATCCTCCTATCCCGTCCTCCTATCCCAACCTCCTATCCCGACCTCCTATCCTGTCCTCCTATCATGACCTCCTATCCCGTCCTCCAATCCTGTCCTTCTATCTCGACCTCCTATCACGACCTCCTATACCGTCCTCATATCCCGTCCTCCTATATCGACCTCCTATCCCGACCTCCTATCCCGTCCTCCTATCTCGACCTCCTATCACAACCTCCTATCTCGTCCTCCTATCCTGTCCTCCTATCTCAACCTCCTATCACGACCTCCTATCCCGTCCTCATATCCTGTCCTCCTATCTCGACCTCCTATCCCGTCCTCCTATCCCATCCTCCTATCCTGTCCTCCTATCCTGTCCTCCTATCCTGACCTCCTATCCCGACCTGTAATATGTGTACCAGGTATTGAAATATCTCCAGCTGTACAGAAGTTATGTGGGAACATACAATTCCCATTGATTTGCATGCAAATTTAAACAAAAAAAAAACACACTCACAAATCCCCATATCCCGTCCTCATATCCCGACCTCCTATCTCGTCCTCCTATCCCATCCTCCTATCCCATCCTCATATCCCGTCCTCCTATCTCGACCTCCTATCCGAACTCCTAACCCGTCCTCCTATCTCGTCCTCATATCCCGTCCTCCTATCCCGACCTCCTATCCGGTCCTCCTATCTCGACCTCCTATCTCGACCTCCTATCCCGACCTCCTATCCCGTCCTCCTATCTCGACCTCCTATCACGACCTCCTATCCCGTCCTCCTATCTCGACCTCCTATCCCGTCCTCCTATCTCGACCTCCTATCCCATCCTCATATCCCATCCTCCTATCCCATCCTCATATCCCGTCCTCCTATCTCGACCTCCTATCCGAACTCCTAACCCGTCCTCCTATCTTGTCCTCATATCCCGTCCTCCTATCCCGACCTCCTATCCCGTCCTCCTATCTCGACCTCCTATCTCGACCTCCTATCCCGACCTCCTATCCGTCCTCCTATCTCGACCTCCTATCACGACCTCCTATCCCATCCTCCTATCCCGTCCTCCTATCCCAACCTCCTATCCCGACCTCCTATCCTGTCCTCCTATCATGACCTCCTATCCCGTCCTCCAATCCTGTCCTTCTATCTCGACCTCCTATCACGACCTCCTATACCGTCCTCATATCCCGTCCTCCTATCTCGACCTCCTATCCCGACCTCCTATCCCGTCCTCCTATCTCGACCTCCTATCACAACCTCCTATCTCGTCCTCCTATCCTGTCCTCCTATCTCAACCTCCTATCACGACCTCCTATCCCATCCTCCTATCCTGTCCTCCTATCTCGACCTCCTATCCCGTCCTCCTATCCCATCCTCCTATCCTGTCCTCCTATCCTGTCCTCCTATCCTGACCTCCTATCCTGACCCGTAATATGTGTACCAGGTATTGAAATATCTCCAGCTGTACAGAAGCTATGTGGGAACATACAATTCCCATTGATTTGCATGCAAATTTAAACAAAAAAAAAACACACTCACAAATGAGGGTAGTTAAGGGTTAAATTAACTATCCTATATTTTAAGTGGACATATAAGTAACATGTGATCAAGTATTATCGAAATATCTCCAGCCGTTTGGAAGTTATGCAGTAACATATATTTCCCATTGACGTGTATGGGACTTTAAACATAAACCCCGCCCCTTGCAAATGGGGGTGAGTAAGGGTTAAATCACCTATCCTATGTTTGTTGTTGACATATAAGTAACATGTGCGCCAAGTTTCATGTTAATATCTTTAGCCGTTTGGAAGTTTTTGTGGAACATACACACACACACACACGTTGAGTTTTATATATATATAGATGGACCTGTAATATGGCCATGTGACTAAGCCCCTGAGAAAGCCTCTATGAGAAATAATAGGTGTTGTAGTAGTTGCTAGTAGGTGGCTTTCTCAGCTCCTCTGAGGATAACAGTTCTGTCACCCATCACTAACACCTTCTCAAAGGTCCACTCAGGGAAAACTACCCCTAAGGTATCAAGACTGACCTCTCACATAGTACTACACAGATAGTACCTCAAAATAATCACTTAAGTGTACTTACCTCCTTTAAACTTAGTACACCATACAACAAAAATATCTCACACTCAAGTAAATGCTTTGGGAATTGTAGCTAATGTCCAGGGGCGTAGCTAGAAACCACGGGGCCCCGGTGTGAAAAATTGCCCTGGGCCCCCCTACCACCTGACGACCCTCTTCCCCAATCCCGGACGACCCCTTACTCGGCTGCACAAAGATATCAGTGACTACAGCACTGATGGCACACATATAGTTGTGTATTCTCCTGACTGTGTCCCATCAGTGCTGTAGTCACTGATATCTTTGTCCCTTTGGCCCTGCCTGTTAGTCACTTATATAGTTGTGTATTCTCCTGACTAACAGGCAGGGCCAGGCAGACAAAACAGGCATTGAAGAATAATAAGCCAATTTTTCTGGTGGGGGTCCAACTGCTGGGACCCCCACCAATCACCAATCAGCTGTTGTAAAGCTATAATTCCCATCATGTCTAGAGAGCCTCAGGCATTATAGGAGTTGTAGTTTTTCAACAGCTGGAGAGCCATAGATTAGGGTACAGCATCACCCATCATCCCTGCAGAACTTACAAGTGACTCCAGCTCTGATGGGACAGTCAGGAGAAAACACAATGATATCACTGACCTGAGTGACGTCTTCTCTGTTGTCTTTTCTTTCCTTCTCCATCTGGTCCAGACGTCAGGACGTCTTCCAGCTCCATCTTCTCTGCAGAGTCTGACACCTGGACATCATAGGTTCTCACTTTGTCAGTAGATCCTCATCCTCTGTATGAAGACAGTAATCATTATTATTCTGCTAAATACTGTACCCCCTGAATATAATCCTGCCACACACTGTATCCCCTGAATATAATACTGCCACACTGTATCCCCTGAATATAATACTGCCATCCACTGTATCCCCTGAATATAATACTGCCACCTACTGTACACCCTGAATATAATACTGCCACACACTGTATCCCCTGAATATAAAATTACCATCCACTGTACCCCCTGAATATAATACTGCCATCTACTGTACCCCTGAATATAATACTGCCATCTACTGTACCCCCTGAATATAATACTGCCTCCTTCTGTACCCCCTGAATATAATATTGCCACCCACTGTATCCCCTGAATATAACATTACCATCCACTGAACCCCTTGAATATAATACTGCCACACACTGCACCCCCTGAATATAATACTGCCACTTACTGTACCCCAAATATAATACTGCCCCCTACCGTCCTCCCTGAATATAATTCTGCCACATACTGAGCCCCTGAATATAATCCTGCCACACACTGTGCCCCTGAATATAATACTGCCACACACTGTGCCCCTGAATATAATCCTGCCACACACTGTACCCCTGAATATAATCCTGCCACACACTGTACCCCTGAATATAATCCTGCCACACACTGTACCCCTGAATATAATCCTGCCACACACTGTACCCCTGAATATAATACTGCCCCACATCGTTCACCTGAATATAATACTGCCACACACTGTGCCCCTGAATATAATACTGCCACACACTGTGCCCCTGAGTATAATACTGCCACACACTGTGCCCCTGAATATAAACCCTCAAAAATAACCATGCTATACACTGTACCCTCCCACACATCATACATACATACATATATCTTGCTTACACACATCTATCTTTCATACACACACATAATTCATACACACATCATACATAAAGTACATAAACGCATCATTTATACACATGCCACCTCCGAACCCCCCAACACATGCATAACACATACATACACACACATCTTACATACACATACATCATACATACACCCGCCACCTGCAGATCCCTCTGCATAATTCATCTCCACACATCAAACATACATCCTTCTAGCTTACACACATCTCCACACATCATACATATACATCTTGCTTACACACATCTATCATTTATACACACACATCATTCATACATCATACATACAGTGCATACACATACATAATTTATACACACGCTGCATCTGGACCCCCCACACATACATAATACATACATACGCCTCCAGATCCCCCCAACATACAATACATGTCCACACATCACGCATATATATCTTGCTTACACACATCTATCATTTATACACACACATCATACATACAGTACACATACATCATTCATACACACGGCTTGCAGCGGCGGGCCCGGGCGACTTGCTGGCAGCGGCCCGGGACCTGTTGCTGTAGCATAGCATAGCATAGTATAGTGAAGTGGCAGGGGGGGCGTGCGGGCCCGCCCGGGCTA
This sequence comes from Hyla sarda, assembly GCF_029499605.1. Taxonomy (NCBI): domain Eukaryota; kingdom Metazoa; phylum Chordata; class Amphibia; order Anura; family Hylidae; genus Hyla; species Hyla sarda. The sequence continues at coordinate 100,919,851 of NC_079197.1, read as the reverse complement.
CGGGCCAAGTCGCGATTGCGACCCATGCGACCACTATAGCTACGCCACTGCTAATGTCCTTTTCCAATTCCTGCCACTGTTATGTACACTAATTCTTCTCACTCCTATGTGTGCGAGATGCCCTGCCTGGCGAGTAGGTTCTCTTGCGAGCTAAAAATAATACACGTAATCAAAAGGTAACCTAGGTAAGGTTTATCTGTTATGTTCTAGGGATAAGAGCGTGTAGCCAATGGACCCTAGTAGCCAGTTTATTGGTAGAAAGCCTCAGGCAAGCCAGTAAAGTTCTCAGTGAACTAAACAGGTAGCTAAAATGGTAAAAATGTATAGTGAGATTCAAACTGTCTAGTAAGCTTTAAAAATGTTAAGTAGGATGTATCTCATGTAAATCTTATCATCCTGTTACTAAATTCATGAACCTAACAATCCTGTTCATGAGTTTACCCAAGCAAATGTATGTACCTCAGAAAAGGTTAAGTAGCTTTATAATGTTATTATCCGACCTTCACTTCGTCCCTCTGTCTTAGGGGACAGACATCGAGGCTGACATATTTTAAGTAAGGGGGTTTGTGGTATCCTGGTACCGTATTGCATACCATACCTAGTGTGTTGGTCCCCAAAGTCAGAGTAACTACGCTCAGGTAGGGTCCCCCAGGTGGGACAGCCCCTAGTTGCCTCTCCTCTACTCTAGTTCTACAGTGTTAATATATGTACATATTTAGTAATAATGTATATTTAATATAATGTATAGTACTTACCTTGTTTAGCGTCACAGGACCTTCAGTCATGTGACCATGTTAATATCCTCTATGGTATGTTGGAGGACCTTTGGAGGTCCTTGGGTCACGTGTTACCCATAATCCTGTGTGAAGGTGATTGACATCAGTATTGGACCAATTAGCACTAGTCCAGCCCCTGCCCATATAAGTGAGCTGTAGCCAATTTCCGCTCTCTTGGGTTGCTGCTCTCGTGGATAACGGACTAGTAGGACGGATCTGCGCAACTTGCAAAGACACGCTAGGCCTGAAAACCTACCGGCCTCAGCGGAACTAAAACCGTGAGTTCTAAACTACTCCCCGCTAAAGCTAGCGTGACTACTGGACTGCAACTAAATCCAGTGGAACATCGCATATTATCCTAAAGACTCTAAATTGCTAAAGGCCCAACCTTTGTCAATCTCCAAAGAAAGCTTGCATGAATAGCAACTGTTCCGGTTATGAAGCTTGCATAAAATCATTAAAAGTTACAACTGTTTCAGCAAACTCTCCGGTTGTGGACATTCCATTATTATCTACCTCCATATCGCTCTTGGGAAGGGTGGCGGTAGGACAAGCATTACTGAGGACCCCTCACCCTGGCGTCACGAATAGCAAGGGTTAATAAGCACCCTTTAGTCACCGCACAGCTACACTCCCCATACCCTACTCCCCCAGGCTATCACACATGCTTCCAGTATCTTTTGCCCTCTTTTAAATAGCTGTCTTCAAAATTATTATTTCTATTGTCTGTTGCTTACAGAGCCTTTATTCTGCAGCAGCATACAAATATTGTGATCACTAACATCAGTCTTTATTCCCAGTGGAACTAAAAATCTAAATATTTTATGAAACATTTTGCAAAGTAGTAAGTGATTCAAAGGCAAAATGGTTACTACTTATAGTGACAACTACTGCTAAGAATGTTGCGCCTTTGCTGTAATGGGCACAGTCTCTTAATCAAAAGAACAGTATTAAAGGGGTACTCCGGCGCTAAGACATCTTATCGCCTATCCAAAGGATAGGGGATAAGATGCCTGACCGCGGGGGTCCCGCCGCAGGGGACCCCCGTGATCTTCCATGCCGCACCCCATTAGCATCAGCCCCTGGAGCGTGCTCGCTCCAGGTCTGATTACTAGCGATCACAGGGATGGAGCATAGTGACGTCATGGCTCCACCCCCGTGTGATGTCACGGCTCTGCCCCCTCAATGCAAGCCTACGGAGGGGGCACGCTCCGGGGGCTGATGCTAATGGGGTGCGGCGTGGAAGATAACGGGGGTCCCCAGTGGCGGGACCCCCGCGGTAAGGCATCTTATCCCCTATCCTTTGGATAGGGGATAAGATGTCTTAGTGCCGGAGTACCTCTTTAAGGTTAAAAATACTTGTAAAGTCTCTCTAGGCCTTAGGTCAGGTTTCTTACCAAGATGGCTGAAGGTTTTGACCCAAACCTTCTGTGCCATGATAGACCCATGGGAGTCTACCTCCTACTATAGAATGCTCCACCTAGGTGTTTTTTCTTAAGTGGTAGTACCAGCCACTTGTGTAAGATGTCCTGGCACCTCCAGGGGTTTCTGTGACAGTTAAAGGGGTTATCCAGGAATAGAAAAACAGAGCTACTTTATTTAAAAAAAAAACGCTCCCTGTTTGTCTACAGGTTGGGTGTGGTTCTGCAGCTCAGTTCCATTGAAGTGAATGGAGCCTAGTTGTAAAACCACACACAACCTGGAGACAGAGGTGGAGCTGTTATTGGAAGAAATTAGCTGTGTTTTTCTATTCCTGGATAACCCCTTTAAGTTACCACCTGTTTCCAAAATCACCGTCACCTAATTCCCAGTCCATACCAGGTTACTACCTTTTATAAACGACTTATTGTACTTGGAGCACAGCACACAGCTTAGCTTCACAGCAATTTTGATATTTACACCACTTTTCCCTCTTGAACCATTCTTTACATTGCAGGAAGTAGATAACGATAGGCTTGGGCTGTATATTTGGCATGGCGCATAGTAAACAAAGTCTTTTCTTCCTTCAGTCATAGGACATTCTTTCTCTCCCAGTCTCACTATTGAAGCCTTTGAATAGGCCACAGGATACCTTTTGCTAACCTTTAATTATCATCCAGACAATGCACTACCAATGGCCTCCTTGCACCAGTCTTTCATTCTCAAAAGCCTCTGATGCTCTCTAAGATTTTCAGAACCTGTCTTACACACCATCTATGGGAGTTTTTAAGGGCTCAACTGCTCTGCAGGCTTTAGTCACTCCTTTTCTCTCTCTTACACAGCCCAACAGTGTGCTCCTCAAGGGCTGTTTAGGCACAAACCTCTGCCCAATATTGCAGTAGTCTGTTACCCACGGACTTACTGTACACACTCACACAAGGCAACAAAACACACACTAGTCCAAAGGCACTGTGGTGGAACACTTCTGGCACAGCAACATCCAAAAACATTTCAGACACAAAGCATCGGGTACTGTCCCTTCCTATCTGGCAGAATGCCTTCTCTTGCAGAATGCCATCAAGGAATGGTGTCCAGTCTGGAATGTTGCAACAGTTTACAGCACATTATACAGACCGACTCTCCTCATAGTTCTGGAGTGGATCTCACTCACACCACAAGTATCCCATCATTCATCGATAGGCTCCAACTTGCATTTCCTGCAGGTCTACACATTAAAGGGTACCTCTCATCAAATAAACTTTTGATATATTTTAGATTAATGAATGTTGAATAACTTTCCAATATCATGTTAATGAAAAATATGCTTCTTTCTATTGTATTTTTCCCGATCAGTCCTGTCAGCAAGCATTTCTGACTCATGCTGGAGTCCTAAACACTCAGAGCTGCCAGCCTGCTTTGTTCACAGCATGAGTCTGAAATGCTTGCTGCCAGGACTGGTAGGGAGACCTCTAGTGGTCATTTCTTCAAAGTGGAAAATTAAATAGAAAGAAGAATATTTTTTTATAACATGCAATTGTAAAGTTATTCTGCATACATTAATCTATAATATATCAAAAGTTTTTTTGATGAGAGGTACCCTTTAACCTCTTAAGGACCCAGCCATTTTACACCTTAGGACCCGGCCATTTTTTTGAACATCTGACCACTGTCACTTTAAACATTAATAACTCTGGAATGCTTTTAGTTATCATTCTGATTCCGAGATTGTTTTTTCGTGACATATTCTACTTTAACATAGTGGTAAAAAAAATTGTAACTTGCATCCTTTCTTGGTGAAAAATTTGAAAATTTTATGAAAAATTTGAACATTTTGCATTTTTCTAACTTTGAAGCTCTCTGTTTGTAAGGAAAATGGATATTCAAAATATTTTAAAAAAAAATTCACATATACAATGTGAGGGCTTCAAAGTTCAGCAGCAATTTTCCAATTTTTCACAAAATTTCCAAACTCACTATTTTTCAGGGACCAGTTCAGGTTTGAAGTGGATTTGAAGGGTCTTCATCTTAGAAATACCCCACAAATGACCCCATTATAAAAACTGCACCCCCCAAAGTATTCAAAATGACATTCAGTCAGTGTTTTAACCCTTTAGGTGTTTCACAGGAATAGCAGGAAAGTGAAGGAGAAAATTCACAATCTTCGTTTTTTACACTCGCATGTACCGAAGGAGTGACAAGGGGGTTTTGGAGAGTACGTTTTTCTGAAATGGTTTTTGGGGGGCATGTTGCATTTAGGAAGCCCCTATGGTGCCAGAACAGCAAAAAAAAGCCACATGGCATACCATTTTGGAAACAAGACCCCTTGAGGAACGTAACAAGGAATTAAGTGAGCCTTAATACCCCACATGTGTTTCACGACTTTTGCATATGTAAAAAAATAAAATAAAATTTCACTAAAATGTGTGTTTCCCCCCCAAATTTCACATATTTGCAAGGGTTAATAGCAGAAAATACCCCGCAAAATTTGTAACCCCATCTCTTCTGAGTATGGAGGTACCCCATAAGTTGACCTGAAGTGCACTATGGGCGAACTACAATGCTCAGAAGAGAAGGAGTCATATTTGGCTTTTTGAGAGCAAATTTTGCTCGGGGGCATGTCCCATATAGGAAGCCCCTATGGTGCCAGGACAGCAAAAAATACCCACATGGCATACCATTTTGGAAACTAGACCCCTTGAGGAACGTAACAAGGAATAAAGTGAGCCTTAATACCCCACACGGGTTTCACGACTTTTGCATACGTAAAAAAAAAAAAAAAAAAGTCATTAAAATGGGTGTTTCCCCCCAAATTTCACATTTTTGCAAGGGTTAATAGCAGAAAATACCCCCCAAAATGTTAAACCCCATCTCTTCTGAGTATGGAGGTACCCCATAAGTTGACCTGAAATGCACTACGAGCGAACTACAATGCTCAGAAGAGAAGGAGTCATATTTGGCTTTTTGAGAGCAAATTTTGCTCGGGGGGGATGTCGCATTTAGGAAGCCCCTATGGTGCCAGGACAGCAAAATAACCCCCACATGGCATACCATTTTGGAAACTAGACCCCTTGAGGAACGTAACAAGGGGTACAGTGAGCATTTACCCCCCACTGGTGTCTGTCAGATCTTTGGAACAGTGGTCTGTACAAAATTTTTAATTTGCACAGCCCACTGTTCCAAAGATCTGTCAGACACCAGTGGGGTGTAAATTCTCACTGCACCCCTCATTGCATTCCGTGAGGGGTGTAGTTTCCAAAATGGGGTCACATGTGGGTTTTTTTTTTTTTTTTGCGTTTGTAAAAACCGCTGTAACAATCAGCCACCCCTGTGCAAATCACCTCAAATGTACATGGCGCACTCTCCCTTCTGGACCTTGTTGTGCGCCCCCAGAGCCCACATATGTGGTATCTCCGTAGTCGGGAGAAATTGCATTACAAATTTTGGGGGGCTTTTTTCCCTTTTACCTCTTGTCAAAATGAAAAGTATAGGGCAACACCAGCATGTTAGTGTAAAAAAATTATTTTTTTACACTAACATGCTGGTGTAGACCCCAACTTCACATTTTCATAAGGGGTGAAAGGAGAAAAAGCCCCCCAAAATTTGTTAGGCAATTACTCCCGAGTACGGCGATACCCCATATGTGGCCCTAAACTGTTGCCTTGAAATACAACAGGGCTCCAAAGTGAGAGCGCCATGCGCATTTGAGGCCTGAATTAGGGATTTGCATAGGGGTGGACATAGGGGTATTCTACGCCAGTGATTCCCAAACAGGGTGCCTCCAGCTGTTGCAAAACTCCCAGCATGCTTTGACAGTCAACGGCTGTCCAGCAATACTGGGAGTTGTTGTTTTGCAACAGCTGGAGGCTCCATTTTGGAAACAGTGGCGTACCAGACGTTTTTCATTTTTATTGGGGAGGGGAGGGGGGCTGTGTAGGGGTATGTGTATATGTAGTGTTTTTTACTTTTTATTTTATTTTGTGTTAGTGTAGTGTAGTGTTTTTAGGGTACAGTCACACGGGCGGGGGGTTACAGCGAGTTTGAGCTGCCGCGCAAAATTTGCTGCATCGCAAACTTGCAGCCCGATACTCACTGTAAGCCCCTGCCGATGTGAATGTACCCTGTACATTCACAGGGGGGGACCTCCAGCTGTTGCAAAACTACAACTCCCAGCATGCACAGTCTATCAGTGCATGCTGGTAGTTATAGTTTTGCAACAGCTGGAGGCACACAGGTTGGGAAACACTGAGTTAGGAAACAGACAATGTTTCCCAACCAGTGTGCTTCCAGTTGTTGCAAAACCACAACTTTCAGCATTCTCAGGCATGCTGGGAGTAGTAGTTCGGCAACATCTTTAGAGCCAGATGTTGCCGAACTACAACACCCAGCATGCTTGGAGTTGTAGTTTTGCAACATCTGGAGGACTACAGTTTGCAGACCACTAATACAGTGGTTCCCAATCTGTGCCCTTCCAGATGTTGCAAAACTACAACTCCCAGTATGCCAAAACTGTCCAGGCATGCTGGGAGTTGTAGTTCTGCAACATCTGAAGGGCCAGATGTTACAGAACTACAACTCCCAGCATGCCTGGACAGTAAGGGCATGCTGAGGATGTGTAGTTTTGCAACATCTGGAAGGGCACAGTGGTCTCCAAACTGTGGACCTCCAGATGTTGCAAAACTGCAACTCCCAGCATGCCCAGACGCCAAGGGCTGTCTGGGCATGCTGGGAGTTGTAGTTTACAGGGTCCCATTACAGCAATGCATGTCGCTTTACGGCGACGTGCATTGCTGTAAAGGGCCCGACCGCGGCTGAAGTTCAACTCATCTGTCGCCGCCGCCGCCGTCTTCATCATCTGGATCCGGGTCTTCAGGGACGAGGTAAGTACTGGGGCCGGTCCCCAGCACTCCCCCGTCCCCCGCCGCGTCCTCTGGTCTTCCTCCCGTCCTCTCCGGACTTTCAGGGGCCGGGCAGGACGGGAGGAAGTAACCGCCCCCCTTCCTGCGATTGGTCGGTTAACTAACCGACGGATCGCCGGGTATAGGAGGAGGGGGCAGGCTTTCCACCTCGCTCCTATACATTAGCATGGTCCTGGCTGTCTGTGACAGCCGGGATCATGCGAAATTACCGGGCGGTCGGGTCCCAGAGACCCGATCAGCCCGGTATCGCCGCAGATCGCAAGGGCGATTTCCCTTGCGATTTGCGGCGATCGCCGACATGGGGGGCCTACATGGCCCCCCTCGGCGTTTGCCCTGGATGCCTGCTGAAGGATTTCAGCAGGCATCCGGTTCCGATCTCTGCCCGATGCGCGGCAGAGACCGGAAAACGCCAGGGCGTATGGATACGCCCTGGGTCCTTAAGGCCCAGGGTGTGAGGGCGTATCCATACGCCCTGAGTCCTTAAGAGGTTAAAGGGGTACTCCAGCTGCGGGCCCCCTCGATCAGACATTGTATCCTCTATCCTCTGAATTGGGGATAAAAGCTTAGATCCCAGAATATCCCTTTAAGTTAATACAACTTTTTTAGCCTTTCCTTTTTTATAATTTAGCAAAGATTTTTAATATTCTGTTTTCTCTTTGTTATTATGGGGTATCAAGTGCAGAATGATGGAGGAAATCTTGATTGTTTTTTTCTTTAGCACAAGATTGCCACATAAAATGTGAAAAAAATCTAAAGGCTTTCCAAATGCTCTGTATACTGCATTTTTTACATACAGGCTAGGAGACATTGTTTTGTCTATATATTTTTTTCATGTTTCCTTTAAAGGAGTATTCTGGTGCAGAGTATTCCTGCTCCGTCCTGCCCGGGCTGCAAAAAAATGAATATAAACCATCTCTCACCTTCCCGGGTACCCGCGGAGCGCCACTACAGCTGATCGGTCCTCCGGTCCATCTTCTTCATACTTCCGTGTGTAATGAAGCGTCACATGGCGCTCAGCCTATCGCCGGACCGATCAGCTGTAGTGGCGCTCTGCGGGAACACCGGAAAGTTTATTTTCATTTTTTTGCAGCCCGGGCAGGACACCAGAGTACTCCTTTAATGCTATTTATTTTATTGGGGGTTTCACAGGGTCTGCCCAGTGGATGGGGGTCTTTGGTCCCTTATTTGTATGTGTGTGTGTGTGTGTGTGTGTATGTGTGTGTGTGTGTGTGTGTGTGTGTGGGGGGGGGGGTAATATTCATTTCTTTTATACTTTGTGGTGCTTTTAATTGTCTTTAATACAGTTCCTGTATGTGGCTTAATATCATCTTACTGTTTTATTCTTTCATTTTTTTTTGTATTGTATTGTCTATAATTTAGATGTTTTGCATGTTGACTTTGGTTTTAGCATACTGTCTTTTCCTTCATGTTGACGAGCGCTCAAAAACATTGTACCCTTCTCTTTATTAATCTGTCCCAAATTTACACATTCTACAGCCTGCTGATCCTATGGTGGCTGTCTGCCTGCACCATGCTTGACTGGAGGGACGTTAGACCCGCCCCCTTTCCATTAAACTTTGACCAACCATCTCTCTTTCCACCACCCACCATTATTTCCATAAAAAAATGACACATGATGTGGTGAAAAAGGGGCCGGTCAGGCCATTTATTAACAGTATTTACATAAATTTACATAACCAAACATTACTTCCAAAATTTTCCTCAACTTAGGCACTAACTATTTTACCCCTGGCCGCATTCACCTGACCCAGGGGCACCCACAAGTGTTAGTGCCTGCTCCCAACAACTCCTGGGGCCACGACACACCACCAGGAGGCCCATCCAGCTGTGTACCCACCAGCTGTCAACACCATTCCTTTAACCAAACACTGTAATTGTCCTCCATTAATCCCAACAAGGATCCCTTTTAGCCGCCACAGAATGGAAGTGTGACACCTCACCGACTTCCATCCCTCCACTCCTGAAGGGCATTCTCCACTCCCTCCTGCAAGGCCAAGTCCCACAAGTCAATGCCAATGGCATTCAAATGTATTCCATCCCTATGGAGGAACAACAAATTACCTAACCCCAAGGCCGTAGCCTGGGGTATAATACACCTCTAAATAGTACCCCCTAAAACATAGCTTTTATTGTATATCCAGATAAAATGAGAATTTATTTAGTTTTTAATTTTTAAACCCAGTGAAATCAATATTAAAACTGAATGTCAGGTAGGTTAGTGTCTGTGGAATCTGAGCAACATTGCTCCACTATAAGGGGTTCTGCAGCAACCCAATATGCCTACTCTGACATTGACTAAAAACTAGATTGCCGCCTCTACATGTTTCGCCGTCCCCACGGCGTTCTCAAGAGGCAAACCAGTGGCAACAACACTACAAAATGGCGGCAGGGGCTATTTATAGACAATGCCCCAAACATCATCAATTGGCGACAGCGTCCTGTAACCTATCATATGCGCCCTTAGATTGCTCCAATCTCTCTCGAGGATCCACAATCATATCCTAGGTCATATCCTCTAGGATCACCAATGGGAATACTAAACATGTACTGACCTCATCTCCCTACGTCCTTCGGGAGCGCTACGTCATACTGTGGAGCCTGCCGTTTAACATCGTACCGCGCTTGCGCACTGGGGTTTACTCAACATCGCAATTGTCTATCTCCCGCAGGTTAACCGGCGCATGCGCCCGCACTTACATTTAGTATCGCTACAGCTCTCATTAGTGCGCATGCCCACACACTTATACAATGATTCAGAAGCCTATTCTAATTGCGCTTGCGTGGGAAGATATAGTCAAAACCAAGGTTTTAATATATATATATTTTAAAGAGAGTAGTATACGGTTCTTCATATGTATTCTGTATCAATTATTACCTATCAAAGTATATGAAAATAGTGCATAAATGTGTAAAACACTCAAATGTAATGCATCAATATAATATATATATGAAAAATACCCCAAATTTACTAATATCATATAATATACAATAAAAATAATGTGATACACATCCAACAATTAAACAAAAATAAACAAAATCCATTGTGAGTAAATAAGATAAAATAAAATAAAAGTGTAATAACATAACATACAATTGATACAGTAATACCAAATCCTGTATCCCAAAGTAAAGAAGAATTGAACAACCTACCCTAACTAATCCTAGATGTGTTCACCGGCAGGTAAGTATTTGTTTGGAACATTTGACGGTCACACCGACCAAGTGATGGCAATAATGCGGAGGCATTGGCATCTACTTACACGGGATCAAGACCTGGCTCAGGTTATTGGAAAATCTCCCAGCATTACATTTAGGAAAGGCCCCAGTATTAAAGATCAATTAGTCCATAGTCATCTGGCAACTGGAGGTAGAAAAGAGTGCTGGTTGAGAAATACCACTACTGGTTGTTATCCTTGTGGGCATTGCAGCTTTTGTCAACAGATAAACAAGACCAAAACAGTGAGGAATCCTGTGGATGGATGCCACTATGAGATTAGACAGTTTATCAACTGCAGCTCTCACAATATTATCTATATTGCTCAATGCCCTTGTCCTAAGTGGTACGTGGGCAAAACTACACAAGAATTTCGTAAACGCATTTCTCAGCATCTCAGTTCTATCAGAACAGAGAAGGACACACCAATCTCGAGACATATGAGAGCGGTACATGGAGGACGGATCAGAGAATTACGATTCATAGGACTCAGTCAACTGAAATTGGGCCCACGGAAAGGTGACATTGATAACCTTCTCCTACGTGAAGAAGCCAAATGGATTTGGAGGCTCCATAGTCAGGCACCCAATGGCCTGAACGAAGGATTTTCGTATGCAGCATTTCTTTAAGATCTTACAATCCACTAACCTAATTATAATATTTTTAGTTTTCCCAGTGTTGTTTTTAACACACAAATAGGTGGCGGATTATTGTTTAACGGACATGAGTAGAGCCAATTAAGGGAAGTTCACCCTGGTTAGATTGACATTTTTTGCCCTTCAGTTCTTTATGTGTTTTTTCATATTTACTGACCCCCCCTTGGGATATGATTAATTGTTTAATTTTTTGATTAAATCTACATATACTGTGGAGTTTCTGGTGTTAATGTTCATCTGCTATGCAGAATATGACACTGATTATGCATTCATTAAAAAACAAATACTTACCTGCCGGTGAACACATCTAGGATTAGTTAGGGTAGGTTGTTCAATTCTTCTTTACTTTGGGATACAGGATTTGGTATTACTGTATCAATTGTATGTTATGTTATTACACTTTTATTTTATTTTATCTTATTTACTCACAATGGATTTTGTTTATTTTTGTTTAATTGTTGGATGTGTATCACATTATTTTTATTGTATATTATATGATATTAGTAAATTTGGGGTATTTTTCATATATATATTATATTGATGCATTACATTTGAGTGTTTTACACATTTATGCACTATTTTCATATACTTTGATAGGTAATAATTGATACAGAATACATATGAAGAACCGTATACTACTCTCTTTAAAATATATATATATTAAAACCTTGGTTTTGACTATATCTTCCCACGCAAGCGCAATTAGAATAGGCTTCTGAATCATTGTATAAGTGTGTGGGCATGCGCACTAATGAGAGCTGTAGCGATACTAAATGTAAGTGCGGGCGCATGCGCCGGTTAACCTGCGGGAGATAGACAATTGCGATGTTGAGTAAACCCCAGTGCGCAAGCGCGGTACGATGTTAAACGGCAGGCTCCACAGTATGACGTAGCGCTCCCGAAGGACGTAGGGAGATGAGGTCAGTACATGTTTAGTATTCCCATTGGTGATCCTAGAGGATATGACCTAGGATATGATTGTGGATCCTCGAGAGAGATTGGAGCAATCTAAGGGCGCATATGATAGGTTACAGGACGCTGTCGCCAATTGATGATGTTTGGGGCATTGTCTATAAATAGCCCCTGCCGCCATTTTGTAGTGTTGTTGCCACTGGTTTGCCTCTTGAGAACGCCGTGGGGACGGCGAAACATGTAGAGGCGGCAATCTAGTTTTTAGTCAATGTCAGAGTAGGCATATTGGGTTGCTGCAGAACCCCTTATAGTGGAGCAATGTTGCTCAGATTCCACAGACACTAACCTACCTGACATTCAGTTTTAATATTGATTTCACTGGGTTTAAAAATTAAAAACTAAATAAATTCTCATTTTATCTGGATATACAATAAAAGCTATGTTTTAGGGGGTACTATTTAGAGGTGTATTATACCCCAGGCTACGGCCTTGGGGTTAGGTAATTTGTTGGTCTCTTGGCCTCTTTAGTCCCCTTTTGGTCTAATTTGATTTTTTTATCCCTATGGAGGAACTCCCCAGGCTCCCCCTTTAACTCACGGTGTCTATCAACATTCCGGTGCACAAAACGGCCCACCTCCTTATTCGCCTCCACTCTTACCTTATTAATACGAGACACCGACCTCGCAAAATGCCAAACCCTCCGAGCCACCATGTCCGACCAAACTAATGCAATCCCCGGAAAAGTAGAAGGCGCAAAAAATCTAATTTAATGTCTCTAATAAGCGCCCTAGAAGGACGAACTCCCAAATCGTTACCCCCCCAGGTGTACCACCAGCATGTCCGGGGGGCGATCTCCATATCATACCACCAACGCCAATCCACCGCAACACCGCAAGAGACCTGCTGAACCCCTACTGCCTACCATCACGCCGAACATCCGCTCGAACTGAACCCCACCGGACATACGAATGGCCCACTATCCACACTAAACAAGGGGTCCGACCTGCAAAACACAAGAAAAGAAAAACAACCCATGAATGATCTGAACAGAAGAAACACTCAAACAGACAACCATCCCCCCCATATTACAACAGATGAGGGCGAACATACAATCGATACCTGTTAGACTCCCAACGACCAATAGGTTTCAACTGATCTTCCCCCACCCCCCCCCCCCAACGTGCCACCTCCGTAGCAGCCCAAATGCAAAAAGAATGCAAACTGTACAGGCCAGGAACCAACCCTTTAGCCACCAAACTCCTCCATACCATCCACGTGCACCAACAACGGCACAGGACCAAAAGGGCGGCATGCCAGAAAATCCTTCAAGTAGTGAACTGGACAGACTAAGGACCCACCCAATTCGCCCAACACAACCCAACGCCAACTCTGATATCCTAAAAGCCCCCAAAAAAGGCCAAGGAAAACGCTAATCGAAACAACCTAACCTCATAGTCGTCCCGTCACTCAAACCCCACCCGCTCAGCCAAATATACTAGTAACTCAAATGTGACCAGGCGGCGATGATCCGCTCGAGAGCCCATGCCCCGCCTATAGCCCCTCAAGGCCCTCCTAATGAAATTGTGTTTAGTGGCAGCCGCCAACCCTCTTAATTCAAACCAAAAACCCAATGCCACCATTCAGCGAGTAACCCCGGAAACCGACACCCCGTGCTCATACAACCGCCCCACAAAGTTCACCTCCCCATCCTCCTGCACAGCCAACAACACATTCTCCCATTCACACCAAACCTTAGTATATGACTGTCAAGTAGTGACATCGACAGAATGCCGGATCAACTCTGCCGCTGATCCCAGACCACGCTCCACAGCTCCAAGGGGCAAGGAATCACGCATCGCTCCGCCTCTGGTGCCAACGCGCGAAACCTGTCCCACTGTAAGCGAGAAAGAGATTCAGCGACAGAGTTCAACACCCCTGGCACATGCACAGCAACAAAATGAGAATTAAGAACAAGACCCCTCTACACCAACCTACGCAGAAAACGCAGCTCCGGCAGAGAGCAGCACGACTGATGGTTAATGGCCTCCACCACCCCCATATTGTCACACCAAAATCTGACCCTCCTATCCCGCAACCTGTCCTCCCAAATCTCCGTGGCCAGAACTATCGGAAACAGCTCCAGTAAAACTAAATTCGACAGCAACCCAGCCGCACGCCAAGACTCAGGCCACTCCCCAGCACACCACTGCCCATGAAAGTAGGCCCCAAAACCCACTGAACACGAGGCATCGGTGAACAATTCCAGCTCCCTATCATCCATCCAAGGTAACAACCACTGCGACCTCCCATTATACAAAGGCAAAAATGACTCCCAAACCACCAAGTCGTCCCGAACTTCCGCATTCAAGCGCACATAGTGATGGGGAACTAACACCCCCGCTGTGGCCAACCCCAACCGCCTGCAAAAAACCCTCCCCATAGGCATAATGCGACAGGCAACGTTCAATTTGCCAAACAACGATTGCACCTCCTGCAACTTTGCTTTCCTGACCCGGTGAAATCTCGCCACATTCTCCATCAAATCCAACAGCTTATCCTCCGGAAGGCGCCACTCCATCTGGTCTTAATCAATAATAATACCCAAAAATTTTACCACAGTCGCTGGTCCCTCGGTCTTGTCAGGCGCAAAAGGAACACCAAAACGTTGAGCCACCGCCTCCATAGTATGCAAGAGGACCAAGCACATCGCCGATCCCGGCGGACCTACAAACAAGAAATCATCAAGGTAATAGAGCACAGATGACCAGCCCAGCTCCTGCTTCACCACCCATTCCACAAAGCAACTAAACACATCAAAATACGCACAGGAAATTGAACAACCCATAGATAAACAACAGTCCACATAGTACGAACCCTGCCAACAAATCCAGACAACTGGGAACTCTCCGGATGAACCGGCAACTAACGAAAAGCTGACTCCACATCAGTTTTGGCCATTAAAGCGCCCTGACCAAACTTCTGCACCCACTTGACCGCAGCGTCAAAAGACATATAAGTCACAAAGCACGCCCCATCAGCAATCCCATCATTCACCAACGATCCAGCCTGATGCGAGAGATGATGGAAAAGCCTAAATTTCCCTGGCTCCTTCTTCGGAACCACCCCCAACGGGGAGACCACCAAATCCAACAACGGAGGGTCCCGAAACGGACCTGCCATATGGCCCAGCTCTACCTCCTTAGCCAACTTGTCCGACACAACCTGTGGAAACCGATAAGCAGACAACAAATTCCAAACCTGCAACCCAGACATAACTGCCAAACTAGGAATCCGAAAACCTTCCAAAAAACCTGCCAACAACAACTCAGCTCCCGCCCTGTTTGTGTACTGGCCGAGAAACCACCACATCTCGTCCACCTTCACCGGAGTCGCTCCGGGACTGAGTAGCCTCAGCAGCGCATTCCTTTGCCCTGC
Source organism: Hyla sarda (assembly GCF_029499605.1). Lineage (NCBI taxonomy): Eukaryota > Metazoa > Chordata > Amphibia > Anura > Hylidae > Hyla > Hyla sarda. Next base: position 100,904,502 of record NC_079197.1, on the reverse strand, counting down.
TTGAAGCACTTGGTATAACTGTGAGCTCCCCCACAGCCGGAGCACTCATGTTTAAAGCGGCAGTCAGCCGCAAATCTGCACTGGCCCTCATTAAACTGCCAGCAGCAGCCCCTCCGCATCCCAGCTGGCTGCCCTGCTGCGTTAGCTCCAACGGCTGACCCTGAAAAGTGCTGCACCATTTGTTTGGATGGATAAATTATGGGACCCTGATCAGGTTTCTTGGGAGCTGGCACCCGAATTTTTCTCATGTTCCAAGCTAAGTAGTGCTGCAAATCTTTTTGTATCTATCTATCTATCTATCTATCTATCTATCTTTCTATATATATTTGGTTTTACAAAACTTCATTTCCAGTGAATAAATACATTTCAAGGGCAGTATGGGCATTGTAGTGCAGGCTAGCTGGGAGTAGAAGTCCCTTGATAGCAAAAAATATTGATGTCAGGTGGCAGAATGGTCTTGCTAACCTGGTAAGCCTGTGAGCCCAACAATCTTTTATCAAATGTGTTGTACCCATAATGTCAGATGAAGAAATAAGAAATCCAGACACCTGTGTAACTTGAAACCAACATAGAACTTTACTAAACTTTCTGTGCAGATACCGTCTCTTTATCACAGGGTTGTAGGTTACAGGTTTCGAGCAGATGAGTGAGGAGTTGGTAGGTGACGCTAGTGGTAATGCAGTTGTAGATAGGATGCAGTCCAAATAGATTCTCTCGACTGTGAAAGGCAATACTCTATGTGCAGGGAATACACTGCAGAACCTTCTCTGACGTGTTAGCCATGCAGCATTAACTCCGACCATAGGTCAGCAAGACCCCTTTCTTTCTGGAAGCTTCTACACAAATGAGCTGCTTAGGGTTTATGGGGGTGATGTATCAAAACCTGCCCAGAGAAAAAGTTTCTGAGTTGCCCAATCAGATCACTTCTTTCATTTTTGAAAAGGCCTTTGAAAAAGGATAGAAGCGATCTGATTGGTTGCTATGGGCAACTCATCAACGTTTCCTCTAAACAGGTTTTGATGTCTCTCTTTTTAAAGTCACATTATAGCATGATAACACATCAAATGGTCAAGACAGTGAGAAATGCAAAAGTTCCCTCAAGGATCGAACATACAACCACAAGGGTACATAGGTATGTTCAACAATGAGAATAACAATATGAACAACAGTATAATGGGACACAAAGTCATCTTCTTCTAGGTGAAACAGTCATACCATAGGAAAGTATAAAGAACAGAATAAGACTGTGGAAATAAAAAACAAACAAGGTCAAATGGGGGGGGGGGTGCTCTACCTCCACACCACTCCCACCTACATAATAGTATAACCATATACAGAAAAATAATCAAGAATTAGTCCTCGAGATCTTGGAACCCGAATTGCACAATCTTATAGTAAGAGATCATATGTTCTGTCATGTGATCATGATAGTATATAGAAGTCAGAGATACATAAAAAAAAACTTAATAGAAGTAATTAGTAAAGTTGTGAAGAGTTGTCTGTACAGCTTCTATGTGCTGCCTTACATGCTTTGTTGGCTGATGTACATACAGAGCTGTACCTTGGTACATCATGGATATGATAGAGTATTCCACAAGTGTATTTTTTGTGTGTGAATCTGACTGAAAATAAATTTTGCCATAATAAATTTGCCTCCATATGAAATACATAGGTACAGTACATCCCCTGTGCTGTAATACAGCCATATGCATGGCTTTTACTTAATTATTTAATGTTTGTCTATATGATTGTCACTTAATTTTTACTAAATTACACTATTATATTTCTGAAACAATTGTGGTGACCCCTAGTTGTGGGGTGACCAAGGGGACTTGAAGGGGTTAGGTGGATAGGGCAGATGTTATTAACCCCTAATGTTCGTGACGCCAGAGTAGTTTTTGGGGATCGGTAACCCCCCAAACGATATTTACGTTATCCCAAGGTAGGCAGGACAAGAAAAGTCCACGACCAGGTTATGGTTAACGGAGGCTTTACTGAGGTCAGACAGTTGTTATAGTCTTTACAGCTGAGCCAGAATCCCAGAGAGTCAATCAGTAACACGTAAAGGGCCCTGCAGCTTGCTTGGGGTTGCAATACTTTTGGATCAGACTTCCATGCAGCCACTCTGACTATAATTGACTTGACTGGTAACCTGACTTGGTTGTAGGTAGAGACGGTAGACATAGATAGCTGGACTAGTATGCAGACTTGAGGCCTCCATGTGTACTGCATGCTGGATCTGAGGTCTGCGCTTGGCTGTGTCTGGTGTAAGAGCTAAGAGCTCTTAGCTAAGAAAGCGATTGTAAAGGCTCCCCCTCTTATAAAGGGGGGCTGAGCCAGAAGCCCATAGGTCAAGCTGCAGGCCATGTGTTTAACTGGTGCTCTCTGGGTAACATTTGATAATATACTATGTGATAACTCCTAAGGTCCTTTAGACTTTTACATTGGTCCTCCAAAGGTCCTTTAGACTTTTACATTGGTCCTCCAAAGGTCCTTTAGACTTTTACATTGGTCCTCCAAAGGTCCTTTATACTTTATATACACATAATGCATAACCTTGTACTGGCCAGACACAGTAACACTAACTTCATTATGGAGGAGACACTGCAGGAGAGCCCCCAGGACACTGAGGGACTCAACCTGACAGGGCCTAAGTGTAGTACAGGACTATGTTCTGTACTGGGACATTACAAGCCCCCTTACTTAACATAAGTCACCCTCGACGATGGGTTCTGTCAGGATTGAGGGACGAAGCGGCCTTGGGGCCGGATGCAGTCCTGGGGCATTGCCATTAATGTCCAGTTCCAGGCTGTTTGGTTTTTGATTTGGAAAACTGACAACATAAGAGTCTCTGTATAATTGTCCATAATGTCCATACATGCTCTGCTTTTTGTTGCTCAACTGAGAACAGGATTAACCCCTTAGCACAAATGGACGTTTATAAATATCCATATGCGCGTTCCCAGATATGAGGGAGGTGGGCGTGCTTCATACCCGGTGGGTCCCGGTTGCTATAAGCAACCGGGACCCACGCTAATGCTGGACATCACCGATCGGGCTGATGTCTGGCATTAACTCTTTAGACGTGGCAATCAAAGTTGATTGCCGCATCTAAAAGTGAAAGTAAAAGCATCCCGGCTACTCAGTCGGGCTGATCGGGACCATCGCGATAAAATCACGATGTCCCGATCAGCTAGGACGCAGCAGGAGGGTGGCTTACCTGCCTCCTGCACGTCCGATCGTCGATTGATTGCTCAAAGCCTGAAATCCAGGCTTGAGCAATCAACCGCCGATAGCACAGATCAATGCAAAGCTGTGGCTTTGCAGGGATCTGTGTAAAAGATCAGTGTGTGCAATGTTATATCCTCCAATGGGAGCTATAACACTGCAAAAAAAAAAAAGGCAAAAAAAGTTAATAAACATCATTTAACCCTTTCCCTAATAAAAGTTTAAATCACCCCCCTTTTCCCATGAAAAAAACCTGTGTAAATAAAAATAAACATGTGGTATCGCCGCGTGCGTAAATGTCCAAACTATCAAAATATATCGTTAATTAAACCGCATGCTCAATGGCGTACACGCAAAAAAATTCCAAAGTCCAAAATAGTGTATTTTTGGTCACTTTTTATACCATAAAAAAATGAATAAAAAGTGATCAAAAAGTCCAATTAAAACAAAATGGTACCGATAAAAACTTCAGTTCATGGCGCAAAAAATGAGTCCTCATACCGCCCCGTACGTGGAAAAATAAAAACGTTATAGGGGTCAGAAGACGACAATTTTAAACGTTCAAATTTTCCTGCATGTAGTTATGATTTTTTTCAGAAGTAATACAAAATCAAACCTATATAAGTAGGGTATCATTTTAACCGTATAGACCGACAGAATGAAGATAAGGTGTCATTTTTACCGAAAGATGTACTGCATACAAACGGAAGCCAAAAGTTACAAAATGGCATTTTTTCTTCCATTTTGACGCACAATTATTTTTTTTTTCCCGCTTCGCTTTAGATTTTGGGTAAAATGACTGATGTCATTACAAAGTAGAATTGGTGGCACAAAAAATAAGCCATCATATGGATTATTAGGTGCAAAATGTGTTATTATTTTCAGAAGGTGATGAGGAAAAAACGAAAATGCAAAAACTGAAAAACTCTGCGTCCTTATCCTCTTAAGGACGCAGGGCGTATGGATACGCCCTGCATTCCGAGTCCTTAAGGACGCAGGGCGTATCCATACGCCCGTGAGAATTCCGGTCCCCACCGCTAGCCGGTTGGGGACCGGAGCCGGATGCCTGCTGAAATCATTCAGCAGGCATCCCGGCATATCGCCCAGGGGGGTCATTATGCCCCCCCATGTCGGCGATGACTGCAGATCGCTGGACAATTCAGTCCAGCGATCTGCGGCGATTCCTGGTCAATCGGTTCTCCAGTGACCCAGTGACCCGGAATTACTGGCTGATCGGGGCCGTCTCTGACGGCCCTGAACAGCCAGAGCCTGCAGGGGTGAGGTGGCACTGGTGCCACCTCACGACTGCCTTGATTCGTTGGCCGGATTACCGGCCGACCAATCAGGGCACCTGCTGCAGGTGTCACTCCCGCACCCGCTCCGCCCCTCTTCCGAAGGACGTGAGCGGGTGCGGGAAGACGACCCCGGGTGCTGGGGACCCCGATCCCCGGCGTCCATGTTGGGATCGGGGCCCCAGGAGCGACGGCGGCGGCGAGGGACAGTCCTGCGATGGAGCAGCAGCAGGAGGTGAGTTACAGCCTCCTGCTGTTGCTTAGCAACAGCTCCCAGCATGCAAAAAGGGCATGCTGGGAGCTGTAGTTATGCAACAGCAGGAGGCAGACCACCACAACTCCCAGCATTCCCTTATGGGCATGCTGGGACTTATGGTTTTGCAACAGCTGGAGGCACATTTTTTCTATGGAAAAGTGTACCTTCAGCTGTTGTATAACTACAACTCCCAGCTTGCACAAACAGCTAAAGTGCATGCTGGGAGTTGTCATGCCTAGTCTTTCTCTTATTTTATCATGTCTGCCGTTTATCTGACATCCGGTTTATGAACTGTTTGTTAGTTCACTATATTCTGCTCTGTTTGTGAGTTTATATTCTGCCTAGTATTTGTATTCTGTCTGGTATATCTGGTTGTCTAGTTGCTTTCCGTTTCTGGCCTGTGCCCGATTATGTATATTATGTATTTTTACGCCACTGCACTTTAGTGCAGGAAGGGATCGGCGCCCAGTTGTCGATCCATCGTTTAGGATGGATGGTTAAGTAGGCAGGGAGAGATTTTTTAGGGTCATTTTAGGGCTCACTCTCCCTGTCCCCTGGTCGGTCATGACAGAATGTATGTAACCGTCAGCTACTGATATGCCATAGGCCTCAAATGCAAACAGACCTCTATGACTAGTGTTGCTCGCGAATATTCGCAATTCGAATATTATTCGCGAATATCGCATATTCGCGAATTCGTGAATTTCGCGAATATAGCGCTATATATTCGTAATTACGAATTTTCATTTTTTTTTTTCTTCACAGTACACATCACAGTGATCATCCCTCTCTTCTTCCAGCTTGTGTGGTGTAAAGAAGGCTGTAATACTACTGTGTGAGACTGGCGTGCGAAAATTCGCATATACGAAAATTAGTGTATGCTAATTTTCGCATATGTGAATTTTCGAGTATGCGAATTTCCGATATGCTAATTTTCACATATGTTAATTTTCGCATACGCGAATTTCGCATATGCGAAAATAAAACGAGAATATGACGAATATGCGAATATTCGCGAATATTCGTCCATATATTCGCGAATATTCGCGAATTCGAATATGGCCTATGCCGCTCAACACTATCTATGACTTCTGAGCCTTGTTGTGCACCCGCCCAGCATGTTACCCCCATATGTGGATGTATTTCCATAGTCAAGAGAAAAAGCCCTCCAAATTTTGTAACCCAATTTCTCCCATTACCCCTTGTGAAAATGTTAAAAATTGGGTAACCCCAGCATTTTAGTGTAAAAAAATAAAATGTTTCAATTTACGGCCCACTGTATAAAAAACCTGTGGGGTGTAAGTACTCACTGTACCCCTTATTACCTTCCTTGAGGGGTGTAATTTCAAAATTGTGCTCACTTGCTGTTTTTTTTTTCTAGATTTTATGTCAGAACCTCAACCATTGCAGTTCAAAGCACCACTTTAGGCCTCAAATCTCATTGGTGCTGTCTCACTCCTAAGCCCTATTTTGCACCCACATAGTGCTTTTCCACGTTATATGGAGTATTTCCTTATTCTGGAGAAATTGGATTACAAATTTGGTAGAGATTTTTTTCTCTTACTACTTGTGAAACTAAAAATTTTTTGGTTAATACCAGCAATTCAGTGTTAAAAATCAATTCTTTCACTTTTCCGGCCCACAGTTCAAAAAACATGTGATGTGTAAGGTGTAAGTACTCACTATAACCCTTGTTACGTTCCTTGAGGGGTGTAGTTTCTAAAATGGTGTCACATGTGTGGGGTTACTGCTGTTCTTGCACAATGGGGGCTTTGTAAACGCACATGGCCCCCCACTTCAATTCCAATAAACTTTTCACTCCAAAAGCCCAGTGGCACTCCTTCTATTCTGAGCATTGCAATACGCCTGTAGAGAACTTTACATCCAAATATGGGGCATCTTCTTTCTCAGGAGACATTGCACTACAAATTTTGGAGGCCTTTTACCCTATTACCCCATGTGAAAATGACATTTGGGGTAACACTATCAATATAGTGCAAAAAATCTAATTTTTTCACTTTTATGGCCAATGGTTCAAAAAACCTGTGAGGTGTAAGTACTCACTGTAACCCTTGTTATGTTCCTGGAGGGGTCTAGTTTCCAAAATGATGTCACATGTGGGGGGTTTCTGCTGTTCTGGCTCAATGGGAGGTTTGTAAATGTGCATGGCCCCGACTTCAATTCCAGCAAAATTCTCTCTCAAAAAATCCAATGGCGCACCTTCTGTTCTGAGACCTGTAGTGCACCAGCAGAGCACTTAACGTCCACATATGGGGCATTTTCTTAATCGGGAGAAACTGGGCTTCAGATTTTTGGGTCCATTTTCTCAAATTACATCATGTGAAAATGAAAAATTTGGAGTAACACCATCATTTTAGTGTTAAAAATTAAATTTTTCATTTTACTGCCCACTGTTCAAAAAACCTGTGAGGTGTAAGTACTCACTGTAACCCTTGTTAAGTTCCTGGAGGGGTCTAGTTTCCAAAATCGTGTCACATGTGGGGGGTTTCTGCTGTTCTAGCACCATGGGAGGTTTGTAAATGCACATGGCCCCTGACTTCAATTTCAGCAAAATTCTCTCTTCAAAAGTCCAATGGTGCTCCTTCTGTTCTGAGACCTGTAGTGCGCTAGCAGAGCAATTAACGTCCACATATGGGGCGTTTTCTTAATCGGGAGAAATTGGGCTTCAAATTTTGGGGTCCATTTTCTCCTATTACCCCATGTGAAAATTTGGGTTAACACCATCATTTTAGTGTTAAAAATCAAATTTTCCATTTTCACGTTCAAATTCAACGCAAAGTCGTCAAACACCTGTGAGGTGTTATGCTTGTTATGCCCCTTGTTATGCTCCTTGAGGAGTGTAGTTTCCATAATAGTATGCCATTTGTTTTTGTTTTTTTGCTGTTCTGGCACCATGGGGGCTTCCTAAATGTAACATGGCCCCAAACAACCATGACAGCAAAATTTGTTTTAAAAAATCACACAGTTGCTCTTTCCCTCTTGAGCCATGTTGTGAGCCCACAGACCACTTGATGTCAACATATGAGGCATTTCCATACTCGAGAGAAATTGGGCTACAAGTATTGGGGGGCTTTATCTCCTTATACCACTTTTAAAAATGGAAAAAATGGGGCTACAAGAACATGTTAGTGTAAAAAATGCAGATTTTGATTTTTCTCCTCCACTTTGCTGCTATTCTTGTGAAACACCTAAAGGGTTAGTTTCTATAACGGGGTAATTTATGGGGTATTTCTCACAGAAAGGAAAAATTCAGATTTTGAAATTTTCTTGAAAATTTTGAAAATTGCTGCTATACTTTGAAGCCCTCTAATGTCTTCAAAAAGTAAAAACATGTCAACTTTATGATGCCAACATAAAGTAGACATATTGTGTTTGTGAATCAATATATAATTTATCAATTTTCCTTACAAGCAGAGAGTTTCAAAGTTAGAAAATGCAACATTTTCTAAGTTTTCATGAAATTTTGGGATTTTTCATCAAGAAAGGATGCAAGTAACGAATATGTCACGAAAATACAATCTCAGAATCAGAATAAAAGGTAAAAGCATAAAGTGACAGTGGTCAGAATTGCAAAAAAGGGTCCTTAAGGTAAAAATGAGCTGAGTCCCTAAGGGGTTAAGGATTTTTTAAGGGTTAAGGGTTATTCAAATTTTCCCTATGAATTATAAACCATGTTCATGTTTTATATCCATACCACATGTAGATTGGTTTCACTGCTATATATTCTCTTCCTTTAATGATCATGAAGAATTTCATTCTAGTTTTACCACTTCATTTGAAATACGCGTATATCTATTGATATCAGAATACACATTAGTTCCTTTGCATTTGCACTTTATCCCATACACCCATTGTAAAAAAAAACCTTTGCTGTATTTGTCATAACCCCAGCCTTTTTTTTCTGGGTTTTCCTTCCCTCCTTACCCTATGCCATTCTCTGACTCCTTTTTCCTCTCTTTCGATCAGACAGCTTATAGATAGCACAGTATATAAGAACCATATTTACAGTGGGGATCAAAAGTTTGGGCACCCCAGGTAAAAATTTGTATTAATGTGCATAAAGAATCCAAGGAAAGATGGAAAAATCTCAAAAAGGCATCAAATTACAGATTAGACATTCTTATAATATGTCAACAAAAGTTAGATTTCATTTCCATCATTTACACTTTCAAAATAACAGAAAACAAAAAAATTGTATCTGCAAAAGTTTGGGCACCCTGCAGATTTTATAGTATGCACTGTCCCCTTTGCAAAGCTGAGACCTGCCAGTGTCATGGATGGTTCTCAATCATCATCTGGGAAGACCAGGTGATGTCAATCTCAAAGATTTTAAATGCCCAGAATCATCTGACCTTGCCCCAACAATCAGCACCATGGGTTCTTCTAAGTCGTTGTCTAGAAATCTGAAACTGAAAATAGTTGACGCTCAGAAAACTGGAGAAGGCTACAAGAAGATAGCAAATCGTTTTCAGATGTCGATATCCTCTGTTTGGAATGTAATTAAGAAATGGCAGTCATCAGGAACAGTGGAAGTTAAAGCAAGATCTGGAAGACCAAGAAACATATCAGACAGAACAGCTCACAGGATTGTGAGAAAAACTATTCAAAACCCACGTTTGACTGCACAATCCCTCCAGAAAGATCTGGCAGACACTGGAGTTGTGGTAATCTATTCCAGTATAAAGAGATACTTGTACAAATATGGTCTTCATGGAAGAGTCATCAGAAGAAAATCTCTTCTACGTCCTCACCACAAAAATCAGCATTTGAACTTTGCAAATGAACATATAGATAAGCCTGATGCATTTTGGAAACAAGTTCTGTGGACCGATGAGGTTAAAATTAAACTTTTTGGCCAGAATGAGCAAAGGTAAGTTTGGAGAAGAAGGGGAACAGAATTTAATGAAAAGAACCTCTGTCCAACTGTTAAGCATGGGGGTGGATTAATCATGCTTTTGGTTGGATTGCAGCCAGTGGCACAGGGAACATCTCATGAGTAGAAGGAAAAATTGATTCAATAAAGTTTCTGCAAATTTTGGATGCTAACTTGATGCCATCTGTGAAAAAGCTGAAGTTAAAGAGAGGATGGCTTCTACAAATTGAGAATGATCCTAAACACACCTCCAAATCCACAGGGGATTACATCAAGAGGCGTAAACTGAAGGGTTTGCCATGGCCTTCACAATCTCCTGACCTCAACATAATTGAAAATCTATGGATAGACCTTAAAAGAGCAGTGCGTGACAGACAGCCCAGAAATCTCAAAGAACTGGAAGAATTGTGTAAGGAAGAATGGGCAAAGATACCTCAAACAAGAATTGAAAGACTCTTGGCTGGCTACAAAAAGTGTTTACAAGCTGTTATACTTGCCAAAGGGGGCAGTACAAGATATTAACTCTGCAGGGTGCTCAAACTTTTGCAGACGCCATTTTTTTGTTTTCTGTTATTTTGAAAGTTTAAATGATGGAAATAAAATCTAACTTTTGTTGACATATTTTAAGAATGTCTAATCTGTAATTTGATGCATTTTGGAGATTTTTCCATCTTTCCTTGGATTCTTTATGCACATTAATAAAATGTTTTACCTGGGGTGCCCGGACTTTTGATCCCCACTTTATCCCAGAATGCAGCTGCTGAAGAAAGGAGGAGCCTCCTTAAACGCGTCTAGACGTTCAGTTCATTGCATCCCCCATGATGATTTACTAAGGGACCTTCCCTACCAAGCTAAGTGCATACAAGAACATTATCACTATTGCATTAGCCAATTCAAAACCAGCATTTTTTTTCTTGCCCTCTGCGCGTGTGCACAACACCTTGAGACACCGCCAGCGCACATGAGCATTTCGTGCACAAGCACCGACAGGGTACATGAGGACTTCATCACAAACCCGGATACCAGGATATCGCTCCTGCTCTCAAGCGCTCGCTGAGCTGGACTGTTTGCCTAACCAGCGACTGCCCTGCATGCTGTCAAGAACAGTGCAAGCTCGAGGGCGGACATACCAACCGAGTGACTAGCCTGACGGGTGAGCAGGACATAGTACCAGGATCACAAACTGCATAGCAGCTATCATCATTAATTGATGCCCGGCAATAGAGGCATTGCATAAACTGCCACCTCTGTGATTGCACTTTATTTATTGAACTCAGAGACCCATCTTTCCACAGAATTGTGTTTTTCTTACAGGATTGAGAGATTGTTGCACTGTCACTTTCTTTCCACAGGAATATCCGTGATAAAACACTTTATCTGTAGGAAATTTTTTAGGTGGGAATCGCAAGGGCCCTGTGATACCCGCGTGTATTTTATTAGTAATAAATTCACATATTTACTTGTTGTACTCGATTAGTGGACAGATATCTCTTTTTATACCCCTCTGATTTCTGTCCACCTCTTTGTTATTCTTTCCCCTTCCTCCATTTTCCCTCTTTCCCTCTTGTTCTATACACTCAGGACTCCCTCTACTTCTTTCTGAATTATACCATCATTGTAAGTTTATCCCAAGAACTAGTATTATACCAGTTTTCCCTATAGAGAACATTGAGAACTGTACCCTTTTTTCTTATAATTTTGTACATATCACAGCACCTTGGGTATTGAGTGCTAACAGTTAACCTCTGTTCCCTACTTTCCAATGTATCTGTTGAGCTGCACAAATCCACGTATAAAAAAAATATTAGTGGGGTGAAATTGAAAAAAAACCATGCCATTTTGTAATTTTAGGAGGCTTCGGTTTCTACGCAGTGCACTTTTTCGGTAAAAATTACACCTTATCTTTATTCTGTAGATCCTTACGGTTACAAAGATATGTAGGTTTTATTTTATTTCTTTAAAGAAATGATAACTACATGCTCCAAAATTAGTATGTGCTATGTTCCACATGGCCCCGTTAACCCCTGCTGCTGGCAGGGCTGGGATTCGCATCGTGGGACGTGCCCGCATGCGAATCCCAGCCCGTCACTCACCTAGTGCTCCTTCTACCTCCTCCTCTGCCTCTCTGCTCTGGCACAATTGTCTCCGTTCCCTAGAGCGTGTACGTGCCAGAGCTCAGAGATTTAAAGGGCCAGTATGCCCACTAATTAAGTGAACACCTGTGGCTCAGTTATAAGTTCCACCACCTTCCACACTTCCCTACCGGATCTTTGTTGCCCTAGTGCCTTTGAGAAAGCGTTCCTGAGAGTTGGCTTGCCGTGTTTCTGACCCTAAGTTCTGTGACCTGACTTTGCTCCTTTGCCGCCTGCCTACTGACCTCCTACTACGTCCCTGACTACGCATCTGCGCCTCTTGCCCTGACCCTCTGCTATCCTAACCATGAGTTGCCATATCCTACCTGTGCATTGTATCAACTAAGCCGCCTGTGTGGTTGAGCTGTGCCAGGGGTAGCGACCTGGGTGCTGCCTGCCACAGCAAGACCATCTCGCTTTGTGGAAGGCTCTGGTGAAAACCAGCGGCACCTTAGACTCCGCTACCACAAGTGTTCCTGTCTAATGAACCGTGAGTATTACAGGCATTTCTGTAGGCATTTTTTCTTGTTTTTTGTTTTGCTAATGTGTGATATATTTATTATACTATCACAGGGGGTTGATAAATTTGGCTTACATAAGCAAAAACCAATAAATCACTTTTGAATACCACTTTTTTAGCACACATAAGCAAAAACCAATAAATGACTCCAGAACACCACTTTGTAACCCCACCTCCTCTCCTCTGTAAAAAATGTGATATATATATATATATATATTTATACATATAACATTTTTTAAGCCCTTTAGGACACAGGGTTTTTATTTTTGAAATTTCGTCTTTTCAGTAAAAATGACACATTCTATGTATCCTGTAGATCCATACAGTTGAAATTATATCAAACTTAGGCTTCTTTCACACTGCCATTGTGACACAACAGTGTGTCATCTGTGGGGGAACCCGGGGAGAATAGCAGGAGGAAAAATACATCATGCAACGTTTTTCCTCCCGCTACTACCGTCAAAAAAAACAGTGCCGCCCTACAGACCTCATAATAGTGAATTGCATCTGTCGGGGCCCATTGTGCCCCGTCAAAAATAACGTCTGTTCCCACCATTAACTGGTGGGCTCTTCTGACCCCTCTGATTTTTTATTTTTCCGTATACGGGGATGTATTAGGGGGTTCATTTTCTCATCACGGGAGTTGTAGTTTAGAAACAGCGAGACTCCAGCCATTGTTAAACTACAACTTATATCTTTCCCAGACCGCCAAAGGCTGTCTGGAAATAATGGGGGTTGTAGTTTAGCATCAGCTGGAGGCTCCTTCTTTGGAAACGCTGGTTTATGGGCATTTTCCCTAAGGGAGGGCACCATAAATGTACTAACCAATTTTCCGTGTTTTTTTTCTTATAATTTCACATCCCTGTATGCAGTGGACTTCTTCAGATTTGGTAGACTACGTCGATGACCAGCATTTTATTTTTTTATTATATTAATAAAATGGTTAACGAGGGCTTGTGGGGGAGTGTTTTTTTAAAAAGTGTTGTGTTTTTTTAAATGATATTTACTTTACAGGCTTAGTAGTGGAAACTGTCTTATAGACGGAATCCCTTACTAAGCCAGGGCTTAGCAATAGCCCCAAAATCAGCTAACGCTAACCCCCAATTACTAACCCAGTACCCACCACCACAGGGGTGCCGGGAAGAGCCAGTACCAACAGGCTTGAAGCATCAAAAAATGGGGCTCCTGGGCTTAGGCAGTAACAGACTGGCGTTATTTAGGCTTGGGAGGGCCAGTAACAATGGTCCTCACCCACCCTGGTAACGTCAGGCTGTTGCTGCTTGGTTCGAATCTGGCTGAAAATATGGGGATCCCCCACACATATTTTGCATAAATAATAATAAAAAAAAAAAAAACGTAGGATTCCTCCTATTCTTATTCTCATCCAAATACCAACCAAGTTTTGTACTCCAGGTCAGACCTGGAGCAGACTTGCGACTTTTTGAAGGGGGTTTGCAACATTTTATTTTATTTTTTTGCCTATGCCCGGTTTTCGCACATCATAATTATCTGACCACTGCAAAGTGAAAACTGAAATCTGCTTAGGTGAGGCTGTATGTAACTTTTTGTTTACACACAAAAGTCGCACAAAAAAGGTCTTAGGCGCATGTACGACTTTTTGCGCGACTTTTGTAAGCAAAAAAAAGGCTCTAAATACCTTGATAAATGTCCCCATTGACTTAAATGGATAATGTGACTATTTTATTGCTAGATTCTTACACAATGCAACCGAAGCAACCTCTTCATGTCTCTGTGTAAAATTAAAGCAATATAAAGGTTCAGTAGAGTTGTGGACCCCTATGGTAGCCTTATTACAGCTCTATATACTTATAAATAATAGTTCAAGTTCCTTCTATAAGGAAGTATGTGGTTTATTATTATTAATAGCTAGCAACATACTATAGCAATATTTCCCAACTCAATGGATCTGCTAGGATTTATTTGTAGAGATGGAAATTCCCTTGAGCAGTTAATACTTCTTCACTGTTAATAGAATCATTAACAAAAATAAAGTTCCATTTTAAATTCCTAACTTGCCCTGAGGCTCCCCCGCCATGCAGGTGATGATGGGAAATTAAAGCAGATGTACTTTGCTGGTGGTCGGAATTAAGGCAGCAGCCAATGTCTCCCACTTCATCCTCACATCTTTATTTACTACAGAACTCTACTAAAAGTGGAGGAGGACAGAACATAGTAGTGTTTCCATAACAGATATTTCACAAGCAGCATGTTTTGATAGTGAGATCAACGGTTTCCAAGTCAACCCGTGATCTGCATTATCTAGTGGAAAAGGCTTCTCCTTGTGTTATAAATGGTAATCCTTCTCCTTCTATGGAAACATCTCCCTGCTTACAACAGATATGCTTAACCCACCTCTTATGGTCTTTGGAATATAATTACTACATTCTGAGATCTGTCTAAAACTCACAAAAATTCTTAGCCTTAAAAGCAAACATTATTACACTACAGAACTCTTCATTCAGCATGCCTAACCCTGCTGTTCACAAAAGAAATTCCATTTCCATAATTGGATTCTATCAACACAGCCTTCTACTCTTACCTATTTTGTTGACTGTTACATAAGCTGTTAAACATGTACTTTATACTAAAATCTAGGGGAGCTGCTAAGGTCTTAAAAAAATCAGGGGCATGAACTCTAAGGCATAGGTTTTAGTAATAAATAACAATAATAGCACTATATAAGGGTCAAACAATAACTCCAAACTGACACGACATGTGTACTGTATATTTCAAGCAAGAGGAATAAAGTAACGGCACTCACCAATCTTGGTTAATCTTCTTTATTGTAGCAAAATACTTACATCACAATACATTTGTAGACAGCACCAAGAGGTGCAAAACAGCTGTAGCCTCTGTCGTACACTCCTGCTGTCCACAGATGTCTGTGCCCCATATTGTAGTGCACAGAGAAAGGTCAAGAAGACATGGCAACTCACCAACTGACAGCAGGATAACAATGTTTATTAGGAAGGTGCTTTACACTGACATCCATAAATCGTGCTGACATGCTGTGGGAGAGTGGAATGGGATCGGGGGCAAGGCAACGTCCGTTTCACATCACATGACCTTCCTAATAAACATCGTTATCCTGCTGTCAGTTGGTGAGTTGCCATGTCTTCTTGACCTTTCTTTATGCATTTTTTGTTGCTTTTGTCCAACATTGAGCACCACCCTGACACACAGCTGACCACTATTTTTTTCATTTGTGGACTCGTTTGGTATTTGTGTGGACCGTATTCACACTTTCAGCACTTGGTTTTTCCTTTTTGTGCTGGCTCCATATTGTAATGTGAGCATTAAAGAAGATTAACCTCCCTGGCGGTATGATTGTTTCTGGAAATTTGTACCAAAAGCGGTACAATTTTTTGCACTGAATCTCACATCTCCCCCCGCCCATTTCACATCTCCCCCATCACATTCCCCCTCCCTTGTCACATTCCCCCTCCCTTGTCACATCCCCCCGTCACATTCTCCCCCCTCCTTGTCACATTCTCCCCCCTCCTTGTCACATTCTTCTCCCCCTTGTCACATTCCCCCCCTTGTCACATTCTCCCCCTTCATGTTACATTCCCCTCCCCCTGTCACATCCCCCCCTTGTCACATCCCCCCCTTCATGTCACATTCCCCCTCCCCCTGTCACATTCCCCCCTCTTGTCACATTCCCCCCCTGTTACATTCCCCCCCCTTGTCACATCCCCCCCTTGTCACATTCCCCCCCTTGTCACATTCCCCCCCTTGTCACACCCCCCCTGTCACATTCTCCCCCTTCATGTTACATTCCCCTCCCCCTTGTCACATCCCCCCCTCTGTCACATTTCCCCCTTTGTCACATTCTCCCCCCCTGTCACATTCTCCCCCTTCATGTTACATTCCCCTCCCGCTGTCACATCCCCCCCTCTGTCACATTCTCCCCCTTTGTCACATTCTCCCCCCCCCCTGTCACATTCTCCCCCTTCATGTTACATTCCCCTCCCCCTGTCACATCCCCCCCTTTGTCACATTCATCCCCCCTCTGTCACCTTTTCTTGTCCTGCAGCAGGATACACTAGGTTTGCCGGGCAGATTTCAAACCTAGTGTATTTGCTGCAGAACAAGTCCTTTCCCCTTCAGCCAATCACAGGCTTTACACCACTGCGGCCTGTGATTGGCTGAAAAGTGAAAGGTCCTGTAAGATGAATAGAGCAGGGACCAGAGCGCACGGAGAGGAACGACATCTGCAGGGACCGGGACTAGGTGAGCGAAAGTTTTTTTTTATTTTACTACTTTTTCTTTTTACATTTAGCTCAGTGTTTTTCTAACAGGGTGCCTCCAGCTGTTGTGAAACTACTACTCCCAGCATGCCCGGACAGCCTTTGGCTGTTCGGGCATGCTAAGAGTTGTAGTTTTGCAACAGCTGGAGGCCCCCTGGTAGGGAAACACTGACTTTTAGTATTTTTCTTTACCTGCTCTGGCCGGCCCCCGCAACGGGAGCCGACCAGAGCAGATAATCGCAAGTTTTCCCGGGGGTCGCATCGCTATATCGCATTGCTTTTGTGATATATCGTGCAGCCCGGCCGGGAACTCTGTAATTCTACCCCGAGCGTGACTCGGGGTTACCGATCCTGGCAGGGAAAATTAACCCCGAGTCACACTCGGGAATACCGCTCAGGAGGTTAATCAAGATTGATGAGTGTCATTATTTTATTTCTCTTGCTCGGATTGTTACATGGTCATTTAATATAACAGAGCACCACCAGACGTTGCTACTGGAGACAGTACCCTTTGATGCATGGAGTATTAAGAGTCCTGGTGTGTGCGTGGTGGTTGTGCACAACAGTTACATTGTTTATAACACACTGCATATTTACCACACATATCAATATGACCAATAATACAGTGAGTTGTTGCCGTTTCCTTTTCTTTCCCATCTGGCAAAGACCAATTTCTCCTAGCTACAACCCTTTCCTTTGCCTTTTTGTGTCTCACACAGTAATAGTGCCCCCTATGGACCTCATTCAGCCACTATATGTTCTCCTCATGCTGCCGCCAACTCCAGGTGGTCTCATTCTGCCACCATATGGTCTCCTCATGCAGCCGCCAACTTCAGGCTGTGCCATTCAGCCACTATATGGTCTCCTCATGCTGCTGCCACCCCCAGGCTGTGTCATTCAGCCACTATATGTTCTCGTCATGCGGCCGCCACCTCCACACTGTGTCATTCAGGCACTATATGGTCTCCTCATGCTTCCGACACCTCCATGCTGTGTCATTCAGCCACTATATGGTCTCTTCATACTGATGCCACCTCCAGGCTCTGTCAGTGTGCCGCTCTGCGACAGTGAATCTAATAGCGACGCCTCTGATTTGTATGTCATACTGAATAACAGTATTATTTCACTAACCCAGCACACACCCTATGCGTGTTACAGCAAGGCAAAGTGTTCTACATCCCTATTGAGGCTCTCTGTAGGAGTAATGATATAGGTTTAAGTAATTATGTATTTTTATAGTTCGGACATTTACGCACACGGCGATACCACATATGTTTATTTTTATTTACACTGTTTTATTTTTTTTATGGGAAAAGGGGGGTGATACAAACTTTTATTAGGGAAGGGGTTAAATGACCTTTATTAACACTTTTTTTTTACTTTTTTTTTTTTGCAGTGTTATAGGTCCCATAGGGACCTATAACACTGCACACAATGAACTCTCATGCTGATCACTGGCGTGTATTAATGGTGAATGTGGTTCCTTCACAGAAAAAACAGCAACTTGGGAAGGTCAAGCCGCTTCCACCTCCATGCTCTCAGGCCATTGGTCCTGTGACAGTGTGCGACTCTGCCTCCTCATCCTCCACCGTGTCCTCAGCCTCCACTACACGGACAAGTCTCAGTGCCCCTCCAGCATACCATGTGTGCAGGGCACGGTGGGGCCACACTGTTCTTCACATTGTTTGCCTTGGCGAATGGAGTCACACAGGGGAGGAACTGCTATTCATCAAGAAATTGAATCATGGCTTTCTCCACTAAAACTGGAAATGGGAACCATGGTGACTGACAACTGACAACGGAAAGAACATCTTGTCTGCGCTTCGACAAGGAAGCCTGAGCCATGCGCCCAGCATGGCACACGTGTTCAATCTGGTTGTCAAGCGGCTCCTGAAGTGTTCCCCCCATCTGCAAGATATCCTAACAATGGGAAGGAAACTTTGCATGAACTTCAGCTACTCGTGCACCGCAAAGCACACCCTCCTTGAGCTGCAGCGTCAGAACGGTATCCCCCAACATAGTCTGATTTTCGACATTTCCACAAGTTGGAATTCCACCCTCCGTATGTGGGACCAACTATACAAACAGAGAAAAGCTATCACTGATTTCTTGATGATCCAAGCGGATAGGGGGACTCCCCTGTGTAACTTCAATGTCAAGCAGTGGCAGCTCACATGTGACACCTGCCATTTGCTCAGGCCCTTTGAGGAAGCCTCATTATAAGTCAGTCGTCAGGATTACGGGATGAACAACATCATTCCACTGCTTAATTTCCTACAACACATGTTGGAAATGATGGCTAGTCAGGGCCAAAGGCATGCTGGGAGTTGTAATTTTGCAACAGTAGAAGGCACCCTGTTTAGGAAACACTGCGATAATGTCTTCCACTGCCTCCCAAACTGCAACCGCTCCCTCCCCTTTTCCCTCCAGAAAACTCACCTAATTGATGGGCTGAATCAGTGGTGGGCAGGGGAAGTTCTTCTGTTTCTAGCAGCACGGGTGGGAGTCAGGGTCTGGTGGAGCAGCAGCACAGGAGCTTGAGGAGGGGGGAAGAGAAGGAGGAAAAGCGTCCCTCTCTGCTCTCCTGACAGAGAGTCAGCGCAGCCGCGGCCCCTGCGCTGGCTTTAAAGGGCCAGCAGGTTGAATGTTGAAAAAAACAAGATAATGGTGCTGGGCCCTTTCTCTGGCTAGAAGCCCAACCTGCTGTGCTGTGGGTGGCTGCTGCAGGGGGGGGGGGGAGTGAGGAGCAGGGATTAAAAGACGTGCCTATGTGGCACATCTATATACAGGCACAGCAGAGCAATGTGCATTTAAAGCTGCACCGCTGGACACCACTCTTAAAGCGCTGTTTACACAGCCTTACGCTTCAGTGCTGATGGCCGGTAGGCATAAGCGGCACGCCGACACACAAACTGTCAGTTTGGCCTGAGTTTTAATACTGCCAGCCGCCAGTTTTAAAGCAGTGTCCGCAGGCTGGCTGCTCCTGATGCAGAGTGTGTGTGTTTTTGTGTGGACGGCCTGGCCCAACGGGCAAATGCCTGGTGTGCCAGATTGCCAGTCCTGCCCAGTCACCGGGTCACTTTCTGGACTCCTGATGCTGCTGATGCCACCTCCAGGCTGTCTCATTCAGCCACCGTATGTTCTCCTCTTGCTGCCGCCAACTCCAGGCTGTGTCCTTCAGCCATTATATGGTCTCCTCTTGCTGCTGCCACCTCCAGGCTGTGTCACTGAACCGCCATGTGGTCTCCTCATGCTGCTGGCACAATAAATAAAACTTATTAGGTTCATCTATTTGAAACCTTCAATTTAAATGTAAAAAATATTTTCAACTGTGTGGCCCTAGGCTATTGCCAGCTCCAGGCTGGGTCATTCAGCCACTATATGGTCTCCTCATGCTGCCGCTACCTCCAGGTTCTGTCATTGTGCCGCTCTGCGACAGTGATTCTAATAGTAACGCCTCTAATCTGCATGTCATACTGAATAACAGTATTATTTCACTAACCCAGCACACTCCCCATGCGTGTTACAGCAAGGCAAAGTGTTCTACACCCCTATTGAGGCTCTCTGTAGGACAGAAATAGCCGTTTATATTAGCGATTTTCTGCAAATAAATTCGGACCGAAGTGAATGTTTTTGAAAAACAACAGTTTATACAACAGCCTATACAACAGTTTAGTGTGGGTGACACTGATCACAGATTCCTATTTTGAGTATATATCCCATAATAAGTCATATTACTTACTTGTGAATTAAACCATGTGCACTCAAACTCATGGCTGGTACAATGGAAAGATTTGATTTATAAGTAAACAATCATATTTGTGGACACATTTTCTTTTCATACAGGATGAGGTGGGAGGGAAAATGATCTTCATGGCATAATTGAGGAATATTTGTGGAGAGATTCCTTCTTACAGAATGGGGTGGGAGGGAAATTCCAACATCACCATTCTTATAAGGACTAAATATTGACTACGAAACATTGCTATCAACTAAGAAATTGAATCCCTGTATCCATAACAGAAGGCAAACATAACAGTGGCACAACTATTTAATAAACAGGGTATTTTAACCTTAAAAAAAAAGCCAAACAGGATCATGGCAGAAGTGCCAAGAACTAACATTCAATTAACCATTTTGAGGCAGTGGCCTGTTCTGCTGTTACTAAGGCAATGGCGTATAATAGTGGATATAAATAATAAAAATAAGATAACATGCATTTTGTAGATAAAATAAAGTATAGAAAATTTAGTATTCTGGCCTTTTTATTTTTCTGTTAATAAAACTGAGGAGTCTTTTCCTAAGTATGGGGCAATTGGCATCTACCTTATATGTATTTAAAAAAAATTCCTCTAGGGTTATAAGTTAAACTTGACAGAATCTAGTGTTGAACTTGATAGATTCTAGTTATCATCATGATTTGCAAGTTTCTGAACAATCATATTGATAATTGGTTAATGATAACAAAAACGGGGCCTGGGGAGATACGGAGAAGAGCATGGGGCCTGGGGAGATACAGAGAGGAGCAGGGGTCCTGGGGAAATATGAAGAAGAGCAGGGGGCCTAGAGAGATACAGAGATGAGCAAGGGTCCAGGGGAGATAAGAAAAGGAGCAGGAAGCCTGGGAGATACAGAAAAAAGCAGGGGTTTGGGGTGACGGAGAGGAGCAGCGGTCCAGGGACAATATAGAGTGGAGCAGGGGGCCTTGGGAAATACAGAGAAGGGCAGGGGTCTAGAGATATACGAAGAGGAGCAGGGTTCCAGAAATGACACGGAGAGGAGCAGGGGTACTGCCCAGTTACAAGACCCCTTGCTAAAAAGTTCATGGGAAAATGTGACTTAATGGTGTTCCCCAAGTCAGGAGGTGGTAACAGGTATCCTTATTTTAAAGCACATAACAGTCTGTTATATCGGTTTACCAAAGCCAACAAAGTAGTGGTGGAACACTTTGTTGTCCAAGGGCCCTTTAGAAAAATGGTTTTAGATACTGCTCATTCTCATGTGTTGCAGGGACATCTAGCTAAAGACAAGACCAGGGAGCATAGTTTTCAGAAATGTTATTGGCCAGGATGCTATAAATTTAAAAACTACTGTAGATCTTGTCCTGCCTGACAGTTAAATGCTCCAGTGTTCATTTTAGGAGCCCTCTGGTGCCCCTCTCTGTCATTGAGGTGCCATTTGACAGGATTGCCATGGATATAGTGGGGCTGTTAGTGAAGTCTTCTAGAGGACATCAATATATTTTGGTATTTTTCGATTATGCTAAAAGATACCCAGAGATGATTCCTTGGAGAAACACGTCTGCCAAGTGCATTGCTTGTGAGTTGTTTCATGT
The DNA here is from genome assembly GCF_029499605.1 of Hyla sarda. NCBI lineage: Eukaryota > Metazoa > Chordata > Amphibia > Anura > Hylidae > Hyla > Hyla sarda. Next base: position 100,882,574 of record NC_079197.1, on the reverse strand, counting down.
GTGCACGAGCGTGGGGCTTTCCAACAAAATCTTGACAGACCAAGGTACCCCATTTATGTCTTAGGTGACAAAAGAACTATGTAAAATAATGAAAATTAAACAGTAAAGAACTTCTGCATACCATCCACAAACTGACATGCTGGTAGAGAGGTTTAATAAGACCTTGAAATCCATGTTGAATAAAGTTGTTGACAAAGATGGTAAAGATTGGGACTTTCTGTTACTGTATTTGTTGTTCTCAATCAGGGAAGTTCCCCAGGCCTCCACACGGCTTGAATTGTTGTACAGCAGATACCCTTGTGGTTTGCTTCATGTGGCTAAGGAGACTTAGAAGCCTGAAGCTACTGCAAAAAAAAGTGTTATTGATCATATTTCACAAATGCAGTAAATAATTTCCAAGGTGATGCCAGTAGTGAAGGAACACCTGCAGAGATCCCCAAGAGACCAAATAAAAGTGTGTTAAGTCATTCTGCTAGAATAAGGCCGGGTCTCCACTGAGTAATTTTTCGCAAAAACGCTGTTAAAAACGTCCATTTTGCCACATGGTGTTTTTTTTTGCGAAAAAATGCTGTGGCCAGATGTTAGCTGTAAGTCTATAGGAAACTGCAGAAACCCTTATCCACTTGGCGTTTTTGAGTTTGGCGTTTTTTTAATCCTTTTGGCATTTTTAAGTGATTTTGGTCAAAAACGCTGGATTTCAAAAACGTCTGCTTGCTTAGGGTCAGGCGTTTTTTTTCGCAAAAACTTTGCGTTTTTCACCCATAGAAGTCTATGGGAGTGAAAAAACGCAAAGAAAAACGCTATGTGGGTTTTAACTTTGGCGTTTTTGCAGGCAGTTTTTAATCTTTTTTGGACTTTAGCGATCCAAAAAAGTGAGGGAGATACCTTTTTTTATTTAAATTTCATAGGGTAACATAAAAAAAATAATAAAAAATATACATTAGTGTTAGAAAAAATTGTATCTAACGAAATGTATATTTTTTTATAAAGACATTTTATTTAATTTTGAAACAGTAAGCAATTTATGTGGGCGGGCAGGGCACTAAAATGTATTCGACAATTATAAAAATATAGTGTATGTGAGTGTCTTTAACTTTTTTATTCATTTTTAGGTAGTACTACTACTCCCAGCATGGACCACACTGTTCCATGATAGGAGTAGTAGTACTTTGACTCACTGTCTGATTGCCCCGGCTGTCACATTTGTCAGCCGCGGCGATCCTCCAGTATACTGTATAGGCTGGCCGCTCTCCTCTGGTCCCCTGTACTGCCGTATATTTACAAATATTCATATTTCCCGCTGAGATGTGATTGGCCAGAGGGTTCTAGCCAATCACAAATGTCTGGGAAATATGAATATTAGGACATATACGGCAGGGACCTTAGAAGAGCGGCCGGCCGGATCTATACTTTATACAGGATTATCGCAGCTGATGTCTAGAGTGACATCAGCTGTGATCATTTCTACTACTACCCCCAACATGGAGCACACACTGCTACATGATGGGAGCTGTAGTACCTCTGACACCTGTTGCGATCTGTAAAAGTACTACAGCTCCCATCATGGAGCAGTATGTGCTCCATGTGGGGGGTAGTAGTAGAAATGATCACAGCTGATGTCACTCTAGACATCAGCTGCGATCATCCTGTATAAAGTATAGACGCAGCCGGCTGGCCGCTCTTCTAAGGTCCCTGCCGTATATGTCCTAATATTCATATTTCCCAGACATTTGTGATTGGCTAGAACCCTCTGGCCAATCACATCACAGCGGGAAATATGAATATTAGTAAATATACGGCAGTACAGGGGACCAGAGAAGAGCAGCCAGCTTATACAGTATACAGGAGGATCACGTGGCTGACAAATGTGACAGCCGGGCGATCTGACAGTGAGTCAAAGTACTAATACTCCTATCATGGAACAGTGTGTTCCATGATGGGAGTAGTAGTACTACCTAAAAAATGTAAAAAATAAAGGTTAAAAAGTCAAAAAAACACAAATACACTTTATTAAACACATTATTAAAAACATACTTTTTTTTTTACATCCCTACAGTATACTTTTTTTTTTTTTGGTACCCAACAAAGGGTACCAAAAAAACGCCAAAGTGCAAAAAAAAAGCTATTTCCACACAAAGCCTCAAACGCAAGAAAAAACGCCAGAAAAAAAGCCAAGAACGCAGGGCAGTTTTTCTGGAGTTTTTTTCTGGTGTTTTTTTGGACAAAAAAAAACCACTGCAAAAAACTCAGTGGAGACCCAGCCTCAGGGAGTTAAAACCAGGTGACCGGGTGCTAATCCTAGTGCCAACCATTGTGAACAAGTTATTACATAAGTGGCAGGGACCTTATATGAGATCCTGGAAAAGATTAAGGAGGTAAATTACAAAGTGGATCAGCCAGGGAAAAGAAAAGCAGTGCAGTTATATCATGTAAACTTGATTAAATCTTGGAGAAAAAGGGAGTCGCTGGGCACATTAGTCAGCTCCTCCGGTTCCAGAACCATAATATGTTAAGGTGAAAATGGCTGATACCTTATCTTGTTCCCAAAAACAGAATACCAGGGATTTGTTTGCAACAGAATAAGGACCAATGTTGAACAGGAATATTTTTTAACAGACTAAGGTCCAACAGAATAATGTTTTTTAGCTTGCCGGGTTGCACAAATGTCATTAAACATGAGAACCTTACCGAACCTCAGGTGAAAGTTAAGGTAAAACCTTACAGAATTTCAGGAGCTTGTAGGTTGTCTAAGAAGAAGTCTAGTGAATGGTCCAGCCCAATTGTATTAGTCCCAAAGCCAAATAAAACATAGAAACCTAGAATGTGTCGGCAGAGAAGAACCATTTGGCCCATCTAGTCTGCCCAATAATCTGAATCCTATGAATAGTCCCTGGCCCTATCTTATATGAAGGATAGCCTTATTCTTATCCCATGCATGTTTAAACTCCTTCACTGTATTTGCAGCGACCACTTCTGCAGGAAAGCTATTCCATGCATCCACTACTCTCTCTGTAAAGTAATACTTCCTGATATTACTGCATAAACCTTTTCCCTCTAATTTAAAACGATGTCCTCTTGTGGTAGTTTTTCTTCTTTCAAGGGCATCTGCAAGGACTTTAGGAAATGGATGCCTACTCTATGCCTAAGTAGATAAGTTAATTGAAAGGTTAGGTCCACTGAGATGCATAACCTCTCTGGATATCACAAAAGGGTATTGGCAGATATCTTTGGCAAGAGAAGTTTAAGAAAAAACAGCTTTTTAGCCCAAATGGGTATTTTCAGTATGCCAGGATGCCCTTTGGGTTAAAAGAAGCCTCTGTCACATTTGAAAGGGCAATGGATCAGATTAATATTTCCCGCAATAATTATACAGCAGCCTACTTCCTTAGAGAAGCTGGGTTTACTGATGAAAGTGTGTCATAGGGATGGGACAAGCTACATACTTAGGCTACATTGTGGGGAGAGGGATAATTCAGTCAACAAAGTAGAGTCAATACAGAACTGTCAAAGTCCTCATACAAAAAACAAAGAACAGGTAAGAGGTTTCTTTGGCGTTGTGGGGTATGACCACCACTTTTTGCCTGGTTTTGGCAGTATTGCCGCTCCTCTGACTGACCTTACAAAAAGGAAAAAGTAAGTGATGATACCAAGGCCCCCCGAGGCAGAAAAGGCATTCCAAGAATTGAAAATGGTATTGTGTAGACAGCCAGAGTTGATAGAAGCTGATAGAGCTTATAGTTCAAGTGGATGCCTCAGAGGTTGGACTAGGGGCCATCCTGTCTAAGGTCAATAGGAAAGAGCATCTGGTGATGTGAGCATTCATCTATCCTCACCTGGCCAGGTGATAAACGTTACGGATGGCAGAAACGATAAAGATTTGATCCAGTACTGCTAAAACACTAATCACTATTAGTGTTACTCGTGAATATTCGCAATGCAAATTTTATTTGCAAATATCGCATATTTGCGTATTTGCGAATATAGCACTATATATTCGCAATTACGAATATTCGTTTTATTTATTTGTTTTTTTTCACAGTACACATCACAGTGATCATCCCTCTCTGCTTCCAGCTTGTGTGGTGTAAAGAAAGCTTTAATACTACTGTGCGAGACTGGCGTGCGAATTTCTGCATATGCGAAAATGTGCACATGCAAATTTTCGCATATGCAAATTTTCGCATTTGCGATTTTTTTTATATGCTAATTTTCGCATATGCAAAAATAAAATGCAAATATTACGAATATGCGAATTTAGCGAATATATGACATATTCGTCCATATATTCGCAAAATAACGCGAATTCGAATATGGCCTATGCCGCTCAACACTAATAATTATTGGATTTCCTAAAATCAAGAGAGTGTCTCGCAATAAAGTGGGCACAAGATTCCCTCAGGTATTTCTGGCTTGGTAGAAACTTTAGGCTTGATTCAGACTCAAACTCAAAATAAAGGGAATAATGCTTGGGTAACATGTTGGTTCCTGGCATTACAGGACTTAGATTTTTTGGTGGAACATAGACCAGGCAAATCTTATATAAATGTTGATGCCCTAGCACGAGTCCACTGTTTGGCCAGGGTGGGTTCTAAGCCCCTCCACTTTGGACAAGGGGGGGGAGGGGTTGATATATAATCAACCAGCTGGTAAAATGGTGGATGGAAGTTATGTATCACTTTTCCAATTTTAATGTGTATGTCGAGATCAGTGCTTGCCACTTCTGTCAGCTCCCCCTTTACCTGGGGAAGATCCACTTTGTGTACCGTTGCAGTTTAGATCTGATCCTGTAATAGTAAACCCTTTTTGACATTTTGCACATGTGATTTGTTTGTTTGGATTCCGCTTTCTAAAACTGTATGTTTAACCAATAAAAAGGTTAGATAATACTGTTTTTGGCTGGAATTAAGGTCATTGAGAAGATATGAGAAAGTGTAACTAAATGATGAGAATGATGAGCTAGATTCTGTCATCCATAGATCATGTTAAAATTACAGATAATGACCTAATAACCAATGAACATGAAACACCCAGGATTATCTCTGTTGCGTAACCACTTTGTTTAGAGATTTTTAAAAGCATGGGTTTCCCTGCATCCCAGAAGCTGTCTTCCATACTCTTTCTATGAGTTTTAGTATAACTTACCTAAAAGAGGACCTGTGGTAATTTCTAAAAATGCAGTTAACTGGTATGTAAGATTTCTTAGAGGGGGCTGATCACATACCTTTTTACGGTTTGTCAATCCACCCAGAATACCCCCACCCAACCATCTGAACTGGGGGGGGGGGGCAGGAATAACTTATATGTGTGTAGTATGTCCTCCCATCGCTTTCTTTTGACCGATGGAAGGATTTACTACAGGCATGTAAGTTATTCACTCCCCCGGCTCAGATAAAGCCCACCCATACCTCCTAGTACCAGAGCACAGCATAATTAGTTGCATGCCCATCTAACAGATTCAGGAATTTGTCAGATTAACTAACTGCATTTTTAGAAATGACCACAGATCTTCTTTAAGTGTTAATGTTCCATTTATTAAAAAAAAAAAAAAAAAAAAAGTTTCAAAAGCACACCCACAAGGAACACTGCAACATACTGTAAACAGTGACTGGGTCCAGGAGGGCGGAGTTCTGTGTGCTGTCCTGCTAAGAAGACCCAGTGTTCCAGTGCACTTAAGTCAGGCATATCCAGAGCAGAGCAAGAAGTAAGTAATGAAACCAGGCACAAGACATTTCAATTGCAGGAAAAAGTAGATAGGTGTCTAGCTTCCAGATAAAACCTTAAAAATGTTATTATAAACACTTAGAAATCATCATGCCAGGTGTATCAAGTAGAAAAAGAAAGACTATAAAACTGCAAACAAAACACCAACACAAATCTTAGTCAAATGCATTGGCGTTTTGTTTGCAGTTCTATTGTTTTGTTTTTTCTACTTGACCCACCAGGCATGATGATTTTTAAGTGTCTATAATAAAATGTTTGTGGATTTATCTAGGAGCTGGACACCTATCTACTTTTTCTTGCAGTTGGATTACCACGCCTAGAAACTTGGCTTTACTGCAAGATTCCGCGCTTCCAAACAAGATGTAGGCTGCTGTTGCATGGATGTCCACACGTGGGGAGCTGACCAAATTATCTTTCTGACTTTTTGTAAAAAGACATTTCAAGTCTCCTGAGATACCCAGATACTTAGACTATGTTGACACCATGGAGAAATGAAAAGGCACTCTTATAAGATTGGTGATAACCATCAGCTCAGGAAGGGTACAGTTTGCTTTCATACCCTGACAGCTATCCCACAATGTTTGCAGCTCTTGACATATTATCTTTACAGAGTATAGGTGCCCTTAAGAGACAACCTTAAAACTAGAAAACAGATTACACTACCTGTATAACCTATTTAGTAGAGGTGAAAAGTCAAGCAAGTCTGATCATTGTCACCTTCTTGCCTACATCCTTTACAGTTGTACATTACCATGGCTGCAAAACAAGTGATTGTTTTTGTGTACACCTTCTAGCCGCCAATGTATCTCTAAAAGTATGTCCTTTCCTGTGCAGCTGGTGTACCGAGGTATAAAATAAGGATGGAATAGCGTAGTAGACTACTTTACTCCTTCCCAAGGGATTCTGTGAAAAAAAGATACCTGTTAAATGGTTACCGTATTAGCCTATGTGTGATATATGCTACTTTTTGGCATCTGTGACAAGCTTTCATTTAGGATATGTAGCTTCATAAATAAAGCACTGTACTGCAATCAGGCACCGGACACACATTTTGTCCTGTTGGATAGTCTACTATGCTATTCCATTTTTTTATTTTGCCATATACAGTTGTACACAAGCAAGTGGAAGCTAGAACAACACAATTTTTTTTGGCCTGTAAGTAGCAGTGGAATCCCATGAACATGTTTAGCATGTATGTGTGGAGTTTTCCATGGATGTATGGCACAAACAAAGTTGGAATGTAGCCAAATTTCAAAATGATCAAAAACCAACATTTTACAAAAAATCTGAATAAAAAATCCAGCTAAACAAAAAAAAATAGATAAACTTATACAAACCATCTCCTTATGCCTACTAAAATAATGCAACTAACAAGTCTATGTTCATCCCCCCTGGGGTCTGACCTTCATTGGTAGACATCAGATCCAGCACAAGGTTCATTGCCGAAGAATTGTTTGTCTGTTGCCTTCTAATTGGTGCACACAGCACCCAGGTCCCTTGTCACCACCCTTAATGTAATGCCCTTGATGTCCACAACAACCATAACACTGACACCTACAGAAATTATTTTGGGTTATTTGCTGATACCATCCAGCATGACTAGACTAAGATTCTAGGACTAAAGGATTTATTAAAAACAATATCACATATGAAAATTGCAAAGTCCATTATAGTGGCATGTGCTGCCATAAATAAAGATATGCTACTGATGCCATGCCTGATCTCATTGTGTTGTGTATTTACGTTTAAGTTTTATTTTTACAGTGCCAGAGGTTCCAGTATTACAAAGATTGGGATTGTGAAGAAGAATAAATCCCTTCACTGCAAGCTTCGAATACTGTGCCTATAATGATATTCTGATATTCTTAGTATCAAAAACAGGAAACAAGGATCCAGTAAAATGTCTACATGTTTTATTGCCTAGAAACTATATAGTTTATTTAATTATATTAATCCTACAATGTAATGAAGACAAAAATAAATATAGCTGCAAGCAGCAATACAGGTGGCCAAGCTGTAGAGCCGGGGTATAGCACATGATTGATGTGACCCCTGGTGGTAGAGAAGCTGATCGTGGACATGTGTACTGATTTTCGCACTGTTCTGACCAGTAATTTTAGAGAAACCTATCTTTGCAGAATATGGCACAATTCAATATGGCTGACAAATCTGGTGATCAGTTGTGGTACAGAAAGTGATCATGAACATATATGCTAATTGTCAATTGTTCAGACCAGGAATTCCAGAGAAAACCATGTATGCAGAATATTCCTTTAGTCTCTCTCTGTTTTTGACTCATATTGGGTAACAATTTCAGTGCCATCACCCATGAACCCAAAAAACCTAGAAATTACAAACAGGGGCTTCCAATGCAGACATTACATGAGGAGGATGTATGTCAGTCCTCACTGTACTTTTTGTGTTCCATGTATGACTGTCTGAGCAGTGCTGGTAGAGGCCATTTAACTCATTGTACAGAAAGTTACATTTCTCTCTGTAAAGCCTTCATGTTTGTCACTCTTAATTTCAGGTTTGCTTTCTGTTCATGAAACAGGAGCTTAGGATGAACAATGCTGCAGACTCACAATGTTATATAGGATACAATGTTACAGCGAGTCTGGAGCTTTCTTTTAAATGCCTTTAATATGTGTCAGTCTTTACTGCGTTTCTTGAATTCCGTTCATATATTATTAGCCTCAGAAAGAGCAGTGCATGCGGTATAAGACACTGACGTACATGCTGTATAACACTGACACAAACGCTGTATAACACTGACCCACATGCTGTATAACACTGACACACATGCTGTATAACACTGACACAAACGCTGTATAACACTGACACAAATGCTGTATAACACTGACCCACATGCTGTAAAACACACACACATGCTGTATAACACTGACACAAACGCTGTATAACACTGACACAAACGCTGTATAACACTGACACAAATGCTGTATAACACTGACGCACATGCTGTAAAACACACACACATGCTGTATGACACTGACACACATGCTGTATAACACTGACAGACATGCTGTATAACACTGACACATGCTGTATAACACTGACACACATGCTGTATAACACTGACACAAATGCTGTATAACACTAACACACATGCTGAAAAAACACTGACACATGCTGTAAAACACTGACACACATGCTGTAAAACACTGACACACATGCTGTATAACACTGACACACATGCTGTAAAACACTGACACACATGCTGTAAAACACTGACACACATGCTGTAAAACACTGACACACATGCTGTAAAACACTGACACACATGCTGTAAAACACTGACACACATGCTGTATAACACTGACACACATGCTGTAAAACACACACACATGCTGTATAACACTGACACACATGCTGTAAAACACTGACACACATGCTGTAAAACACTGACACACATGCTGTAAAACACACACACATGCTGTATAACACTGACACACATGCTGTATAACACTGACACACATGCTGTAAAACACTGACACACATGCTGTAAAACACACACACATGCTGTATAACACTGACACACATGCTGTAAAACACACACACACATGCAGACATATTTTTGTGTATTTTAAAACTAGTTAGGTAATAGTCAACATGCACATAATGCAAATAAAGCCGTGTTTATATCTTAATACATGATATAATGTTATTAATATATGTTACAAATATAAAGGTATCTTTTATTCGGCAGATCTTGTTAGTGTAAAACAACAGGGGCCCCAGTAAGATAAGAATTACTTCCAGACCATAAGACATTGATTATGTCACTTGTCTTGACAGGGTGAGGCGTAAGAGCTAATTTACTGTTTAATGGTAAAGAGAGGTTGAGTAAAAACCTACACAAAGTGCTTTATAGTTTATAAAATAAAACATTCCTTGTTATAAAGGGCCCTTTGTTGTAAGACATAGGTAGGTAGACAGAGAGGTATCCAGAAATATTGATACATATGACATAGATTGATAGATCCCATAATGTGAGATCTGTTAAGCTATCCCAAGGTTCTATGACACACCACAACATCTAAGGAATCATGTCCTGATAAAGGAGCAGCCGGTCTCTGGGATATAACATGAATTACAAGACAATAAAACTCTCACTCTTCTAATTGCTTATGTGTTAACTCAGAAACAACAGTATTTACACATGACGATATTCTGAATGTATACTGGTTTGTTTGTTTTTCTGTCAATTTCTTTAATTTTGAGTAAATTATATTTAAATTGAGGAGCTCAATCCAAGCAGCAAAGCTGGGTTATGGCACATGATTGCTTAACCCCCTGTGGTGAGGAAAGTGATCATGGACATCTGTGCTTAATTTCACATTTTTCCAACCAGCATTGTCAAAGAAAACTATGTTTGCAGAATATTGTGCAATCCAATATGGCTGCCAAATCTTGTGATAATGTGCGGTACAGAAAGTGATCACGGACATGTGTGCTAATTTTCACACTGTTCTGACCAGTCACTTTAGAGAAAGCTATGTTTGTAGAACATTGCAGAATTCAATATGGCTGCCAAATCTTGTGATCATTTCTGGTACAGAAAGTGATCGCGAACATATGTGCTAATTTTCACATTGTTCTGACCAGCAATTAAACTGTTTGCAGAATATTGCGCAATCCAATATGGCTGCCAAATCTTGTGATCACATGTGGTACAGAAAGTGATTGTGAGCATGTTCTGGTACAGAAAGTAATCGTGAACATATGTGCAAATTTTCACACTGTTCTGACCAGTCATTTTAGAGAAAACTATGTTTGCAAAATTTTGCGCAATTCAATATGGCTGCCAAACCAGGTCATCTTTTGTGGTACAGAAAGTGATCAAAAACATTTGCGCTACGTTTCACATTATTCTGACCAGCATTTGTGGAGAAAAAATGTATGCAGAATATTGCACAATCCAATAGGGGAGCCAAACATGATTAATTGTGCTACAGAACGTGATCTTGAACATGTGTGGTAATTTTAACATTGTTCAGGCCAACATTTTCAGAAGAAACAATGTATGGAGACAATTGTGCAATCCAATATGGCTGCCAAACTAGGTCATCATTTGTGGTACAGAATGTTATCACGAACGTGTGCTAATTTTCACATTGTTCTGACCAGTAATTTAAAAGAAATCTATGTATGCAGAATACAATATGGCTGTCAAATCTGGTGATCAATTTTGGTATAGAAAGTGATCATGAACATGTGTGCTAATTTTCGCACTGTTGATACCAGTTATTTGGGAGAAAACTATCTTTACACAATATTGCCCAATTCAATATGGCGGCAAAACCATGTGATTAAATGTGTTACACAAAGTCATGTAGAACATGTGTGCTAATTTCCGCACGGTTCTAACGGTAATTTTAGAGAAAACTTTGTTTGCAGAATATTTTGCAATACAATATGGCCACCAAATCTGGTGATTAATAGTGGTACAGAATGTGATCACGAACATGTGTGCTAATTTACATATTGTTCTGACCTGCAATTTTAGAGAAAACTATGTTTGCAGAATATTGCGCAATCCAATATGGCCGCCAAATCTGGCGATCAATTGTAGTACAGAAAATTAGTAATCTAATATTGTGCAAAGAAATATAACTTTTTAGATTAACAGTGTACATATTACATACACTTAACAAATTTGCATATCATTATTAACGCTATCTAAATGTTATTGTCGAGCGGTGGCCATATTGATTATGCAAATGAACCAGCTTTAACAACCTTGGTATTGAAGGAACATGTGTACCAAGTTATACGTTATTCTAACAAATGGTTTTAGAGAAGAAGATATTTGTAGAATATTGCGCAATTCAACATGGCGGCTAAACCATCTGATCAATAGACTTGTAATGAACAAGTCATAATTGTGATCACAGTGTAACCAAATATAACAATTTTTAAATCTGTATCTTTAGCGATTGCAGAAATGCAGAGGTTTCAAAAATGTGCCATACAAACCAATATGGCTGCCTGACCTTATGACCTATGACCTTTATGTTACACCAGATTACGCATAGTACTGGGCTTGACCTTTGGGTAAAATTTCATGAGTTTTGAAGTAACCGTGAAGCAATTACATGTGACCTATGTACATACTCATGTGACCTATGACCTGTATGCTAAAAAAAAATCTTAAGCACAATAGAGTACTCTACCATTGTGCAAAGTAACATATGTTTTTAATTAAGAGTGTACATATTACACACATTTAAAGAAAATGGCGCATAAACTTTAACAACCTTGATACAGGAGGTAACTATGAACATGTCTGCCAACTGATAAGTTATTCTAACAAACCTTTCAGAGAAGAAGATGTTTGTAGAATATTGTGCAATTCAATATGGTGGCTACACCATGTGACCAAAAGTCTTATAATGAACAAATCTGACTCGGGACAACAGTGTAACCACATACAGCAATTTATATATCTATAGCTTTAGTGGTTCAAGAGAAGATTTTTGAATATTGTGCAAAATTGCCACGAAAACCAAGATGGCAGCCTTACCATATGACCTATGACCTTTATATTACATAAGATTATGAACAGCTCATGTGTCTACCACTATGTAAAGTCTCATGAGTTTTGAAGTTACGGTGCAGCAGATATAAGCATTTAAAGGGGTACTCTGGCCCTAAGACATCTTATCCCCTATGCAAAGGATAGGGCATAAAATGTCTGACCATGAGGGTCCCGCCGTTAGGGACCCCCGCAATCTTGCATTCGGCACCCTCCTCCTGCAGTTGCACGCCGCGCTGCCAGCTCCCAAACTGCCGGGTGCCGACCACAGGGCCAGAGTATCGTAACATCACAACTCCGCCCCTATGTGACATCACCCCCCGCCACCGCTATGCAAGTCTATGGTAGGGGGCATCACGCCCCCTGCCATAGACTTGCACAGCGGGGGCGGGGAGGGGGGTGACGTCACACGGGGGTGGAGTCGTGATGTGACGATTCTCCGGCCCCGTGGTCGGCACCCAGCAGTTTGGGAGCTGGCAGCGCGGCGTGCAACTGCAGGAGGTGGGTGCCGAATGCAAGATTGCGGGGGTCCCCAGCGGCGGGACCCTCATTGTCAGACATCTTATGCCCTATCCTTTGGATAGGGGATAAGATGTCTTAGGGCTGGAGCACCCTTCTAAAGTCTGCGGCAGCATAATAATAATAATAATAATAATAAAAAATAATAATCTGAGCAAAAACAATAGGTGTCCTGAGCAACTTTGCTTGGCCACCTAAATATGCATAGAAATAATCACATTGAATATTAAAACCATATACATGTTATATAGAGATTTTTTTTATACATTGAGCCCATTCCCTGACAGAAAGGCGTGTATGTCACAGTATAGCAATCCAATGCAGGTTTTGTGGGTGCATTTAATACAACACCTTGTTTCCGACAAAATAATCCCTGCGGTATAAACACTTTGCACAGATCGGAGACTGGTGATTGGGAAAAGGCAGGGATTTTGTCTTTTGCATAGCGATGATCCATCTGTAGGTGGTTTATCTGGTGTAATATGTAAATCCAGTTAAGTATGACCTCCTGAAAGGTGTCCTTCTTATCTGATTCGGACTTGATTTTATCCATAAGATTAAGGTCACCATCTGTAGCTCCATTTATTCACTTTCTGTTTCAGGTGCCATGAGAGCAGTAATGTGCCGGACCTGTGATATTTTTTTCACGGCTGTCTTCAGGAGTCGCTTTAGATCTCGGAAGGCTGCCTCATCCCTACAAACACACCACAAAGTAAATTATATCAGCAGAATCTGTATTTTGTGTTTTATCTAAGTCAAGAACATAATTATAGGCCATAAAGACACAATGTGCAAGGAAACAATATCACATCCCTCTGAACTACTGTGCAAAAATGTCTATATACTTTAAAGGGGTACTCCGGTGGAAAACTTTTTTTTTTTTAATGAACTGGTGCCAGAAAGTTAAACAGATTTGTAAATTACTTCTATTAAAAAAATCTTTATCCTTCCAGTACTTATTAGCAGCTGTATGCTACAGAGGAAATTCTTTGCTTTTTGAATTTTTATTTTGTCTTATCCACAATGCTCTCTGCTGACACCTCTGTCCGTGTCAGGAACTGTCCAGAGTAGCTATGAGGATTTTCTACTGCTCTGGACAGTTCCTGAAACGGACATCAGGTGTCCGCAGAGAGCACTGTGGACAAGGCAAAAAAGAAATTGAAAAAAAAAGAATTTCCTCTGTAGCATACAGCTAAAAAGTACTGATATATTTTTTATAGAAGTCATTTACAAATCTGTTTAACTTTCTGGCACCAGTTGATTAAAAAAATGTTTTACACCAGAGTACCCCTTTAAGTGCTACTCTTAAAGGGGTACTCCGGTGGAAACCTTTTTTTTTTTTTTTTATCAACTGGTGCCAGAAAGTTAAACAGATTTATAAATTACTGCTATAAAAAATTCTTAATCCTTCCAGTACTTATTAGTGACTGTATACTACAGAGGAAATTCTTTTCTTTCTGGAGTTCTTTTCAGTCTGACCACAGTGCTCTCTGCTGACACCTCTGTCCATATCAGGAACTGTCCAGAGCAGGAGAGGTTTGCTATGGGGATTTGCTTATACTCGGGACAGTTCCTGACATGGACAGAGGTGTCACAAGAGAGCACTGTGGTTGTGAAAGAAAAGAAATCCAAAAAGAAAAGAACTTCCTCTGTAGTATACAGCAGCTGATAAGTAATGGAAGGATTAAGATTTTTTAATAGAAATAATTTACAAATCTTTTTTTATAGAAAAATATTTGCCCAAACCTCAAGGACAGTATGTATGAAATTTTTTTAGGGATTAATGGAACAGACCGTGCTTCAATTAACAGTTGTATTTATTAAAATATCACAATAATAAAATAGTAATAATAAACAACAGATCCCCTCACAGGGCCCTATGGGGGGATCTAACAATATACTAAGAATTGATTAAAACAATTACTGATGCCACTAACAAGTTAATTTGTGCGTTCACTTAGTGAATAAATATATATCATATAAATGTAGCTAACAATGAATAGTTCACTGAAAGGATGTTGAAAAATAACAGTTAACATATAACAATGTTACCGAAATGTCTTTCAATGAGAATGAATGATAATAAATATAGAACAGTGTTGCAGTATTATCCTCTATAGGGAAGATGTGGCAGAGTTGCGGTATCCTCCGGACAGATAATATTGGTAGTCCCAGCAGAGTATATGAAAAATGAAAAATGAATGGCAGTCTAAGGGCTTTGTGCGCTGATGGTTTACTGCGCTGGCAAGCGCTGATTATAGGTAAGTGTTGCCGGTGGTAATGGCAACTGGTCCGGATTTCACCGGACCTGTTGTGCAAGCCGCCCGTCTGTATGCACAGGAATAAACAGCGCTCTCGATGTAAAGATTAAGCGCTCACCGGTAGTTGAATGGAAATCAGTCCACGTTGGTGCCGGGTCAGGTAGAAGACTGTAAGCCGGTTCACCGACACGCTGCAGCGCCTCAGCCTCGTGGATTCAGCGTGTGACGTCACAAAGTACTCTGCTGGAGCGAAGGCCTCACTGAGATAGCAATGTAACAGGAGCCGTAGATATTATCAGTCGTATATGGATCGTCTGATAGGTGTAACGCAATAAAACTGCAACCCTACTGAACAAAGGGTCGATATTTAAGT
Organism: Hyla sarda; assembly: GCF_029499605.1. Taxonomy (NCBI): domain Eukaryota; kingdom Metazoa; phylum Chordata; class Amphibia; order Anura; family Hylidae; genus Hyla; species Hyla sarda. The sequence goes on along the minus strand of NC_079197.1, from coordinate 100,867,144 downwards.
ACCCTGAAACGCATCTAGGTGACTGATGCCATCTACATGTGCGGTTTCTATATCAATACTTCGAAAGTTGCAGTTTTATTGCGTTACACCTATCAGATGATCCATATACGACTGATAATATCTACGGCTCCTGTTACATTGCTATCTCAGTGAGGCCTTCGCTCCAGCAGAGTACCTTGTGACGTCACACGCTGAATCCACGAGGCTGAGGCGCTGCAGCGTGTCGGTGAACCGGCTTACAGTCTTCTTCCTGACCCGGCACCAACGTGGACTGATCTCCATTCAACTACCGGTGAGCGCTTAATCTTTACATCGAGAGCGCTGTTTATTCCTATGCATACAGACGGGCGGCTTGCACAATACGTCCGGTGCAATCCGGACCAGCTGCCATTACCACCGGCAACACTTACCTATAATCAGCGCTTGCCAGCGCAGTAAACCATCAGCGCACAAAGCCCTTAGACTGCCATTAATTTTTCATATACTCTGCTGGGACTACCAATATTATCTGTCCAGAGGATACCGCAACTCTGCCACATCTTCCCTATAGAGGATAATACTGCAACACTGTTCTATATTTATTATCATTCATTCTCATTGAAAGACATTTCGGTAACATTGTTATATGTGAACTGTTATTTTTCAACATCCTTTCAGTGAACTATTCATTGTTAGCTACATTTATATGATATATATTTATTCACTAAGTGAACGCACAAATTAACTTGTTAGTGGCATCAGTAATTGTTTTAATCAATTCTTAGTATATTGTTAGATCCCCCCCATAGGGCCCTGTGAGGGGATCTGTTGTTTATTATTACTATATTATTATTGTGATATTTTAATAAATACAACTGTTAATTGAAGCACGGTCTGTTCCATTAATCCCTAAAGAAATTTCATACACTGTCCTTGAGGTTTGGGTAAATATTTTTCTATAAAAAAACTTTTCTTCTGCACCTAGGGTATAGGTGCTCACCCAAGTTAACCTCGGACTAGTGTATTAATTGTGAGCTGCACTTATCCCCTTTTTTCTTTAATTTACAAATCTGTTTAACTTTCTGGCATCAGTTGATTAAAAAAAATTCCACCAGAGTACCCCTTTAAGAGAGCAAAGAGCTGCAATAGAGGACATTTACACGTTATACACAGAGTTGTTTGCAGGTAACTCGCTGTTAAGGTGATAAAGGGCATGTATTCTATGCATTTTGATCCTTTGTGCAAGACAAACATTGCTATCCCTGCCATGGAAAGTTAACAACACAATAATAACCATGAACATGATCAACTTAAAAACATAATAAATAGATAAGATATTGTATAAATTAAATTGAAAAAGACTATATTGCTATTTTTTTTAATTAAAACATGGTATAAAAGGTGAGAAAAAAAACCCAATGCTGTTGCAGTTGTTTAAGCCAATGACACTATATTTGTGGTCTTAGTTGTAATTATTAACAAATTTTAAAAGATCTTCTAAAAATGTCTGATGTCTATATTGCTTTTAGCTTGTAAATGATATTATCCATGTGTGGTGTAACTTTACTTTGCATTAGTTATTGTGATTTCATGTAACTACATGGGGATGTTGGTTGTGGTGGTTGCCTGTTATAGATTGGATTGTCTGAGTGATATTTTATTTTGGATAGTTTATAATGTGTTTTTTTTATAATGTGTTTTTTTTCCCCAGTAAATTCTTTTGTGGTGAAGCTAGAATGGCTCATATATCCATCCACTAAAAGTGCTCTAAATTGGCCATTGATAACTCAAAACTGCTGACTGGTTCGCTGTATGTAGACAGCAAGACATATACACCAGAGGTAGGTATGGTGGATGAGTACATGAGAGAATATTGCCTTGGCTGGGCTTGCAACATGAAGTATTACCATGCTCTGGTAGGATATTACACTAGAAATGTGCATTGCCCAAAGGGTTGGTTTCCAAGTGTCAGACAGCTGACATTCATGAAATGGATAGTTACCTAGCACAGTCTAAATGTGACTGTTATAGTGTAAAGCATTTCAGGTGTACATGACACCTAAAACCTGTTACTGTTCCTGTTTCTTCTAACCTGTATCCTGTACGCGACAGTTCAATATATATATATATATATATATATATATATATATATATATAACCCCTGTAAATATTCCTACATATTCTGACATAGCACCACTGTAAACTAATTACAGGACAGAATAATTTTAAAATCAAAAGGATCATTTATTCCCTATCTTTCTTCTCAGAGCATTTCAGTCCCACATTCTTTATTTTACAGGTGCCATTACACCAATGGCCTTCGCTAATGGTAACATATACTAGCAAGAAGTACTTAGTAATGCTTGCGGCTTTGCTGCAGGACATTTGACATAAGGGGAAGTCAAAAAATAAGATTCCTTGTCATTTTTCATTTTTGTTTTGTGTTTCTCGATTTCTAAGCACATTGACAACTGTGTTACAATCCAAGATCCGCAACAAAGCCTACCAATACCTATACCAGACCACAATTGCCACATAAAAAAAAAATTGTTTCTTGGCTCATAAAACAACCATAATATCTTCAGCCGAGATTTGCCAATGCATATGGCAAGGAATATTACAGATGTGGTGTAATAGAAGCCTAAAATCTTTATGCAAACGAAGGACAAAATATCAATGTTATCAAACATCAACACATTAGATCAACTACAAACAACCATAGTAAACAAAGGGATCTTTTTTATGACTTCCCCAAATGCAAATAATTTCATTCTTAGATAACATTACTAGTAAGCATTACTTTCTCATAGTTTTTTCTTGACTTATTTTTCTAAGTGAAAACCAGGAGTAATCCATAAATGTATTCTTTTCCATGTTTGATGCTGATTATTGGTTTTGGTTTGAAACATAGGCTCAACCTTTGGCCTCACTGAGACTGCCTTTGTATCCGTGTTTAACTATCTGCGTTCCAGTTCACCTTGATGGACCATGGTACAAGGGGTATTCCCTGCAAAAACATCTTAAGATATCTGATCGCGGGGGGCGCGCTGCTGGGACCCTCCCCCCCCCCCCCCCAAATCTTCCTGAAGGACTTGCATTCTATGCGGGGACTGGGTCTCTAGTTTTGGAAACCTCCAGGTTTCCGGGACTGGAGATGTGACATAATGCCATGCCCCCTCCTTTCATGTCTATGGGAGGGGGTGTGATAGCCGTCACGCCCCTTCCATAGACATGAATGGAGGGGGCGTGGCGTGACGGGGGTTTCCGCAACTAGAGACGGGTGCTGCAGGGAGTTCGCAGGGGGGGTCCCAGCAGCGGGCCCCCCGCGATCAGACATCTTATCCCCTATCTAAAGGATAAGATGTTGTTTCACGAAATTCCCCTTTAAAGGAAATCGACCTGACAGCACAAATGGCACCTGTATGTTCTGTTAAGTAACATTACAAAAGGCCTAGGTGTTACATCAGGCATATGGATAGTTAAACATGTATTCAAAGAGCCCATCTGAATAAGGGTTATATTACATTTTATTAGATTGTTCAGTTATACTGTATATAAAAATGCTTCTTTCAGTACACTACAAGGCCTTATAGCAAGATGTTGTTAATTTACTGTAGACATGTAAATTATGTTATTTTTATTGTAGTTTGCTGCTTTGTTCCTTGCTTCAAAAGCAGAACAACTTCACAAGGTAGCAGGGATTTCAGAGCGAGTGCATTATGATAGAATAAATGCATCGTTTAAGAAGAATAAAATGATACAAGATATATTACTGCCGTAAACTTCTTTATTACGACCAAAATCAGATGTATTTATATGCCCCAGGAGAACTGCATTTATATTTCACTAACTGTATACATTACCGGGACATTTGGTGCCAGTCCCTAATTAAATGTTTTATGTTAACTTCCCTGAAAAGGCTTCCAGCATGATAAATAGCTTGAAGAGTTCTACTGTTTATCCCAATGCTGTACAATGCAATGTGCTATGAAACTGTGTAAATACCCTATGGTTTGCTAAGTATGTGGATTCTCAATACCTTAGATCTGCCATTTTTCCACCAAATAATACTGTGAATACAAGGTTCACAGATGTTAGGGCCAGTTTCACAAAAGCCTTTGCATAAGGGAAGAAGCTAGAGGAAGACAGCAGCAGTGACCGGAGGGAAGTGGCCCTGGGACATTTAGGCAGGGTTTGCCATCATTTATTGACAAATAAAACTGCAGAGATCGGAGGAGGTATACACACCTTTGTTGGGTAAGATTATAGAGCAGAGCAAGGAAGACACAATGGCGTAAATAGTGTGTACCTTAGGCCTTTTAGCACAAGTGTATAACATATTTTTGTGGTTGTATTACAGCCAAGTGTCCTGGCTCAACCCCTGGTTTACTGACTAGAACTCATAAGTTTTTTAGCCCTTGTTATATAAGGTGATAGGGTTGAGCCGTATCACAGACATAATAACAGAGACAAGCCTCAGACACTTGACTCACACTAGCGTGTGTATACCTCCTCCTATCTCTGCAGTCTTATTTGTCAATAAATGATGGCAAACCCTGCCTAAATGTCCTAGGGTCACTTCCCTCCGGTCACTGCTGCTTGCTGTCTTCCTCTAGCTTCTTCCCTTATGCAAAGGTACAGCAGCACCACTTACTAGTATGTGGCTGTGTTTTTCAATTTCCAGGGAAAATTTTTCAATAAAATAAAATATTGCGTAAGTAAACTTAAATGTGCAGAGAATTTAAAACAATAGCTAAAAAGATGAAGTGGAAACCCCAATGACTTGTATAGGTGCTGGATCGTCATCTGAAATCTCAGTGTAAATCTAGGTGTCTGATGAAATCCTTGTGTCAATAAATCAATTCACTTTGAATTCACATTCCCCCCCCCCCCCCATGATTCTTACAATTATCTCTCAGTATTAAGGCATTTATATTTTCCATAGCTTAGCCCAGAGAAGTGTCTACCCATATGCGTATCCAAATTCTTTCTTGTCTCTGTATATTCATCCTGCTTAGTCTCCCCAATATACATTCTTTTTGTGTACATTGTACACAGCATCAAGTACACCACACTGGAGGACTACATGAAAATGTGTCATTGTATAGTCCCATTGCGGGTGGGGTATGTTCACTGTTGGTAAGTTGTGGGTGCAGGTCCTGCATTTTTGTAATGTACTGTAATACCTGCTGCAATCTCAGCCACTTTCTTTGTCAATGAACCCTCTCTGAATGTCCCAGAGCCACTTCCCTTCTTTTTGCTGTCTCCCTCTAGCGTCTTCCCTTATGCACAGCTTCAACAGCACTATTTACTAGAACGTGGCTGTAATCTTCTTTACCTGCTTAGTCTCCCCAATATACATCCTTTTAGTGTACCTTGTACACAGCATTAAATAGACCACACTGTAGAGAAACTATATGAGAATGTGTCATTTTATAGTCCCATTACGTGTTGGGTATGATGACTGTTGTCAGTCTCTGATGGTGACAAGAAGGCACTTCTAATGAAGAGATTGCTTAAGTTCAGCGGCTGTTTGAGAGGAGGGGTGAAACTGTGAATATTTGAAACTACCTTATTGAAAGCACAACCAATATACTAATATATGACACATCCTTGTAGTGCACTTAAAGAAATCATGAATATTCAGTACATTTTTATTGGAATACCTTTGCTTGAATTAGTTTGAAATCACTCAAGCAGGAAGCATGCCCATACATATAGAGGGTCAAAGTCTGTATCCACAGGATGGGGGATAAGTATCTGACTGTGGGTGGTCCCCGCAGTAAGACTCCCCACAATCATATACTTATCTGATATACTGTGGAGTTTAAAATCAACTGGTTCCAGAAAGTTAAACATATTTTTAAATTACTTCTATATAAAAATCTTAAACCTTCCGGTACTTATCAGCTGTTGCATGCTTCAGAGGAAGTTGTATTTCTTTCTGGAGTTATTTTCTGTCTTACCACAGTGCTCTCTGCTGACACCTCTGTCCATGTCAGGAACTGTCCAGAGTACAAGCAAATTCCCATAGCAAACCTCTCCTGCTCTGGACAGTTCCTGATACGGACAGAGGTGTCAGCAGAGAGCACTGTGGTCAGACTGAAAAGAACTCCAGAAAGAAATACAACTTCCTGTGGAGCATACAGCAGCTGATAAATACTGGAAGAATTAAGATTTTTAAATAGAAATAATTTACAGATCTGTTTAACTTTCTAGCACCAGTTGATTTGAAAACATTTGTTTTCTACCGGAGTACCCCTTTAAGGTAAGCATACATTTTTAATAACTGTAAATCTCTCTGGACTTTTCCATACACATACATTTTTGCACGGCCGAACGTTCATGTATTGTCTAAGCTGAGGGGTAAACTGCAACCAAACTGCTCTAGCACTGGCTTATCCCTGATACCAGACCCTTCTCTCCAATTACATCAACTGTCATTGGAGAGTTTGCCGAACCTGTTGAAGGAAGCAGGTTTGGCTGTCTTTAGGATAAGGTGTATTGGCACCTTTAGTCATATTGCATAAGAAGTCACTTTTTATAGAAGTTTATAGAATTTGTCCCAACATTAGTCTGTTTGCTGCAGTATGGGCCTGTAATATGTTACACAATGTTGTTTTTCAACTCTGAATTTTGATTCATGGAAAATAACACCTCGCTGGTGGTTAAATAAAATATTTCATATGTAAAATGCATGGATGAATTGGATCAGATACGACACAAAACTACAGTTTCTACTCTATAAATGAACATAATAACTCAACCAATATTGATTTTGACATATGAGAACAGTAAACCAAGAATTGCTTATTTGACTTTAACATCTTCTTTCTGAGACAATATTAACCAAATCAGCTTTCTACTTGACATTTCATAGTTTACAGTAGCAGGTACTGTTAGTAGATTAGTCATAATATGCATGTGCAATCATTTCTTATGAAAGAAAGGGAAGGAGCAAGTGGGATGGAACAAACTTGATTGGCCAAAAGTCTCAGTGATGCTGATGGTTGTCCACTATCTTTAGACCAGCACTCAGAATCTGCTCCTCTGTTCTTTTCTCAGCTAGTCGGATCTGCAAAAGCTGAGCAAACAACAAGAGACATGGTGGGCAGTCAGTTTAAAGCACCAGCTCCTTTCTCAGACAAATACAAATGATATTAAACATACCATTATTCGCTTTTTCGCATGTCTTCTAATCACCAGGAGATTCATCCAAGGAAAGCTAAAATATGAATTACTGGTATATCTATCCTCTTTAAATTGAGAATAATTAATGTATAAGGATTTGACTTGACTCTAGGGGCAAATTAAGGTACATGATTGTGGGTCCCTTTTGACTCTTCTCTCATAGGTAAAATAGTAATAATTTTAGCTTCTTTTGTACACACTTGTTTAAGAGACTGGTGCTTTAAGCAACATGAAGTTTCTCCTCATGTTTTCCATTGTCACTACCTTTATTACCAGTATCTGGTCTGGTTGGCATTCATGTCTTTTGGCCAACAAGAAGACAATCAACCTTGAGTGGAACTTGTCAGAAAGTTTTTGCCCCTCAAACCCGCACAGTATCAGAATGACATTCTACCACAGTGCTAAAAGTTGTTCTCAGTTGTCCATAGAGGTGCATCATCATAATAACAAAACAAAAAAAGTTTATTTATTTCTCATTTTGTATATGTACAAGTCAAAGAGGTGGAGATGCTGCTAAACTAAAGTTAGAATGTCTTCATCCTGATCTTGCCCAGAGGAAAGGAACATCAGAATAGGTGTGATTAGGGCATGGGTAGCATGACTTCTATCAACAGTAGCTTTGCCTCCTTGACTTTATACAGCTCATTAGCATATAGAAATAACAGGGTATAACATTTATTTTATCATAATGACTCTCATATTTGTGCAGCTGGGGAACTACTTTTGGAGTTATGGCAGCACATCATTTTAGGACTGGTGCATGTTTGGATCAGGGGCTTTCTGGCAGGTTTCCTTTTAGCTAACTATACATTAGAGATTTTGAACGACTCTTAGTCAAAGGCAGATATCTGTGAAAATTTGATCTGTAATGTTTGATCTTTTTCTAGTCATGGGAAAGCTGTTTATGCCAACTAACAGAAGCCAAGACCAAACTCTAGATCCAAGCAGAACAATCGGTGATTCATTTTAACTATAGAACAGCCTCCTAAGACTAAGTGCGAACAAGTCGTTCAGAACATGTCTGTATGAAATCACTAATGTATTGCCAGCTTTAGAAAAAGGTCACATTAAAAGTGGTGCATAAAGAACCTCCTGATTATTGCTATGCAATTAGGAAAGAAGTTGCCATTAGACTGTAGGAGAAGTGGTGACACACATAGCATGTAATGTTATACATTTTCATGCATAACATTACCTCAGATATTCTTCCTTGCAAGTTGCTTTTCTGCTTTTCTTCTTTTGAAAGCGGTTATCTCATCCTGCAGAAAACCATGACCCACTTGCCTGTGAACGATATCAAAATAGTGACGGGAAAAAATGTAAAAATACAGTTAGGTGAACAGCAAGAGGATATCCTGCGCCTGGACCGCATGGTGTCTCCGCTTACCCTGACTTGATCACTGGTGGGACAGGTAACGGTTTTCTAAAACCTTCTTTTCCAACCAGCCAGTATGTCTCTTCAACACCTTTACCCTTATCCAAAAGAGACAAAGGACAGAATTACCAGGTGGCTTTGGAGGACCCCACTGTTCCACCAAAGATGGCCTAAATAAAAGCCTTCAATTCAATGTAGTGAAATATAAATAAAAAATACAAAAACCTGGTCTCATCCAGTGATTGGGGGTCCGCTGTATCTCAGGAAAAAGGTTGTATTTGGTTGTATCCTTGTTTGGTTTTATGTAAATAAATTGTAATCATTGTGAAATTAAGAAAATAACAACTTTATAATTTACTTTGTGCTTCCCTATGCCTTTCATAATCTGTCAATAAATATAATCAGAGTATAGCGCTAATGCCTCTACAGAAAAATTATGCAATAAACTCTTTGGAGTTTCAAGGCTATTAATATAAAAATTAAGAGGGAGAGTACATAAATAAAAACTTTCTGAAACAAAAACTTTCTGATTTGGCCATAGCAACCTAACACAGCTCTGCTTTTATATCTTAACAAGCTCTGGTAAAAAGAATTGTTCACTGCAGACAAACAAGTCTATAACATGTCTAAAACATTTTAAAAAATGTGATACAAATCATGTAAAAAATGTTTATTGTGCCAATTTTTGACGCATGCAGTTTTATGTATCTACCCCTTTGACTTGCTGTCAGTAAATGGAAACATCCAAAGGCTGAAAACCAATACAGACCTAAGAATATGCTCATATAGTAAAGAAGTATGATGGTGCCAATCTGACCTGTATTTTACCACAAAACCTGTGGGAGAAATCTGAGGACATGCTCACATGGCGTAAAATGTGTAGAATGTCTGCAAGGAAAACATGTGTGGACATTCTCCACATTTGAATAATCTGGCAGGCGCTAGGACCGCTCAGAAATGCCGCAGAAATTCTACTGTGTGAACCGTGCAGTAGAATCCCATTGAAATCAATGGGACTCCGCTGCAGTGAATGTCTGTGCAGAATATTCTGCTGGAATTCCACACGGACATTCCGCTGTGTGAACATACCCTGATGCTAACAAAAATTGTGCAGAGGAAACGTGGAGTAATTGCCTATTAGTAACCAATCAGATTGCTTAAAAAAACAATTCGGTTGCTATGGGCAACTGCTCCACTTTTCCACTGCACAAGTTTTATATAAATCTCCCCCTTAAATCTATGCCACAGGTGTGCAGTCAATGGAGCTGCACAGGGATTAGTCCAATTGATAGGCAGATTTTTCTCTATTCCATACGCATTTTTTTTGTAGCTAATGAATGGGGTAGCGGAAATCATATCTGTCAAATCTGACACTGACTTTGGTGCAACATCCATGCAGAAATCAGTGGCACATGTGAATGACACCTCATACTTCTACCAGATAAGGATTTGTCATAGCTATATCCAATGCAGACAATTCTTTGTGACTTTAGGTTGATGCATTTTATATTTAATATATTGTAACATAATCTCCCCAGTAACTGTCAGCAAGGTAAAATCTAAAAAAAATTATATCCTATAGAGAAAGTGTTTTAGAAAGTGACAGAACTTTTTGTAAACAATGATTGAGCTTTATTTACATAAATCCCCTATAATTTCTAGCTTCTATTTTAGAAAACCTTTATCCTCCAACTATAAACAAGCACAACCATAGGGGCACGTTACTCTTCTGGAAATACTGGGTTCACAGTAAAGAAAAGCCCAATATTTTCACATTGGTGGCATATCCCAATGATAAGCCATGAATGCCTGTGCTAACGCAATCTTTTGAGGTGGATATTCTTTGACACACACAGCCCCAGAAGCAGCAGGACTGGATTTCTAAGGGTTCATCCACACTACGGACATTCAGCCCAGGAAATTCTGCTGGCTAAATATCCGCTTGCATCTAGTGCTGCTGGATGCCTCGGCAGTAGGACTGCACGTACATTGCCATCTCTATAGACGGCAATGCAGTCTGAATGGAATTCTGCCTAAAGAATGAACATTCTCAGCAGAATTTAGGTGCAGCTAGTCCACAGTCTGAACAGAACAGCCAAATCCCATTGAAAACAAGCAGAATTCCGCCAGCAGAATGTCTGGAGTGTGGATGAGCCCTATAGATGAGTCCCATAGCTTCCACTTCCCTCCTAATATCTGTATGCAGGTAGAATACAGCTTAGGGTGCATTCACACCACGTTTCAGCGATCCGGCTGCCGGATCTGGCGGGCAATTTAAAAAACGGCCACAGCCGTATCCCAGCCGGACTTGCACCGTATCTTATTAACCTCTTCAGGACATAGGGCGTATGGATACGCCCTGCATCCCGAGTCCTTAAGGACCGAGGGTGTATCCATACGCCCGTGGGAATTCCGGCCCCCACCGCTAGCCGGTTGGGGACCGGAGCCGGATGCCTGCTGAAATCGTTCAGCAGGCATCCCGGCATATCGCCCAGGGGGGTCATTATGCCCCCCCATGTCGGCGATGGCCGCAGATCGCTGGACAATTCAGTCCAGCGATCTGCGGCGATTCCGGGTCAATCGGGTCTCCAGTGACCCGATGACCCGGAATTACTGGCTGTTCGGGGCCGTCTCTGACGGCCCCGAACAGCCAGAGCCTGCAGGGGTGAGGTGGCACTGGTGCCACCTCACGATCGCCCTGATTCGTCGGCCGGATTACCGGCCGACCAATCAGGGCGCCTGCTGCGGGTGTCACTCCCGCACCCGCTCCGCCCCTCTTCTGGAGGACGTGAGCGGGTGCGGGACGTGCACCCCGGGTGCTGGGGACCCCGATCCCCAGCGCCCCTGTTGGGATCGGGGCCCCAGGAGCAGCTGCGGCGGCGGGACTGACCTGCAGTGTCTGGATCGTTGGAGGTGAGTGACAGCCTCCTGCTGTTGCTTAGCAACAGCTCCCAGCATGCAAAAAGGGCATGCTGGGAGCTGTAGTTATGCAACAGCAGGAGGCAGACCACCACAACTCCCAGCATTCCCTTATGGGCATGCTGGGACTTATGGTTTTGCAACAGCTGGAGGCACATTCTTTCTATGGAAAAGTGTACCTTCAGCTGTTGTGTAACTACAACTCCCAGCTTGCACAATCAGCTAAAGTGCATGCTGGGAGTTGTAGTGGTGCATCTGGTGGTTGCATAACTACAACTCCCAGCATGCCCGTTGGCTGTCGGTGACTGCTGAGAGTTGTAGTTTTGCAACAGCTGAAGGCACACTGGTTGTGAAACTCAGAGTTTTTTTTTACCTAACTCAGTGTTTCACGACCGGTGTGCCTCCAGCTGTTGCAAACTACAACTCTCAGCAGTCACCGTACACCATGCACCGTACATGCTGGGAGTTGTAGTTTTGCAACAGCTGGAGGCACACTGGTTGTGAAACACTGAGTAAGGTCACAAACTCCGTGATACATAACCAGTGTGCCTACAGCTGTTGCAAAACTAAAACTCTCAGCATGTACAGTCTGTCAGCGCATGCTGGGAGTTGTAGTTTTGCAACAGCTGGATGTCCCCCCCAATGTGAACGTACAGGGTACACTCACATGGGCGGAGGCTTACAGTAAGTATCTGGCTGCAAATTTGAGCTGCCGCAAACTTTCTGCTGCAGCTCAAACTGCCAGCGAGAAACTACTGTGAACCCCCGCCCGTGCGACTGTACCCTAAAAACACTACACTACACTAACACAAAAAATAAAATAAAAAGTAAAAAACACTACGTATACACATACCCCTACACAGCCCCCCTCCCCTCCCCAATAAAAATGAAAAACGTCTGGTACGCCACTGTTTCCAGAACGGAGCCTCCAGCTGTTGCAAAACAACTCCCAGTATTGTCGGACAGCCGTTGACTGTCCAGGCATGCTGGGAGTTTTGCAACAGCTGGAGGCACCCTGTTTGGGAATCACTGGCGTAGAATACCCCTATGTCCACCCCTATGCAATCCCTAATTTAGGCCTCAAATGCGCATGGCGCTCTCACTTTGGAGCCCTGTCGTATTTCAAGGCAACAGTTTAGGGTCACATATGGGGTATCGCCGTACTCGGGAGAAATTGTGTTACAAATTTTGGGGGGTATTTTCTGCTTTTACCCTTTTTAGTTTCCAAAATGGTATGCCATGTGTTTTTTTTTTTTGCTGTCCTGGCACCATAGGGGCTTCCTAAATGCGGCATGCCCCCAGAGAAAAATTTGCGTTCAAAAAGCCAAATGTGACTCCTTCTCTTCCGAGACCTGTAGTGCGCCAGCAGAGCACTTTTCACCCCCATATGGGGTGTTTTCTGAATCGGGAGAAATTGGGCTTCAAATTTTTAGGGGTATTTTCTGCTATTACCCTTTTTAAAAATAAAATTTTTTTGGGAAAACAAGCATTTTAGGTAAAAATTTTTTTTTTTTTTTACATTTGCAAAAGCCGTGAAACACCTGTGGGGTATTAAGGTTCACTTTATCCCATGTTACATTCCCCGAGGGGTCTAGTTTCCAAAATGGTATGCCATGTGTTTTTTTTTGCTGTTCTGGCACCATAAGGGCTTCCTAAAGGTAACATGCCCCCCAAAAACCATTTCAGAAAAACGTACTCTCCAAAATCCCCTTGTCGCTCTTTCCCTTCTGAGCCCGCTGAACACTTTACATAGACATATGAGGTATGTCCTTACTCGAGAGAAATTGGGCTACAAATACAAGTAAAAATATTGTCCTTTTACCCCTTGTAAAAATTCAAAAATTGGGTCTACAAGAACATGTGAGTGTAAAAAATGAAGATTGTGAATTTTCTCCTTCCCTTTGCTGCTATTCGTGTGAAACACCTAAAGGGTTAAAACTCTGACTGAATGTCATTTTGAATACTTTGGGGGGTGTAGTTTTTATAATGGGGTCATTTATGGGGTATTTCTAATATGAAGACCCTTCAAACCCACTTCAAACCTGAACTGGTCCCTGAAAAATACTGAGTTTGAAAATTTTGTGAAAAATCGGAAAATTGCTGCTGACCGTTGAAGCCCTCTGGTGTCTTCCAAAAGTAAAAACACGTCAATTTTATGATGCAAACATAAAGTAGACATATTGTATATGTGAACCAAAAAAAATGTATTCATAATATCCATTTTCCTTACAAGCAGAGAACTTCAAAGTTAGAAAAATGCTAAATTTTCTAATTTTTCATCAAATTTACCGATTTTTCACCAAGAAAGGATGCAAGTATCGACAAAAATTTACCACTATGTTAAAGTAGAATATGTCACGAAAAAACAATCTTGGAATCAGAATGATAACTAAAAGCATTCCAGAGTTATTAATGTTTAAAGTGACAGTGGTCAGATGTGCAAAAAACGCTCCGGTCCTTAAGGCCAAAATGGGCTCCGTCCTGAAGGGGTTAAAGGGTACCTCTCATCAAATAAACTTTTGATATATTTTAGATTAATGAATGTTGAATAACTTTCCAATAGCATGTTAATGAAAAATATGCTTCTTTCTATTGTATTTTTCCCGATCAGTCCTGTCAGCAAGCAATTCTGACTCATGCTGGAGTCCTAAACACTCAGAGCTGCCAGCCTGTTTTGTTCACAGCCAAACAGGCTGTGAACAAAGCAGGCTGGCAGCTCTGAGTGTTCTCCTTTGTGAACAAAGCAGACTGGCAGCTCGTAGTGTTTAGGACTCCGGCATGAGTCTGAAATGCTTGCTGCCAGGACTGGTAGGGAGACCCCTAGTGGTCATTTCTTCAAAGTGGAAAATGAAATAGAAAGAAGCATATTTTTTAATAACATGCAATTGTAAAGTTATTCTGCATACATTAATCTATAACATATCAAAGGTTTTTTTGATGAGAGGTACCCTTTAATTAAATGAGCCAACCGGAGTCAGATGGTGACTCTGGTTGGCTCATTTTTGCACCATATCCGGTTTTGTGGCTGGACTAAAATTCGGCTGAACCCAGTTTTGAAATTTCCTTTCCGGCAGCCAGATCGCTAAAACGTGGTGTGAAGGCACCTTGACATTGAGTCATCTATTCAATTGTACAGCTGTACATTTTTTTCTGTATCATAACATCTGCACCCAGAACCTACCACCTGTGACCTGTGTAAAAGTTACATCAGAGTCCAAATTAAATTGATATTCTAATAATTTAATATTATACAATACTACTAGGATATGCATTAACAATAGTATCCGATCTCTAGGACAAACAACAATGACTGTGTCTTCTGTCCTGCACAGTGTTACTCTTGATGTGTGAAAAATTGTTCTACATTCAAGTCAGAAAACTATCTAATACTTATGACATACATTGTAAAACTGTCTGACTCATTCGCTGATGTATACCAAAGCGTACCTCCCTTGGATCCAGTACTGGAAATTTGCAATCCTACAGGCTTTTTGTGTTTTTCTGCACAGGCAGACAATCTTTTTAGTCTCACAAAGAATCTGTATATGCCCATAAATGTACCAAACCATTAGACTTTTTTTGGCCCCTTCAAATCATGTAAGTCTGGGGGTGGTACGCTATTGGTATATGATGGTATACTGGTCTGTTCCCAATGTATACAACAAGAATTGAGTAGTTTTTAGATGTGAATGTAGACTTCAAAGAATGCACAGTCTCATTCTAAAGTTTTAGTGAGGGTCCAAATGGCAATATACCAACACTTGTAATAGGGGAAAAGGTAACATACACAGAAAGGTAATAGCAGTTACCAACAAGGTCAGGGCTGTCTCATTTTAAAAGCCTTTTCAAGTGACCATAATATGGGTCCATTTTAGCTTACGTATATTTCCTCTAAATAACAAGTCCCCTTGTGGTTCTTCTGAACCAAACCTAGATTACCATAGGTGCAATAAGTAATTCATCTAATAGATCAGATCTAATACCTTATCTGAATAGCTACACTTCACAAACATTTTTGGTAAGTGTTTTAAAGATCAGACAAGGGATTTGTGTGCATTCATAAATGCCAGTTCAAGGCTTTGTTCACATAGTGGGACTGTGTAGGAGTAAGCTTGTGGTTGCAAGGAAAACAAACATGTGCACAAACAAACCATCAATATTATGAGAAAAACAATGCACTTGACATCAGTAATACTAAACTCAGGAATGAATACAGTGAACAAAAAAATGCTTATGTCATCTTGTAAAGCTCTCAACAGAAAACAACAGAACATAAGAGGATTGTACATTTATGTGGTGGCCCAGTAGGGGATGGTGTTGCCACGTACCTTTCCTGCCCTGTCAGGCAGTGTCCCTCAGTGTCCCAGGGCCCCCTGTAGTTGTTTCCCCATTTGTATATATGTTGTGTATTAAAAGATGTGTTATGCCTTAAATAAAATGTACCATGTGGTTGTTACCCAGGAGGTACTAGTGACCAGCTGACCCCAAAGGTTACCTATGGGCTACCTACTAGTCTCCCCCATATAAGCCCTGGGTAGCTTCACTCTCCTGCTTCCTGCTGAGGTCCAGTAAAGTTGTGCCTAGTGTGTGTGTCCAGAGTAGTGGAGGCCTCAAGTCAAGTCCTGCAGCCACAAGTCAAGTGCAAGTAAGCTAAAGTCACCGTCATGTCAGTCACAAGTCAGTCAAGTCAAGTCATCTGTCTACCCAGCGTGGCCTGCACTAAATTCTCCCGTCCAACTAGAAGTCCCAGCAAGCCTATGAGGCCTCTGTGTCAATGGTAACCTCCTTGGACCCTGGCTGTTCTTCATAGACTGTTCCAACTGTCTACTCTCAGTAAAGCTACCATTGCTGTCTGTAACTTGGCGTCAGTGTCTTCATTGTCCCTGTGCCTAGCCCAGGATCCAGTGGTATACCTTCAGGTGGTTAAGGATAAACCACGCCCTGGCGTCACAATAACAAGGGGTTAATACCATCTGAGCCTAGGGTAACAACATCTGCCCTGCACCTCACACCCCGCCATACCACATTTACTATTATCATCATTATTATCATATACTGAACTTTGTGTTACACTTAAGACCAGCGTATTATTCTGATCAACAAGGTGCAAATAAACAACAGAAACTTTCTCAAACGCATATATCTATATATATATATATATATATATATATATACATATATATATATATATATACACACGCGCGCACACACACACACTCATATGCAAAAGTTTAGGCACTCCTGATAATTTCCACGACTTTAGTTTATAAATAATTGGGTGTTTGGATCAGAAATGTAATTTTGAGCTATCAAATATCTGGAAGGCACAGTAATATTTTGGAAATGAAATGAGGTTTATTGGATGAACAGAAAATATGCAATCTGCATCAAAACAAAAGTAGACAGGTGCATACAGGTGGGCACCCGCACCCCAACAGACACATTCCATTAATATTTCATTGAGCCTCCATTAGCAGGAATAATGGCTTCTAGACACTTCCTATAATCTGCAATGAGTGTCTGGATTCTGGATGAAGGGTTTTTGGACCATTCCTCCTAGCAAAACATCTCCAATTTGTTAGGTTTGACAGTTGCCAAACATGGACAGCGGTTTTTGGACCATTCCTCCTAGCAAAACATCTCCAATTTGTTAGGTTTGACAGTTGCCAAACATGGACAGCGGTTTTTGGACCATTCCTCCTAGCAAAACATCTCCAATTTGTTAGGTTTGACAGTTGCCAAACATGGACAGCCCGCTTCAATAACCCCACATGTTTTTAATGATATTCAGGTCTGGGGACTGGGGTGCCCATTCCAGAACATTTTACTTGTTCCTCTACATAAATGCCACAGTAGGTTTTGAACAGTGTTTTGGGTCGTTGTCTTGTTATAAATATCCAGCCCTGGCATAATTTCAACTTTGTGACTGATTCTTCTACATTATTCTCAAGTATCTGCTGATATTGAGTGGATTCCATGCAACCCCCAACTTTAACAAGGCTCCCAGTACCGGCACTGGCCCCACAACATGGTGGTGGAACGCTTGTTCTTTTAACACCATGAATAACGCCCCTTCTTATGACCAAATAACTCAACTTTGTTTCATCAGTCCACAGCACCTTTTTCCAAAATGATAGAACTTAGCAAAAAAGGAAATAATTTCTCCAAAAACCGGCGCTTCTCCTAATAAAAGATTTTCTTTATTCCATCATAGTAGATATAAAAGATTAAAAAACACTTTCAACGCGTTTCTAGCTCGGACCGAGCTCTTTATCAAGACATGCATGTTTCACAGTAGTAAGGACACACGTATCAATGGATACTCTAGTAATTGCATTGGCTGGGAATTTGCCCGGGAAACAAGTACACCCAAATTCTGGCTTCACTAAAGGTGTTCAAAGATGGCAGTTTTACAATATCCTGTGTCACGTAACAGTTATAAAACATTAGTTCAAATTTCTCATAGGATTAATAGCCATCCTAAATAAAAACCAGTAGTGCACTTAAAAAACTAAGAGATATAAAGTAATTTGACCAATAAATAGTTAAAACAAAGTACAGAAAATGAAATCCTGAGGAGCTCTATTCCACAGTCATTGCCTGTCAATCATCATTTAGTGTTGTTACTATGTGTTACATTGTAGCAGTGTGCTCTGCAGGAAAGCTGCTCAGGGAGGTGCACAGACATTTTGAAGGGCAGGGGCTCAAGTAAAAAAAAGAGGGCACTTTTCATAATTCAAAAAACGTCTGCCAGACTTAATGGGCAGATGTGCTGCGGCGCAGGGATACAGTGGACTCCCGCCAGGCCTCCTCTACATTCCTATCCCCATAAAAGTTGGTGTTTTTGTAAAATAAAGTCAAGAACAATTTCTCTGAGGTCTGCCATGTGTATATACACTTTGGCTGTGCTGTCAGTCTTATTTACAGAAAACATGTGACAGCTGCCCTATAATATACTGTATTATAGAGGAGATTTATCAAAACCTGTGCAGAGAAAGAGCGGTGCAGTCACTCATAGCAACCAATCAGATTGTTTCTTTCATTTTGCAGAGGGCTTTTCCTCTGCAAAGGTTTTAATAAATCTCCCCTATATGCCCCGGTCTGACCTCTATATGACAGAACGTGCACTGTACCCGGCCTCACCCAGCACCCATCCCCAATCACCCAACACCCATCCCCAATCACCCAGCACCCATCACCAATCAGCCAGCACCCATCACCAATCACCCAGAACCCATCCCCAATCACCCATCCCCAATCACCCATCCCCAATCACCCATCCCCAATCACCCAGCACCCATCCCCAATCACCCATCCCCAATCACCCATCCCCAATCACCCATCCCCAATCACCCAGCACCCATCCCCAATCACCCAGCACCCACCTTATGCAGGAATCTCCACACAGCTCTGGTTCTTACACTGAAGAGATGGACACCACACAAATATATGCTTACATGCTACAATATACAAGAGTTGGCAAAAAAATAATTACAAATACAAAGACGGCCAGGCATAGCACAGCATACAGGATGGAGGCAGGGAAGCTCCGCCTCCATTGCACACAAGACTGACTTCGCATACTAGCAATGTGGGGCAATACCTAGAAAACGGGAAGACCAATTTTTGTATACATGCACTGTAACCTAGTGTATTGGGTTTAGAGCGAGTAAACAGCCTGTCAGTTTCCTTTTAATTATATACCGTACCCCCCTTTATGAACTATATACTGTGCCACCATTCATCTATTAATTCCATATATACTGTGCCACTATTAATGAACTATATACTGTGCCACCATTAATGAACTATATACTGTGCCACCATTCATCTATTCATTCCATATATACTGTGCCACTATTAATGAACTACATACTGTGTCACTATTATTTAACTATACTGTGCCACCACTAAGGGTGCGTTCACACGTGCATATTTTGTGCTACAGATCTGCTGCAGATTTGCTTTAGCAGATTCCTCTTCCCATTGTCAATGGGAAGCAAAATCTGCAGCAGATCTGCAGCAAAAATAGGCACATATGAATGCACTAAGGATCTATACACAGTGCAAGCATACATAAAAATATAATGTTCCAATATAATGAAATATATACTGTGCTTCCATAAATTCCCCATATACTGTGCTTACTTAGTTATTACCTAGTACATAGGTAATATACACAAATACAAAGAGACACTTAGACACATACATACAAATACAAATATACATATAGAAACATAAATACACAGACACACATATAACATTAAATATATACTAAAAAATATAGCCAATAAGCACATCATACACACAGGTACACACATGCAATCACTCACAGATATACACACACATGCATAGATTCACTTGCATATATATATATATATATATATATATATATATATACACACAAACACATACATACATACACATACAAAGATTCACTTGCTCACATATATAGGCACATACATAGAGATACACACACACACACACACACACACATACATATATATGCACATCACACTGACATACAGTAACTCAATGTATACACAGTCACTTACACTAAGGCCCCAGCCATCCCTCTCTGCACAGGCACATACATAGAGATACACACACACACACACACACACACACACACTTATACACATCATACAGACACACTGACATAAAATCACTCACATCTATACACAATCACTTACAGTAAGTAAGGGCTCCATTCCCCTCTGTATAGACTGAAGTTTGTGGCCGGGACCTGCTGTGGGCGGGCTTCTCTCTGCCTCCTCTGCTCCTGTCTCCTCCATGTGGAGAGAAGCAGAGATATGGCAGATAATGACAGGGTCAGTGGCGCCCCCTGCTGCAGAGAGGGCACAGCACCCTCCATTAAACCACATACAAATCTTCCCAGCAATGGATCCTTTTTACTGAACCTGTCACCCTGAGTTTGCAGCTCCTTTTGTGAGGGCACTAGAGGGGCAGGTGAGGAAAAGGGCAGGGGCTCCAGACCCCTTTCACTCCTATGTGTGCGCGTCCCTGAAGCTGCTAGTGCGCATGAATGACAAAGGAGAATGAATGAAACTTCTGACTTCTGTCTTTTGTTAAAAGGATGCTACTAGTGAAAGGGAGACAACTAAAGCTGTAAGTATTAGCGCAGACATCGCGCTTCCAGATAATTGCATTTCTTAAGTTAGTAGCTAGCTAGGGTTATGCTGTAAAGAATGCCAAGAGTAGTCTATTAGATCGCGCATCTTGGTCGGCATTCTCTGTAATTTGTTGCTGTAGGTGGAGACTATTTTTTAACCAAGAAAATTTTGTAGTAGCAAGTTGTTTAATACATTAGCGCCGTATGTGCACATATAGTTCTGCAGGCATCTACATATGGCATTGGCTTAGATTGGATGTAGAACTTAGTCACCGTTGTTTTCATCAGATGAGGAGAAATATTTAGGCAGTGTATCGCCACCTATATATCTTAAAGTGCTGGTCCAAATTATTTTATTTCATCAATAGAGGATAATATAATATGGTCATGATATAATTTTTTTTTTATATGTGTATCAAATGTAGACATGTGCAATTCGGTTCGGCACGAATGTCTAAATTAACGAATTTTACCGTTTTCGTGCATTCGGACCGATCCGAATGCACGAAAACATATTTTGAACATTCCCGAATAGCCACGATAATACGAATAGCAAAGTAACGAATACATTCGTTATTTCCCGACCCGCATGCATTCGTTATCTGTAAACGAACGTGAAGAATTCATTCTGATAACAAATACAATAAAAAGGATATAGATAGTTTGATTTTTCGGATACATTCGGTATTCGGGTACATTCGGTAAATCTTTTTATTCTTTTTTTGGACTTTAGCGATCCTAAAAAATTATGGAGATACCTTTTTTATAAAAATTTCGTAGGGTATCATAAAAAAATCATAATAAAAAAGATACAGTGGTGATGGAAAAAATTGTATCTAATGAAATGTATCATTTTTATTATGAAATGTTTATTCATTTTTAAACAGGGATCAATTTATGTGAGCGGGTAAAGCACTAAAAATGAAGCCGACAATAATGAAAATGTAGTGTGTGCGTGTTTTTCACTTTTTTTTAAAACATTTTTTAGGTAGTACTACTACTCCCAGCATGGAACACACTCTTCCATGATGGGAGTAGTAGTTACCTGTACTAATTGACAGATCGCAGGGGTCCATTGCGATCCTCTTGTATAATGTATAGATGCGCCGGCTGCTCTTCTATGGTCCCCTGCACTCACGTATATGTACACATATTCATATTTCCCGCAGAGCTGTGATTGGCCAGATGGTTCCAGCCAATCACAGCTCTCTTTGAGAAATAGGAATATGTGTATATATACGGCCGTGCAGGGGACCATAGGAGAGCGGCCGCCGCATTCATACATTATACTGGAGGATCGCAGCGGGTGTCAGGAGTGATACCCGCAGTGATCTTTCCTTTACTACAAGTACTAATACTCCCAACATGGAGTACACTCTGCTCCATGCTGGGAGCTGTAGTACCTGCATTAATAGACAGATCGCAGCGGGTGTCAGAAGTTACACTCGCTGCCATATGTCTATTAATGCAGGTACTACAGCTCCCAGCATGGAGCAGAGTGTGCTCCATGTTGGGAGTATTAGTACCTGCAGTAAGGGACAGATCCCAGGGATGTCACTCCTCCTGACACCCGCTGCGATCCTCCTTATGTGAATGTCGGGATCAGCTGTTCTCAGGGCTACAGAGCCAGGAGAACAGCTGACGCTGAGCCGTAGGTATACATCGTATATCTACTGCCCAGCAAGAACTTACAGTGAGCTTGCAATGTGTATACAGTATACACATTGCTGGCTCACTTAACCCCTTGCTGAGCTGTGCGCTATGCGCAAGCCCAGCAAGGGAAGAGTTAACTTACACTGCTGGACAGTGTAGGTTAACCCTTTGGGCGGTATACACTATATACAGCTATCTATAGATAGCTGTATACAGTGTATACAGAAGACGAAGTCCAGCTTACTTCCCTCGAGTCCCGGGCGGGGTTCGTGTAGCTCCGCCCCCCCTAATGACGTCATTAGGGGGCGGAGCTACAGAAGGGAACAAGGCTAATTAATCTGAAGCTCTGTTCACATTGTACGTTATGTATAATGTGAACAGACCCTTCTGGCAGTGTCTACCCAGACAGGGAGACTCCAGCTGTTGCTAAACTACAACTCCCAGCATGCCCAGACAGCCAAAGGCTGTCTGGGCATGCTGGGAGTTATAGTTTTGCACCAATTGGTGGCTCCCTGTTTGGGTAGACATTGCATCATGGGTGCTCTCCCCAGCGGACGGCGCCAAAAATGTCATAACCAATTTTTTGTGTTTTTTTCTTCTCGTTTCAGATCCGTGTATGCAGAGGATTACTGCGGATTCGATGGATTACGGCGGATTATTTATTTTTTCCTTTAATAAAATGGTTAACGAGGGCTGTGGGGGAGTGTTTTTTTAAATAAAATAATTTTTCCAATGTGTTGTGTTTTTTTTTTTTTATTGAATTTTCAAGGTTAGTAGTGGACGCTGTCTTATTGACGGAATCCATTACTAGGCCAGGGCTTAGTGCTAGCCCCAAAAACAGCTAGCGCTAACCCCCAATTATTACCCCGGTACCCACCGCCACAGGGGTTCCGGGAAGAGCCGGTACCAACAGGCCCGGAGCGTCAAAATGGCGCTCCTGGGCCTAGGCGGTAACAGGCTGGCGTTATTTAGGCTGGGGAGGGCCAGTAACAATGGTCCTCGCCCACCCTGGTAACGTCAGGCTGTTGCTGTTTGGTTGGTATCTGGCTGAGAATGAAAATACGGGGAACCCTATGCGTTTTTTTTTTTTAATTTTCTTATTTAAATTTAAAAAAAAAACGCATAGGGTTCCCCGTATTTTCATTCTCAGCACAATACCAACCAAACAGCAACAGCCTGACGTTACCAGGGTGGGCGAGGACCATTGTTACTGGCCCTCCCCAGCCTAAATAACGCCAGCCTGTTACCGCCTAGGTCCAGGAGCGCCATTTTTGACGCTCCGGGCCTGTTGGTACCGGCTCTTCCCGGAACCCCTGTGGCGGTGGGTACCGGGGTAATAATAGGGGGTTAGCGCTAGCTGTTTTTGGGGCTAGCACTAAGCCCTGGCCTAGTAATGGATTCCGTCAATAAGACAGCTTCCGCTACTAACCCTGAAAATTCAATAAAAATAAAAAAAAAACACAACACATTGGAAAAATTATTTTATTTAAAAAAACACTCCCCCACAGCCCTCGTTAACCATTTTATTAAAGGGAAAAAAAATAATCCGCCGTAATCCATCGAATCCGCAGTAATCCTCTGCATACACGGATCTGAAACGAGAAGAAAAAAAAACACAAAAAATTGGTTATGACATTTTTGGCGCTGTCCGCTGGGGAGAGCACCCATGATGCAATGTCTACCCAAACAGGGAGCCACCAATTGGTGCAAAACTACAACTCCCAGCATGCCCAGACAGCCTTTGGCTGTCTGGGCATGCTGGGAGTTGTAGTTTAGCAACAGCTGGAGTCTCCCTGTCTGGGTAGACACTGCCAGAAGGGTCTGTTCACATTATACAAAACGTACAATGTGAACAGAGCTTCAGATAAACTAGCCTTGTTCCCTTCTGTAGCTCCGCCCCCTAATGACGTCACCACTAGGGGGAGGAGCTACACGAACCCGGCCCGGGACTCGAGGGAAGTAAGCTGGACTTCGTCTTCTGTATACACTGTATACAGCTATCTATAGATAGCTGTATATAGTGTATACTGCCCAAAGGGTTAACCTACACTGTCCAGCAGTGTAAGTTAACTCTTCCCTTGCTGGGCTTGCGCATAGCGCACAGCTCAGCAAGGGGTTAAGTGAGCCAGCAATGTGTATACTGTATACACATTGCAAGCTCACTGTAAGTTCTTGCTGGGCAGTAGATATACGATGTATACCTACGGCTCAGCGTCAGCTGTTCTCCTGGCTCTGTAGCCCTGAGAACAGCTGATCCCGACATTCACATAAGGAGGATCGCAGCGGGTGTCAGGAGGAGTGACATCCCTGGGATCTGTCCCTTACTGCAGGTACTAATACTCCCAACATGGAGCACACTCTGCTCCATGCTGGGAGCTGTAGTACCTGCATTAATAGACATATGGCAGCGAGTGTAACTTCTGACACCAGCTGCGATCTGTCTATTAATACAGGTACTACAGTTCCCAGCATGGAGCAGAGTGTGCTCCATGTTGGGAGTATTAGTACTTGTAGTAAAGGAAAGATCACTACAGGTATCACTCCTGACAGCCGCTGCGATCCTCGCTCTCCTATGGTCCCCTGCACGGCCGTATATATACACATATTCCTATTTCTCACAGAGAGCTGTGATTGGCTGGAACCATCTGGCCAATCACAGCTCTGCGGGAAATATGAATATGTGTACATATACGTGAGTGCAGGGGACCATAGAAGAGCAGCCGGCGCATCTATACATTATACAAGAGGATCGCAATGGACCCCTGCGATCTGTCAATTAGTACAGGTAACTACTACTCCCATCATGGAAGAGTGTGTTCCATGCTGGGAGTAGTAGTACTACCTAAAAAATGTTTAAAAAAAAAAGTGAAAAACACGCACACACTACATTTTCATTATTGTCGGCTACATTTTTAGTGCTTTACCCGCTCACATAAATTGATCCCTGTTTAAAAATGAATAAACATTTCATAATAAAAAAGATACATTTCATTAGATACAATTTTTTTCATCACCACTGTATCTTTTTTATTATGATTTTTTTATGATACCCTGCGAAATTTTAATAAAAAAGGTATCTCCATTATTTATTAGGATCGCTAAAGTCCAAAAAAAGACTAAAAAGATTTACCGAATGTACTCGAATACCGAATGTATCCGAAAAAAACAACACGAATACCCGAATACCGAATGTATCCGAAAAATCTAAACCGAAAATATTGCCGAACCGAAATTTTTTTCCAAAACGAAAAAACGAAACGAAATTAAACGAAAATTTTTCTAGTGCACAAGTCTAATCAAATGTATTTTCTTCAGTCCCCTATGGGGTAGTGATTTGAATTCTAGAGTTGGCCAATATAGACCTTCTTATGTAAAATGGGATGTGTTGTCGCAGAAACACATATCTGCAATGGAAAATTGAAAGGTTAACCCTTGCAGAGAGTGCAAATTATAACCCTTGTATACATATGTACAGAATTGTGTATGTCTTTTTGGATGGAAATGTATATATGTATTGCCATTTAGTTTAGGTGCTAAAAAAAAACCCTCCCAAGGGGTATCTAGGTATCTACCTAATAAATTATTATAATGATTGTTATTGTAGTATATGTACATATTATTATTATTGCTGCTAGTAATAAGCTTAATAGAGTTGGATAGAAAATGATCACATCCTTTGTTATATTCTAAAGTAATAATAGGAAATGAATGTGCAAATGTATATGCATAGAAAAAGTAAAATAAAGGAGAATGAACATATGTATATGCGTTCATGCATAAATGCATACATGTACTATGTAACTATGAAAGGTGCATTGTGGAGGTCTAAGGACCCTCCTGAGGGATATTACTGTATTAAGGAGTTTATTAGGAATATACCGTTCAATAGTGTATTTGCCATTATCTTTTATGTTAGAAAATGGAGTGTCCTATGTATTGGTCACTATATTGTCATTATGCTATAATTAATATACAGAACATGCAATAAATATGCACTGTAATGATAGGATGTAAGGATATGTTGTTAGATGATAGTTTCTCGTTTAGACCTTCTGGGGACAATGTTCCCATTTTATAGATCCAGAAGACCTCTTTTTTCTGGAGCAATTCAAATCTGTTGGTCACCATGCTTGGAATATGATTACCCGGCGTCACTGAAAAAGGTTGTTTAATATCAGGGTGTTTCATAGAGCAATGCCTCGAAAATCCATGGAACTGGAATTGGTTTCAGATATTCTGGCGATGCTTGTTAATCCTACATCTAAGGGCTTGAACAGTTTTTCCTACATACTGTTTCCCACAGCAGCAGTCCAACAAATATATAACATATGATGTTTCACAGGTTAGATGATGTTTAATGGAATACGTATTCCCATTAGTTTGGGATGTAACGGAGGTGATACCCTGTCTTATTTCATGACAACAAAGGCAACGGGATTTGCCACATTTGAATCTTCCTTTTCTTGATCCAGTGATGGTGTTTTGTTTGTGTTGCTTTATCTGGCTTGGTGCTAATAGATTTTTTAATGTAGTCACCAAGGGTGCTGCTGGAAGGATATCTTTAAGATATGGATCCATTTTTAGTATGTACCAATTGTTTCTCAGAATGCTTTTGATTTTATTTGCTGATCTGTTGTATACTGTGATGAAATAACATTGATCTGTGAATTCTTTCGCTGGAGGCTTATTTTATGGAATTAAACATTCCGCTTGCCTGTGGGTTTTTGCTCTCTGGAATGCATGTGTGACCATGTTTTTAGGATATCCTTTAGCGTAAAAACGCTTTTTAATTTTAGACGCTTGTTGGTGGAATCCTCTGTAAAATTTTTCCTGATACTTTTCAGTTGACTATAGGGAATATTTTGAATCCACTTGTGATAATGCCCACTCATATAGTCTAAATAGCTGTTTGTGTCAACTGATTTTAAATAGGTTGAGGTAATGAACCTAGTGTCATCATGTGTGATGTGTAAGTCTAGAAATTCAATTGCTTGATTACTGGAACTGTGAAATTGATCCCCCAGCTATTCATATTGAGAGAATTCAGTAGAATTGAATCTGACTCATCCGGACCATCCCAAATAAAGACGAGATCGTCAATATATCAGCGATATAGTATAATATGTTTAGTAAGATTTGTATTTGTCCAGATGTGTTCATCCTCGAAGGCCCCCATAAAGAGGTTGGCATACTACCTTAGCCGCCATCGCTGTCCCCTTAGTTTGTTGGTAGGTTTGCCCATTATATAAGAAAAAGTTGTTATTCAATATGAATCCAAGACACTTAAGTTGGAATTCCCTGTGTTTCTGGGATGGCCGTGTCTTGTACAATAAATTTCTCCACAGCCCTTAGACCCAACTCGTTGGCAATATTAGTGTAGAGGGATGTGACATCGCAGGTGATAAGTTTTAGACCTGGAGTCCAAGGAATATTCATCAACAGTTGAATAAGTTGGGTGGAATCTCGCAGATAGCTTTGCAATTTCACCACATTTTCCTGTAAAAAGAGGTCTATATAGTGTGCCAGATTTGATGTGGCTGAATTGACACTTGAAATTATAGGTCTCCCTGGGGGATGTGTGAGGGACTTATGAATCTTTGGGATAAAATAAAAATAAGGTTTCCCAGGGAAAGAGGGCTGAGAAATTTTTGTTCATCCTTATTCAAGATCTGAGACTCCACGGCACTGCTAATGAGATTATTAAGTGCTTTTAGGCTTTCTGCAAAGGGGTCTCCTCTAATTGGTTTGTAGAACTGAGTGCCCGAAAGGATGTAAGTAGCCTCATCTTCATAATATTGGTAATCCATAATTACCAGACCACCTCCCTTGTCTGCAGCCCTAAACACCAATTCATGTTTGTTGGGAGAAGCGCCTGTTTTTGGAGAAATTCTTTCCTTTTTTTGCTATCAAGTTCTATCTCTACCTGCCAACTCACCTGGAGGATCTGATGCTCCAAGGCTGCTGACCCGCTATCTGATGAGCTGATATAGATGTTATGCTCTAAGCATAACACATTCCGGTGAGCATAATATTATTGCCAATATTGCCTGCTTTGTTAATGGTATTTCACTAGGATCGCGCTCCTCCTGTCTTTATGTCTCTATAGTACATTTTTCCTAAATGAAGCTAGCGTGTTGAAATGTGCATTTGCATACCTCAAGTGACTCTGTTTGTGGCTTGTGTACAAAAAAAAGGCTTCTTTTGCACCACTCTCCTATCCAGCATGTCCTTGTGCAAAGTGCGCTGAATTGTTGCACAGTGACACCATCTGCAGCAAGATGATGTTGTAAGTCTTTGGAGGTGGTCTGTGGGCTGTTTTTGACCTTTCTCACCACCCTATGCCTTTACGTATTCAATATTTTACTTGGCCTGCCACTTCTGTGGTCTTCCATTTCCATTTCTTTAACTCACTTTCCTCCGTTACTCCGTAGCACCGCTTTAGCTTGTCCGGTCTTCTTCCTTCTTCTGTGTGTACGGATCGTCACACTGCGCTCAGCCTATCACCAGTCACAGGGATATCCCGCCTCAGCTGGTGATAGGCCGAGCACAGTGAGACAATCTGTGCACACAGAAGAAGGAAGAAGACCGGAAGACCCAACAGCTGTTGCAGCGCTAAGGAGGAACAGGGGAAGGTGAGTTAAAATGTCTTTTTTTTTTCTTTTGCAGCCTTGGCACAACAGACTGGAAATACTTTTCGGTAGGCTGCTCCTTTAAATCTATGTGTTAGTTTTTTTGTAGCCTTCCCCTAAACTATAATGTTGAACAATCCTTTAGGTCATTTGAGAGTTGTTTTGAGGCCCCCATGTTGCCACTCTTCAGAGGAAAGTCAAAGAGAACAACAACTTACAATTGGCTATCTTAAATACCCTTTATTATGATTGGATGCACCTGTCTATAAAGTTTAACCCATTAAGGACCCGGCCATTTTTAATTTTTGCACTTTAGTTTTTTCCTCCTCACCTTCTAAAAATCATAACGCTTTCAATTTTCCACCTACAGGCCTATATGAGGGCTTTTTTGGGGGCCACCAATTTTACTTTGTAATGACATCAATCATTTCACCTCAAAATCTATGACAAAACCAGAAAAAAAATATTTGTGGGGCAGAATTGAAAAAAGAATGCCATTTTGTAACTTTTGGGGGCTTCTGATTCTACACAGTGCACTTTTTGGGAAAAATGATACCATATCTTTATTCTGTAGGTCCATACAGTCACAAGGATACCTGATTTATCTAGGTTTTTATTTTATTTTACTACTTTAAAAAAATTATAACTATATGCACCAAAATTAGTTTGTTTAAAATTGTCATCTTCTGACCCCTATAACTTTTTTATTTTTCCGCATACGGGGATGTATGAGGGCTCATTTTGCGCTGTGATTGGAAATTTTTATCGGTACCATTTTTTGGGGGGACTTTTTGTACACTTTTTATGGTGATAGGGTTCTTGGGGTATACAAAATGACCAAAAATACCCAATTTTGGACTTTCAAATTTTTTTACATATACGCCAATGACCAGGCGGTTTAATAGCATGGAGCAGCAGATTGCCGATAGGACAGAGATGGAGGTAGGTAGCGACCCTCCCCCGTCCTCTCAGCCGTTCGGGACACCGTGGAAGTCCCGATCAGCCCAACTGAGCTGTCGGGAACCATTTACTTTCCTTTTAGAGGCGGTGATCAACTTTGATCACTGCGTCTAAGGGGTTAATGCCAGGCATAATAGCCGCCGGGACCACCTGGCTATGATGCGGGTCAGCCCGTGACCCCATGTCAGAGCAGAGGAGTGGGACCAAGTTGTACAGATACGCCCTTGATCCTTAAGGTATTAAGGCCTAATGAACCACCAAACCAACTGTGTGTTCCAATTAATCAGTGCTCGGTAGTTACCGGTATTCAGATCAACAAAATGACAAGGGAGTCCAAATTTATGTACCTGTCTACTTTTGTTTTGATACAGATTGTACATTTTCTGTTCATCCAATAAACCTAATTTCTCTACTGAAAAATTAAAGGTGCCTAAACTTTTGCATACCACTGTGCAAAGGAAGAGTGGAGCAGTTGCTCAATAGCAACCAATCAGATAGCTTTATTTTTATTTTTAAAAAGGCCTCTGAAAAATGAAAGAAGCAATCTGATCGGTTCTTATGGGCAACTTCACTACTCTTCTTCTACACAGGTTTTGATAACCCTGTGGAAATTCTTATATACAGTATAGATTCAATGTTAGTCTATAGATCAGTACAGAAATATTTTGTTTATTTGGCTGTATGGGGTTGTGGAGATCAAATGAGACATATATTAATCTTACACAAGGAAGGAAAGTACCATTGATTCTTCAAGATAATCTGTGGCCAATTTGCAAAGGAGTAAATACAGTACTATTGCTTTGTCTTAGTTTACCCTTCAAAATCCTGGTCAGCAGCCCAACATACAAAAAGATATTTCTAACCACATGTTTTCTGTGAAAAATGCTGCAGCCAGATGTTAGGCAAAAGTCAGCAGGTAATTATATAAAACACTAAAATACATGTTTTGTGATGATTTTCACTTAGCATTTTTTAGTTCTGAGGTGAGTTTTTTTTATTTATTAATTATTTAAACATAGCATGCTCTAGGTATGTTGTTTTAATTATTATTATTATTTTTTTTAGGTAGTTTGCCTTTGAAAACACCACAGAAAAAATATTACCAAAAAAGAAAGTAACTAAACACACTACATTGGAAAAGTGTCACATAAGGCTCCTTTCACACTATGAGTATTCATCCGTTATTAAACATCCATTTTCTGTATAAAAACTGATGTATAATAACGGATGAAATAACGGGTGCTAAAGGTTGAATAACGTCCATCAAAATAACGGGCATATTCATCCGTTAAGACTCGTTTTAACATCCCTCATGTACAGCCGTTAACACCTCTACCTACAGACTCCAAAAGCCGGGTCTACTATATACCTTTGCAGCGCTATGAATGAAAAGGATTTAGTATAAATATATATGTGTGGACATATGTCTGACCCCCGCAGTGCATCTATATAGAGATGCCGCTGCAGCGCTATGAAGGACAAGTATTCTTTCAGCAGAGCATCGGGGCGGCCGGCTTCCCGGCCAGATGCGCTGCTGTTAGAATACTTTTCATTCATGGTGCTGTGGAGGCATATGATTATGAAAGTGCTGTGGGGGCCAGACACACAGCATTATCTGGCCCCCACAGTGCTTCTACGTGCCGCCGCAGCGCTGTGAAAGACAAGTACTCTTTCAGCAGCGCATTGGGCCGGCCCCATGCACTGCTAATAGAATACTTTTCATTCATAGCGCTGCCGTGGGGCTTATGATAGTGCTGCGGGGGACAATACCTATATAAATGCGCTGCAGGGGGGCAAGACTTATATAGCGCAGCAGGGGGAAAGATTTATAGGGCTGCGGTGGCCAGACATATAACCCCCCCCCCCAGCGATTCTATATATCTTTCACCCACCGCAGCGCTTCTATTTGAAAACCCTGCCGGGAGCCCTGAATGGCTCCTAGGTACCGGCCATTCAGGGCTCCCGGCGGGAAATTTAAAAATGAAAGTAAAATACATCGTTCATCGCAGGGGAGTGGAGAATGCTGTCTGCTCCCCTGTTTAATAACTTCTAATCGTATCGGGTCTAAGAAGTGAGACCCAGTGTGATCATTCCCTCAGCCCCTGTACTACAACCCCCATCATGGAACAGAGTCTGTTCCATGATGGGGGTTGTAGTACAAACACTAATGTAGCCTCCCCAGCCACCGGCAGACTCCTGCAGCCGGGGAATTACTACTCCCAACATGAAAACATGTCTATTCCATGATGGGAGTAGTAGTAGTCCCTCAGCACTACAGGAGTCTGTTGATGTCACCTCTTCTGAGCATGCTCAAAAGTAATAACGGATATTATAAACCAGGTGCAAACGGATGACATAAAGGCTCATCTGTTTGCCATAGACTTCAATGTTAAAAATAACGGTCGTTAATTTACCCATTTCTTGTGACAGAAGAGAAATTTGTGCATGTGCCGTTTTTTCTTCCGTCACAAATAACGTCTGTTACTCATGACGGGCTATAATGGGTCATAACGGACAATCCAAAAAATCCCGTAGACTTTAATGGGATTTTGTAACGGCCGTTTAACATCCGTTTTTAAGGCTTTGCTAACGGAAGTTTATAACGGGTCTTTTAACGGAGCAACTTTATAGTGTGAAAGGGGCCTAAGCTGCATAAAAAAAATGCATAAAGCATTATGGGGAAAAAAACCAAAAACATTTTTAGGTGCTTTTTAAATGGTCACTGTTGTTTCAAGCAACTTCCCTCCATGTCATAGCCTATGTAATTCTTAACATGTTGTAAAGTCTTATGGCTCTTAAAGCCCCTATGTTTCTCACTTCTCTTTTGTTCACTGCCATAGATAATCACTCCAAAAAAGGAAAATCTATGGCTGGATCCCAGGGTGTTATTAAGCCCCATGGGGACTAAATCCTAATCTCTCAGGGACCCCCCTAAAATTTACACTTTGCTTATTCCTTTTAAAATATACCCTTTATTTATGTGTTCAAGAATCACTTAGTGTTTAAAAGCACAATGTAGGCCAGACAGGTGTGGGTTAATAATTGAGTAATTAGCTCTTCTTCATCCAGTATACTTCACATATAGTGTTAATGGGATAGAGTTTCCAAATCTCCTATAGATTATCTCCCTGTTCCCACTGCCTGCTTTGGTTTAATTGATTTATCCCCTCACTGTCAGCCACATTGCTCATTAAAGCAGGCTCAGTCTGCAACAGAGACACCAAAATGGAACACCAGAAGTGAGGGCGGGGCTTAGCTACTGCTATGTGAATGTGTGTGTAATATATACAGTGCTGCCTCCTGAATCTTATTTATTCTTCCATCTCCCTTTACCTTGTTATCCTCGTATTAATATTATCATTAGCAATGCTTAGTTTAATTGCTCCCTTGCTTTGTTGCTGCTGTTTCTTTCACATCTGCTCACACAGCACCTTGCAAACCCATAACCCAGAACAATGCCTGCCTGTTCAGTCCAGTGCACTTTCACCAGGAATATGTTATGGCATAGTAGTGCGGAGCAGTGATTGCCAAGACAAGCAAGGTAAAAGAAGTGCCTATGTGTATTACTGGTAAACAGTTTAGCTCTGATGCCACCTCTTGAAATGCAGAGAATAAGGAATAGCAATGCACTATGGAGGGAACTCTTAGGCTCAAAAGAGCAGTGAGAGCACTAATACCAACGTGTCACCACTCTGAATGGTTAATCTAACAAAACCATGCAGGTTTTAAAAAATAATTTGTAACGACAGGTGAGGCAAAAAGTATGTGTGTGTGTGTGTGTGTGAACGAGACCTTACTGTGGAACAATCTTTCAGAACCATTAAGAACTGATTAACCCCTTAAGGACCAGGCCATTTTACACCTTAAGGACCAGAGCATTTTTTGCAATTCTGACCACTGTCACTTTAAACATTAATAACTCTGGAATGCTTTTACTTATCATTCTGATTCCGAGATTGTTTTTTCGTGACATATTCTACTTTAACATAGTGGTAAATTTTTGTGGTAACTTGCATCCTTTCTTGGTGAAAAATCCCCAAATTTGATGGAAAAAAATGAAAATTTTGCATTTTTCTAACTTTGAAGCTCTCTGCTTGTAAGGAAAAGGGATATTCAAAATATATTTTTTTTTGTTCACATATAAAATATGTCTACTTTATGCTTGCATCATACAATTTATGAGTTTTTACTTTTGGAAGACACCAGAGGGCTTCAAAGTTCAGCAGCAATTTTTAAATTTTTCACAAAATTTTCAAACTCACTATTCTTCAGTGACCAGTTCAGTTTTGAATGGATTTGAAGGGTCTTCATCTTAGAAATACCCCACAAATGACCCCATTATAAAAACTGCACCCCAAAGTATTCAAAATGACATTCAGTAAGTGTTTTAACCCTTTAGGTGTTTCACAGTAATAGCAGCAAAGTGAAGGAGAAAATTCAAAATCTTCATTTTTTACACTCGCATGTTCTTGTAGACCCAATTTTTTAATTTTTACAAGGGGTAAAAAGGAGAAAATTTTTACTTGTATTTGAAACCTAATTTCTCTCGAGTAAGCACATATCTCATATGTCTATGTAAAGTGTTCGGCGGGCGCAGTAGAGGGCTCAGAAGGGAAGGAGCGACAAATGGTTTTTGGGGGTCATGTCACCTTTAGGAAGCTCCTATGGTGCCAGAACAGCAAGAAAAACCACATGTCATACCATTTTGTAAACTAGACCCCTCGTGGAACATAACAAGGGGTAAAGTGAACCTTAATACCCCACAGGTGATTCACGACTTTTGCATATGTAAAAAAAAAAAAAAAAAAAAAAAACATTTTTTACCTAAAATGCTTGGTTTCCCCAAAATTTTAAATTTTTAAAAAGGGTAATAGCAGAAAATACCCCCCAAAATTTGAAGCCCAATTTCTCCCAATTCAGGAAACACCCCATATGGGGGTGAAAAATTCTCTGCTGGCGCACTACAGGTCTCAGAAGAGAAGGAGTCACATTTGGCTTTTTGAAAGCAAATTTTGCTCTGGGGGCATGCCACATTTAGGAACCCCCTATGGTGCCAGAACAGCCAAAAAAAAAACACATGGCATACCATTTTGGAAACTAGACCCCTCAGGGAACGTAACAAGGGGTAATGTGAACCTTAATACGGGACAGGTGTACATAGGGGTATTCTATGCCAGTGATTCCCAAACAGGGTGCCTCCAGCTGTTGCAAAACTCCCAGCATGCCTGGACGGTCAGTGGCTATCTGGCAATACTGGGAGTAGTTGTTTTGCAACAGCTGGAGGCTCCGTTTTGGAAACAGTGGCGTACCAGACGTTTTTCATTTTTATTGGGGAGGGGGGCTGTGTAGGGGTATGTGTATATGTAGTGTTTTGTTACTTTTTATTTTATTGTGTGCTAGTGTAGTGTAGTGTTTTTAGGGTACAGTCGCACGAGCTGCGGCAGAAAATTTGTCGCAGCTCAAACTTGCAGCCGGATACTTACTGTAAACCTCCGCCCATCCAGCTGTTACAAATCTACAACTCCCAGCATGTACGGTCTATCAGTGCATGCTGGGAGTTGTAGTTTTGCAACAGCTGGAGGCACACTGGTTGTGAAACACCGAGTTTGGTAACAAACTCAGTGTTTTGCAACCAGTGTGCCTTCAGCTGTTGCAAAAGCTACAACTCCCAGCATGTACAGACAGTGGAAGGGCATGCTGGGACTTGTAGTTATGCAACAGCTGGATGCATACTACTTTGGCTGGGGATTGTAGTTATGCAACAGCTGGAGACACACTGGTTTGCTACCAGCTGTTGCAAAACTACAACTCTCAGCAGTCACCGACAGCCAACGGGCATGCTGGGAGTTGTAGTTATGCAACCAGCAGATGCACCACTACAACTCCCAGCATGCACTTTAGCTGATTGTGCAAGCTGGGAGTTGTAGTTATACAACAGCTGAAGGTACGCTTTTCCATAGAAAAAATGTGCCTCCAGCTGTTGCAAAACTATAAGTCCCAGCATGCCCATAAGGGAATGCTGGGAGTTGTGGTGGTCTGCCTCCTGCTGTTGCATAACTACAGCTCCCAGCATGCCCTTTTTACATGCTGGGAGCTGTTGCTAAGCAACAGCAGGAGGCTGTCACTCAAGTCCAACTGCTGATCCACGCCGCCGCTGCAGGTCAGTCCCTCGTCGCCGCCGCCGCCGCTCCTGTGGCCCCGATCCCAACAGGGACGCCGGGGATCGGGGTCCCCAGCTGCCGGGGTCCTCTTTCTGCACCCGATCACGTCCTCTGGAAGAGGGGCGGAGCGGGTTGCGGGAGTGACACCCGCAGCAGGTGCCCTGATTGGTCGGCCAGTAAACCGGCCGACAAATCAGGGCGATCGTGAGGTGGCACCAGTGCCACCTCACCCCTGCTGGCTATGGCTGTTCGGGGCCGTCAGAGGCGGCCCCAATCAGCCAGTAATTCCGGGTCACCGGGTCACTGGAGACCCGATTGACCCGGAATCCGACGCAGATCGCTGGGCTGAATTGTTCAGCGATCTGCGGCCATCGCCGACATGGGGGGTCATCATGACCCCCCTAGGCGATATGCCACGATGCCTGCTGATCGATATCAGCAGGTTTCGGGCACTGGCTCACCTCCGGCTAGCGGCAGGGGGCCGGGAATGGAAAGGATGTACTCATACGTCCTCGGTCCTTAAAGGAGAAGTCCCATGTAGAAAAAGTATTGTGTTTTAAATGCAGAAGCAAAAGTTATATCACTTTGTAAATCACTGACTTCACCCATCTTGTATGTAAAACCTGTTTTTCTAGCTTCTTTGTTCAGAGAGGAAGTTCAGCAGCTCCCTGTTCTGATGACTTGCGACCCCCTATTGAGCTGCATTATGCTGGGGGCCGTGATGTCACAATTTCCCATAGTTCTGCAGCTTAGCCAGCTCTGTGCACGGCCAGGGAACCTCCCATGTGCAGCTTCAGCCAATCATAGAAGCCCCAGTTAGCTGAGCTCACTTGTCTTCATCTCCTCGGCAGGGAAGTATCTGACAGCCAGCTCAGTGTTTATAAGAGCAAGAACGATGTCCCAATGTCCCGAGAAGAAGCAGAGGGGGAGGGGGAGATCCCTGCTTTCCCCTGCACTGATTACAATCTGACAGCAGGTCAGTCTGACAGAACGATGTCCTGAGAATAGAAGCAGGGGGAGGGGAAACACTGAGCCTGCTATTAGGAAAGTGATCAGTGTCTAGGTCAGTGTAGCCCAACCAGGGTGCCTCCAGCTGTTGCAAAACTAAAACTCCCAGGCATGCTGGGAGTTGTAGTTTCACAACAGCTGGAGGCACCCTGGTTAGGAAGCACTAGTCTAGGCTGGGCTACTTCTATGATGAACTGAAAGGCATTATGGGAGACAGGAAGTCAGGGACCTCCATGTACCAGGAAGTACTGATCTTTCAGAGGGGATTACAGGAGAAGGGAGAGGGTGAGATACATGAGGAGCAGATTGTCAGAATGGTGAGCTGATGCACTTTCACATGATAGAAAAAAAAATTTGTGACTTGGTCCATGATACTTCTTCTTTAAGGACTCGGAAACAGGGGCGTAGGAATATGTCCATTGTCCTTAAGGGGTTAAGTTAAATAGGTGATTCATAAATTATACATAGTTCATTACAGCAACACATATTAGGATCACACAAGGCTACTTTACTAATAGGATTTACTAAAACAAATTTATTCAGGTAAGACACAGTGATGTGGGTGTCCAGTCTACAAAGATATGACAAAGATTTCAACATGTTAATTCCTAGAAATTTCTCAAGAACTGACCTCAGCTTGTAATTGGAACAAAAACCCCAGTGACGTCTAAGAGAGAACAATGTGTATGATACAGATAAACATGTCACTTACCTTCAGCTCTGTCCTTCCTCTCAGTTCAAGAAGATATCCCTCATTCAAAGATCTAAGGGTTTTGACAGTACTCTGGTTCACATGGATCCGATATGCTGTAAAGGAATATAAGCCTTAACCAAGTGGAAAAGTGAAACTTTACATGAAAGATGTATCTCCTGATAATATAAA
Organism: Hyla sarda; assembly: GCF_029499605.1. Classification (NCBI taxonomy): domain Eukaryota; kingdom Metazoa; phylum Chordata; class Amphibia; order Anura; family Hylidae; genus Hyla; species Hyla sarda. The sequence continues at coordinate 100,829,253 of NC_079197.1, read as the reverse complement.
CCTTTAACTGTTAGTGACCTTATTGTCTCAAATAAGGCAAACAGGTATACAGTGCAATATATCTTTTATCCTGGCAATTAGCCTACAGAGATATAGAAACCGCTGATTTATATCCACATCATGACAGTTTGATGACAGAACATGTCTAAATAATATTGATCAGCCATTGTTTCTTTACTCACGTAACCCTGTTGATTCCATGCGAGAGGCAGTGTTAACTGTATCTCCAAAGAGGCAATACCTTGGCATTGTTAGGCCTACTACACCTGCAACCACAGACCCTAAAAGAAAAAGTGAATACATGCTTATAAAGTGTCTGTAACCATACAGATATGATTCTTTAAGTTGTCTTCTTTACTGGCCTACATCTTGTACTGTACACATAGGCTGTGTGGGTGCAGATATTGTCCCATCAGCTCCATACTTTTGATCTGTAGGCACTTTACTTCTGTACTGAGCTTTGTGCAACACTGTATAATGTAGCTTATTCACCTCTCCCTAATATGCCATATATTGTGGCATGCCATGTTTTTTTTCCTGTTGGGTTCCATCATCACTAGGCTAATACATTCAGGGCATGGGCCCCGAATGTAAAGCCAGGTGCCCTGAATCTTACATTACTTATCCTGTACTTATCCTGAGTTATATCCTGTATTATCCTCCAGAGCAGTACTCTCTATTCTGCTGGTGAGATCACTGTGTGCATACATTACATCACTTATCCTTTACTTATCCTGAGTTATATCCTGTATTATACTCCAAAGCTGTACTTACTATTCTGCTAGTGGGGTTACTGTGTACATACATTATATTTACTTATCCAGTACTGATCCTGAGTTATATCCTGAATTATACTCCAGGGCTGTACTCACTATTCTGCTGGTGGGGTCATTGTGTACATACATTATATTACTTATCCTGTACTGATCCTGAGTTATATCCTGTATTATACTCCAGGGCTGTACTCACTATTCTGCTGGTGGGGTCACTATACACATACAATACATAACAAAATCAGTAGGGTCGTGCAACATTGAGTGACCACACCCCCTTGTCCACCTCCTTTTTGTGGCTCCACCCTCAGCCACGCCCATGCCCCAAATCTTTTGAAGACCTAGCAACACTCCTGGGTTCCATATAAATCTGACAGTGGCATGCCCCATTAAATTTGGTTTAAAAACAAAAACAAAAATGCCTCTGCATGAAATCTGCGGCATATGTATGCACAGATGTGCCCGGGAGTCCTATACATTAGATGTACAACTTGGAGGTTGTGAGTTATAATCTTTTCATTTTCATTTCCTAGAAAAACATAACTAAGAAAGGGCTCAATAACATTTTTAATGTGATATAGGAGGATAACTTAAAATGTTGTTACTAGAGTACTTTTGTATTTTAAGAAAGTTGCACCCCTGTACCCTTGCTGCCCTGTCAGGCAGACTCCAATCAGTGACCCCTGCCCCCCCCCCGTACCTATGTTCTATGAATAGTGATAAATGCCCATGATGATTATTGTAATGTATCTTTAAGCAATGTTGCTAAGTGTTGTAACCAATGAAGGTACCAGTGACCATGTGACCTACAGGGTGACCTATGGGACCCATCCAGAGTCTCCCCCATATAAACCCTGGGAGGAGCTAGCTCAGGCTCTTTTCCTGCTTAGCTGAGTTGCAGTGAGGTCAAGTCCTGAGAGAGTGTCTGGTGTCCTGAGGAGGCCTAAGTTTACCACGCTGCCACGCATCCACAAGTCCACTACCCCACAGGTGAAAGTCAAAACCTGGTAAGCTACAAACAGGATGAAGTCTGTCTAGTCAGCCCCAGTCAAGTCAGTCAAGATAAATCTGTGTCAAGTCAGCGTGGCTCTGCATCAAATTGTCCAAGTCCACTAGCAGTCCCAGCAAGCCCTGAGGTCTCTGAAGCCACTGGTCACCTCCTTGGGCCTAGCCAAGCTGTTAAGACTGTTTAACCTGTCTGACTCAGTAAAGCTGCCGTTGTTCCATAACTTGGCGTTGGAGTAATTATTTGCCCCCGTGCCTAGCCCAGCATCCAGCAGTATACCTTCGGGTGGTGTAGAGGTAAAACCACGCCCTGGTGTCACGAACACAACGGGTTAATGCCATCTGCCCGTAGGGTAATAAATCTGCCCTCATCACACCCTCACCACAACTTTTGGCATCACGAACAGGATACGGGTCTGCGCCTTATGCGAAAAGTACTCCCCCAATCTGAACTGTGTCCAGTGTTGCCGAAAATTCGTACTCAGATGCGAAAATAAATTGAACCAGAAATGGTACGGGACTTTGTCAGTGAAAAGTGTTAATTGCGAGGCGCTTGTGAAATAGAGGGGGGGTTGAAGACAAGTCTGTTATCTGCCATTGTGAATTTTCAAAGAACTGTGCCGACCATGAGTAAAATTAGGTCCGAAGTTATGCTACGTAACAAAGTATTGCTGAAAGGGTTAAAGGTGTGTTGGAGAAGGACGCAAAAATGTCTCACTCTGGTCAGCGTCCTGCCCCTGGACATGGAAACCATGTTGCTCTATCGAATCCCAAGTGGAACCTGAAAGATCCGCCCCTTGTTGCTGGGAGAGTGGAAGTCAGTGCTGCACCGCTGACGCACTTCCGGCTGGCAGCTATTTTCCCAAAGTCCTGTATAAAAGACAAAGCGTCGCTGGATTTCTTCAGTTTGCTGGAAGTCTGTGAGGTGAGCAACATGGCGGAGAAGGCAAGCACAAGGTCGAAAAGTCACAAGATGGCGCCGGAGGCCCGGAAAGTCGCCGTGGCCGCAGGGCACATGTTTCAAGATCTCTATCGGGGCCGAAGAGGCCTATTTTAAAGTCCCGCTGCTTGAGGATGATAGAGACTGGCCAGCAACCCTGGCGGAAGGTACGCCGCCATCTTCTGGAGGAGCGTCACCAGTGAGGCTGTCCCCTCATCACAGGACCTGGGGATCCTGGGCAGAGATTCACACAGAGGAGTCGGAAGGGAGTACCCCGGCTCAGGCTGCTTTTTCTACCCCTCCATCTACCCCCAGCCCAGAGCAAACCCCCAGGTTCAGAAGCCCACAGCATATCCCAGCTATATGCAAGAGCATCTTCTTCCCCTGCCAGGGAAGCCCCATTCCTCAGTTCCGATGGCCCAGTCTGAGAGGGCTAAGCGAGAAGCCCAGGTGGCCGATATAGTAGAGGAGATGAGGGCACAAAGAAGGAATGAGTATGGGCCAAAGCTGCTACCGTATGAAGTACACCAAGCACAGCAGCAAGACACCAAAACCCTTGAGGCCCTGTACATTAGAATGCTGGACCACCCCCGAAAGGGAGAGCCACCCCTGGAAAGGTGCAGAGCCACAGTTGTTAAGTTTGACAAAGTGCGGGGGTTTGGCACCCTCATGGACTGTCGTCGTGGTGGGAACATCCTGGTCAATCATCGTGCAGTAAAAAGGGACTCTCTCCCCACACCATTGCATTCTCTTGAGAGCGGGAGATTGTACACTCCAGTTCAAAGCGTGAGAGGAGAGTGGGTGGCAGCAGTGACCCGACCGAAGAACCCCACACAAATTCCCTTTGCATATTTTCCCTCGGACGATTGGAACGCAGCTTCCTTCGGATTACTATCTCCTAAACTTAATAAGTCTTGTCCAGAGAAAGAGGAAAAAACCTACTTGCCTGAGGTGCCTGTCATGGCAACAAAGTACCTACACAAGTCATCTGCAGATGTGCCCAGGCCTACTCCTGTCACTGAGGAGATTTGGCCTAACCAGCGGGCACCAAGTAAAGTGCCTCGGCCTACTCCTGCTGAGGAGGAGGTTTGGCCGGCCCAACAGGCACCAACATCAGTACCCCCAGTGGTGCAAGCTGCTGCAGTTCAAATGCTGGTTACCATCAGTCCCACCATCACTGAGTCTACCCTGACCAGGGTAAACTGGAACACACGAGTGAGTCCTTTGGAGGAGGAACAGTCCTGTGGTCCCGTTATATGTCCCAGCCTAGGAAGCAGTCTGACATGCAAGGCTGGGACGGCAAATACCCAGGCTGAAGAATGTGTGTGATATCTTTGCTATTTAGTCAAGAGACTAACTTTGTTTTTTCGTGGAAGTACCACTTTTTTTCAGATTACGCAACGTTAAAGAAAAGCACCTGGTGGACTCACCAAGAATTCCTTTAACCATTTGCATAAGTTCATGTGCCCGGCATATAGCCAAGATCCTTTACTGAGAACTCTAATTTACCAGAACTGTGGACCGGTACTATAATATATATATATATATATATTTATATATTTTTTTCAGGGTAATAAATATATTGTTTATTCCTTTTTGCACAGGGGAATGCAATTACCGTTATTATTGTGAAACTGTGTTATTTGGATCACCATGTAATAAGGTGTGTATAAAGTATTTGTACAAAGCACTTTATGCATTAATAATTCTGGGATACTTTAACCGATTATTCTGATTCCGAGATAGTTTTTTCGTGACATATTCTCCTTTAACACAGTGGTAAATTTTCTTACTTTTAAACTCTTTGCTTGTAAGGAAAATGGATATTCCAAATAAATTATATATATTGATTCACATATACAATATGTCTATTTTATATTTGCATCATAAAGTTGACATGTTTTTACTTTTGGAAGACATCAGGGGCTTCATAGTTAAGCAGCAATTTTCCAATTTTTCACAATATTTTCTAAATCAGAATTTTTCAGGGACCAGTTCAGTTTTGAAGTGGATATGAGGGATCTTCTTAATAGATATACCCCATAAATGACCCCATTATAAAAACTTCACCCCCAAAGTATTCAAAATGACATTCAGAAAGTGTGTTAACCTTTTAGGTGTTTCACAGGAATAGCAGCAAGGTAAAGGAGAAAATTTAAAATCTTAATTTTTTACACTCGCATGTTCTTGTAGACCCAGTTTATGAAATTTTACAAGGGGTAAAAGGAGAAAAGGCCCCCCAAAATTTGTAACCCAATTTCTCTCGAGTAAGGAAATACCTCATATGTGGATGTCAAGTGCTCTGTGGGTGCACTACAAGGCTCAGAAGGGAAGGAGTGACAATGGGATTTTGGAGAGTGAGTTTTTCTGAAATGTTTTTTGGGGGGTATGTCACATTTAAGAAGCCCCTACGGTGCCAGAACAGCAGAAAAAAACCCACATGGCATACTATTTTGGGAACTACAACCCCCAAGGAATGTAACAAGGGGTCCACTGAGCCTTAACTATCCACAGGTGTTTGACGACTTTTCGTTAAATTAATTTATAAATTTTTTCACTAAAATGCTGGTTTTCCCCCAAATTTTACATTTTTACAAGGGGTTATGGGAGAAAATGCCCCCCAAATATTTGTAACCCCATCTCTTCTGAGTATGGAAATACCCCATGTGTGGATGTCAAAAGCTCTGCTGGCGCACTACAATGCTCAGAAGAGAGGAAGTCACATTTGGCTTTTGGAAAGCAAATTTTGCTGAAATTGTTTTTGGGGGGCATGTAGCATTTAGGAAGCCCCTATGGTGGCAGAACAGCAAAGAAAAAAAAAAAAAACACAGGGCATACTATTTTGGAAACTACACTCCTCAAGGAATGTAACAAGGGGTACAGTGAGCCTTAACATTCCACAGGTGCTTGACAAATTTCTACTAATGTTGGATATGAAAATTAAGAATTAGATTTGTTTTCAATAAAATGCTGTTGTTATCCCAAATTTTTCATTTTCACAAGGGGTAAATGGAGAAAAAGAAAAAGTATAGAAATACCCCATATGTGGATGTAAAGTGCTCTGCGGGCGAACTACAATGCTCAGAAGAGGAGGAGCGCCATTGGACTTTTGGTGACAGAATTTGGTTGGAATAGAAGTGGGAGGCCATGTGTGTTTACAAAGCCCCCCGTGGTGCCAGAACAGTGGACCCCCCCACATGTGACCCCATTTTGGAAACTACACCCCTCACAGAATTTAATAAAGGGTGCAGTGAACATTTAAACCCCACTGGCATTTGACAGATCTTTGGAACAGTGGGCTGTGCAAATGAAAAATAAAATTGTTAATTTTCACAGACCATTGTTCCAAAAATCTGTGAGACACCTGTGGGGCGTAAATGCTCACTGTACCCCTTATTACATTACATGAGGGGTGTAGTTTCCCAAATGGGGTCCCATGTGGGGGGGTCCAAGGTTCTGGCACTATGGGGGCTTTGTAAACACATATGGCCTTCAGTTTTAGACACCTTCTCTTGCCAAAAGCCCAATGGCGCTCCTTCTCTTCTAAGCATTGTAGTTCACCCGCAGAGCACTTTACATCCACATATGGGATATTTTCTTACTCAGAAGAAATGGGGTTACAAATTTTGGGGGTCTTTTTTTCCTATTCTCCCTTGTGAAAATGAAAAATGTAGGGTAACACCAGCATTTTAGTGAAAAATTTTTTTTTTCATTTTCACATCCAACTTTATCTGAAATTTGCCAAATACCTGTGGGATGTTAAGGCTCACTATACCCCTTGTTACATTCCGTGAGGGGTGTAGTTTCCAAAATGGGGTCACATGTGGGTTTTTATTGTTTTGCGTTTACGGCAGAACCGCTGTAAAATCAGCCATCCCTGTGCAAATCACCAATTTAGACCACAAATGTGGGTGTAAAATGCTCCGCGGGTGCACAACATGGCTCAGAATTGAGAGATGTTGTGCACCCGCAGAGCATTTTACGCCCACATATGGGGTATTTCCGTACTCAGGAAAAATTGTGTTACAAAGTTTGGGGGTCTTTTTTTTCCTTTTACCGCTTGTGAAAATTAAAAGTATGGGGCAACACCAGCATGTTAGTGTTAAAATATTTTTTTTTACAGTAACATGCTGGTGTAGACCCCAACTTTACCTTTTCATAAGGGGTAAAAGGAGAAAAAGACACCCAAAATTTGTAACGCAATTTCTCCCGAGTACGGAGATACCCCATATGTGGCCCTTAACTGTTTCCTTGAAATACTACAGGGTTCCGAAGTGAGAGAGCACCATGCGCATTTGAGGCCTAAATTGGGGATTTGAATCCGCCACAAAAATACCCTACGGCAGTGTTTCCCAAACAGGGTGTCTCCAGCTGTTGCAAAACTCCCAGCATGCCTTGACAGTCAGTGGCTGTCCGGCAACACTGTGAGTTGTTGTTTTTCAACAGCTGGAGGCTCCGTTTTGGAAACAGTGCTGTACAAGACTTTTTTTTTATTGGGGGGGGGGGGGGGGGTTGACTGTGTATGGGTATGTAGTGTTTTACTTTTTATTTTGTGTAGTGTAGTGTTTTTAGGGTACATTCACATGGGCGGAGGTTTACAGTGAGTTTGAGCTGGGAGTTTGAGCTGCAGCGAAAAATTTGCCGCATCTCAAACTTGCAGCAGAACTCGTTGTAAACCTGCCTGTGTGATTGTACCCTGTACATTGTCATGGGGGGGGGGGGGGCAACCCTCCAGCAACCCTCCATGCACTGACAGCTGGAGGCACACTGACAGCTGTCCATCTCTGTCCATTTTAAGAACTGTCCAGAGTAGGAGAAAATCCCCATAGCAAACATATGCTGCTCTGGACAGTTCCTAAAATGGACAAAGATGTCAGCAGAGAGCACTGTGGTCATAATGTCAGCAGAGAACTCTGTGTTCCAAAAAGAGGAGAATTTCCTCTGTAGTATTCAGCAGCTAATAAGTACTGGAAGGATTAAGATTTTTAATAGAAGTAATTTACAAATCTGTTTAACTTTCTGGCACCAGTTGATTAAAAAAAAAAGTTTTCCACCGGAGTACCCCCCTAAGCATCACATGTATTATAGCTAAAAACTGTTTTACTCAGGAAATTGAAAACTGCACAGGTTCCGGATTCAACAGAATTAATATTAGCCATTAATCTCTCCTGTTCCTATGAAAAAGTAATATCCATGGGCAATGGCACTTATTCTAGCTTTCTCTCCAAATGGCAATACTGGTTAATTCTACTTATTATACCTAAACCGAAACCAAAACCTTTCCATGTGTATCTATATTTATACTTTGGCTATTGGACCTTTGTTTATATTTTGCATTTTATGTATATTCCTTTGCAGGCAGTGCAGAAAGGAAATTGTTATATATTCTTAAACTCTTGTGATTACATGAAAGTTGTAGGCGTTCTACAACCACTGTGTCACATGCACATTGTTGTGCAATTGTTTGATTTCCAGGATCTCCTGGGGTTTGTACATTCTGTTATAAAAATGTAATAAAAACTATTGTATAAATAGGCAAATGTCATATAATAAGTCAGGACTGTAGCTAACCAGTCTAAATAGTCAGTCCATAGATAGTCAGTAATGTGTAACCATTTTCCTGTCCATGGTGTACAGGGTTCTATTGTGGCCAGAGAGTTCTCCTGGAAGTCTAAGTAAACACGTACAGTGACAGAGCTACTATATATAGGTAATATTGTCATATGTTGTCAGAAAATGCATTTGCAAGTCCTAAAAATCTCACATCCCAATTCTAAACACCCTCATCAATTGAGCATGTAAGAACATTAAGAGCAATGCCACATGAACTCTTCCCTGATTTGTTTGTTCACCAAAATGCCCCAGGAAATGTATCTACTGTTGTTGCTTGGCCTCAGTGGCCACGTCATGTTCATCCGCCCTCCAGGACTGCGTGCCGAGGACGGCTGTTGTTAAGAGGGGGAGATTGTGGCGGCCCAGTACAGGAGTACCCTTGCTACCCTGTGCGGGAGACTTCATTCAGTGACCCCTGGTCCCCCCGTACCTATGTTCTGTGAACAGTGATAAATGCCTATGATTACATATATTGATATATACCTATAAGTAATGTTGTTAAGTGTTGTAACCAAGGAAAGTACCATAGACCATGTGACCTACAGGGTGACCTATGGGACCCCTCCAGAGTCTCCCCGTATAAGCCCTATGAGGAGCTAGCTTAGGCTCTTTTCCTGCTTAGCTGAGTTGCAGAGAGGTCAAGTCCTGAGAGAGTGTCTGGTGTCCTGAAGGAGGCCTAAGTCTACGGGGCCACACATCCACTACCCCACAGGTGAAAGTCAAAACCTGGTAAGCTACAAACAGGGTGAAGTCTGTATAGTCAGTCCCAGTCAAGTCAGTCAAGATAAATATGTGTCAAGTCAGCGTGGCCCTGCATCAAATTTTCCAAGTTCACTACCAGTTCCAGCAAGCCCTGAGGTCTCTGAAGTCACTGGTCCCCTCCTTGGGCCTAGCCAAGCTGTTATGACTGTTACACCTGTCTGAATCAGAAAAGCTGCCGTTTTTCCTTAACTTGTCGTCAGAGTCATTATTTACCCCCCGTGCCTAGCCCAGGATCCAGCGGTATACCTTCTGGTGTCACAAACACAAGGGGTTAATGCCATCTGCCCTCATCACACCCTCACCACACTGTGCTCAACACGGTCCCCCATGCATCTTTATGGAAGAGCCAGAAATACCCAAGTACAGCGCTTTGGCTCTCCTATAGAAATTAATTCAAGGCACGTGCCAATCCCCATTCTGTGCAGGAGGAGAGCAAGGACACAGGGGGTCCCAGCAGTTGGATAGTTGATGATTTTTTTCTAAGCTGAATAACCCCTTTAATATGTTTAAATGGATTTAAAATAAAGTAAAGAGAAATGTGTAAAGCAATTACATTGGACTAATTTTAATAAAAAAAATATAAAAAATATAATACTACAACAATTGAATACAATTGTCTTATGTTTTAAAATGTTATTTTCTTATGTCTTACAATGCACAAAAGTATAATTTTTTTTCATTGGTTTGTATCGGGGGGGAAAAAAGGGAAATAAAACAATTTCACATTAAAAAAAGAATGTTAAACTGCATAAAATTATATTTTAAAGAGAATCTGTAAGCTGATATTTATGATACGAGCTGCAGACATTAGATAATATCAAACATACATTTGTTTGTGTTGATGGCTTTGCCCCAACTCATAAAACAATGATTTGCTCCCAATGCTAATGAGTCAAGGAGGCAGGGCTTAGCTTTTCAAGTGTCGCAGCATTGCATGGGATTTGAAGACAGGGCTCGGTGCCCTGTACGTCAATCAACCACAGCATGGGGTGGCCCAGGGAGCAAGTGATGCTGAAGTACTTAAGCATTTTGGTCCCGCCTCCTTGACACTTGAGCCCAGGAAGAAAATCATTGTTTTATGAATTGTGGCAACACCATCAACACTAGAAAAAGTATGATTGATATATTTTTCCTGTTACCTATCTGATGGTGTCTGAAGCTCAAATGATAATTATGATATTCCCTTTAAAGTAGTAATAAGCTTTACATTTTATTTGTAAGTTCCTGCACAAAGATGACCAATGCATATGAATGGAGAGAAGAATACCTGAATGCAGGCCTATACGTATCCTAACAGGGACATCAGGCATGTGCCTCATTTTAAAAGACCCTACAGAACTGAGGATATCCAGAGACATGTTAGCAATTTCTGCTGCATGTCTATTTCCATTTCTTTTGGGAAGACCTGATGCAACCATGTAGGCATCTCCAATAGTTTCCACCTGTTAACAAAAAGACACACACAAGAAAGAATCCTTCTGTATGATTAAGGACTATTTTACAAAAGTCATGCAATACAAGTAATAAAGCAAAATGGTGTTGTTGCCAAAACCATTGTAGTGAGCTCATATCTGAGTGTTTAATTGTTTTTAATAAATATGTGTTTTTCGTACCATTGAATAATAATAAATATTATTACAATTTTCTTATAATCAATTTTGGTTGTGCATCCTATTGATAGTGTCTGTCTTTTTCTTTGGTTATTATTTGTTCTTTTTTGACACGTGATAGCACCCCTACATTATATAAGCTGAGCCCCTCCCTTTCTTTGTATAATAAGTGTTGTTGCCAAAACCCACTTTTGTATTTAAGAAGAAAAAGTCTCAAACAATTTACACTTAATCAAAATGTGCTGCCGACATTTTTGTAGTCCACGTAAATACTGAATATACAACATTTTCATGCTAGCCAATAAGTTAGGCGACCTGATAACCAGCACAGTGGAACAGTAATGGGAATAAAATATGTTTGTTTGTCTGTCGTATTGCTGCCCTGGCCATTGAAAGCCATTCTAACCATCTGGGTATAAAAAAATCACACAGTTGCTGAAAAATATATTTTGTCCTCAAGTTATGACTTTTCAAAAAAGTTATTTTTAACAGTTTTATTGGTCTGTCATTATAAATAGAGATGAGCGACAATTCAATTAGACCGATTCGCTGAATTTTCTGAAAAAAATCGGTACGATCAGAATTTATTTACGGCGAATCTATGTTAAAAACGGCTATTTCTGGCCTACAGAGAGCCTCACTAGGGGTGTAGAACACTTTGCTTTGTTCTAAAATGCATATGGAGTGTGCTGGGGTAGTGAAATAATACTATTATTCAGTATGACATGCAGATTACAGGCATCGCTTTTAGAATCACTGTTGCAGAGCAGCATAATGACAGAGCCTGGAGGTGGCATCAGTATGAGGAGACCATATAGTGACTGAATGACAGCGTGGAGGTGTTGGCAGCATGAGGAGACCATATAGTGGCTGAATGACACAGCGTGGAGGTGTTGACAGCATGAGGAGACCATATAGTGGCTGAAAGACACAGCGTGGAGGTGTTGGCAGCATGAGGAGACCATATAGTGGCTGAATGACACCGCATGGAGGTGTTGGCAGCATGAGGAGACCATCTAGTGGCTGAATGACACAGCGTGGAGGTGTTGGCAGCATGAGGAGACCATATAGTTGCTGAATGAGTAGACACTAGGCCTTCACAATCCCTAAGATTAAAATTTAAGAATTGAAGATTTATGGTAGCTAGTGCTGCCATAAAATGTTTTAGGTCCTGGCCCAGAAGCATCAGTAAACCATATATTGGCTGAATGACACAGCCTGGAGGTGGCTGAATCCTATAGTGGCTGTATGGCACAGCCTAGAGGTGGCTGAAGCATGAGGAGACCATATAGTGGCATGAGGAGACCATATAGTGGTGATTACTTTTGGCTGTCCTTTCACAGTATGTAGACCCTTGAAAGATTAACAGGCACAAAATAGTACACCGCTTAGATGTAGGTATGTGTTATGCACTTATGAGGGCAGAAAAATGCGCTATGGTACCCTTAATAAACGTATTGGAGTAAAACACAAGACGGTGATTACTTTTGGCTGTCCTTTCACAGTATGTAGACCCTTGACAGATTAACAGGCACAAAATTGTACACCACTTAGATGTAGGTATGTGGTATGCACTTATGAGGGCAGAAAAATGCACTAAAGTAAAAATTGCCCGCAGCACCAGTAGTGCACAACAATGCTGGAGCACACAATCACTGTGTACTAAACCCAAAATTGCAAAAATACTCTCTCTCCAATACTATTAGGAATGGACTGCTGGGTATGGACTATACCGTCTACATACAAGTATAACCAGCAGACCAGTTGTTGTGGAACAAAGACACTGATTTGCCCTAAAAAAAAATTCTCCCCCCTGTGAAAATGTTTCTGCAGCTGAGGCAACAAACAGCTCTCTGCCCCTCTATGTAATACAATGCTGTTCACAGTGACTGAGGGGTTAATTGCTGCAGTAAGAATACATTTCTGTGCAAAAACGCTGTTCTCTGTGTCCTACAGAAGGCTGAGGTGACTAAGAGCTGAAACGCTGCTGCAACAAGCTTTTCTGTGTAGCAATGTCCATCCTATCTCTATGCAGTTTAATGAATGAAATGACGAGCCACAAAATGGCTGCCGAATATATAGGGCTGTGACATCACAGGGGTGACTGGCTGCTGCCTCCTGCATGTGATTCAGGGTCATCCTGCCTACTTCCCTTCCCACCTTGCCTTCCCTCCTTCCAGGCCCGTCGCTACCGGACCGGCAAACCAAGCAATTGCTTGGGGCCCCGAGCTGGCTGGGGGCCCCCGAGCAGAGCCGGTGCTTGCCCGTCCTGTAGCGACGGGGCACTTCGGGGGGCCCGCACATTTCACCAAAATTACATTTTTGGGGGGCGCAGGCCCCTTAAGAAACAAAGCAGGGCCGGCACCGGACAGGTCAGGGGATGATTGGAGTAGAGACGTCACGTGCCCCGTGCAGGCACGCACGTCTACGCCAATCACCTGACCTGTCCCTGCTTGCGTCCCCGCGGGAACCTCCAGCATCCTCCGTGCAGTGACAGGAGCAGCAGCAGACTCCCGCCTCTGCAACGATCCCCGGCAGGGTAAGTAAACTGGCGCGGGGGGCCCGGGGGGGGGGGGGATTGTATGGTTGTCAGGGGACTGCATCACCCCCCCCCCCCCCCGGTTATAATAGTGATGAGGAGAGGTGTGTGGGGGGAGTTATAGTAATGATGAGGAGAGGTTTGGCGGGGGGTTATGGGGATGATGAGGACACAGAGGATAAGAGGGGGTGTATATGTATATATGATGTGTATGCATGTGTGGCAGTATTGTATTCAGTGGATACAGTGTGGAGCAGCATTATATTCAGAGTACAGTGTGTGGCAGCATTATATTCAGGGTACAGTGTGTGGCAGTATTATATTCAGGGGTACAGTGTGTGGAAGCATTATATTCAGGGTACAGTGTGTGGCAGTATTATATTCAGGGTACAGTGTGTGGCAGCATTATATTCAAGGTACAGTGTGAGGCAGCATTATATTCAGGGTACAGTGTGGGGCAGTATATTATTTAGAGTACACTTTCTGGCAAGGTTATAATGATTACTGTCTTCATGCAGAGGATGAGGATCTGCTGACAGTGAGGAGCCAATGATGCCTGGATGTCAGATTCTGCAAAGAAGATGGAGCTGGAGGAAGACCTGGTCTCTGGACCAGATGAAGAAGAAAAGATAACAGAGAAGTCAGAAGACGTCACTCAGGTCACTGATATCATTGTGTATTCTCCTGACTGTCCCATCAGATCTGTAGTCACTTGTAAGTTCTGCAGTGATGATGGGTAAAACTGTGTCCAATCTGTGTCTCTTCAGCTGTTACAAGACTACAACTCCCATTGCCCGAGGCTCTCCAGAATGATGAGAGTTTTAGCTTTCCAACAGCTGGAGAACCACTTTAACCGAGGTGATCGGTGGGGGTCTCAGCAGTCAAACCCCCACCAAAAAAAATGGCCCTGGGGGGGGGGGGGGGGTCTGGACAGCGGGTATGGGTAGGGAACACTGCTGCACCTAATGTGGGGGGAACACTGCCTTCCTAATGTGGGGGGAACACTGTCTACTTAATGTGGGGGAACTCTGCTGCACCTAATGTGGGGGGAACACTGCTGCACCTAATGTGCGTCGTATTGACGTTCGCTCACGTTGCGCTCCCAGAATTCAAGGGCCGGCGTTACTATGTCCTGACGCCGGCCCTAGAGCGTGACGTGCGTCAACATCAAAGGGGGGGGGGGGGGCTCCATGTCCATTTTGCTTGGGGCCCCCAAATTCCTTCAAACGGCCCTGCCTCTTTCCCAGCATTCCTTGCCCCGTGTACTGACATGTGGATCCACCATTTTAGATGCTTTGGAGCCTGGACTGCAGTAAATGGAGTTTAATGAAGCAATTTGCGCTATAGAATCGTGGCGATATTTGCATTTGTTGTGAATCGAAGATTTCATGAATTTCGTAACAAATTCACTCATCTCTAATTATAAAGAATACACAACCATGTATAAAGTGACATGAATGAAAGAACAATACATGTATATACTAAAACTTAAGAAATTAAACAAGATCTTGTCCAGTCATAACTAGCAATCAAAAAATATGTATAGGAACAGAGTGACAACATAGCTGTATTGGAAGGTCATCCATGGGTGATCTAGTCTATACATCATGTTGAGCAGTTGGAATACATGTATAAGTTGCAAACAGTAATAACAGAAACTACTGAGAAAAATATTATGAGACAAAAGGGTAGAAAATGGGGGAAGACTGGTCTGTGGGTCTCTGCATACTCACACTTTATACCTAAGTTATGACTCACCTTATAAACATCATGATTTCCTATCACAGCGTCAAACAAGGTGTAGAGGTCATTAAGAAGGTCAACCACTTCAATAGGCTCACTCATTGCTGATATAGTGGTAAAACCCACAATATCACTGAAGTACAATGTAACCTCATCAAACCCCTCTGGTTCTACTGTACAGCCCATTTTTAGTGCTTCTGCAACAGAACTGAAAATCAAAGTATGCATTTAGTATTCATTTAGTATAAGTGTGCAGAAAGTGTAATGATGTGACATAAACTTCCTATATATAATCATTAATTCATAATAAAAATCACTTACCACAGTAAAACAATGGCCGGCATTTATCATTGTAAGTGAAGCATTTTTCTACACCTTTTTTTGTGTCCTGGTAATGTGTAGGAGCACCACATTTATTAAATGGTCACAGAGCATTTTATTTATTTTGTGCAGGCCACATTTTCTTACATTTTTCTTCACATTCACCAAAAAGCTAAGCTAAGTCTGGGCTGGTGTACTTTTCAGTGGCTGTGCGCCTTTTTTGCACATTTTCACGAAAAGGCGCAGTTCATAAAACCCTTCCATTTCATGTGTATTGCCAAAATCAGTGGATTGCAACTCAAAATCTGCAGAAATGTGTAAACCAAAAGGCGCAAAAAAAGCGCTAAAAACCCTGCTTGCGCCTTTTTTGCATCTTTTCCAGACACACAAAACAGTCTAAAGACAATGATATATGTCGGCCCATATGCTTACACCTGAAATGGAAATTTGGCTTAATATTACATTTGAATTAACAGAAATACTGGTAAGATATGTGTAGAATTATAGGGGGAGATTTATCAAAACCTGTGTAGAGGTGCAGTTGCCTATAGCAACCATTCAGATGACTTCTTTAATTTTTTAAAACAAAAAAGGGCCTTTGAAAAATGAAAGAAGCGATCTTATTGGTTGCAATGGACCCCTGCACCACTCTTCCTCTACACATTTTCTAGTGCCAAGAAGAACACCAGAAGCTGCTGCCCAGTATTACTCATTGGAACAGGAAAGGTGAGTACAAGTTTCTTTCTTTTTTAAGCCCTGCCTGAGCATAGTAACATATAAAAAATGTGTCTCCAGACAACCCCTTTATTGCCTTAGAATAATAGCCATAGTGAGCAGGGCTGGATCATCATTGGCGATCCTGGAGCACCTGCTCCGTGCCCCGTGCCCACAGGGGGCCCCCTTTTCAGGACACAAGAATGTCCCGGTTACTTCTCTGGGGCCCCGCGTTAACTTTAAAAATGTAGGGTCACTGACGTCCTGTGCGTGCGCCCATAGGAGAAGAGCAGAGCATGGTAAGTCACCAGCACCAGCAGGCAGCACGTCAGCTTCAGTATTCCGAGCTCTGCTCCTCCGGTCCCGGGACCTACTGCTATGGCCCAGCGGAGGAGCGGTGGTCGGAACACTAAAGTGGGGCAGTACACAGGCATACAGCCTCCAGCCATACACTGTATATGGCTGAAGGCTGTATGTCTGTGGGGGAACTATACTGCACCTAATGTGGGGGAACTGTACTGCACCTAATGTGGGGGAACTGTGCTGCACCTAATCTCGGGGAACTGTACTGCACCTAATGTGGAGGAACTGTACTGCACCTAATGTGGGGGAACTGTACTGCACCTAATGTGGGGGAACTGTACTGCACCTAATGTGGGTAACTACAACCTAATGTGGGGGAACTATATTGCCAACCTAATGTGGGGGAACATGGGGTGGGGTTGGGGAAGAAAAGTGTAGTGGAGAAGGACCAGGAGGGCATGGGGGGCTGAAGTGAGGTTGTTTTTGGGGGGGGGGGGTTGGGTGGGAGTGAGGTAAGGTAAGTGTGGGTTTGGTAAAGGGGCAGAGGAGTGTGAAGGGGACTGAGGGAGGGGTGGGTAGGGGGTGCAGAATAGTGGAGAAGGACCAGGAGTGTTGAAGGGGGGGACGACGACTTAAGGACCAGGGGAGGACTAAGACTGAGTTTCCAGAGAAGGCAAAAGCACAAAAAAATGCCCAAAAATTACCATAACACAGGAAAAAGCAGAAGCAGTTTTTCTGTGTTTTTGCAGGTAAAAAAGGGGGAAATCTAGCCTTAGGGGTCTCTGGGAGCAGTAGTCTGGTGAAGGACTTAGGGGTCTGGGGGGGCAGAGGGGTCTGGGGGAATTAGGGCTCGTCCACACTACGAACTTCCGCCAGCAGAATTTCCCTTGTTTTCAATGGGATGCTGCTGCTCTGTGCACACTACGGAAGACAGTGTGTGGTGGTATTATTTTTAGAGGGCATGATGCTTGGCAGTATAATATACAGGGTACATAGGGTTTGGCAGTATTATATTTAGGAAGCACGGTCTCTTGTAGGGTTATAATGATTGTTGTCTTTATACAGAGGATGAGGATCAGCTGGCAGAGTGAGGAACCAATGATGTCCAGGCATCGAACTTTACAGAGGAAGAGGAGCTGGAAGAAGACATGGCATCTGGACCAGATGAAGAAGAAAAGAAAAGGAAAGACAACAGAGAAGACGTCTCCTGTGAGTAATTTTATGTTTGTGTATTCTCCTGACTGTCCCATTAGATCTCTCGTCACTTCTAAGTTTTGCAATAATAATGGATGAAACTGTACCCCAATTTTAGGCTCTAGCTGTTACAAAACTACAACTCCTATAATGCCTGAAGTTCTCCAGACATAATGGGTGTTGTAGCTCCGCAACAGCTGGAAAGAGTGACTCGAACTAAAGTGATTTAAGTGCTCTGTCTTCCAGGCAGCCTTAATCTGGCCCTGATAGTGAGCCTGACTTGCTTACTATTAAGAAGCAGACCAACAAAAGCTAAGCTCAATATCCTACACCCACCATGGATCCATAAAGCAAAGATGTTGGCTGCTATATGCAGCTATTCATGGTATATATCCTTGTAGTCAAGTCATTGATACTTTTTTCATTGTCTATTTTTTATTTTTAGTAACTTTCACTTTGAAGTGAGTCTAAAAGCTGTAGATTCAGTGCATTTCAGTAGAGAATGCATCAGCAATCAGCTGCTAAATTCTGTATTCTAGGGGCTATAAACAAGCATGAATCCCTCATGAATATTGTTAAAATCCAGCACAGCTAAAGTGTAAGTTACTGGAAGAAAATCAGAGCCACAAAGTGCAATGATTCTATAATGATTGCTTCAAAGATGGAGAAAAGAAGAATTCTGGTGACAGATGCTCCTGGAGTAGCCTCCAGTGTGAGCAGCCAGGAAATAGGTGTCTACTAATGTTGAACAAATCTGCTGAAACAAATTGATTGGGTTGACTGATTCAAATTGAAGGCTGGATTTAATTTGGGTGCAACAGCCAGTTCGGATTTCTACATTTGCGGGGCTTTTGCTGGGGTTCTTCACAAGTAGTGGCAAAACAAAATATGCTTGCACGGTTGGATATATACTTCCATCATGTGACGTGTGACACAAACTGTGGTTGTCATCTTAGCACACAACCTGTCTAGACACAGATAAGTACTGTACATCTTCATTAACACACATGCATTATGTAATGCAGTAAAAAGAAATGGCATGTATATTGAATTTATGTTTTCTACATGCATGAGTTCTCTTTCTAGCAATAAAACCATTACTCAGAAAATCTGCATAGTGACAAGCCTTGAATAACTACTTACGGAGGTAACATTTGTGTTAAGAGCTTTTCTGTTTTCTGTTTTTCTATCTCTAGTTCCTCTGTTCTTTCTCGTATTAAGTCTTCAAGGTTGCTTGAGTATTGTTCCAACATGCGCAGCATAGAATCAATGATGTTCGTTTTCTTTCCTTTATTGATATTTTTAAACTGCATGTTAAAGAGATGAAATCAAAATTTTTCAGTTCACAAGGTGATTCCTTCTGGTTATTAGAACCTTATAGATTGCCATTAGGAGTTTCACACTTACCCGTGCCCTGCATCTATATGAATTTTTAACTATTACATAGAATGTCAAGAGAACAGAGTTCAATAAAACCAACAACCTCCAAACCAGTGGACAATAAGGCACTGAGGGACCAGGCGATAGATAGAGCAATCAGTTTATTCCCAACATGCAACGCGTTTCGTGCAAATGCGTTTCATCAGGCATATGGACTGGGATTACATTTAGAAGATCACCTAACCTTCGTAATTTGTTAGCCCCCAGCAGGTTAAGACATTACCCTATTACCTCTACACCTGCTATCAAGTGTGGAATGCAGTGTTCCAATAAGTCGCGTTGTCTTTGTTGTGAGATGGTGTGCACTGATATTTCTTTTAAATCAGCATTACTAACGATGTGTTTTTTATTAATCCCTTAAGGACTCAGGGTTTTTCAGTTTTTGCACTTTCGTTTTTTCCTCCTTACCTTTTAAAAATCATAACCCATTCAATTTTTCACCTAAAAATCCATATTATAGCTTATTTTTTGCGTCACCAATTCTACTTTGCAGTGACATTAGTCATTTTACCCAAAAATTCACGACGAAACGGAAAAAAAAATCATTGTGCGACAAAATTGACGAAAAAATGCAATTTTGTAACTTTGGGGGCTTCTGTTTCTACGCAGTGCATATTTCTGTAAAAATGACATGTTATCATTATTCTGTAGGTCCATACGGTTAAAATGATACCCTACTTATATAGGTTTGATTTTGTCGTGCAGGAAAATGTATACGTTTAAAAATGTAATCTTCTGACCCCTATAACTTTTAAATTTTTCCATGTACAGGGCGGTATGAGGACTAATTTCTTGCACCGTGATCTGAAGTTTTTATTGGTATGATTTTTGTTTTGATCTGACTTTTTGATCACTTTTTATACATTTTTTAATGGTATAAAAAGTGACCAAAAATCCGCTTTTCTGGACTTTGGAATTTTTTTGCACGTACGCCATTGACCGTGCGGTTTAATTAATGATATATTTTTATAGTTTGGACATTTACGCACGTGGCGATACCACATTTGTTTATTTTTTATTTTATTTACACTGTTATTTTTTTTATGGGAAAAGGGGGGTGATTCAAACTTTTATTAGGGAAGGGGTTAAATGACCTTTATTAACGCTTTTTTTAAACTTTTTTTTGCAGTGTTATAGGTCCCATAGGGACCTATAACACTGCACACACTGATCTCTCATGCTGATCACTGGCGTGTATTAACACACCTGTGATCAGTATTATTGGCGCTTGACTGCTCCTGCCTGGATCTCAGGCACGGAGCAGTCATTCGTCGATCGGACACCGAGGAGGCAGGTAAGGGCCCTCCCGGTGTCCTATAAGCTGTTCGGGAAGCCGCGATTTCACCGCGGCGGTCCTGAACAGCCTGACTGACTAGCCGGGATAGTTTCACTTTCACTTTAGAAGCGGCGGTCAGCTTTGACCGCAGCTTGTAAAGGTTTAATACGGCACATTGCCGCGATCGGCGATGTGTGGTATTAGCCACGGGTCCCGGCCGTTGATGAGCGCCAGGACCGACGCGATGTGATGCAGGGTCGCAGCGCGACCCCGCTTCATATCGCGGGAGCCGGCGCAGGACGTAAATATACGTCCTGCGTCGTTAAGGGGTTAAGAGTTTATTTAATTGTGAGAGTTCCTTTGTAATTTATCTATTGACCTGTGATTGCCATCTTCAGTATGTCGGGCGCACTGTGCAGCCAGTACGGGCTCATATGAATAAGCATCGATCCAACATAAAAAATGGATTCATGCTGCACAGTGTGTCCTGCCACTTTGCTACGCTTCATAATAGGGATACAGCTAGTTTGAAATTGATGATATTGGAAATGATTCCCAATACTGTTCAAAATAGATAACAAAAACGTATTAATCGGGAATCTTATTGGATATTTAAATTATGCACTTTATTCCCAAATGGACTCAACAAAGCACTTGCTTATTGAAAACACTCGCTGATTGTTACTATATGTATTATTTTTGTTTGATCTTTTGTAGTTGTGTACTTTTGTATCTTTGTAATTTTGGTGTTTTTTTTATATACATTCCCCTTTTTTGTATGTCTACATGTATTAATTCCTATGTATCATGCACTTTCTAGTGAGTGCAATTATATTTATGCACTGTTTGCACATTAGTATGTCTTTTATTGATATGCTATTGCGGTGTTGTTCTTTAGGCACTTGTCAGGCCCAAGGCCTGATTATTAAAATCCTATATGTGTATTATAAATTATAACTGTGTGTGATGGATCATCCAAGACATGGGTGAGAGGTCACTCAGACGGTGTATCCTTCTTGTGAATTGCATTTTATTGGGGGTCTGGCTGTTTGTTTACATCTCTTTTGAACTCATGCACTCTGGTCCCATCATATAATCAAACAGATAAGGGGTGAGGAAGAGAGAAGACCCCCTGGTCGGATCAGAGGGGAGGGGGGAATGGAGTCTCCCTCCTAAGAAAGCAGATATGATATTTAAAACAATGCTAGACTCAAAGTAGGGTGTTCAATGCTGTGCAACAAGCTGACAAGACCATCCTAAGAACAGCTGGAACTCACTCTCATGGACTTCTATATCATTATGCTGTAAGAACTTCATCTTTTGTTTTCTGAACTTGCCTTGCTAAACTCTTTCATATTTTTGTAACTGTATGTCATTTGTTTATTTTTATGCATAGCACTGTGATACCGTTTATCAGATTAAATGTTTAATTAATCAGCTCTGGTCTTTGATCTCTAAATATAGGAGCTCACCTTTCTGAAGGCAGCTCTGGTGGAAACACGTTTAATTAAGGGTTAATTTGGTGACTTGCTGGGACTTGTAGTGGATACCCAGAGGTCTGGCGGCTTTAACCCTTGCACCATCACACTCTCTCTAGCGTCTTGGCTGGACCGATAGGGTGTGATCGTGACAACTGGTGGAAGCGTCGGGATATATTTAGAGATTTTTAGTGCTTGCTGGATTTTACCTGTAAGGAAATCTTAGCACTAAAAAGAAATTGCATACATATTCTTGTGTGTAAATTCCAAAGACAGAGCTCAGTGCTGGTTTAAAAGACATACAAAAAGAGTGCAAGACAGTTCTGTCCTCCCCATCTCCTGTTTTACCTCCTCTGTCTACTCCCGGAAATATGGAGGCATATCGCAAGCAGTCCAAGCCTGCACTGGAGCTAATGTGCCAAGAAAAGGACATCCCTACTGCAGGAAAGAACAAGGAACAACTTATTGCTGATCTTGTGGAGTATGATGCCCGTGCAGAAGAGCTGAGTGACATGAGACAAAGTCCTACAGCTGGAACTGCCATCCAAGGACTGATATCTCCTGGGGAATACAACATTACTCCCCATCAGGACAGTACTCCACTTGAGGCCTTGGACTCTTATATGCGGACTGCCTTACAACACCTTGGGAATGTGGATGCCAATATGAAACTCCAACTGCTTCTCCAGTACCAAACTGCAGAGAGAGAGGCATGAGCCGCAGAGAGAGAGGCGGCAGAGAGAGAGGCCCAGCGGAGGCATGAACTGGAGGTTCTGAGGCTGAGAGGGGATGCTTTATCTGCACGCAGTGATATGCAGGATCAAGGAGACCACAAACCTCGCTTGGAACATTTCCCTATGTTGGAGAAAGATGGTGATCTGGATGTGTTCCTGAGGGGATTTGAAAAGGTTTGTCGGCAGTTCCATCTACCTAAGGAACAGTGGGGACGATATCTAACCCCACGGCTGGGAATATGGATGCCAATATGAAACTCCAACTGCTTCTCCAGTACCAAACTGCAGAGAGAGGCACGAGCCGCAGAGAGAGAGGCCCAGGCACGAGCAGCAGAGAGAGAGGCGGCAGAGAGAGAGAGGCCCAGCGGAGGCATGAACTGGAGGTTCTGAGGCTTAGAGGGGATGCTTTATCTGCACGCAGTGATGTGCAGGATCAAGGAGACCACAAACCTCGCTTGGAACATTTCCCCATGTTGGAGAAAGAGGGTGATCTGGATATGTTCCTGAGGGGATTTGAAAAGGTTTGCCGGCAGTTCCATCTACCTAAGGAACAGTGGGGACGATATCTAACCCCTCGGCTGCGAGGGAAAGCTCTGGATGTGTTTGCTTCGCTTCCCTCTGAAAGTGACCAGGACTATGAGGCAATAAAATCTGCCCTGCTAAAAAGTTTTAATCTGACTCCAGAGGCTTATCGGAAAAGATTTAGGACTTTGCAACAAAGCGCCACAGAAAGCTGCACTGAACATGCAGGTCAGCTAAGGACTGCATTCAGGCAATGGACTGGGGGCCTACAAGTCACTACCTATGAGGCCCTGGAGGACTTGATGGTCCTGGATCAGTTTCTCCAAACATGGAGCTTTGAAGCCAGAGAGTGGATTTTGGACCGCAAGCCCAAGACAGCCATGGAAGCAGCAGAACTAGGAGAGGACTTTGCCAACAACCGGGCGCCAGCAGCAAAGCGTGGATCTGCACAAGCTGGAGCAAGTACCTGGAGGGGAGCCACACAACCACAAAACACCACCAGGTCAGCCGGGAAATTCTTGCCATCATTCCAAAAAGCAACAGGAGCCACATTGGGTAAGGGGGACACCCGCCGGTTACAGATGCAACAATATTGGGCACCTGAGTGCCACTTGCCCCAACAAAAAGAATTCTCCACCAGTAGCTGGAGGACACACAGCTGTTCTTCTGGTCTCCGGAGCGGTGGAGAAAAGAGCGGATAACCTGCAGAGTGTAACTGTGGGTGACCGGGTGACAGTGGGTTTGCGAGATTCTGGAGCCTCCTTTACCTTGGTGCAGCCTGAAGTGGTGGATACAGAGGACATCATCCCTGGAAGAACCATGGCTTTAAAAGGAATTGGAGGTGTGCGGCCTGCTGTGCCCATGGCCCGTGTGTACCTGGATTGGGGTACAGGCAAGGGTTTGCGGGAGGTGGGGGTCTCTGAGGACATCCCTGTTAATGTTCTGCTGGGGAATGATTTGGGTCGGATGCTCTGTCATTATGCTCCAGAGGACACTACCTGCACACCGGATGGGCTAGAAGAGATCCCTGTTCATTCTGAGGTACTGTGCGAGACTTTGGGAGACACTGCGAAATGTGGAAACTGGGAGGGAGTGCAGGGGATTGATAATTGTTTACCTGTGACTGAACCAGTAATGTTTTCCAAAAGTGGAATGGGATGTATTGTAAAATGTGGTGACAATGCATTGCCAATGCCAAAACCTAGTGGAGATGGGCTAGGGGGAGGGGTTGGTGTGCCCCTGGTGACATGTAAGGATGAGGGACCAGCAGTGAATGATATGTCCCAATCCTGTGAGCCTAAGGAGGAGGAGGGAAGGAGTGATAGCCCTGTGTATGATGCCTGTATTGTTATGTCTGGAACTGAGGGGGAGTAAGGTAAACCCCAAGGAGGCATTCCAATGGTGGCAGTGGTAACGCGTCAGCAGCATGCCAGGGCTGCAGCTTTAAAAAGGAAGGGGGGATGGTGATGCAAGGGGCAAGCTGTGTGACTTGCAAGCCCCAGCAGAGGAAGGTGGAGATGCTAGTTCACCTGGGGGAAATGTGCTCCCTGATACGAGATGGGGGGAGGGAAATTAGCATTTCCGGGAAGCTCTGCGCAGTGACCCTTCCCTTGAAGGGCTGAGACAACGTGCTGAACATACAGGTGTTAACACAGATGGGCATCGGGTATATTGGGAAAATGATATCTTGTACTGGGAGTCTCTTTCCAAAGGCATGCTAGGGGCCCAGGAGAGAGAAAGGCCGTTAGTGGTTCCTAGGCAGTACAGGAAAGGGCTGCTGAGGTTGGCCCATGAGACCCCCCCTGGCAGGACATTTGGGAGTGGCCTATGCAGTCATAGAGAAGGAATGTCTAGCTGTGGTTTGGGCTTTGCAAAAATTACAGCCATACCTGCATGGCAGGGATTTTACTGTCATAACTGATCACAACCCTCTACATTGGTTGAACAGAGTGTCCGGTAACAATGGAACCTTGAAACAAATGCTAAAAACATTTGTAGAATCGGAGGGCAGAGACTGGGAAAAGTATTTACACCATTTGTTGTTTGCTTACAGGGAGGTACCTCAAGAGCCTACAGGTTTCTTGCCCTTTGAGTTATTATATGGTCCCAAAGTGCAGGGACCCCGAGATTTAGTTAGGGAAGAATGGGAAGGGGGGCTACCTGAGACTTCAGTGGTGGAGTATGTTCTGAGATTCAGGGACAGGATGCAGGCATTGACTAGGCTGGTACAGGACAACCTCATAGCTGCACAGTCCAGGCAGAAGTACTGGTATGACCACAATGCAAGGGACCGGGTATATGAAGTGGGACAGAAGGTAATGGTTCTGAACCCCATCAGGCAGAATAAGTTGCAGGCTGCCTGGGAGGGTTCCTTCCCCATTTTGCAGTGCCTAGAACCCACCACATATGTAGTTGCCCTTGATGAGAAAGGTCAGAGGCAGAGACAGTACCACATTAATATGGCATACTATGACCCTGAGAAAGTGATACTCAGTGTATGTAGTGCACCAGAGGAAGGGCTGGGTAGTGATCCCCTACTAGACCTAGTGGAGGAAGCTAAGAGCCAGGGATCCCTTCAGAATGTAGAGATCAATCCACAGCTCTAAGCTGCAAAAAAAAAAGGCATCTAAATGAGGAAATAGGCCCCTTCAGTGCCATCTTTGCCTGGAAATGCAGGGCCTGTGGTGTCACGAAAAGAAATAGACGGTTAATGGAGACAGATCTATCAGCCTGGCAAGGCAAGATCTCTCTGTCCCCATCTTAAGGGGGAGGTGTCAGGCCCAAGGCCTGATTATTAAAATCCTATATGTGTATTATAAATTATAACTGTGTTTGATGGATCTTCCAAGACATGGGTGAGAGGTCATTCAGACGGTGTATCCTTCTTGTGAATTGCATTTTATTGGGAGTCTGGCTGTTTGTTTACATCTTCTTTGAAGTCATGCACTCTGGTCCCATCATATAATCAAACAGATAAGGGGTCAGGAAGAGAGAAGACCCCCTGGTGGGATAAGAGGGGAGGGGGGAATGCAGTCTCCCTCCCAAGAAAGCAGATATGATATTTAAAACAATGCTAGACTCAAAGTAGGGTGTTCAATGCTGTGCAACAAGCTGACAAGACCATCCTAACAACAGCTGAAACTCACTCTCATGGACTGCTATATCATCATGCTGTAAGAACTTAATCTTTTGTTTTCTGAACTTGCCTTACTAAACTCTTTCATATTTTTGTAACTGTATGTCATTTGTTTATTTTTATGCATAGCACTGTGATACCTTTTATCAGATTAAATGTTTAATTAATCAGCTCTGGTCTTTGATCTCTAAATATAGGAGCTCACCTTTCTGAAGGCAGCTCTGGTGGAAACACGTTTATCTAAGGGTTAATTTGGTGACTTGCTGGGACTTGTAGTGGATACCCAGAGGTCTGGCGGCTTTAACCCTTGCACCATCACACTCTCTCTAGCGTCTTAGCTGGACCGATAGGGTGTGATTGTGACAGCACTTTAGGGGTTAATACCCATTGTGAGTTCTGTACCTTGTGACTTCCTTGGTGAATGATTGTTCTGACACCAAGGGGTTAACCTATTTACTTGGAGTGTGTATATATACTGCTTCCTGTTCCCCCTGTCCATATGCCTGATGAAGCGCATTTGCGCGAAACGCGTTGCATGTTGGGAATAAACTGATTGCTCTATCTATCGCCTGGTCCCTCAGCGCCTTATTGTCCACTGGTTTGGAGGTCATTGGTTTTATTGCATTTTATTGTGGAGTGGCAGCAGAGGGTTCCACATATACACTTTTCTCCAAGTTGTGCTGGCCTTTGCACAACAGACATTGGTAAGCACATTCTTTACCATCTACGTTTCCTTTGTCATTGTTTATCGGCACCATGGAGCACTCCTCTTTGTCGCTTTTGAAGTGAACAGAGTTGTTAGAGACAAAGGCCAAGATTTACTAGCACCAGTTTTTACAAAGATGCCACATTAGGGTTTTGGGTTTTCAGTTCAAAAGAAATTTTATTTATTTGCTTGTTGCTTAGTGTATTTAAATGGTCTTTCTCAGCACACAAAATTGACAGATTACGCCATGCATGTCAGTGATGTGAAAACAGACCAATTTAAAATTGATCAGATGAGTGCAAAGTCCATGTGCCAGACTCTGGAGGTAAATCCATCACAAATTTATTAAAAGAACAGAAAACACCAGGGCCACTCCCCTTTAACATGATTTTATGGAGAGTTGATGAGGTTGGCACAAGTTCATTGAAAAACCGATGGGAACTCTTGATAAATTCAATGGGTCAAGAATCCATTGGAAAGCCCATGTAAATCTAGACCAATAATTTTGGAATGTGCATTTGCAAAAAACCTACCTTTTACTCAAAATTTACAAACCTGTGACTGCATTTACCTCCAGAAATTTGGGCTGATGTTTGGTAAGGTATTCACACTGCAAAGTTTCTTTAGTCATGTTACTTCCTGCTACGTGAAGAAAACACCATCACGGTAGCTTTGTTTCCCTAATACACTAGATACTCAACATGGTAAAATTGTTATAGATTATCAGTGACCAAATGTTCTCTTCACCTACCAGGAACTTAGACATAACAGATAAAAACAACATATCACATCTTAGTTTTATAGATCCATGTTTGAGACATAGTTAAAAGAGAAATGTTGTCTACGCATTAAATGTTCTGAGTTTGAGTGGAGTCAATGGAATCCATTTGAAATACAAATTGAAATGTATGAGTGTGCTCAGTTGTGTATGCCAGTTTCTTACATACAAGTGGTCCTTGTCAGTCATGGCCATGACATTTTTGTGGGTATAGTCATGTTCACAAGGACACTTGTATGTAAATAACAGGTAGCAATGATTCACAGTAAATCACTGTAATGATACTGAATTAAAGTGAACCTGTCATATTGAAAATACAGGCCAATCTGTAGACAGCATGTTATAGGGCAGAGCTGAGCAGGTTGATATAAAGTTTTGGTTCCAGGATAATTTGTCCATTCTGCATGTAAATCTCTTCTTATTCTAGCTAAATAGTCAAGTGGGTGGTCCTACTCAGTGATTGACA
Source organism: Hyla sarda (assembly GCF_029499605.1). NCBI lineage: Eukaryota > Metazoa > Chordata > Amphibia > Anura > Hylidae > Hyla > Hyla sarda. The sequence goes on along the minus strand of NC_079197.1, from coordinate 100,801,200 downwards.
ACTATATGTATATATATGTATAGCTCACAGCCTACCTATGGTATTAAATGATCTGTGCAACTTGATGGGTTATAGTTTACTATTCTTAATAGCAGACTAAACATGAGAAAGATGCTATGTCTGAATGTTCACTTTAAATGTGTAAACCATCCCAATCCTGTGCTTACAGGTTAGAACTGACTGGAAACCAGATATATATGTAATAAATACACTGCTCTTACATGTTCAGGGATCCCAATATTTTCACAAAAATACCAAATGTTTAAGCTACTCATAAATAAAAGTCAAGCACAGACATATTATTTAAAATTATTATCATGACATACAGCAAAACACATTTGTAATGATCCAGTGGTGTGTATATAGTGAATGGGGGTCAAGTGTATATATCACCTGTACAATTTCTATTAAGAAATAAACTTCTCACTTGATCAAATATGTCATCGAAAGTAGGACGTCTGTCCGGCACTTCATTCCAGCACTGTTTCATGAGCACAATGCACTCCATAGGAGCATGGTCAGGAGACACCACAGGGCGGCACAAAGGAGGGGGCTTTTTAATTTTGGGAATGATTTCTGAAATACAGAAAGTAATGGTATTTACATTTGTTTTTAAATCTACTTGATATCTATTTACTATGTTTTACAGTTAAAGATCACAAAGAATAAAAAGCACACAAAACTTACGGTACTTTGATCGTTACAGACGTGTTTTACCAAGCATGCTTTTGTATTATTGTTTATATGTTTTACATAAATTGCAAATAGTTTTTTACATTTTTTTTTATGTTTGAACTTTTTCTTAATTTATGTTAGTCCTACTAGAGGAGTTTACTATGATATTGCTTGCAATACTACAGTGTATTACGGCATTGCATTGCGCCCTGCTCTGGCAGGGTCTTATAGGCGTTTTAAGGTGGTGGACCTGGGCCCTTCATTATGCTCCTGACTGCTGTTACAACCCCTCAGTCCCCTAAGTTCCTGACCGCCTTCTCCCTATCTAACTACTTAGAAACATTAAGCAAGTCAGATATTTCAGACTTTGAGGAAAATTTACTACAGGCTTTATGCTGGTGCTGAATGTTTTGGTAAGGGAGGTAAGGGATTCCCCAAGGTTATCTGTAAACTATTGACAAGCAGACAGGTCAGAAGTTTTGATTGGTCAGGGTCTTAGCGCTAAGATCCAGACTGATCTCTAGAAATAGATATGCACCTCTTATGGAAAAATTGCTGTTTTTTCATCTATAGGGGTGTAAGAGTGCCATGATCTGTAGTTGTTAAATGGGCACTCTCATTAAAACTATTTTTTCCTATTGCACTCCTTCTTGTGTGCAGCCTTATCCAATCAGAGCTCACCTCACACACTGAACTGATATGGGCAGGGTGTAGCAGAGTGAGGGAGGAAGTTCTCCCCTGTATGGCTTCAGATGATGTCGAGCCTGCTGGGAAACACCCATTCCCAGTCTGTGAATCTGACTGAGACTGAGCAGAAAATATGGAGCAATATCAAGGTAGGAAACTAACAAATAATACAAACAAAGGCAGGGGGGGGGGTTGTCATGATGGGGGCAGTGAACTGGGAGGATTATAAAATGTAACAAGATCATGAGAGGTACTCTTTAATGACACCATTTTAGTTTTTACTTGGACTTTGAATGATTTTTGTAATTTTTTTTTTTTTTACTGATATAAGATGTAACCATAGTCATACGTGTGCAGGATTAATAACATTATATTCTAATAGTTATGACAATTTAGCAGGTGGCAATACCGAATATGTTTTCTTTATTTGAAAAATTGAAAAAGGGAGGGGGGTGATAATAATTTGTATTGCAAAAGGTTTAAAAATGTGTTTAATGTGAAATTTTATAAGCAATCTTTTCTATGTCACCGCATGAATTAGTTTAATTAGTGATCTGCTAATAAAGCCTGCATGAGACACACTCTATTAGCAAATTTATTATGGCCGGCACATAGGCCTAGTAAAGGCCAGGGGCTGCCATACTAACCAATCAACACCCACAATAACATTGACAACCGGCAGGTGCAGCACCTGTATTGATCACAGGATTTAAAGGGTTAAATTACCTACATCAGCATGATCCCTGATTTCAGTAATTATCAGTGGATGTTTGCTGCCCCTGATGAGCCTTCTCCATCCTTCTATTTGTGACCACCAACATATATACCTATATGGCAGTCGTGAAAGTTTAACAACCATGAGCAACTGTGTGTGTGTGCAAAAGGTCAGCAGTGAACTTTGGCAGTAAAATATAAAAGGTTAACCACTAACAATATAAAACCTTGGAAGATCAGATGATAAACATTAATCCCCATCAGCATGTTACTCATAATGTATTTACCTTCAGGAGTTTGTTCCAAAGTACAAAATGGAGGCCCACGCACCACTACCTCCTGCATAATTATGGAAAAGCTATAAACATCTCCAGTAAATGTACCATGTAAAGCTGCATGTGGATCCCTCAGTAACTCTGGAGCTGTCCAGAGTAGTTCTGTAAGAATACGGTTAATATATAAAATGTTAGGCTGGAAGGCTAACAAAGGAATTGCTAGTATAGAATGTTAAGTTTACATAGCAAAGGCAGTAGTTGTAATATGAGTACCATTTTTAAGAGAACACCATCAGGCAAAACGTGTCTGTTATTTTGAATGCAATTCAAAGTGAACTAGTATTTATCACAAAATATCATTAAACAAACCTTTACAATATAGGAAATAACAAAATACTCAATGTCACGATCACACCCTATCGGTCCAGCCAAGACGCTAGAGAGAGTGTGATGGTGCAAGGGTTAAGGCCACCAGACCTCTGGGTATCCACTACTAGTCCCAGCAAGTCACCAAATTAACCCTTAGATAAACATGTTTTACCAGAGCTGCCTTCAGAAAGGTGAGCTCATATATTTAGAGATCAAAGACCAGAGCTGATTAATAAAACATTTAAGCTGATAAAAGTTATCACAGTGCTAAATATATAAAAATACAGGAACAAATGACATACAGGTACAAAAATATATAAAAGAGTTTTGCAAGGCAAGTTCAGAAAACAAAAGATGAAGTTCTTACAGCATGATGGTGTCAGTCCATGAGAGTCCTGTTCTTAGGATGGTCTTGTCAGCTTGTGGCACAGCCTTTGAACGCCCTCTGAGTCTAGCATTGTTAAATATTATATATCTGCCTTTTTGGAAGGGAGACTCCATTCCCCCCTCCTCTCTGATCCCACCAGGGGGTCTTATCTCTTCCTGGCCCCTTATCTGTTTGATTATATGATGGGACCAGAGTGCATGACTTCAAAAAAGCCTTTGACTTCAAAGGAGATGTAAACAAACAGCAAGACCCCCCAATAAAATTTAATACACAAAAACACAGTCTGAATGACCTCACACCCATGGCTTGGATAATACATCACACAGTTATAATTATAATACACATATAGGATTTTAATAATCAGGCCTTGGGCCTGACACCTCCCCCTTAAGATGGGGACAAAGAGATCTTGCCTTGCCAGGCTGATAGATCTGTCTCCCTTAACCATCTATTTATTTTCTTGACACCACAGGCCCTGCATTCCCAGGCAAAGATGGCACTGAAGGGCCTAGTACCTGATTAAGCTGCCTCCTCCTTTCATCTGAGAGCTGTGGATTGATCTCCACATCCTGAAGGGATCCCTGGCTCTTAGCTTCCTCCACTAGGTCTAGTAGGGGATCACTACCCAGCCCTTCCTCTGGTGCACTACATACACTGAGTACCACCTTCTCAGGGTCATAGTATGCCATATTAATGTGGTACTGTCTCTGCCTCTGACCTTTCTCATCAAGGGCAACTACATATGTGGTGGGTTCTAGGCGCTGCAGAATGGGGAAGGGACCCTCCCAGGCAGCCTACAACTTATTCTGCCTGATGGGGTTCAGAACCATTACCTTCTGTCCCACTTCATAGACCCGGTCCCTTGCATTGTGATCATACCAGTATTTCTGCCTGGACTGTGCTGCTGTGAGGTTGTCATGTGCCAACCCAGTCAATGTCTGCATCCTGTCCCTGAATCTGTGAACATACTCCACCACAGAAGTCTCAGGGGCAGGTAGCCCGCCCTTCCCATTCTTCCCTAACTAAATCTTGGGGCCCCCGCACTTTGTGACCATATAATAACTCAAAGGGCAAGAAACCTGTAGGCTCTTGGGGTACCTCCCTGTAAGCAAATAACAGATGGGGTAAATATTTTTCCCAGTCTCTGCCCTCCGATTCTACAAATGTTTTTAGCATTTGTTTCAAGGTGCCATTGTTACCGGACACTCTGTCCAACCAATGTAGAGGGTTGTGATCAGTTATGACAGTAAAATCCCTGCCATACAGGTATGGCTGTAATTTTTGCAAAGCCCAGACCACAGCTAGACATTCCTTCTCTATGACAGCATAGGCCACTCCCAAATGTCCTACCAGGGGGGTCTCATGGGCCAACCTCAGCAGCCCTTTCCTGTACTGCCTAGAAACCACTAACTGCCTATCTCTCTCCTGGGCCCCTAGCATGCCTTTGGAAAGGGACTCCCAGTACAAGATATCATTTTCCCAATATACCCGATGCCTATCTGTGTCAATACCTGTATGTTCAGCACGTTGTCTTCAAGGGAAGGGTCACTGCGCAGACCTTCCTGGAAATGCTCATTTCCCTCCCCCATTTCATGGTATCAGGGAGCACAATTCCCCCAGGTGAACTAGCATCTCCACCTTCCTCAGCTGGGGCTTGCAAGTCACACAGCTTGCCCCTTGCATCACCATCCTCCCTTCTTTTTAAAGCTGCAGCCCTGGCACGCTGCTGGCGCGTTACCACTGCCACCATTGGTATGCCTCCCTGGGGTTTACCTTACCCTCTCTCTCAGTTCCAGACATAACAATACAGGCATCATACACAGGGCTATCACTCCTTCCCTCCTCCTCCTTAGGCTCACAGAATTGGGACATATCACTCACTGCTGGTCCCTCATCCTTACATGTCACCAGGGGCACACCAACCCCTCCCCCTAGCCCATCTCCACTAGGTTTTGGCATTGGCAATGCATTGTCACCACATTTTACAATACACCCCATTTCACTTTTGGAAAACATTACTGGTTCAGTCACAGGTAAACAATTCTCAATCCCCTGCACCCCCTCCCAGTTAACACATTTCGCAGTGTCTCCCAAAGTCTCGCACAGTACCTCAGAATGAACAGGGCTCTCTCCTAGCCCATCCGTTGTGCAGGTTGTGTCCTCTGGAGCATAATGACAGAGCATCCGACCCAAATCATTCCCCAGCAGAACATTAACAGGGATGTCCTCAGAGACCCCCACCTCCCGCAAACCCTTGCCTGTACCCCAATCCAGGTACACAGCAGGCCGCACGCCTCCAATTCCTTTTAAAGCCATGGTTCTTCCAGGGATGATGTCCTCTCTGTCCACCACTTCAGGCTGCACCAAGGTAAAGGAGGCTCCAGAATCTCGCAAACCCACTGTCACCCGGTCACCCACAGTTACACTCTGCAGGTTATTCGCTCTTTCCTCCACCGCTCCGGACACCAGAAGAACAGCTGTGTGTCCTCCAGCTACTGGTGGAGAATTCTTTTTGTTGGGGCAAGTGGCACTCAGGTTCCCAATATTGTTGCATCTGTAACATCGGCGGGTGTCCCCCTGACCCAATGTGGCTCCTGTTGCTTTTGGGAATGATGGCAAGAATTTCCCGGCTGACCTGGTGGTGTTTTGTGGTTGTGTGGCTCTCCTCCAGGTACTTGTTCCAGCTTGTGCAGATCCACGCTTTGCTGCTGGCGCCCGGTTGTTGGCAAAGTCCTCTCCTAGTTCTGCTGCTTCCATGGCTGTCTTGGGCTTGCGGTCCAAAATCCACTCTCTGGCTTCAAAGCTCCGTGTTTGGAGAAACTGATCCAGGACCATCAAGTCATCCAGGGCCTCATAGGTAGTGACTTGTAGGCCCCCAGTCCATTGCCTGAATGCAGTCCTTAGCTGACCTGCATGTTCAGTGCAGCTTTCTGTGGCGCTTTGTTGAAAAGTCCAAATTTTTTTCCGATAAGCCTCTGGAGTCAGATTGAAACTTTTGAGCAGGGCAGATTTTATTGCCTCATAGTCCTGGTCACTCTCAGAGGAAAGAGAAGCAAACACATCCAGAGCTTTTCCTCGCAACCGTGGGGTAGATGGAACTGCCGGCAATCCTTTTCAAATCCCCTCAGGAACACATCCAGATCACCATCTTTCTCCAACATGGGGAAATGTTCCAAGCAGGGTTTGTTGTCTCCTTGATCCTGCACATCACTGCGTGCGGATGAAGCAACCCCTCTCAGCCTCAGAACCTCCAGTTCATGCTTTCGCTGGGCCTCTCTTTCTGCGGCCTCTCTCTCTGCAGCTCGTATCTGGGCCTCTCTCTCTGCAGCTCGTATCTGGGCCTCTCTCTCTGCAGCCCGTGCCTGTGCCTCTCTCTCTGCAGTTTGGTACTGGAGAAGCATTTGGAGTTTCATATTGGCATCCACATTCCCAAGGTGTTGTAAGGCAGTCCCGCATATAAGAGTCCAAGGCCTCATGTGGAGTACTGTCCTGATGGGGAGCAATGTTGTATTCCCCAGGAGATATCAGCCCTTGGATGGCAGTTCCAGCTGTAGGACTTTGTCTCATGTCACTCAGCTCTTTTGCACGGGCATCATACTCCACAAGATCAGCAATAAGCAACAAGGTTCCTTGTTCTTTCCTGCAGTAGGGATGTCCAATTCTTGGCACTTTAGCTCCAGTGCAGGCTTGGACTGCTTGCGATATGCCTCCATATTTCCGACATGAGACAGAGGAGGTAAAACAGGAGATGGGGAGGACAGAACTGTCTTGCACTCTTTTTGTATGTCTTTTAAAGCAGCACTGAGCTCTGTCTTTGGAATTTACACACAAGAATATGTATGCAATTTCTTTTTAGTGCTAAGATTTCCTTACAGGTAAAATCCAGCAAGCACTAAAAATCTCTAAATATATCCCGACGCTGCCACCAGTTGTCACGATCACACCCTATCGGTCCAGCCAAGACATTAGAGAGAGTGTGATGGTGCAGGGGTTAAGGCCACCAGACCTCTGGGTATCTTCTACTAGTCCCAGCAAGTCACCAAATTAACCCTTAGATAAACATGTTTTCACCAGAGCTGCCTTCAGAAAGGTGAGCTCATATATTTAGAGATCAAAGACCAGAGCTGATTAATTAAACATTTAATCTGATAAAAGGTATCCCAGTGCTAAATATATAAGAATACAGGAACAAATGACATACAAGTACAAAAATATATAAAAGAGTTTTGCAAAGCAAGTTCAGAAAACAAAAGATGAAGTTCTTAAAGCATAATGGTATTAGTCCATGAGAGTCCAGTTCTTAGGATGGTCTTGTCAGCTTGTGGCACAGCCTTTGAACACCCTCTGAGTCTAACATTGTTAAATATTATATATCTGCCTTTTTGGAAGGGAGACTCCATTCCCCCCTCCCCTCTAATTTCTCTTCCTGGCCCCTTATCTGTTTGATTATATGATGGGACCGAAGTGCATGACTTCAAAAAAGCCTTTGACTTCAAAGGAGATGTAAACAAACAGCTAGACTCCCCAATAAAATGCAATACACAAAAACACAGTCTGAATGACCTCTCACCCATGGCTTGGATAATACATCACACAGTTATAATTATAATACACATATAGGATTTTAATAATCAGGCCTTGGGCGTGACACTCAAGTTCAACAGTTTTGCATACATTTTGTTAATTAAAGGGGGTTCCCGCCAACAACACTGCTTAGCATCTAATCTGTGTGTTCCAATTACGTCCACTGGTCAGACACTCATTACCTTTTCTGCAGGTAAGTGAGGAGTGTTTTTGGTGGAAAACCCCTTTAAAGGGGTACTCTGGTGGAAAACAATTTTTGTTCATATCAACTGGCTCCAGAAACTTAAACAGATTTGTAAATTACTTCTATTAAAAAAATCCTAGTCCTTCCAGTATTTATCAGTTGCTGTATGCTTTAAAGGAAGTTAAGTTGTTCTTTTCTGTCTGACCACAGTGCTCTCTACTGACACCTCTGTCTGTGTCAGGAACTGTCCAGAGTAGGAGCAAATCCCCCTAGCACACCTCTCCTGCTCCGGACACTTCCTGACATGGATAGAGGTGTCAGCAGAGAGCGCTTCCTGTGGAACACAGTAGCCAGGAGCAGTTGTGTGTGAAGCAGCTTTGGGTGTGTCCCTTTTTGTGTTTCTCCAGAGTTCCAGAGGCAGAGCAGGTGATTCACCAACCTTTCCCAGGGGTGTGGCAGGCTCCTTGGGAGAGTTTTCCCTGCATGGAGCCCCTGGCCTCCACTCCCCGTTCTTCCAGGCTGGCGGGGGGTGGAGAGAAAACAGCGACAGCCATTTTTCCGGCCGGAGGAAGAAGATCTGGCAGAGTCTGCAGCAATGTAGGCTCGGCTCCTCCGGCAATGGGTGCCAGCCAGAGATCCAGTGGAAGGAAGGCGAGGAGGCAAAGTATTGAGTTGTGGGCTGAGAGAGGGCCCGAAGAATCCAGCGAGACCTACTGCTCCCGCATGACCGCACGGTTTGCGGAATACGACCGCTGCGGTAGGGAGCTTAGGTTGATGAGAGAGGACCTGCGTGGAGCCCAGAATCTGGCATGCTCTGGGTCCAAAAAGAATAAACTGGAACAGAAAAAGAGGATTGCAGCCCTGAAGAAAGACATTGCAAAGATGGAGGAGAGGAGAGCAGAGATCCTGGAGGGAAGCGGTCTCTTCAGGGAGAAGATGGAGAACCGGGATCGGTTTGCCGCCATGAAATCCCCAGGTAAGGTGGAGGTGGATGATGGGGAGAGTAGTGGCGGTGAAGAAAGAGAGGATGATGGTGTTGGTGTAAAGGAGGAGGAGGTGGAGGAGAAGAAGTTGGAGGAAAGTGTACAGGTTGTGGAGGATGATGTATTGCCTGACCCTACTCCCTGTGACACCCAGACAACTAAGACTCAGGACAGCTACATAGAGCCGGCTCAGGTGGCACTACCGCTAAGCGATAGTGAGGATGATGATGTGGAGAGTGAGGCTGGGGGATTGCTGAGGGCTATAGTGATGCAGGAGTCCCCAGCCCACCTCCAGAATTTTACATTTGGTGATGACCAGTGTGATGACACATTAGTAAAAAGAAAGGCAAAAAAACAGAAGACCCAGGAAACTGTGCATTATGTGTTCCGTCCTTTCCAGCAGTCTGGGCCAGCTGCAAAGCTGGTTCAGGCTGCTGGGTCCTCTAAACTGCCAGACTCCGTTTCTGTGGTGGAACGGAGCAAGCATGGGGGATACAGCATGGCGTCAGTAAAAGCTGCAGACGCAATAGATGTGAAGCCCACCCATCCTGCCGGTAGGGAGGGGCAGGATGGGCTCATGGTGGGCAGCGCGAGTTATGCCCCTGGGTGCTCGGGGGGCGGTTCCCCGAGTACTGTGGGCATTACCGGCACTGCAAGGCACTCCCCTGTGAGGGGGGGGAGTGTCCGGGCGCCGGGATTATCCACAGAGCCTGTGAAGTCGGGTGAAGCAGGTGCTGGCGCTGTGGGAGGAGCTGGGGTGCGCCCGGTGGGGCAGTCCCAGAATCAGGATGTGATAGCAGCCATGAAGGAGAAGCCATCGGCGTCGACCCCAGCAGCGGCTAAGCCAGCACAAAGGGCTTTACTAAAGCCAGCCATACTACAAGTCCCAGCCAGCCCAGAATTTGTTAGTCAGGACAAGAATGTAGGATGTGATATTGATGGGTGTAGTAGTGTTGTGGGTGAGAGGAGTGTATGTGGGAGTGTCAGTGGAGTGAATGTTGATGGGAGTGGTAATAGTATGGCTGGAAATAAAGAGGTTGAGAGTTGTGGTGTGAATGGTGTTGTAGGTGGTTCTGGCTCTGGGTCTGGTCCGGCTGCCCCCCCGGCAGTGACTGCTCCCAGGAGCTATGCTAATGTCGCTGCCGGGGGTTCAGGGGGGTCCCCGTCTCCGTCCGGCCCTGGGGGCCATTTGCAACAGCGCCTCCTGGAGGCTCTACGCAGGGGTGACAGGTCGATCCAGGTAGAGGGAAGGGGTGAGGTCGACCTGTCTTTCTGGATAGAGAGGCACGGTTTGGGGGCTTTCCGAGAGCGGAATGGGGAGGTGGTCTGGTCCCTCCCGACAACCGGGCAGGACAATAACCGTAGGAATGTGGTCCGTCTGATTTGGAGGGGCGAGGATGCGTGCCCACCTCGCGCTAAAGTGGTTGAGCTCCTCCTTCAGATGGAATTCAGGGCGAGTGACATCTTTGCCCTGATTCACCCCTACGGATCGTCTGAGTTTGACGTCAGTTTCGTTCGGCCGGAGGGGCTCGAACTCTTCTGGTCGAATTACGAAGTGGCAAAAAACGAGCCCGGCTGGCGGGATTTCGCCGTAAAGGCGATTTCCCGTCAGAATGCTGTCAAGAAGGTGACCGTTTTGACCCGTAACGAGTCACTTTCTTGTTATGACATCATGACCTGGCTCGGACGGTATGGGGATGTGACGGACATGCCCAAGAAAAACTTGGATGAGCACGGGATCTGGTCCGGGGCCTGGACGTTTTCCGTCAAACTCAAGCGTTCAGGGAGTACGGTTGCCCACATTCCGTCAGCCGCCTTCCTTGGACGTGATAGGATCCAGGTCTTCTACCAGGGGCAGCCTAAGGTCTGTCACAGGTGTGGCAGCCCCACCCACTTTAGTGCAGCCTGTACTGTACAGGTCTGCGCTTTGTGTGGTGGGGTGGGACATCTGGCCGCATCCTGTAGGCAGATCCGGTGCCACCTGTGTGGTGTCCTTGGGCACCCATTTAGCCGTTGTCCTAGCGCCTTCGCCCGTGCAGCGGCCGCTCCGACTGAGGAGAGCTGTGAAGTTGCCTCGGCCGGGGAGGGTATGGGCAGGGATGGGGGTGCAACAGGGCTCGTGAGGAGGAAAAAGGGCCCCGCCAAACTAAGGCGGGAGGAAAATCGTAGAAGGAGTAGGGAGCTGGAGAGTGCCCAGGTGACGGGGGTAGCTCTGGCCTCTGCTCCTGAATGCGGCCCTGTAACCGCTGAAGCCCTGGAGGAGGATGTGCTGGATGGGGAGATCAGGAGGCTTCACAGAGAGGAAGGCAATATGGCCGACCCTTCCGATTCCTCCCACTATGAAAGTGTGGATGAGGAGAGTGGGGAGAGGCCTAAAAAGAAAGACAAGGGCAAAAGGAAAGGGAGAAAGAAGAGGTCAGAGCCCTCTGTTCCTTGTACTACGGGCCAGGTTCAAAACGGAAGCCTGACTGCCCCCCCTCTGGTTGACCTGTCAAACCGGTACCTCGTCCTCGATACCATCTCCTCCCCCTCCTTGGCTGGGGAGGGTGAGGGCGAGGTGCCTAGGGAGAAAGAGCCTCTGGGAGGAACTGGGCCCTGTCCTATTGAGGCACCTTCCTCAGAGGGCAGGGCTAGACCGGGGCCGGACGGAGACGGGGATAATATGGATCTATCTGAATCGAAAAAAAGATCCAAGAGTGGTCCTGCCCTCTCGTCTTCTTCGGGGGATGAGGGGGCAAAAAAGAAGGGAAAACAAAAGTAAAGGGTGTGGCCGTCTAATTTAATCACCCTGTATGGCGGCACTCACCCCATTGACGCTGGCATCTATTAATTGTGCCAGCATAAAGTCGGATACGGCTAGATTCGCAGCCTTTGATTTTCTTGGCCGCGTTGAAGCCGACATTTTCTTTTTACAGGAGACCAGGTTGTCAGATCTAGCCTCTCTGGTAAAAGCCAGAAGAGAGTGGAGGCGCGGTCCCTCCCACTGGTCTCTTGCGGCTGAGCCGTATAGTGGGGTGGCGGTCCTTTTTACCGCTCCTGTTGAATGCCGACGGGTTATTGAATTAGAAATGGGGAGGTGCCTGATCTTAGATGTCTTCATGAAGGGACAAGAGCTCCGGCTCATTAACATCTACGCCCCGCAAAGTAAGCGGGGCCGTAAAGATCTCTTTATGAGGATTAAGCCCTTTCTTTTTACGAGTCGGCAGGTGATCTTTGGAGGGGACTTCAATAATGTCACGAGGTCCCAAGATAGGAGAGGCTCCAATAGTCCGCTGACTTGCGATAGTGTGGCGCTGATTAGCATAGCTAGAGAAGCTCGCCTAGAGGATGCCCACATCCGGAGCCCCTCGGGCCACGCGGGTTTCACCTATCATCAAGGTAGTCGCAGGTCTAGGATAGATAGGTTTTATTTAAAGGAGGAAGCCGTCTCTTCTGCAGTGTCCGTGGTTGAGGTGGAGTTCTCCGATCACTGTATGATTTTGTTTTCCCTGAATGTTTCAGAAACCCCCCGGATGGGAAAAGGTTATTGGAAGCTGAATTCGTCCCTCCTGGAGGAAGCGGAGATAAGACAGTCCTTTGAGGATTTTCTTCAGAGTCAGGTACCTTTACTGGGCCTATGTAGTAGTAAGTCAGAGTGGTGGGAGATATTCAAGAAGCGGGTTGCGGGGTTCTTCCGCCAGCTCTCGAGCCTCAGGTCCCTGAACAGGTATCGCCTGTATCAGGGTCTGAGGAGGAAACTCGAGCTTCTTGTCTCGACTGGAGGTAGCCAAGAGGATATCTCCAGAGTGAAGTCCTTGCTGATGAGGTGTCAGTACGATAGGCACGCATCTTTGGTTTTTGAGAGGGATTTCGGGAAGTACCGCTCGCCCGACCCTTACAGAAACTGTAAGATGTCAGTGAGTAGTAAAGTCATTTCAGGACTGATTGATAGTACAGGATCTCTGAATCGGTCCAGATCAGGGATCTTGGAGATCGTCAGATCCTTCTACTCTCACCTCTTGGGAAGGAAGGATCTGGATCGGGATGTGATGTCGGGTTTCCTGGCTGAAACCATTCCTGAGCCAGGGGTAGACCCCTCTCTTGGCGTTTTGGCAGAAGAGATCAGGGAAGAGGAAGTGAGACTGGCGATCGAGGGGCTTGCCCCCAAGAAGTCACCAGGTCCGGATGGCTTAACATCTGAGTGGTACAGGACCTTTAAGGAGTCTTTAGCTCCCCTCTTGACTGAGGTATTCAATGAGTGTCTCTCCTCGGGCACTCTGCCAAAGTCAATGAGGAGGTCAGCCCTGATTCTTCTCTCAAAGGGTAAAGATCCCAGCCGTATTGATAATTGGAGACCCATAGCTCTTCTCAATACGGACAGGAAGCTTCTGGCCAAGATACTGTTTAATCGGCTGGTGAAGTTTGCACCCCGGCTCCTTTCGGAGGCCCAGCACTGCACTGTTCCAGGCCGAAGCACCTTAAGTGCTGTCCTTAGTGTCAGGGAGGCAGTGGAGCGGAGTAGTGCGGGTTTCTGGAAGGGGTACTTGCTGTCCTTGGATCAGGCCAAAGCATTTGATCGGGTGAACCACGAGTACCTCTGGTCCGTCCTCCTGAGATATGGCTTACCGAGTACTTTTGTTAATTGGCTTAAGATCTTGTATGCAGGGGCAGAGAGTTTCCCACTGGTGAACGGGTGGTCTGGCCACTCTTTTGGAGTGGGGTCTGGAGTCCGTCAGGGTTGTCCTTTGAGTCCGCTGTTATATGTGTTCGCGATCGATCCCTTCCTTAGGAGGGTGAGTTGCGGACCGTTGGTGGGAGTCGGGATGAGTTTGGCGGAGCCGGGGGCCATCCAGGGGGTAGTGGCGTACGCCGACGATGTCACTATTTTCGTCTCCTCGAGAGAGGGGGTTGATGTGGTGATGTCGGAGGTGGAACGCTACTCGGAGGCATCCGGGTCTAAGATCAACCGGGATAAGTGTGAGAGTCTCTGGCTGGGAGGGGGGGATCCCACGTTTGATCTCCCGGACACCCTTCCAGGGCCCCAAGAATCAGCAAAAGTCTTAGGCATCACATTTGGCCAGGATGATTATCCCACCAAAAACTGGGATGGTAAGCTCCAGGATGCCACTCAGAAGGTGGACCAGTGGAAGGGTTGGTCTTTGACCCTCAGGGAAAAGGTACACCTGATCAAATCGTACCTGCTCCCCTTGTTTATCTATCTGGGCAGCGTATGTATCTTGCCAGAGGCTTACTACACTAGGATCTACAGCCTGTTTTTTCAACTGTTATGGGGGAACAGGATGAACCTAGTCAAGAGGGAGGTTACGTACCGCACGAGGAGACTAGGGGGTTTATCTATGGTAAACCCTGTGGTGTTCTTAACAAACACCTTTTTAAAAGCTAACATCTCAAACCTCTGGTCAGAGAGGGCTCCTCCGTGGGTACTCTCCTGCAGGGAATGGTTTCGGCCTTTCTTCCAGGAATGGGAGACAGGAGGGCAAGTGAAGGACCTCCGTACGCCCCATGGATATCTTCCGGCTTACGCTACCCCGACTCTGAAGGCGATACGTCGGTGGGGTCTGGGAGTGTGGGAGATCAGGACCCAGTCAAGGCAGTTCCTTGACAAACGGGTTCTGTTGACCCACTTCCAGAAGCCTCTGGCACTCAGGGACTGCCCAGGTCGGGATCTGAGGGTGGGGTTGTACCTTTTAAACATGAAAAGGATCCCCCAGAAGTTTTGGGACTTGGCCTGGCGCTGCTTTCAGGGGAAGCTATATGTAAGGGACAACCTGAAGTGCAGGAACTCTGATGACCGGGGATGTCCCCGAGAAGAGTGTGGGGACACGCTGGAAAGCATGGACCATTTCCTGCTTCATTGTCCCTTTAATATAGGGGTTTACAACCGGGTGGGCGCTTCCATCGGCTGGAGTCAACTTGCCGGCCTTACCTATCCGGAGTGGGCTTATGGGGCATTCAGGACACTGGGTGGCCGAGACCGGGGCACTTTATTCTTAGTTAGTTTAGTGGTTAGGTACTACACGTGGAATGCACGGTGTTTAGTGTCGACCCAGCAGAAAATCCTCTCCGAGGTGGAGGTCTGTAGGAATATCACCGGTGACCTCGGGAAGATCAGGTCTTTGGAGTATGGCAGTCTTGGTACCAGTAGGGCTTCTCTCCTGTGGAGAGGGTTTTCTTTTGATGTGCCCTAGGTACTAGATCTTTTGGGTAGAGTACCTTTATTTTGGATAGGGGAAGTGTGATAGGGATAGAGATAGGGTGAGAGTAGGGTTAGCTTTAATGGAGGGATAGAATTAGGGAGAATTGTAGGGGGAGTTAGGAAAAGAGTTAAAAATTATTTTGGTGTATCAAGTCTGCCATCCTTCTTTCTGGTGGTGGGCTAATGCATGTGCACGCTAGCTTTTTTGTTTTGTTTTAAGCTGATATGGCATGAAGGGCTTACAGGCGACCAAACTTGGGCCTAAAGTGGGTTGTGGTTCAGTGTCTGTTAGTTAGTATGTATAAGTTTGTGTATAAGTTGGTTGGGTGGAGTGCTAGGTGGGGAGGGTGTATTTGTGGGTGGTGGTGTGTTTTCGTGTTTTTGGGGGACCTGACATGGGTCAGTTAAGGACAGAACTTTGTAAACTGTAGAGGAACGGTATGGACTCTGACCCATGTGCAGGAGGGGTGGTGTGGGTGAGGGCACAGTTCGAGTGTAGGGATTTCCTGTATTTTTTTTTTTTTTTTTTTTTTGTAGGTTTCTGTAAATAGGGTGCATATATTTATGTTTATATACTATAATTTATCAATTTCTATTAGTGATTTTGTATCTATTTGGTTTTGTATCTACATCGTTTTATATTGTCTCATATTATAGTTATGGCAGTCGGACCAGTTGTTGTGTTATGTGTTTTTGTTTATTTATTTAGATTTTAAATTTTTATATTTTTTATTTATTTATTTTCCCCTTTTGTTTTGTTTCCCGAGTATGGATGGTTTTGAGTCACAGCCGGGTAGTGCTAATTTTATGTTTATGTTTAAGCCAAGTTGTGCTGTTTTTATGTTCATTTTTGGTATGTGTGTCAGTGTGTTTTTGTTTGTTTGTTTTCTTTTTGCTTTGTAAAGCTGGGCTGGCCGGTTAGGCAGGGTTTTGTTTTTGATTTATATTATAGCTGGTTAAGCTTGTTTTTTGTTGTATTGGATAAGTTTTGTATTTTTATAATAAAAAGAGTGTCAGCAGAGAGCACTGTGGTCAGACAGAAAAGAACTAATCAACTTCCTCTGGAGCATACAGCAGCTGATAAGTACTGGAAGGATTAAGAAAGAATTCATTTACAAATCTGTTTAACTTTTTGGCACCAGTCGATCTGTAGATACACTGTAACTGTTTCTTCATATCATTATATAGTATAACTGTTATATTTACCAAGTGCAGAAAGTTCATCATGAGCAATCCTTTGGGTCTGTAAAACTTCATTGTAACCATAGTCAGTCACTTTTAAAACAAAACGTCCATCTACAACACAGTTTCGTGACTTGAGGCGACCGTGAACAAATTTTCTGTGGTGCATATATTTCATGCCCTAAGTAGAAAACATGTGTGCAAACAAGTTTATTTCATTACCAAAACACAATATAAAACATGCCTACCAATCTCTACGATTTAAAACTAATTTAGGGTGGGTTCACACTTTATTTAGTCAGCCACCAATTGAGCAAGTTCTTCCAATTAAAAAGATGAGAAAGGCCTGTAATTTTCATCATAGGTATGACATAATGAGGAAATGTTTTTTTTTTTAATAAAATCGCATTGTCTGATTTTTTAAGAATTTATTTGCAAATTATGGTGAAAAATAAGTATTTGGTCACCTACAAACAACAACAAAAAACGTGGTCTCAAATGGCTGGAGGTGCACAACCCCAAATGCAGTTGTGCATTTATACTGGGGGAGCAGATCCTGCCCTTGTAGTCCATTGCTAGGGACGATCCCCAGCATGAAAATGCATACAATGGAGGATGCCTGCAGTGGACTACAAGTGCCACAACAGAATCCTACACCAGATAAACAGTGTAGGATTCTATTGTGGCACTTGTAGTCTACTGCAGGCATCCTCCATTGTATGCATTTTTATGCTGGGGATCGTCCCTAGCAATGGACTACAAGGCCAGGGTCTGCTCCCCCAGTATAAATGCACAACTGCATTTGGGGTTGAGCACCTCCAGCCATTTGAGACCACGTTTTTTGTTGTTGTTTAAAAATTTATACTTGGAGGTGTGTAAACTCTATATGTTAATGCGTCTTGAACATTTTCCAGGCAGCATTAAGGTTGAACCTGTGAGGCCATGCACCTATATCAGCCAACTTGGGTGGGGCTTGTAGCCTCTCTCCCTCCTCCCATTGTATGTGTGCTCAGTCACGCTGGAGGTGTTACGCCGAGCGCTCCGGGTCCCCGCTCCTCCCCGGAGCGCTCGCTACACTCTCGCCACTGCAGCGCCCCGGTCAGATCCACTGACCCGGTGCACTGCGATACCGCCTCCAGCCGGGATGCGATTCGCGATGCGGGTGGCGCCCGCTCGCGATGCGCACCCCTGCTCCCGTACCTGACTCGCTCTCCGTCGGTCCTGTCCCGGCGCGCGTGGCCCCGCTCCCTAGGGCGCGCGCGCGCCGGATCTCTGCGATTTAAAGGGCCACTGCGCCGCTGATTGTGCCAGTGAAAGCGTTTCCTTGTGTGTTCCTAGCCTGTGTTCCAGACCTCCTGCCGTTGCCCCTGACTACGATCCTTGCTGCCTGCCCCGACCTTCTGCTACGTCCGACCTTGCTTCTGTCTACTCCCTTGTACCGCGCCTATCTTCAGCAGTCAGAGAGGTTGAGCCGTTGCTAGTGGATACGACCTGGTCACTACCGCCGCAGCAAGACCATCCCGCTTTGCGGCGGGCTCTGGTGAACACCAGTAGTGACTTAGAACCGGTCCACTAGCACGGTCCACGCCAATCCCTCTCTGGCACAGAGGATCCACCTCCTGCCAGCCGGCATCGTGACAGGAGGTAACTGGGAGCAGGCTGCATGTCGGCCTAGTGCTGCTGTAATTGCCCACTGGCCCCTGGTTTTTGCTTTTCACGCACAGTTAGGTTAGCGTTAGGTCCCGTGCCATTTGAGAAACCTTGGCGTTGGTGCGGGGGCTCTGGTGTGTCCTTCATATAAGGATACACTGGCGAATGTCTCAATTTTAACATCAGTGTTGAGGGAAAGCCAATGTCATTGTATACATCTACCACAGTAGTGCACCTAAATTTCTGTATTGTATTCACCTACAAACAAGAAAGATTTCTGGCTCTCACAGACCTGTAACTTCTTCTTTAAGAGTCTCCTCTGTCCTCCACTTGTTACCTGTATTGATGGCACCTGTTTGAACTTGTTATCAGTGTAAAAGACACCTGTCCACAACCTCAAACAGTCACTCTCCAAACTCTGCTATGGCCAAGACCAAAGAGCTGTCACAGGACACCAGAAACAACATTATAGACCTGCACCATGCTGGGAAGACTTAATCTGCAATAGGCAAACAGCTTGGTGTGAAGAAATCAACTGTGAGAGCATATATTAGAAAATGGAAGACATACAAGACCACTGATAATCTTCCTTGACCTGGGTCTCCATGCAAGATCTCACCCCGTGGTGTCAAAATGATCACAAGAACGGTGAGCAAAAATTCCAGAACCACACGGGGGACCTAGTGAATGACCTGCAGATAGCTGGGACCAAAGTAACAAAGGCTACCATCAGTAACACACTACGCCGCCAGGGACTCAAATCATGCAGTGCCAGATGTGTCCCACTGCTTAAGCCAGTACATGTCCGGGCCCGTCTGAAGTTTGCTAGTGAGCCTTTGGATGATCCAGATGAGTATTGGGACACTGTCATATGGTTAGATGAAACCAAAGTAGAACTTTTTGGTAAAAACTCAACTCGCTGTGTTTGGAGGAGAAAAAATGCTGAGTTGCATCCAAAGAACACCATACCTATTGTGAAGCATGGGGGTGGAAACATCATGCTTTGGTGCTTTTTTTTTTCTTGTAAGGGACCAGAACAAATGATCTGTGTAAGAGAAAGAATGAATGGGGCCACATATCGTGAGATTTTGAGTGAAAACCTCCTTCCATCAGGAAGAGCATTGAAGATGAAACATGGCTGGGTCTTTCAGCATGACAATGATCCCAAACACATGGCCAGGGCAACGAAGGAGTGGCTTCGTAAGAAGCATTTCAAGGTCCTGGAGTGGCCTAGCCAGTCTCCACTTCTCAACTCCATAGAAAACCTTTGGAGAGAGTTGAGCATCTGTGTTGCCCAGCGACAGCCCCAAAACATCACTGATCTAGAGGAGATCTGCATGGAGGAATGGGCCAAAATACCAGCAACAGTGTGTGAAAACCTTGTGAAGACTTACAGAAAACATTTAACCTCTGTCATTGCCAACAAAAGGTATATAACAAAGTATTGAGATGAACTTTTGTTATTGACCAAATACTTATTTTCCACCATAATTTGCTAATAAAGTCTTTAACCTCTTAAGGATGCAGGGCGTATGGATACGCCCTGCATCCCGAGTCCTTAAGGACGCAGGGCGTATCCATACGCCCGTGGGAATTCCTGTCCCCACCGCTAGCCGGTTGGGGACCGGAGCCGGATGCCTGCTGAAATCGTTCAGCAGGCATCCCGGCATATCGCCCAGGGGGGTCATTATGCAGTCCAGTGATCTGCGGCGATTCCGGGTCAATCGGGTCTCCAGTGACCCGGTGACCCGGAATTACTGGCTGTTCGGGGCCGTCTCTGACGGCCCCGAACAGCCAGAGCCTGCAGGGGTGAGGTGGCACTGGTGCCACCTCACGATCGCCCTGATTCGTCGGCCGGATTACCGGCCGACCAATCGGGGCGCCTGCTGCGGGCGTCACTCCCGCACCCGCTCCGCCCCTCTTCCGGAGGGCGTGAGCGGGTGCGAGAAGACGACCCCGGGTGCTGGGGACCCCGATCCCCGGCGTCCATGTTGGGATCGGGGCCCCAGGAGTGACGGCGGCGGCGAGGGACAGCCTGCGATGGAGCAGCAGCAGGAGGTGAGTTACAGCCTCCTGCTGTTACTTAGCAACGGCTCCCAGCATGCAAAAAGGGCATGCTGGGAGCTGTAGTTATGCAACAGCAGGAGGCAGACCACCACAACTCCCAGCATTCCCTTATGGGCATGCTGGGACTTATGGTTTTGCAACAGCTGGAGGCACATTTTTTCTATGGAAAAGTGTACCTTCAGCTGTTGTATAACTACAACTCCCAGCTTGCACAAACAGCTAAAGTGCATGCTGGGAGTTGTAGTGGTGCATCTGCTGGTTGCATAACTACAACTCCCAGCATGCCCGTTGGCTGTCGGTGACTGCTGAGAGTTGTAGTTTTGCAACAGCTGAAGGCACACTGGTTGTGAAACGTAGAGTTTTTTTTGTACCTAACTCAGTGTTTCACGACCGGTGTGCCTCCAGCTGTTGCAAACTACAACTCCCAGCAGTCACCTTACACCATGCACCGTACATGCTGGGAGTTGTAGTTTTGCAACAGCTGGAGGCACACTGGTTTTGAAACACTGAGTAAGGTCACAAACTCTGTCATACATAACCAGTGTGCCTACAGCTGTTGCAAAACTAAAACTCTCAGCATGTACAGTCTGTCAGCGCATGCTGGGAGTTGTAGTTTTGCAACAGCTGGATGTCCCCCCCAATGTGAATGTACAGGGTACACTCACATGGGCGGAGGCTTACAGTAAGTATCGGGCTGCAAGTTTGAGCTGCAGCAAATTTTCTGCAACAGCTCAAACTGCCAGCGAGAAACTATTGTGAACCCCCGCCCGTGCGACTGTACCCTAAAAACACTACACTACACTAACACAAAAAATAAAATAAAAAGTAAAAAACACTACATATACACATACCCCTACACAGTCCCCCTCCCCTCCCCAATAAAAATGAAAAACGTCTGGTACGCCACGGTTTCCAAAACGGAGCCTCCAGCTGTTGCAAAACAACAACTCCAAGTATTGTCGGACAGCCGTTGACTGTCCAGGCATGCTGGGAGTTTTGCAACAGCTGGAGGCACCCTGTTTGGGAATCACTGGCGTAGAATACCCCTATGTCCACCCCTATGCAATCCCTAATTTAAGCCTCAAATGCGCATGGCGCTCTCACTTTGGAGCCCTGTCGTATTTCAAGGCAACAGTTAAGGTTCACATATGGGGTATCGCCGTACTCGGGAGAAATTGGGCTTCAAATTTTGGGGGGTATTTTCTGCTTTTACCCTTTTTAAAAATGTAAAGTTTTTGGGAAAAGAAGCATTTTAGGTAAATTTTTTTTTTTTTTTTTTACATATGCAATAGTCGTGAAACGCCTGTGGAGTATTAAGGTTCACTTAACCCCTTGTTAAATTCCCCGAGGGCTCTAGTTTCCAAAATGGTATGCCATGTGGGGTTATTTTGCGGTCCTGGCACCATAGGGGCTTCCTAAATGCGGCATGCCCCCAGAGCAAAATTTGCTTTCAAAAAGCCAAATGTGACTCCTTCTCTTCTGAGACCTGTAGTGCGCCAGCAGAGCACTTTTCACCCCCATATGGGGTGTTTTCTGAATCGGGAGAAATTGGCCTTCAAATTTTGGGGGGTATTTTCTGCTTTAACCCTTTGTATAAATGTAAATTTTTTGGGAAACCAAGCATTTTAGGTAAATTTTTTTTTACATATGCAAAAGTCGTGAAACACCTGTAGGGTATTAAGGTTCACTTTACCCCTTGTTACGTTTCCCGAGGGGTCTAGTTTCCAAAATGGTATGCCATGTGTTTTTTTTTGCTGTCCTGGCACCATAGGGGCTTCCTAAATGCGGCATGCCCCCAGAGCAAAATTTGCTTTCAAAAAGCCAAATGTGACTCCTTCTCTTCTGAGACCTGTAGTGCGCCAGCAGAGCGCTTTTCACCCCCATATGGGGTGTTTTCTGAATCGGGAGAAATTGGGCTTCAAATTTTGGGGGGTATTTTCTGCTATTACCCTTTTAAAAAATGTAAAACTTGAGGGAAACCAAGCATTTTAGGTAAAAATTTTTTTTTTTTTACATATGCAAAAGTCGTGAATCACCTGTGGGGTATTAAGGTTCACATTACCCCTTTTTACGTTCCCCGAGGGGTCTGGTTTCCAAAATGGTATGCCATGTGGGGTTTTTTGCTGTTCTGGCACCATAGAGGCTTCCTAAAGGTGACATGCCCCCCAAAAACCATTTGACGCTCCTTCCCTTCTGAGCCCTCTACTGCGCCCGCCGAACACTTTATATAGACATATGAGGTATGTGCTTACTCGAGAGAAATTGGGTTTCAAATACAAGTAAAAATTTTCTCCTTTTTACCCCTTGCAAAAATTCAAAAATTGGGTCTACAAGAGCATGCGAGTGTAAAAAATGAAGATTGTGAATTTTCTCCTTCACTTTGCTGCTATTCCTGTGAAACCCGTAAAGGGTTAAAACGCTAACTGAATGTCATTTTGAATACTTTCGGGGGTGCAGTTTTTATAATGGGGTCATTTATGGGGTATTTCTAATATGAAGACCCTTCAAATCCACTTCAAACCTGAACTGGTCCCTGAAAAAAAGAGAGTTTCAAAATTTTGTGAAAAATTGGAAAATTGCTGCGGAACTTTGAAGCCCTCTGGTGTCTTCCAAAAGTAAAAACACGTCAATTTTATGATGCAAATATAAAGTAGACATATTGTATATGTGAATAAAAAAAAAATTTGGGGGAATATCCATTTTCCTTACAAGCAGAGAGCTTCAAAGTTAGAAAAATGCAAAATTTTCAAATTTTTCATCAAATTTTGGGATTTTTCACCAAGAAAGGATGCAAGTTACCAGAAAATTTTACCACTACGTTAAAGTAGAATATGTCACGAAAAAATAAAATCTCGGAATAAGAATGATAACTAAAAGCATTCCAGAGTTATTAATGTTTAAAGTGACAGTGGTCAGATTTGCAAAAAATGGCCGAGTCCTTAAGGTGAAAAAGGGCTCAGTCCTTAAGGGGTTAAAAATCAGACAATGTGATTTTGTGGATTTTTTTTCTTATGTCTCTCATAGTTGAAGTATACCTATGATGAAAATTACAGGCCTCTCTTATCATTTTTAGTGGGAGAACTTGCAAATTTGGTGGCTGACTAAATACTGTTTTTGCCCCACTGTATTTGTGTTGACCCGATACAGAACATAC
Organism: Hyla sarda; assembly: GCF_029499605.1. Lineage (NCBI taxonomy): Eukaryota > Metazoa > Chordata > Amphibia > Anura > Hylidae > Hyla > Hyla sarda. The sequence goes on along the minus strand of NC_079197.1, from coordinate 100,778,092 downwards.
TACTCTGCCTGCCCTGTCAGATAGATGTCATGGTAGATGTTGCATAAGGTGTATGTTTTGGCCCACAGCTCCAGGGAACTTGTTATTATAAGTATTCAACAGAGAAAAACTTGGCACTACCTGATATGGCAATGGACACCCTGTGGCAGTAGATAGTGGTGAAGTACAGCTCCCTAGAAGCTTGTGCTGATCTGTACAGGTGCTGACTCGTAGAAAAAGACAGGTTTGGAACACTGGGGTATGTGAAGAATACGGAGCACTCACCCAGAACTGCTGTGCAGCTTCTCTATTAGTTCAACGGAACAAACGGGATACATCAAGCAGGAAGGCAGATGCTGAGGATGCGGGGGTATGGAGAGGCGACGGGCCGTTATAGCGCCGAAGCGCTTCTTCAGGCCAGGTAACCTGTCACCTGGCCTGACGAAGTGCTTCGACGCGATAACGGCCCATCGCCTCTCCATACCCCGCCTCCTCACCATCTGCTTCCCTGCTTCATGTATCCCGTTTGTTCCATTGAACTAATAATGAAGCTTCACAGCAGTTCTGGGTGAGTGCTCCATATTATTCACATACCCCTTGTTATTATAAATGTTGTATTTATTATTCTATGTTTTATACCAATGTATGTTGTTTATCTTGTACAAAGTGTACTGTGCCTTTAAGTAAAAGGTTGCAGAGGTTTCATGTGATCACTATGGCCAATTAGAGTTGTATGCCCTAAGCCCCCTGGTCTAGACAGGGAGGAGTCAGTCTAATGGGTGAGAAGTTGAGGAGAGGCGGTCTAGTCTTGGTCTAGGAGAGGAGTTCTAGTTGGGGGTCCAGAAGGAGAAGGAGCTAGGTCTGGTCCTGGGCAAGGAGAGGTCATTGCAGTGTCCAAGTCACAGAAGTCAATGGAATCTGAGTTGAAGTCAAGTGTCGAGCAACTGCAGCAAAATGCAAGGATCCTGCTATCCAGTTCAAGTGAGTCCAAGTCATAGTTGTGCCTGGGAGCCGAAAGGGCCCCATAACGCAAGTCCAAGATAATGAGAGCGAATTTCCTCTGGCCACCAAATTTCAAAAGTCAAAGTCCACCCCTGGCGGTAAGCAATTTTGTGAATGCTTCATGAAGAACTCCAAGTCCGGATTTTCAGAATGCTTGGTATGGGCGGCACTGGTCATGACCCCTTGTGACGTCACACCATGTCTATAGAAGGGGGCGTGGCGTGATGTTACGACCATGGCCGCCCATAGGGGTAGGTGGTATGATGTTTCAGATGGCATGATCCTGTTTTATTACTCTATTTGTGCTCTGCAATCCATGTTACTCTTTTTTTGTGACATTCTTATGTGTCCTTTTTCTGCCTGGTCAGTGCTTAGTATTGTCCGCTTGTTACCATGGCCTTTATTCCTATCTAAACTCTGCTTGGATATGCAATTTATTACTCTGTACTAATACATTGTATTTATTTCTGTGACCCATACCCCTTTCTTTCTGCACCTTTGTAACCCCAGTGCATAATAAAGTATACATTTTTTCATAGTAACTGGTGCCGGATGTTTGGTGTTTATTATTTTTGCCCAGTCACATTTTTTTTTCGGCCATGTTTATTTTGGAGTAGTAATTCTCATCGTACTTATAAAACAGGTCAATAGTGTACTTTTTGATCAAAATGTGCAAGCTCACCACCACCTCCGTGTCACTGTCCAATGCAGTTCTGACTTTTTTGTCAAGGGCAAATAACACAGTATGGTAATAAAGACGAACTAATGTAGAGATTAAATTAGACTACTAAAGTAATTTAGTGTATCATAAATATACCTAAAGGCATTAAATGTTATATTTTCTTATATTCCCTCTTGCACACTTATGTTGGTGCTTTGCTCACCTTAATCAAATCCAACAGAAGAGAAGATTTAAACATCCAATCAAGTTTAACATCCCCATTTCGAAGGAGATCCTCCAAACTGCCCCTGGAACAAAACTCTGTGACAATAGCGAAAACTCCACAGTCATGGAAGAAACCTAGGAATGGGTTGACATTTTCATGACGCATATCCTTCATCTGTCCATAAGGATAAACCAAACAGTAAAATAAGTATGGAATATAGTAACATGTACAAACAAATGCTATAATAAAGATTCATCATACCATTTCGAAAACATCACTGGTTCCAGGCTTAAGGTCTCCAAAATCTCCAGAAGGGAATTTTTTCATCCATACCCAATCACCCTTTAAAGATAAAACATATAACCTGCTATAATATATGATGCACAAAATATTTTAGGAGTTCGAAACACTATTTTGATTTTGTTAAATGTTGAGAAAATAAATTATGAACAAAATTATTATCCTGTATCTTTCTATTATTCAATTTATCAAAACCTGTTCAGAGGAAAAGTTACTGAGTTGCCCATAGCAACCAATCAGATTGCTTCTTTCATTTTGTGGATGCTTTTTTTTATAAAAAATGAAAGAATGAATCTGATTGGTTTCTATGGGCAACTCAGCAACTTTGCCTCTAGACAGGTTTTGATAAATCTCCCCCCAAATGACTATTGTTCTTAAATGTAAATTTCTGGCTTTCTGAACCCATGCAGGCTAAGAGCCTATTTAGACAGACTGTCCTTGGCATGTATTAAGCATTGATCTATAAGATCCCTTTACACAGCTGTGTTGTCATGGCCAATTTACAAAAAAAAAATTCTGCCAGCTTAAATTATATGATCATCTGACAAACAAGAATTTTCTTATTTGTTTATCTCAAGGGTCAAGTTCCTGTGAATATTCATAATGAAGAGAGGAAAATGAGGAGGCACTCACAGTTAAGGTGCAGCAGGCATCTTAATTTTCGGTGCAAAATCTGCTTGGTTTCAATGCTCTATCAAGAGCTTTTTCCAAAACCACCTCAGGATAACCCCTTATTGCTAACCACTTCTTCAAATCTCTTGCCTGCATCAGAAAGACCTCATCCCGACTGTTAACCCTACGCAGTCCCAAAAACAGCCCTTTTTACGTGATCGGGATGATAACTCTCAAAATGCAGAAGAGAGTTACAAGCAGTTGGTTTACGAAAACCTTTCGTTACTAGATTACCCTCTCTCAGACAAATAAGGACGTCCAAAAATTCTAGCTCATACGGACCGGTCTTACTGGTGAATCACAGATTCATGTCATTAGAGGAATTAAGGACCGACACAAAGTCCGCAAAAGCAGACTCCATGTCGGTTCAGATGATGAAAACATCATCCACAAAGTAAGGATTATTGAATCTTGAATCTTTTTTCAAACATGGCCACATAAATGTTTGCTAACGTGAAGGCCACTGGAGTACCCATTGCAACTCCTCCAGTTTTAGTATACCATGGGTCGTCAAACTTGAAGGAGTTGCAACTGAATATAATGTCAAGTGAGTCGCAAATTAAATTAATATACTCAGTACTTTTTTCGGAAAAATTCAAGAATTCCCTGACTACTGCCACTGCTCCTGCCTGTGGTATGCTTGTATAAAGACACTCTATGTCCAGTAAGACTTAAATACAATCAGGGGGCCAGGTTGAATCCTTCAATGTCTGCAAAAATGTGTTTGTATGCTTTACTTAGGAGGGTATCTCTGAAAGGAGAGGATGAAGAAGCCAATCTACGAATTTTGAGTTGGGTTCTGTTAGAGTCCCCACACCGGAGACAATAGGTCATCCGGGTGGGGACTCCAACGTTTTGTGTACTTTTGGCAAGAAGTACCGGTTGGCTATACTGGGGTTTTTTGGAAATAATTTATCCGCCATCTTTTTTGAAAGAATATTTTTTTCCATGTATGTATGTATGTAGTAGGGACTGTAACCTGCTAGATTAATTTTTCAAGGGGATTTTTGATAATTTACAGTAAAAACTTGTATCTTCTAATTGCCGATTGGCCTCTTTCATGTAATAATCTTTCGTCATAGTAACAATGTTCCCCCCTTTATCACTCTTTTTTATCACAACATCATCCATTTTCTTAAATTTTCCCAGTGCTATTTTTTCTGTTTTTGAGATATTCTCTCGATCTTTTGGGTACACCAGCGCTTTAACTTGTTCCAATACTCTCTGCTGGAACAGATCCAAGCCATTGCCTGGGCCCAAAGGGGGGCAAAATGTGGATTAGTTACCACCAGTGAACTCTGGAACAAGAATAACATTGGTGGGGGGAACAGAGTCATTTTCACATAACAGGTCTACGAGAGCCTCTAAGCCCTCTAGCTCTGCTTGTGGAGCTTCCCTAAATACTCTAAAGCCTAGTAGACCGATATTGACAGGGACTTCTCCCTCCATTCTATGTTGCTCATGAGGATTTTTATTTTGTGAAAAAAATCTTTTCAGATTAATTTTTCTTACGGCCTTAAAGAGGTCAACCTCAAATGTTACGGGGTTGAACACTTAAGTTAGGCAGTATGTTAAACTTTTTTTTTAATAGGGTTTCAGTGTCTTTATCAATGTTAATGTCTGTCAAGTTTATAATGGTCAAGTTGTCTTCCAAAATACCAGTGTTGCCACTGGTTACTTCCACGACACTTTCTTGAGCTTGAAGCTTTCTCCTTTTCTTGGCCCACCATGTATGGGCCCTTCTCATCCTCCACCTAAAGGGACGGTGGTCTCTGCAAACTCAGATCATGTAATTTCCTTCTTGACATCCCCCGTAGCAACAGGTTTTTTTCCGGAGCAACTGCCTTTATTTTGCCCATCTGTGCCGCTAGACTTTTTTTAGTAAAGTTTCGACGTCTTATTGGTTTATAATTTTGTTTCTTTTTTTTGTGTAGAAAAATTTAAAATCTTGTTTTCATCATAATCGGTTTTGTCTCTGATAAACTTATCTTTTTAAAGTCCTTAATTATTGTCTGAATGTGGATGCGCTTTTTTCCCCCCAGTTTTTGTATAAAACTGGAATAACACTCTTCATTTAAGCACACTCTCAATTCCATTTTCGCTTTTAATAAATTAGCTGTTACAACACTGTACTCCTGCTCGTGCCTGGCAACAATAGTCCTCATCATGTTTAAAGAGTATTCTTCATGAATTTTTTGCCAATTTTCCATGAAAACAGTGTCATCGTTATACAAAGCTGGTTCTTTATAATTTCTTAAACCTCTCGGGACTCTATTACATTCGTCATAAGACTTTGCAAATTTTATTGTCCAAAAGAGACTGTCTCTTTTTCTGCGAGGGTTGACACTTTATGCTCTAAATTCTTAGCACTCATAACTTGATCTTCATTATTGCATTCCTTAAAAAGACATAACTATTAGTGGCAAGTCATTTCAATTTAGAGACACAATGTGCTGTCGTACAAGTTCCTTAGTTTATGCCATGATATGTAGCTGTAATCGCTTTTATATTTGTTGCACCATATGTCTAGTAAACCTACATTTCAGGGAACACATCCGTTCAATTAAATCTGGTAGAGGATGTCCAAGACTCATTTCACACGTTAAGAATGGACATCATAGTGATATCAATTGTCTATCCTTCCTCTGTCTGGAAAGAGTTTTTGCCAGGGAAGGGATAGACAGACAAAAAGTGCTTTTGCAACGTGAAGCAAGAATTATCATGGAAACAAATGCCCAAGGAAACTTGGGTTTAAATGATCGCTTAGATTTGAGTGTCTTTTTGTAATGCAGTCGAATTATTGCTTTCCATATTTGTGTTTTGTATTCCTTGTGTGTTTTGCTTTTAATGTGATTTTAAATTCACTTGTATGTACGCCCTACACACCACACGTCACCATGAGGTGTATTTATCTGTAGTGACAGTGGAGTGGAGGTAGTCTGATGAAACGCCTGGAAGGGGCGTGAAATAATTGTCACTACACCTGTGTACCTGTGATGGCGTCCCGCTGATACTGCTCTACTTCAGTTTGCACCGAAAATATAGAAGCCTGCTGCACCTTAACCGTGAGTGCCTCCGCATTTTCCTCTCTACATTATGGATTATGCATGTTTTGCTCTGGAGGATTGAGCACCCTGTTTGATACAGTCAGGAACCTGCTTTACTGTAGCGCTGTACATTTTGGCTTATTGCCTGAGCCTGTTAGAGATTGCTCCTATCTGAGACGTCAATGCCGGTCTCTGTCTCTCCTATCCCCTGTGAATATTCATTTGGCATATACTTGGCCTGTGTAACAGGACTTTTATTTCTGTACAATGTAGTCATTGGCATTTCAATAACCACCTCCTCAAGCCCTGCGTTAGGCATAAGGCAAGAGGAATTAAGATCAAGTCCCAGGAGGCATCGCTAGGAGGGGTTAAGGGGCTGAAGCTCCTGGTCTGATATCCATATCCCCAGGTCTGACCAGCCCCTGTGAGGCCTAACAAATCCAGGAGAGGGAGTGGGCTGTCACAAGTTTACCAGGGGAAGGGAGCTTGAGAGGAGGCCTGTGCACTTATAAATAGCTGTGGTAGGGGGAAGGGGACAAGATGCAGAGTAGGATGCTGGGCTCAGACGTCAGTAGCACAACAAGCAGTGAACTTACATTGGACTCTGATGTCCAGCTCTCCAGTGTCCTGCTCTATATTTAGACATGCCCAATAGGGAGGTTACAGGCCCCACCTCCAAGAAGATAAAGAGTACAAGAGTACTTACTTCTGCTGCTGAAACGGAAGACAAATGCCCGCCTCTTCCTCTTCTGACCACACCTCCCTGATCAGCCAAACTGCTGCTACCAAGTGCAGGCTGATTGAGGGGTTCTTATGTTACGTATGAGGTGTTAGTCTGGGTCTGTATGTGACATATGAGGTCTGTGTATGACATATGGGATATGAGTCTGGGGTCTGTATGTGACATATTAGGTGTGAGTGTGAGCATGTAGCTATATAGAATATGTGTGCATTGTACAACAAGTTGTTGATTATATTAGTTGTATGTAAAATCATAACAAACCTGAGGGGGATTTAATCTTCTTGCCTAGAGCAGTATAAGCAGTAAATACAGCCAGAAACTCAGAAAGGAATGAACTGCAGGGGAGCAGAGCGCTGGAAGGATGGAGAGGAGCTGCTGCCAGGAGAGTCATTTTTTGTTTTTGTTTTCTTATTTATTTCCGCTTTACAGGGCACAGGAGGCAGCATGCACTATATGGTGGGTACAGGAGGCAGCCTACACTAAATGGAGGGTACAGTACGCAGCTTGCACTATATGGTGTAACAGAGGCAGCCTGCACTATATGGATGGCACAGGAGGCAGCTTTCACTATATAAGGGCACAGAGGCAGCTTGCACTATATGGAGGGCACAGGAGGAAGCCTGCACTATATGGAAGCACAGAGGCAGCCTACACTATATAAAGGGCACAGGATGCAGCCTGCACTATATGGGGGTGCAGAGGTAGCCTGCACTATATGGAAGCACAGAGGAAGCCTGCACTATGTAAAGGGCACAGGATGCAGCCATCACTATATGGGGGCGCAGAGGTAGCCTGCACTGGTTTACAACATCTTTTGGCAGCTTCTTCCCCTTGAATTATCATGACACCATACATGACTTCACAAGCTCCAAGCCAACCACTCAGAAGAAAAGACAAATGCTTCTACACATAATCTATTGTGCACAATGTAATAAAATATTTGTGTATTCTACAAAAACACACAGAAAGCTACATTATGAAATGTAATTTACCTCATAGACTGCAACATTGGAATTCTCATAGGTTGCTGGAATTAGGCTCTTAGTAGAACCAGACCTCATTGGTGACTTTATACTCCTGTTATCTGATATGACTTGTCCGCTGTCACTGGTACGGCTTCCATCATTGCTTATTTTCTGCAGAAAAAGCGGTACATTAATCATATAACAATTAGATCACACCAACAAAAGTGCAGATGACCTTTGTTAGTGAGTATTTGTTAGTGAGCTTTTCATAAACAATTGTATAAGGCTAGGTTCACACTGTGTATTTCTAGGCATATTTTCGGTATAATAGAATCGTTTTTAATAGGAGTTTTAAAGTACAAGTCAATACAATAAACATAACACAAACTAACAAACAAAACAAAATGACACATAAGATACATCTCATATGCACTCGACAAAGTCGTGAAGCAATGTATTTTAATGTATAACCAAAGCATTGAGGAGTAAAGAGTCCAAGGTAAGGTAAGCAATTCATACAATATATAAAATGCACAACATCTAAAACAAATACAATAATATTAGAGTATGTTTGGATAATAAAGGTAAGTAAAGTAGGTGTTCAAAGACAATTCATTTCTAGGCATATTTCACTGTACAAAATATGAGTCCACAAAATCGTGGAAAAAATGCACCCATATTTTTAACATTAATGTACACTATGTAAGTCTACAGGAAAGTGTTTTTCTATGCACCGAATATGTAAAAAAAAAAAAAACTGACATATTTTTCAGCCACGTAAACAAGAAACATGTCATTTATTTACATAGATGTAAAAACTAAAGGCTATAACAGCACTAGGGCCAAAATAATTTAAGATACAGATTGGCTTATGAAAATTTTTTATTGGCCAAATGTTAAACTAGTTGTAGACTAATAAGAAAAGGTCCTAAATGGTGTGAGTACATAGACTTGGCAGCTGATCCATGTGAGAGGGAGAAAGGGGCCATAAATTTGCAGCCATGACCATTAATACAAGGAACAAAATCAATAATTTTTTTATATGCACACTTATACAGTGGTGCACTTAAAAAGATGAGAGGCATTGTCTGATTTTTTAAGAATTTATTTGCAAATTATGGTGGAAAATAAGTATTTGGTCAATAACAAAAGTTCATCTCAATACTTTGTTACATACCCTTTGTTGGCAATGACAGAGGTCAAACGTTTTCTGTAAGTCTTCACAAGGTTTTCACACACTGTTGCTGTTTTTTTTTTAGCCCATTCCTCCATGCAGATCTCCTCTAGAGCAGTGATGTTTTGGGTCTATCACTTGGCAACATGGACTTTCAACTCCCTCCAAAGGTTTTCTATGGGGTTGAGATGTGGAGACTGGCTAGGCCACTCCAGGACCTTTAAATGCTTCTTATGAAGCCACTCCTTCGTTGCCCGGGCGATGTGTTTGGGATCATTGTCATGCTGAAAGACCCAGCCAAGTTTGCATCGGACATGTACTGGCATAAGCAGGAGGACACGTCTGGCACTGCATGATTTCAGTCCCTGGCGGAGTAGTGTGTTACTGATGGTAGGATTTGTTACTTTGGTCCCAGCTCTCTGCAGGTTGTTCACTAGGTCCCCCCATGTGGTTCTGAGATTTTTGATCACCGTTCTTGTGATTATTTTGACACCACGGAGTGAGATCTTGCGTGGAGCCCCAGATCGAAGGAGATTATCAGTGGTTTTGTATGTCTTCCATTTTCTAATAATTGCTCCCACAGTTTATTTCTTCACACCAAGCTGATTGCCTATTGCAGATTCAGTCATCCCAGCCTGGTGCAGGTCTACAATTTTGTTTCTGGTGTCCTTTCACAGCTTTTTGGTCTTGGCCATAGTGGAGTTTGGAGTGTGACTGTTTGAGGTTATGGACAGGTGTCTTTTAAACTAATAACAAGTTCAAATAGGTGGAGGACAGAGGAAAGAAGAAGTTACAGGTCTGTGAAACTAGAAATCTTGCTTGTTTTTAGGTGACCAAATACTTATTTTCCACCTTAATATATATATATATATATATATATATATATATATATATATAACTCAATGGGAAACATGTATCAAAGATTTTACCCCTGTTTTGTGATAACATTTTTGCGCAAAAGTTTGTGCAAGCTGTTTTTTTTGCGTCTTTTTTTTTGCGCACATTCTGGTGGAGCATTTCCTCCAGATGTGTAGGTTTTGGTGTACCTTGGAGTGACATATTTAGTACGCACAAATTTATTAACTGCGTACATTTCATTTAACTGCAGAAATCTTGCGCATTGACCATATTTTAAATGCAAATATAAGCCATCTTGGACTGCATGTAGCAAGATGCTCTAAATCATCGATTTCATTTTCAAAGAGTGTGTTGAAGAGATTACAATGCTTCTGCCACCAGTCAGATTATCTCTGAGATACTTAAAACCTTTCCATGTACATTTTAAAAACAATGCTATGTTATCACCCTTCACCCGCAGTCTAACCCCATACACCGGGATAATACACCGGGTTATAGTGCGGGTGAAATACTTCCCGGCACAGTTCATACTTCGAACTGTGTCAAATTCTAACTTCCCACTGTTCTTGATGAGAGCAGGAGATTGCACATTTGTAGTGTAACCATGGTGACCGTACAGCTAAGAATATACCACTGTATGTGCAGGAAGGGAGAAGGAGGTACAACTGTTAGGTCTATGTTTATGTGTGATTGCGTGTATGAAGCAGATTTGAGTGTGTGTGCGTGAGTGTATGTAGCAAAGCCGAGTGTGTGTATGTAGCATAGTTGAGTGTGTGTGTGTATATGTAGCAGACCTGAGTGTGTGAGTGTGTATGTAGCAGGGCTGAGTGTGTGTGTATGTAGCAGAGTTGAGTGTCTGAGTTTGTGTACGTAGCAGAGCTGAGTGTGTGTATGCAGTAGGGTTGAGTTTGTGTGTATGTAGCAGAGCTGAGTGTGTTAGTGTGTGTGTAGCAGAGCTGAGTGTGTAAGTGTGTGTATGTAGCAGAGCTGAGTGTGTGAATGTGTGTATGTAGCAAAGCTGAGTGTGTGAATGTGTGTATGTAGCAGAGCTGAGTGTGATTGTGTGTAGGTAGCAGAGCTGAGTGTGTGTGTAGCAGAGCTGAGTGTGTGTGTATATGTAGCAGAGCTGAGTGTGTGCATGTGTGTATGTAGCAGAGCTGAGTGTGTGAATGTGTGTATGTAGCAGAGCTGAGTGTGTGTGTATGTAGCAGAGTTGAGTGTCTGAGTTTGTGTATGTAGCAGAGCTGAGTGTGTGTGTATGTAGCAGAGTTGAGTGTCTGAGTTTGTGTATGTAGCAGAGCTGAGTGTGTGTATGCAGTAGGGTTGAGTTTGTGTGTATGTAGCAGAGCTGAGTGTGTGAGTGTGTATGTAGCAGGGCTGAGTGTGTGTGTGTTTGTAACAGAGCTGAGTGTGTGAATGTGTGTATGTAGCAAAGCTGAGTGTGTGATTGTGTGTATGTAGCAGAGCTGAGTGTGTGTGGGGTGTATATGTAGCAGAGCTGAGTGTGTGAGTGTATGTAGCAGAGCTGAGTGTGTGAGGGTGTATATGTAGCAGAGCTGAGTGTGTGTGTGTGTATGTAGAAAAGTTGAGTGTGTATGTAGTAGCGATGAGTGTGTGAATGTGTGTATGTAGCAGAGCTGAGTGTGTGAATGTGTGTATGTAGCAGTACTGAGTGTGTGATTGTGTGTATGTAGCAGAGCTAAGTGTGTGTATGTATGTAGCAGAGTTGAGTGTGTGAGTTTGTGTATGTAGCAGAGCTGAGTGTGTGTATGCAGCAGAGTTGAGTGTGTGTGTATAAGTAGCAGAACTGAGTTTGTGAGTGTGTATATGGAGTTTAGTGTGTGTGTGTGTGTGTGTGCACATGTGGCAGAGTTGAGTGTGTGAGTATGTATGTAGCAGAGCTGAGTGTGTAAGTGTGTGTATGTAGTAGAGCTGAGTGTGTGAATGTGTGTATGTACAGAGCTGAGTGTGTGTATGTAGCAGAGCTGAGTGTGTGATCAGGTGTATGTAGCAGAGCATAGTGTGTGATCATGTGTATGTAGCAGAGTTGAGTGTGTGCGTGGTCATGCTTACACATAATCTCACATTCAGCTCTGCTGCATACCCATGTCGCAGACTAATTTCTGCTACCAGGGTGCCTCCAGCTTTTGCAAAACTGAAACTCCCAGCATGCCAAGCTTTGCAAACACTTGGAGGCATTGTGCTTGGTGAACACTGATATAGAAGTAAGGGGACAGATTGTTCAGCAAAATTACATATTTTTTAAACCCAGACATTCTGGGGGAGATTTTCAAAAACTACTGTAATTTCTGTTCCAGCAATATTATTCACACCTTTTTTTCTCCTCACATTTTCAAAGGTCTCTTTTGCTGCTTTGAAAATATGTAAAAATTCATTTTTGCGGCACTTTTTTTTTTTGCACCAAAATTTTTTTTTGGGTTGCAGCCATATAGGTTTTTTTTGCGCCAAAATTGCAGAGTTTGGTGCTAAAAATGGCAATTTTTGTGCCAACTTTTACATCCAAGGAAATTCTGGTGGAAACATCTCACAAAATATTCCATGGTTACTAGTGCCCAGACAAGCGATAACTGTATAAATAAAACATTTCTGAGCTTAAATGTGAGTGCAGGTGCAGTGACCAAGAAAAAAAAATTAAAATACATTTTCTTTTAATAAAATGTTTCAATAATAATTCTTTCTTTTTTTTAAATAATTACTTACATAACACCTTTTCCCCCCAAAAAAGAAGAAAAAAACAAACAAAAACAATAAAACTACAACCATTTCTGTGATTTCTACACAATCAAAAAGCTATTGTGAAATTTTTGATGTAAACTGGACTTTCACCCCTTTGAAAATATCATGTAAAGCAGACAATATACGTGGACACGCCCACTTTTACAAAACTGATGTGAACAGTGTAAACCGCGGCATAAAGCTCTTTGAAAATGTGTTCGATACTTTTCGCGCCAAAATAGATTTTTTGGGGGGGCGTAAAATTCTTTGAGAATCTCCCCCTCTGTGGGGAAATTTATGATTTTACTATTGTGGAGAATTTTGTTCGGCGTATCCCAGCCCGTCACTCACCTCCTGTTTCTTCTGCCTCCTCCCCGACCGCTGGAGCTCTGAAATTTAAAGGGCCAGTAAGCCCATTAATTAAGTAAACACCTGTGGCTCACTCCCGCACTTCCCTTCCAGATCTTTGTTGCCCTAGTGCCTGAGAGAAAGTGTTCCTGTGTATTGTCTTGCTGTATATAATACCCTTTGCTCCGTGTCCTGACCTTGCTCCTTTGCCGCCTGCCTACTTACCACTTGCTATGTTCCTGATTACGCTACTGTGCCGCCAGCCCTGACATTCTGCTATCCTGACTACGAGTTGCCGTATCCTACCTGTGCCTCGAATTCCTCAGCCGCCTGTGTGGTCGAACTGTGCCAGGGGTAGCGACCTGGGTGCCGCCTACCACAGCAAGTCCATCCCGATTTGCGGCGGGCTCTGGTGAAAACCAGTGGCACCTTAGACTCCGCTCCCTGGTAAGGTCTGTATCATCTGCCAGACAGGTCCAGCAGATCCACATCCACCGATATTCCTGTCTGCGGTACATCAGTCTCAGCAGGTGGCTCGACAGGCACAGCAACTTACCCAACTATCTGCTTTGATGCAACAGCTATTGACCATGCAGCAACAACAGCAGCAGCAACCGCAACCTGTCCCACTCCCTCCACCAGTTCCGGTAGTGTTTTCTGGCTCCCAGCTACATCTGCCTTTACCTTCTAAGTATGAAGGTGATTCCAAGTTATGCAGAGGCTTCGTTACACAGTGCTCCATCCACTTGGAGCTCATGTCTGAACAGTTTCTGACGCAACGTGCAAAGGTGGCCTTTGTCATTAGCCTACTGTCCGGAAAAGCCCTGGCCTGGGCTACACCCCTTTGGGACCGCAGTGATCCGGTATCCTCCAATTTATCAGCTTTCTTAGCAGAATTTCGCACATGATCCTCCGTCTTCTTTGACTGAACTTATCCACACGTATTGATGTGCATTTTTCTGAGAGGCAGGAAGAACTGCGCTTAGAGAGGGAAGTTGTCCGAACACGAAGATATCCTCGCCTGACACCGGTGTTTTAACGTCCACCTCTACAGTTTCCTGTGCCTCTTACCGAAGAGGCTATGCAAATGGATTGTTCTCGTCTTACACAACAGGAGAGGTCACAACAACGCAGTGAGAATTTGTGCTTGTATTGTGCTAGCCCGGAGCACTTCCTCAAGGACTGTACAGTTCGCCTGCAGCATCCGGGAAACACCCGCACCTAGGGTACATGGGAGAGGCTTCCCTGGGTGTGAATACTACCTCTCCTAACTTTACTATTTCTGTACAAGTCTTCCTTCAGCGCTACAGCTTTTTGGATTCTGGATCCGCAGGTGACTTAATTAATGCTTCTTTGGTCCACATGCCAAGCCCTTGTTCACCTCCTCAGTTAATGGACAAAATCTGGACTGTATGATTCACTTCCATACCAAATCTCTCGTCATGCAAGTGGGAGTATTGCATAAAGAAAAGACTAAATTCTATGTACTGCCACACTGTACTTCTGAGATTCTTCTTGGCCTTCCTTGGCTGCGACACCATTCTCCACAACTGGATTGGAGAACTGTAGAAATGATTCGCTGGGGACAATCCTGTCAAAATCTTTGCCTCGGACCAGTTAAGCTTAAAGTTGTTACTCGTGTTCCTCCTTTACCTGGCCTGCCACCACCTTACCAAGATTTTCCTGACATCTTCTGCAAGAAGCAGGCTGAGTCTCTGCCGCCACATCGTCCTTGCGACTGCCCTATAGATCTTCTGCCTTGTACTACTCCTCCTCGTGGAAGGATTTATCCTTTATCGGTTCCTGAGACCAAAGCCATGGCTGAGTATATGCAGGAGAATCTCCAAAAGGGATTTATCCGTAAGTCCTCCTCTCCCACCGGAGCAGGTTTCTTCTTTGTGGGGAAGAAGGATGGCTCACTCCGTCCATGCATTGACTACCGAGGACTTAACAAAATCACAGTCAAGAATCGTTACCCACTACCTCTTATATCTGACCTTTTTGACTGCCTCCAAGGTGCTAAGGTGTCTTCTCCAAATTGGACTTACGTGGAGCATATAACCTCATTCGTATCTGCAAGGGAAATGAATGGAAAATGGCCTTCAATACTCGTGATGGACATTTTGAGTATGTCGTAATGCCTTTTGGTCTCTGCAATGCTCCAGCCGTTTTTCAAGAGTTTGTCAATGATATCTTCCGTGATCTTCTCTACACCTGTGTTGTCGTATACCTTGATGACATCCTGACTTCTCTACCAACTTAGAGGAACATCGTACTCATGTTCGTCTAAGGACAAATCATCTCTACGCCAAACTGGAGAAATGCCTATTCCAAAAATCTAGTCTTCCATTTCTTGGCTACATTGTCTCTTATCAGGGCCTGCAGATGGATCCAGAAAAATTGTCTGCGGTATTGGATTGGCCTCATCCTTCTCACCTAAGTGTAATAGAACGCTTTCCGGGATTTGCTAACTACTATCGTCAATTTATCCCATATGTTTCTTCCTTGGTTGCTCCCACTGTAGCTCTCATGAAGAAGACTTCTAATCCAAAGTCTTGGCCTCACAAGGCCGAATTGGCCTTCTCACATTTGAAGTCTGCATTTACCTCTGCTCCCGTGCTTGAAAGACCTGACCCAGAGAGGCCCTTTGCTTTGGAGGTTTATGCCTCATCCGTTGGAGCCAGAGCCATTCTTACTCAGAAAAAGGCCAAGGGCAAAACCGTAACTTGTGGGTTCTTTTCCAGGACCTTCTCTCCTGCTGAGAGGAATTACTCCATTGGAGATCGTGAACTCCTTGCTATTAAGCTTATTTTGGAGGAATAGCAACATTTATGGAGGGATCATCTCATGCGGTCAGCATCTACTCTGACCATAAGAATCTTCTATACCTTCAGTCTGCTCAGCGGTTGAACCCCTGTCAGGCAAGGTGGTCTCTGTTCTTTTCTCGGTTCAACTTCTTTATTCACTTTCGTCCAGCAGACAAAAACATCAGAGCTGATGCACTCTCCAGGTCCTCTGACTTCATAGTTTTGGACTCCACGCCTAGGCATATCATTCCTCCTGATCGATTGATTTCTGCCACTCCTGCTGAAATTCAGCAAGTTCCTCCTGGAAAATCCTTTGTGCCCACCAGATTGAGACACAAGGTATTGAAGTGGGGTCATTCTTCCTAGACAGCAGGTCATCCTGGAATACGTAAGACTCTACTTCTAATCTCTCGGCACTACTGGTGGCCTCATCTTGAACGTGATGTTTCTGATTTTGGATGTTCTTGTGTTATTTGTGCCTGTGACAAAACTCCTCGGCAGGGATCTGCTGGACTCTGTCATTTGGGTCGTTGTAGATAATTTTTCCAAGATGGCACATTTTATTCCACTACCTGGTCTTCCTTCTGCCCCACAGCTGGTGAAGTACTTCTTGCTGCATATATTTTGTCTACATGGTCTTTTTCAGCATATTGTCTCGGATCGCGGAGTGCAGTTTGTCTCTAAGTTTTGGTGAGCACTTTGTAACCATCTGGACATCAATCTGGACTTCTCCTCAGCCTACCACCCTTATTCCAATGGTCAGGTGGAGAGGGTTAATCAAATTCTTGAGACTTTGTCATTTTGTTTCAGCTCACCAAGACGACTGGGTCTACCTTCTTCCTTGGGCTGAATTCTCGAATACTCATAAGGATTCTAAGTCCACGAGGTTGTCTCCCTTCTTTGTTGTCTACGGACTCCATCTTCATTCTCCTCTTCCTCTCCCAGTTCCTTCCAGTGTGCCTGCTGTTGATGAGTTGGTCCGTGACTTCTCCACCATCTGGCAACTAACCCGACAGTTGTTATCTCTGGCTTCCACATGCATGAAGGCGCAGGCTGATAAGAATAGAAGACTTCCTCCATCATTCTCTCCTGGTGACATGGTGTGGCTTTCCTAGAAATACATTCGCTTCAAGATCCCCTCCTACAAGCTTGGTCCTCGCTACCTTGGTCCCTTTCAAGTTCTGTAAAAAACTAATCCTGTCTCCTACAAACTCCGTCTGCCTGCTACGTTACGTATTCCCAATTCCTTTCACGTCTCTCTCCTCAAGCCACTTGTCATAAACCGGTTTTCTCAAAAGAATCTTGTCCCCACGCCAGTCTTTGGTTCTTCTGATGTCTTCAAGGTTACAGAGATCCTTGCCCAAAAAAAAAGTGAGATGTAAACAATTTTTTTCTGGTTGACTGGGAGGGTTACGGTCCTGAGGAGAGATCTTAGGAGCCTTAGGAGAATATTCTGGACCGTGACCTTCTCAGGAGTTTTCTGAATTGTAAAAGGAGGGGGAGACCAAAGGGGGGGAGGTAGTTAGGACCTGCGCTTCGGCCACACACGCGGGCCGTGAGCGCATGGTCCCATCTCCTTCTGCTGTCAGCGGGGCTGGGATTCGCATCGGGGGACGCACCCGCAACCTACACATTATTTCCAACTTAGGAACTGCTCAAGTAAACATCTACACTCTATATGGGTTATGTCCTTCAGTACCATCTATCATATGCCATCATTTACCTCTGGTACTGTTGTTGTTGTTGGAACTGTTAAAGACATGTGCCTCCACTATGTGAAAGAAGTTTAAGAAAAGTTACCCGTTGTAGTGCAAAATCCCTTGAGTCTTAGCGCCTTTGTTTCTTTTACACACATAACACCAAGAGCCTTCCACAAACCACCTGCCAGGACATAGTCACCCAGAAATGCCTCAGGAGAATATAATATACACCATCAGTGCAGTGCAGTGGCAATTTTGCAGTGACTCTAAAGGGAAACTGGGGTTCACTGCACCACTCTGTAAAACAACCATGTCCTCCCAAGCTCACTGCACATGAATTACTGTATGAGACGCACACATAAAAAGTCTTAGACTAGGAGAAGGTTGCAAGCTGCATAACAAGGAATCTTAGAATGGATAATGAAATGGAGATTACAGTAACCTATAGCAGATGTAAAAATAGTTTTCTCAGTTGTTATAGGAGAGGTTTCCATAGTCTTTAACCCCTTAAGGACACATGACGTTCTCATACGTCTCCATTTCCGAGTCCTTAAGGACACATGACGTATGAGAACGTCATGTGTTTTACCGGCCCCCCGCAACCATCTGGAGCGGAGCCGGTCCCCGATGCCTGCTGAAATCGTTCAGCAGGCATCGGGGCATATCGCCCAGGGGGGTCATTATGACCCCCCATGTCGGCGATGGCCGCAGATCGCTGGACAATTCAGTCCAGCGATCTGCGGCGGATTCCGGGTCAATCGGGTCTCCAGTGACCCGGTGACCCGGAATTATTGGCTGATCGGGGCCGTCAGAGACGGCCCTGAACAGCCAGAGCCTGCAGGGGTGAGGTGGCACTGGTGCCACCTCACGATCGCCCTGATTCGTCGGCCGGATTACCGACCAATCAGGGCGCCTGCTGCGGGTGTCACTCCCGCAACCCGCTCTGCCCCTCTTCCGGAGGACGTGAGCGGGTGCGGGACGTGCACCCCGGGTGCTGGGGACCCCGATCTCCGGCGCCCCTGTTGGGATCGGGGCCCCAGGAGCAGCGGCGGCGGCGGAGACGACGAGGGACTGACCTGTGCGGCGAGGATCGTTGGAGGTGAGTGACAGCCTCCTGCTGTTGCTTAGCAACAGCTCCCAGCATGCAAAAAGGGCATGCTGGGAGCTGTAGTTATGCAACAGCAGGAGGCAGACCACCACAACTCCCAGCATGCCCTTATGGGCATGCTGGGACTTGTAGTTTTGCAACAGCTGGAGGCACATTCTTTCTATGGAAAAGTGTACCTTCAGCTGTTGTGTAACTACAACTCCCAGCTTGCACAATCAGCTAAAGTGCATGCTGGGAGTTGTAGTGGTGCATCTGGTGGTTGCATAACTACAACTCCCAGCATGCCCGTTGGCTGTCGGTGACTGCTGAGAGTTGTAGTTTTGCAACAGCTGAAGGCACACTGAGTTAAGTAGCAAACCAGTGTGTCTCCAGCTGTTGCATAACTACAATCCCCAGCATCCCCAGCCAAAGTAGTATGCCTCCAGCTGTTGCATAACTACAACACCCAGCATGCCCTTCCGCTGTCCGTACATGCTGGGGGTTGTAGCTTTTGCAACAGCTGAAGGCACACTGGTTGCAAAACACTGAGTTTGTTACCAAACTCGGTGTTTCACAACCAGTGTGCCTCCAGCTGTTGCAAAACTACAACTCCCAGCATGCACTGATAGACCGTACATGCTGGGAGTTGTAGTTTTGCAACAGCTGGATGTTCCCCCCCCCCCAATGTGAATGCAAAATTTCTGCCGCAGCTCAAACTGCCAGCGAGAAACTACTGTGAACCCCCGCCCGTGCGACTGTACCCTAAAAACACTACACTACACTAACACACAATAAAATAAAAAGTAAAAAACACTACATATACACATACCCCTACACAGCCCCCCTCCCCTCCCCAATAAAAATGAAAAATGTCTGGTACGCCACTGTTTCCAAAACGGAGCCTCCAGCGGTTGCAAAACTACAACTCCCAGCATGCACTGATAGACCGTACATGCTGGGAGTTGTAGTTTTGCAACAGCTGGATGTTCCCCCCCCAATGTGAATGTACAGGGTACACTCACATGGGCGGAGGATTACAGTAAGTATCCGGCTGCAAGTTTGAGCTGCGTCAAATTTTCTGCCGTAGCTCAGACTGCCAGCGAGAAACTACTGTGAACCCCCGCCCGTGCGAGTGTACCCTAAAAACACTACACTACACTAACACAAAATAAAATAAAAAGTAAAAAACACTACATATACACATACCCCTATACAACCCCCCTCCCCAATAAAAATGAAAAACGTCTGGTACACCACTGTTTCCAAAACGGAGCCTCCAGCTGTTGCAAAACAACTACTCCCAGTATTGCCAGATAGCCGTTGACTGTCCAGGCATGCTGGGAGTTTTACAACAGCTGGAGGCACCCTGTTTGGGAATCACTGGCGTAGAATACCCCTATGTCCACCCCTATGCAAGTCCCTAATTTAGGCCTCAAATGCGCATGGCGCTCTCACTTTGGAGCCCTGTCGTATTTCAAGGCAACAGTTTAGGGCCACATATGGGGTATCGCCGTACTCGGGAGAAATTGGGCTTCAAATTTTGGGGGTATTTTCTGCTATTACCCTTTTAAAAAATTTAAAATTTTTGGGAAAACAAGCATTTTAGGTAAAAAAAATATATATTTTTTTACATATGCAAAAGTCGTGAAACACCTGTAGGGTATTAAGGTTCAAATTACCCCTTGTTACGTTCCCCGAGGGGTCTAGTTTCCAAAATGGTATGCCATGTGTTTTTTTTTTGCTGTCCTGGCACCATAGGGGCTTCCTAAATGCGGCATGCCCCCAGAGCAAAATTCGCTTTCAAAAAGCCAAATGTGACTCCTTCTCTTCTGAGACCTGTAGTGCGCCAGCAGAGCACTTTTCACACCCATATGGGGTGTTTTCTGAATCGGGAGAAATTGGGCTTCAAATTTTTAGGGGTATTTTCTGCTATTACCCTTTTTAAAATTGTAAAAATTTTGGGAAACCAAGCATTTTAGGTAAAAAAAATATATATTTTTTTACATATGCAAAAGTCGTGAAACACCTGTAGGGTATTAAGGTTCACATTACCCCTTGTTACGTTCCCCGAGGGGTCTAGTTTCCAAAATGGTATGCCATGTGTTTTTTTTTTGCTGTCCTGGCACCATAGGGGCTTCCTAAATGCGGCATGCCCCCAGAGCAAAATTCGCTTTCAAAAAGCCAAATGTGACTCCTTCTCTTCTGAGACCTGTAGTGCGCCAGCAGAGCACTTTTCACACCCATATGGGGTGTTTTCTGAATCGGGAGAAATTGGGCTTCAAATTTTTAGGGGTATTTTCTGCTATTACCCTTTTTAAAATTGTAAAAATTTTGGGAAACCAAGCATTTTAGGTAAAAAAAATATATATTTTTTTACATATGCAAAAGTCGTGAAACACCTGTAGGGTATTAAGGTTCACATTACCCCTTGTTACGTTCCCCGAGGGGTCTAGTTTCCAAAATGGTATGCCATGTGTTTTTTTTTTTTTTGCTGTTCTGGCACCATAGGGGCTTCCTAAATGCGGCATGCCCCCAGAGCAAAATTCGCTTTCAAAAAGCCAAATGTGACTCCTTCTCTTCTGAGACCTGTAGTGCGCCAGCAGAGCACTTTTCACACCCATATGGGGTGTTTTCTGAATCGGGAGAAATTGGGCTTCAAATTTTGGGGGGGTATTTTCTGCTATTACCCTTTTTAAAAATGTAAAATTTTTGGGAAACCAAGCATTTTAGGTAAAAAAAATATATATTTTTTTTACATATGCAAAAGTCGTGAATCACCTGTAGGGTATTAAGGTTCACTTTACCCCTTGTTACGTTCCCTGAGGGGTCTAGTTTCCAAAATGGTATGCCATGTGTTTTTTTTTGCTGTCCTGGCACCATAGGGGCTTCCTAAATGCGGCATGCCCCCCAAAAACCATTTGTCGCTCCTTCCCTTCTGAGCCCTCTACTGCGCCCGCCGAACAATTAACATAGACATATTAGGTATGTGCTTACTCGAGAGAAATTGGGTTTCAAATACAAGTAAAAATTTTCTCCTTTTTATCCCTTGCAAAAATTCAAAAATTGGGTCTACAAGAAAATGCGAGTGTAAAAAATGAAGATTTTGAATTTTCTCCTTCACTTTGCTGCTATTCCTGTGAAACACCTAAAGGGTTAATACACTTACTGAATGTTTTTTGAATACTTTAGGGGGTGTAGTTTTTATAATGGGGTCTTTTATGGGGTATTTCTAATATGAAGACCCTTCAAATCCACTTCAAAACTGAACTGGTCCCTGAAATATAGTGAGTTTGAAAATTTTGTGAAAAATTTCAAAATTGCTACTGAACTTTGAAGCCCTATGGTGTCTTCCAAAAGTAAAAACTCATAAATTTTATGATGCAAACATAAAGTAGACATATTGTATATTTGAACCCAAAAAAAATATATTTTGAATATCCATTTTTCTTACAAGCAGAGAGCTTCAAAGTTAGAAAAATGCAAAATTTTCATTTTTTTCATCAAATTTTGAGATTTTTCACCAAGAAAGGATGCAAGTTACCATAACATTTTACCACTAAGTTAAAGTAGAATATGTCACGAAAAAACAATCTCAGAATCAGAATGATAACTAAAAGCATTCCAGAGTTATTAATGTTTAAAGTGACAGTGGTCAGAATTGCAAAAAACGCTCCGGTCCTTAAGGTATAAAATGGCCTGGTCCTTAAGGGGTTAAGAGATGCTTCTCAGTCTCAGCACACTTGTGACTACACTTAGTAATTGTGATACATCAACAGGGAGATGAGTCAACACTGTTATACAATTTCAGTATGGAAAATTGTAAAGTCTATGACATCATTTCACTTAAATATTCAGAGATTTACATACCTTCATGCTCATTTGTGGATTAATGAAAGTGACATCATTCAGTGTCAACAGAATTTTGTTTGGCCCTCTGACTAATTTAATTTTGTTAATCCGACGCCTGAAAAATAAAAACCATACACGTAGGTTACTAGATTACATTGTACAGTGGATTGCAGTCATGAAAATAACCTTAAATCACAGTTAATCATATTCACGTTGTTTATAATGTGGTATTAGCATATACTAATGTTAATGTAGATTATTGCATATGTAAATATATTTGAAAGTGGTGTCACATAAAGTTCAATGCAGCAGAAAATTTCCATATATTACATTACTTAGAATCCAAGCATTTCTTTAATTCAATGCTTTATAGCTTATAAAAGCTGATAATCTGACACACAGCTAAAAAAAAAAGTTCCATGTCAGAATGAAAGAATTTAGTGTCTCAGTCCTCTGAAATGCCAACATTAAAACACCAACCCATGCACATGGATTCCAGAACATGCACACTGATACCAGAAAAAAAGTCATGGTATTTCTTCCTAGCCTTCAGAAGCAGCTGAGGAGAGAAGCACAAAACATACATTGTACACCTATCTTCCTGCCCTGTCAGGTGGATGTCACTTTACATTGTCTGCTCCAGGCACACAGCTCAGGTTACCTGTATTGTGAGTTATAATGTATTTCAATGCAATGTCATATATTCAATGTCTGCGTATTCTGTTATTTCCATGCAGGAGGATGCACAGAGAACCACATGAGTCCTTTAGCCAATTAGGGCCTCCTGCCTTGCTCCCCCCAAGTATGGCTAGAAGGGGAGGAGCTAGTTAGATGTTAGTCAGTCAGTAGTGTGAGCTTAAGAAGATCAATGTGAGCATCTCTTCAGCATACCTGCCCCATACCTCTAATGGGAAAAGGCTCTATTTCTACTTCTTTGTCTACCAGTACCTGACAGACTGACTGCTCGCATTACGGATTTCAGTCCAGTCTGTACAGTCTAGTTCAGTCCAGTACTGAATGGATAACAAGAGAGAAAGCCTCAAGCAACTCTAGTCCCAATAGGTTTATTCTGGCAGTAAGCCCTAAACATGTAAACCCTGTGTGTAGAAAGGCTAGGCAGTTGGCAACCATCTTTTCTGTCTCTAAATCAATATCTTTTAAGCTTTGTTCAATAAAGTTTAACCCCTTAATGATGCAGGATGTAAATGTACGTCCTGGTGAGCTGTACTTAACGCACCAGGATGTACATTTACGTCCTATACATAACCGCGAGCATCGGAGCGGTTGCTCGGGTCATGCTTCAATTCTCGGGTCATGCGCAGCAGGTCCTGGCTGCTGATAGCAGCCTTGAACCCGCCGATAATGCTCGACATCCGCAATCGCGTGGATGTCCGCCATTAACCCCTCAGATGCAGTGATCAATACTAGTGTTGAGCGGCATAGGCCATATTCGAATTCGCGAATATTCGCGAATATATGGACGAATATTCGTCATATATTCGTGAATATTCGCATATTCGTTATATTCTCGTTTTATTTTCGCATATGCGAATATTCGCGTATGCGAAAATTAACATATGTGAATATTAGCATATACAAAATTAGCATATGCGAACATTCGCATATGCGAAAATTCGCATATGCGAATTTTCGCATACCAGTCTCACACAGTAGTATTACAGCCTTCTTTACACCACACAAGCTGGAAGCAGAGAGGGATGATCACTGTGATGTGTACTGTGAAGAAAAAAAAAAAAAAAAAAAGAATATTCGTAATTACGAATATATAGCGCTATATTCGCGAAATTCGCAAATTCGCGAATATGCGATATTCGCGAATAATATTCGAATTTCGAATATTCGCGAGCAACACTAATCAATACAGATCATGGCGATCCGATCATCCAGAACGGCAGACGGAGGTCCCCTCACCTGCCTCCACTGCTTTCCATGGGTCTTCTGCAAATTCTGCTCTGGTCTGAGATCGAGCAGACCAGAGCTGAAGATCACCAATAACACTGATCTGTGCGATGCTCTATGCATAGCACTGAACAGTATTAGCAATCAAGTGATTGCTATAAATAGTGCCCTATGGGGACTATTAAAGTGTAAAAATAAAAGTAAAAAATGTAAAAATAAAATGTGAAAAATACCCTCCCCCAATAAAATGTAAAATGTCCCATTTTCCCATTTCACCCCAAAAAGTGTAAAAACAAAAATTATAAACATATTTGGTATTGTACTATTAAAATATAATGTTAATGATACTGTATGGTGAACGGCGTGAATGTAAATAAAAAAAAAATAAACAAAATTGCTGCTTTTTTATAACATTTTATAAAAAATTAAAAAAATGATAAAAAATGTATTAAAAGTTTTATATATGCAAATATGGTATCTATAAAAAGCACAGATCACGGCGCAAAAAATGAGCCCTCATACCGCCGCTTATACAAAAAAAAGTTATAAGTCTTCAAAATAGAGGGATGTATGTAAAGTATGTAATCATGGGTATCATTTTAACACGTACAGGACCTAGGGCGTATGGATACGCCTTCTGTACCTGGGTCTTAACCCCTTAAGGACCAGGCCATTTTACACCTCAGGACCAGAGCGTTTTTTGCACATCTGACCACTGTCACTTTAAACATTAATAACTCTGGAATGCTTTTAGTTATCATTCTGATAGTTTTTTCGTGACATATTGTACTTTAACATAGTGGTAAAATTTTATGGTAACTTGCATTCTTTCTTGGTGAAAAATCCCCAAATTTTATGAAAAATTTGCATTTTTCTAACTTTGAAGCTCTCTGCTTGTAAGGAAAATTGATATTCCAAATAAAAAAAAATTTGATTCACATATACAATATGTCTACTTTATGTTTGCATCATAAAATTGATGTGTTTTTACTTTTGGAAGACACCAGAGGGCTTCAAAGTTCAGCAGCAATTTTCCAATTTTTCACAAAATTTTCAAACTCACTATTTTTCAGGGACCAGTTCAGGTTTGAAGTGGATTTGAAGGGTCTTCATATTAGAAATACCCCACAAATTACCCCATTATAAAAACTGCACCCCCCAAAGTATTCAAAATGACATTCAGTCAGCGTTTTAACCCTTTAGGTGTTTCACAGGAATAGCAGCAAAGTGAAGGAGAAAATTCACAATCTTCATTTTTTACACTTGCATGTTCTTGTAGACCCAATTTTTGAATTTTTACAAGGGGTAAAAGGAGAAAATGTATACTTATATTTGTAGCCCAATTTCTCTCAAGTAAGCACATACCTCATATGTCTATGTAAATTGTTCGGCGGGCGCAGTAGAGGGCTCAGAAGCGAAGGAGCAACAAGGGGATTTTGGAGAGTACGTTATTCTGAAATGGTTTTTTGGGGGCATGTTGCATTTAGGAAGCCCCTATAGTGCCGAAACAGCACAAAAAAAAACACATGGCATACCATTTTGGAAACTAGACCCCTTGAGGAACGTAACAAGGAATAAAGCGAGCCTTAATACCCCACAGGGGTTTCACGACTTTTGCATATGTAGAAAAAAAAAACATTTTCACTAAAATGTGTTTCCCCCCAAATTTCACATTTTTGCAAGGGTTAATAGCAGAAAAGACCCCCCAAAATTTGTAAACCCATCTCTTCTGAGTATGGAAATACCCCATGTGTGGACGTCAAGTGCTCTGCTGGCGCACTACAATACTCAGAAGAGAAGGAGCGCCACTGAGCTTTTTGGAAAAACATTTTTGGAATGGAAGTCAGGGGCCATGTGCGTTTACAAAGCCCCCCCCCCGTGGTGCCAGAACAGTGGAACCCCCCACATGTGACCCTATTTTGGAAACTACACCCCTCACAGAATTTAATAAGGGGTGCAGTGAGTATTTACACCCCCCTGGCGTTTGACAGATCTTTGGAACAGTGGGCTGTGCAAATGAAAAATACAATTTTTCATTTTCACGGACCACTGTTTCAAAAATCTGTCAGACACCTGTGGGGCGTAAATGCTCACTGTACCCCTTATTACATTACGTGAGGGGTGTAGTTTCCAAAATGGGATCACATGTGGGTATTTATTTTTTTGCGTTTATGTCAGAACCGCTGTAAAATCAGCGACCCCTGTGCAAATCACCAATTTAGACCTCAAATGTACATGGTGCGCTCTCACTCCTGAGCCTTGTTGTGCGCCCACAGAGCATTTTACGCCCACATATGGGGTATTTCTGTACTCAGGAGAAATTGCGTTACAAATTTTGGGGGTCTTTTTTTCCTTTTAACGCTTGTGAAAATAAAAAGTAAAGGGCAACACCAGCATGTTAGTGTAATTTTTTTTATTTTTTTACACTAACAAGCTGGTATAGCCCCAACTTTTCCTTTTCATAAGGGGTAAAAGGAGAAAAAGCCCCCCAATATTTGTAGTGCGATTTCTCCCAAGTATGGAGATACCCCATATGTGGCCCTAAACTGTTTCCTTGAAATACGACAGGGCTCCGAAGTGAGAGAGCGCCATGCGCATTTGAGGACTAAATTAGGGATTGCATAGGGGTGGACATAGGGGTATTCTATGCCAGTGATTCCCAAACAGGGTGCCTCCAGCTGTTGCTAAATTCCCAGCATGCCTGGACAGTCAATGGCTGTCCGGAAATGCTGGGAGTTGTTTTTTTGCAACAGCTGGAGGCTCCGTTTTGGAAACACTGCCATACAACAGGTTTTTCATTTTTATTGGGGGGACAGTGTAAGGGGTGTATATGTAGTGTTTTACCCTTTATTATGTGTTAGTGTAGTGTTTTTAGGGTACATTCGCACTGGCGTGTTACGGTGAGTTTCTCACTAGAAGTTTGAGCTGCGGCGAAAAATTTGCCGCAGCCCAAACTTGAAGCAGGAAACTTACTGTAAGCCTGCCCGTGTGAATGTACCCTGTACGTTCACATGGGGGGTCAAACCTTCAGCTGTTTCAAAACTACAACTCCCAGCATGTACTGACAGACCGTGCATGCTGGGAGTTGTACTTTTGCAACAGCTGGAGGCACACTGGTTGGAAAACCTTCAGTTAGGTTCTGTTACCTAACTCAGTATTTTCTAACCAGTGTGCCTCCAGCTGTTGCAAAACTACAACTCCCAGCATGTACTGATCGCCGAAGAGCATGCTGGGAGATGTAGTTTTGCAATAGCTGGAGGTACGCAACTACAACTCCCAGCATGCCGAGACAGCTGATTGCTGTTTGTAAATGCTGGGATTTGCAGTTTTGCAACATCTGGTGGGCTACAGTTTTAGAGAACACTGCAAAGTGATCTCCAAACTGTGGTCCTCCAGCTGTTGCAAAACTACAATTCCCAGCATGCCCTGACAGCAAACAGTTGTTTGAGCATGCAAGGGGTTGTAGTTTTGCAAGATCTGGAGGGCTACAGTTTAGGGACCGCTATATAGTGGTCTCAAACTGTAGCCCTCCAGCTGTTGCAAAACTACATATTCCAGCATGCCAAAACAGCTGTCTGGGCATGCTGGGAGTTGTAGTTTTGCAACATCTGGAGGGCTACAGTTAGAGACCACTGTATAATGGTCTCAAACTGTACCCTCCAGATGTTGCTAGGCAACTCACCGTCTTCCGTCGGATCCAGCCGCACATCATCGCTGCCCGCCGATCTCCGTCACCTGCAGCCTCCGTCGCCCGCCCGGATTGGTAAGTGGATCGTCGGCGCCGGTCCCCATCGTTTCCCCGTCCTGCCCCGCCTATTGTGGGTGGGCAGGACGGGGAAAACAAAAGTAAACCCCCCCGCCCCCGATCTGCTATTGGTGGTCGCGTCTAGACCACCAATAGCAGGGATAGGAGGGGTGGCACCCGTGCCACCTCACTCCTATGCCTTCAGGGGGATCGTGGGTGTCTTAGACACCCGCGATCCCCCTTACATTCCGGGTCACCGGGTCACTATAGACCTGTAATGACCCGGAATCGCGCAAATCGCAAGTGTGAATTCACTTGCGATTTGCCGCGATCGCCGACATGGGGGGGTCTGATGACCCCCCTGGGCATTTGCACCGGATGCCTGCTGAATTTCGGTCACCGCCGCGCGCCGGGCGGGGACAGGACTGGGGTGACTGCTGATATCGATCAGCAGGCACCCTGTGCAAATGCCCAGGGGGGGTCGTCAGACCCCCCCATGTCGGGCGATCGGCGCAAATCGCAAGTGAATTCACACTTGCGTTTTGCGCCGATTCCGGGTCATACGGGTCTATGGTGACCTGGTGACCCGGAATATAAGGGGGATCTCGGTTGTCTAAGACACCCATGATCCCCCTGTAGCGATAGGAGTGAGGTGGCAGGGGTGCCACCCCTCCTATCTCTGCTATTGGTAGTCTAGACGCGACCACCAATAGCAGATCGGGGGCGGGGGGGTTTACTTTCGTTTTCCCCGTTCTACCCACCCACAATAGGCGGGGTAGAACGGGGAAATGATGGGGACCGAACGCCGAAGATCCACTTACCCGTCGGTGGAAGCTGTTGGACGGGATCGGCGGCGGTGATCGGCGCGGGCGGCGATGTCCTGCGGCAGAAGAGGATGGCTCCCTGGATCCGACGGAAGCCGGTAAGTTGCCTAGCAACATCTAGAGGGCTACAGTCTCAGACTGTAGCCCTCCAGATGTTGCAAAACTACAACTCCCAGCATGCCCAGGCAGCTGCTGGGCATGCTGGGATTTGCAGTTTTGCAACAGCTGGAGGTCTACAGTTTAGAGACCACTGTACAGTTATCTCTATACTGTAGCACTCTAGATCTTGCAAAACTACAACTCCTAGCATGCCCACACAGCAGTTTGCTGTCTGTGCATGCTGGGATTTGTAGTTTTGCAACATCTGAAGGTCCACAATTTGGAGATCACAGTGCAGTGGTCTCTATCTGTAGCCCTCCAGATGTTGCAAAACTGCAAATCCCAGCATGCCGAAACAGCTGTCTCAGCATGCTGGGAAAAGTAGTTGCGTACTTCTGGCTGTTGCATAACTAGATCTCCCAGCATGCCCTTCGGCGATCAGTACATGCTGGGAGTTGTAGTTTTGCAACAGCTATAGTCGGATTTTCCATACACTGGTTGGAAAATAATGAGTTAGGTAACAGAACCTGACTGAAGGTTTTCCAACCAGTGTGCCTCCAGCTGTTGCAAAACTACAACTCCCAGCATGCACGGTCTGTCAGTACATGCTGGAAGTTGTAGTTTTGAAACAGCTGGAGGTTTGCCCCCCCCCCCCATGTGAACGTACAGGGTACATTCACACGGACAGGTTCACAGTAAGTTTTCTGCTTCAAATATGAGCTGCGGCAAATTTTTCGCCGCAGCGCAAATTTCTAGCGGGAAGCTCACTGTAAGCCTGCGCCCGTGTGAATGTACCCTAAAAGCACTACACTACACTAACACATAATAAAGGGTAAAACACTACATAAACACCCCCTTACACACTGTCCCCCCCCCCCCCCCCCCAATAAAAATGAAAAACGTATTGTACAGCAGCGTTTCCAAAACGGAGCCTCCAGCTGTTGCAAAACAACTCCCAGCATTTCCGGACAGCCACTGACTGTCCATGAATGCTGGGAGTTTAGCAACATCTGGAGACACCCTGTTTGGGAATCACTGGCGTAGAATGCCCCAATGTCCACCCCTATGCAATCCCTAATTTAGTCCTCAAATGCGCATGGCGCTCTCTCACTTCAGAGCCCTGTCGTATTTCAAGCAAACAGTTTAGGGCCACATATGGGGTATCTCCGTACTCGGGAGAAATTGCGTTACAAATTTTGGGGGGCTTTTTCTCCTTTTACCCCTTATGAAAAAGAAAAGTTGGGGGCTACACCAGGCTGTTAGTGTAAAAAAAATTAAAATTTTACACTAACATGCTGGTGTTGTCCTTTACTTTTTATTTTCACAAGTGTTAAAAGGAAAAAAAGACCCCCAAAATTTGTAACGCTATTTCTCCTGAGTATGGAAATACCCCATATGTGGGCGTAAAATGCTCTGCGGGCACACAACAAGGCTCAGGAGTGAGAGCGCACCATGTTCATTTGAAGCCAAAATTGATGATTTGCACAGGGGTGGCCGATTTTACAGCGGTTCCAACATAAACGCAAAAAAAGAAATACCCACACGTGACCCCATTTTGGAAACTACACCCCTCATGGAATGTAACAAGGGGTATAGTGAGCCTTAACACCCCACAGGTGTTTGACGAATTTTCTTTAAAGTTGGATGGAAAAATGAAAAAAAAAAAATAATTTCACTAAAATGCTAGTGTTACCCAAAATTTTTCATTTTCACAAGGAAAAATAGGAAAAAAGCCCCCAAAAATTTGTAACCCCATTTTTTCTGAGTAAGAAAATACCCTATATGTGGATTTAAAGTGCTCTGTGGGTGCACTACAATGCTCAGAAGAGAAGGAGCACCATTGGGATTTTGAAGATAAAATGTGTCCGAAATTGAAGGCTACGTGTGTTTACAAAGCCCCCATAGAGCCAGAACAATGGAACCCCCCACATATGACCCCATTTTGGAAACTATACCCCTCACGTAATGTAATAAGGGGTGCAGTGAGCATTTACGCCCCACATGTGTCTGACAGATTTTTGGAACAGTGGTCCGTGATAATGAAAAATTTAATTTTTCATTTGCACAGCCCACTGTTCAAAAGATCTGTCAAACTCCAGTGGGGTGTAAATACTCACTGCACCCCTTATTAAATTCTGTGAGGAGTGTAGTTTCCAAAATGGGGTCACGTGGGAGGGTCCACTGTTCTGGCACCACGGGGGGCTTTGTAAACGCACATGGCCCTCGACTTCTATTCCAACCAAATTCTGTCTTCAAAAGCTCAATTGTGCTCCTTCTCTTCTGAGCATTGTAGAGCGCCAACAGAGCACTTGACATCCACACATTGGGTATTTCCATACTCAGAAGAATTGTGGTTACACATTTTGGGGGTCATTTTCTCCTATTACCCCATGTAAAAATATAAAATGTGGGGGAAAACCAGCATTTTAGAGAAAAACATTTTTTTTTCATTTACACATCCGACTTTAGCAAAAAGTCGTCAAACACCTGTGAGGTTTTAAGGCTCACTGTACCCCTTGTTGTGTTCCTTGAGGGGTGTAGTTTCTAAAATAGTATGTGTTTTTTTTTTTGCTGTTCTGGCACCATAGGGGCTTCCTAAATGCGACATGCCCTCCAAAAACCATTTCAGCAAAATTCGCTTTTCAAAAGCCAAATGTGACTCCTTCTCTTCTGAGCATTGTAGTGCGCCAGCAGAGCACTTGACGTCCACACTTTGGGTATTTCCATACTCAGAAGAGATGGGGTTACAAATTTTGGGGGGCATTTTGTCCTATTATCCCTTGTAAAAAAAAAAATTTGGGGAAAACTAGCATTTTAGTGGAAAAAATAAATAAATCATTTACACATCCAACTTTAACAAAAAGTCGTGAAGCACCTGTGGGGTGTTAAGGCTCACTGGACCCCTTGTTACGTGCCTTGAGGGGTGTAGTTTCCAAAATAGTATGCCATGTTTTTTTTTTTTTGCTGTTCTGGCACCATAGGGACTTCCTAAATGTGACATGCCCCACAAAAACCATTTCAGAAAAACTCACTCTCCAAAATCCCATTGTCGCTCCTTCCCTTCTGAGCCCTCTACTGCGCCGCCGTACACTTGACATACACATATGAGGTATTTCCTTACTCAAGAGAAATTGGGTTACACATTTTAGGAAGATTTCTCTCCTTTTACCCTTTGTAAAAATTCTAAAACTGGATCTACAAGAACATGCCAGTGTAAAAAATGAAGATTTTGAATTTTCTCCTTCTCCTGCTATTCCTGTGAAACACCTAAAGGGTTAACAAACCTTTTGAATGTCATTTTGAATACTTTGAGGGGTGCAGTTTTTATAATGGGGTCATTTGTGGGGCATTTCTAATATGAAGGCCCTTCAAATCCACTTCAAAACAGAACTGGTCCCTGAAAAATTTTGATTTTGAAAATTTTGTGAAAAATTTGAAAATTGCTGCTGAAATTTGAAGCCCTCTGATCTCTTCCAAAAGTAAAAACTTGTCAACGTTATGATGCAATCATAGAGTAGACATGTTGTATATGTGAATCAATATATAATTTATTTGGAATATTCATTTTCCTTATAAGCAGAGAGCTTCAAAGTTAAAAAAAAAATGCAACATTTTCAATTTTTTCATCAAATTTTGGAATTTTTCACCAAGAAACGATGCAAGTATCGACAAAATTTTACCACTAACATAAAGTAGAATATGTCATGAAAAAACAGTCTCGGAATCAGAATGAAAGGTAAAAGCATCCCAGAGTTATTAATGCTTAAAGTGACAGTGGTCAGATGTGCAAAAAATGGCCGGGTCCTACAGTGAAAATTGGCTGGGTCCTTAAGGGGTTAATTGTATTGACCCAAAAAATAAAGAACACGTAATTTTTACCGTAAATTGTACGGCGTGAATACAAAACCTTCCAAAATTTGCTAAATTTCGTTTTTATTTATTTCCCCACACAAATAGCATATTTACATTTTATGGTAAAGTGAGTGAATGCATTACAAAGGACAACTGGTCGCGCAAAAAACAAGCCCTCATACTACTCTTTGGATGAAAATATAAACGAGTTATGATTTTTTGAAGGCGAGGAGGAAAAAACGAGTCCTTAAGGCCAAAATGGGCTGAGTCCTTAAGGGCTTAAAGTTTAGTCAAGCTTACCTAAGTCAAGTAAGTTAGTTATTTATTCTGTCCAATTCAAGTTCAGACCAGCCTCAGCTAAATCTAAATCTTAAATTAATCTGCGAGGACTACAAGTCCAATAGTGCCTAGAAGCAAGTGTGTGGTTCTTTGTTGCATTCTTCAGCAAATATTGCACTAAAGTGAGCCGTACCTGTCTGTATAACGTTGCAAATTCCTGAAGTAAAGTTAAAGTGGCATTTGAGGCATTTCTTGCCTGGCACCTGGCACAGGCAACTGCTTATCCTTGGTATCATCCTTGATAGTGTGGTGATTAAAGGAATATTCTGGCTTTATACACCTTATAGGGGATAAGATGTATCCCCCTGGGGACCCTGTGATTTCGGTGCAGCCCCCAGCACTCTGTGCTGGGCGCTGCCTCCGAGAGGGGGGATGTGACATCACGGCCATGCCCCCTAGTGACGTCACGTCATGCCCCCTCCATTCATGTCTGTGGTAGGGGGTGTGACGTCACTAGAGGCCATGTCCTTGACATCATGTCCCCATTTTGAAGGCAGTGCCCGGCACAGAATGCCAGGGGCTTTACCGAGATCGCGGGAGTCCCCAGCGCTCCTTTGGATAGGGGATAGGATGTATAAAGCAAGAATACCCCTTTAACACTCCTGGCGTCACAAACTCAAGTCTACCTAGACAACACACCCTTAGGCCACCACAATATTCTATGGGGAGACTTTATTATTTTGCATGTATCACAATTACCACACATGTGCCACAATGGAGAATTTAATGAAAACAATGGAGAATTCCACCCTATGTGTTTTCATCGACCCTAACCCACCCCCTTTTGACTTCTGTTACATCTCCTTATCGCGTTACTCTCGGGCTGCAGAGATTGCATGGGACATTTAAACATCCTGCCAACTTTTCATCCGGCAGGTGCAGAGAATAGTGAGGGCAGGGGACAGATATGGGATGTGAGGTCCGGGATATGAGATCAGCATATGAGTACACAATATGAAAATGGGATATGAGGTCAGGATATCAGGCCGGGATATGAGGTAGAGGTATGAGGACGGGATATGAGGATGGCATATGAATATGTGATATCAGGACAGGGGCGGATCCAGAGTCGAGTCTTGGGAGGGGCACTATTAGAGTACTTTGTGTTGGTGGAAAGAAAATAAGATGTTGCTTACAGAACTTACAATATTATTAAATGTATCATACAGTCCTAACCTTGTTTAAGACTCTTAGGCCATGCTCACACGTCATAATAATAATCAAATATACCAATTGCCACAGAATGGGAAAGTACTAAAGAAGTTTTTACCATTTAAAACTACAGCTCCCAGTATGATCTAAGCAGTGGTGAGAGGATGCTGGGAGTTGTTGTTTCACCCATCATAACTGCAGAACTTACAAGTGACTACAGCTCTGATAGGACATAGTGAGGAGGATACACAATTATATCAGTGACTATGGGTGATGTCTTCTCTATAGTCTTTCCTTATCTAATTCAGATGGTAGATACCACCAGGATTTGTTCCAGCTAAATCTTCTCTCTGCAGAACTTGATGCTCCGATGGCTCCTCACTATGTCAGCGGATTCTGATCCTCTATATGAAAACAATAATTATTATAATGCTGCCAAACACTGTATTCTTTGAATATAATACTGGCACACACCCTCTGAATATAATTCTGACACACTGTACCCCCTGAATATACCACACACTGTACCCTCTGAATATAATACTACCACACACTGTACCCTCTGAATATAATACTACCACACACTGTACCCTCTGAATGTAATACTACCACACACTGTACCCTCTGAATATAATACTACCACACACTGTACCCTCTGAACATAATACTATCACACACTGTACCCTCTAAATTTAATACTACCACACACTGCACTCTCTGAATATAACTTGCTGTGCAGTGCACCCTCTGAATAAAATACCGTAATGTATTGTGGCCCATAAAAAACGTACCACCCCAGAAATTCCTCATAATATACACTATACTTCTGAAATGCAAAACACTCTGTGCCTTCACATATAGTAATAATGCCCCATCTTGTGCCCCTATATGTAATAATTATGACCCGTCCTGTTCCCCCCACATAATAATAATGCCCCCTGTGCTGTGCCCCTCACATATAATGCCCCTGTGCTGTGCCCCTCACATATAATGCTCCTGTCATGTGCCCCTCACATATAATGCACTTCACATATAATGCCCCCGTTTTTTGCCCCTCACATATAATGCCCCCATCATGCGCCCCTCATATATAATGCCCCCATAATGTGCCCCTCACATATAATGCCCCCTGTACTGTGCCCCTCACATATAATGATCCTGTCATGTGCCCCACACATATAATGCCCCCTGTGCTGTGCCCTTCACATATAATGCCCCCGTTCTTTGCCCCTCCCATATAATGCCCCCTGTGCTGTGCCCCTCACTTATAATGCCCCCAGTGCTGTGCCCCTCACATATAATGCCCCCTGTCCTGTCCCCTCAGGGGGCATTATATGTGAGGGACACAGCACAGGGGGCATTATATGTTTGAGACACATGACAGGAGCATTATATGTGAGGGGCACAGCACAGGGGGCATTATATGTGAGGGGCGCATGATGGGGGCATTATTTATGAGAGGCGCATGATGGGGCATTGTGTGGGGAACAGAACAGGGGGCATTATATGTGTGGGGCACAGCACAGGGGATATTATATGTGAGGGGCACAGCACAGGGGGCATTATATGTGAGGGGCAAAGAACAGGGGCATTATATGTGAGGGGCTCAGTACAGGGGGGCATTATATGTGTGGGGCACTGCACAGGGGGCATTATATGATATAATGCCCCCTGTGCTGTGCCCCACACATATAATGTCCCCTGTGCTGTTCCTCACACATATAATGCCCCTTGTGCTGTGCCCCACACGTATAATGCCCCCTTTGCTGTGCCCCACACATATAATGCCCCCTGTGCTGTGCCCCACACATATAATTATATGTGAGGGGCTCAGCACAGGGGGGCATAAAATGTGAGGGGCACAGCACAGGGGGACCCCTCTGTCATGTGCTCTTCGCATATAATGCCCCCTGTGCTTTGCCCTGCAGCCCCTCATTAACCTTTTCTCTGCCCCCCAAGTTTTTAAATCCCCCTCCTCCTGTATGATATAGTGCCCCTAACAGTGGCACATATTCTGTCCCCCTAATCCCCTGGGCTCTGAGCATACTCTTCCGTACTTACAGTATGTGGGCCACAGGGACGGGATCTCCGAGCGGCGGCACGATGATGTGACGTTATCGCGCCGGCCTGCAGTGGATCGCGTCCCTGCAGCTCACACGCCGTGTACTCACAGCGTGTGTGAAAGCCAAGGTTAGTGAATAGTGGAGCGGGAGCTTACAGCTTCAGCTCCACCATGCTAGCGGGCGGGGGGCAGCAATCTCGGGCGTTGCCCCCCCCCCCCCCCCTGGATCCGCCACTGTATCAGGATGGGATATAAGGTCGGAATACAAGGATGGGGTATGAAGACTGGATATGTGAATGAGAGTGTCATTGCTGCTTTTCCTCTCCCACAAGGTTTAGGTAGGAAGACCGGGCAATGCCGGATACTCTGCTAGTATACAATAAAAAATGGCATCTGAGCTAAGTGAGGGATGCCAAATTATCACACTGTGACTGTATTTTACTGCACACAACCATAAATGTGCCTGCCATGGCAATGACTTAAAATCAGGACAGGAACATTGTATATCAAATGTATAAAAGCTACTCTGAAAGCAAACCTATACATTTTTAACTACATGAAAAACATGTGGTATTAGCAAAGTGCATAAATTGTGACTTCCTAATGTAATGGTATTATTACCTTCCATGCCTGTACAGTAGTTTGTGAATAGATATTAAGCAGAGAATGTTCAAGAAAAACTTCATTGTGATAGTGAATTTCTCTTGCAAGCTTTTTAGAATGAATTAGAGACTATAGTGTGTCATTTCAATAATGGCATTTTATTAGAAAAATGCTGTGTATACTCTATGCTGTTTGAAAATCTATGTAAAATGTATTTAACCCTTTTTGTTTTGTTAATTTGGTTTCTGTGGTGTTCACCGCATGGTATAAATTACAAGTTATGTTATGTTACCTTTATTTTGTAGGTCTGTATGATTACAGAGATACCCGATTTATAGTTTTTCTTATGTTTTTGAGCCCATGGAATCCCTATGACATAGCTGTTCAGCATGGTGCGATAAGTCACTGCGATGATGTACAGCTATGTATATACCTGCCAGTTTAGCCAATAACTGGCCGCAGTGGTGTCCCATCTTAAACAGTTATTAGCTGAACATGAAGGAATAACTGGGGTTTTCTTTGTCTAATATTATATTTTATTTAAATAACAGAAGTGATATGAATAAGGAAGACACATGTACAGAGAGGCAAATATGTGTTTAGTGCATAATGATCTGATCCAATATCTATTGCAATAAATGGATCATTTTCTTAATCATTTTTCCAGATTTTTGGAATTTTAATATGGTCCCAGAGTGCACAGTGACAAATGTAAAATTATGTACTTGGCTAAATAAATATATATATATATATATATATAATTTAAATTAGTTCTGATAAAGTACCTTATAACATAAGCAAGTCCATTGATGGAGAGGATGGCAACAAGTATGCAAAGAAACACCATTAAAGCAAAGGCAGGGTCAATACCTGAGGGGAAAAAAGTAAGAATAAAGTATTATTGAACTACATATTCTATACATATATTTATGTCAACATCCATAAAGTATTTTACAATAAACAGCTTATCTTAGCATCAAATTCATACTTTACCTCTCATTGCAGCTGAATGCTTAAGTGGGTTGTCCGGGGACGTAAAATTTTTATTGTTAAAAAATGTTAGATAAAAATATCAAATACGTTGTACTAACCTCAACCAATTCCCTGCAGTTCCTGGTCTAAAGTCATCTGGTCTCAGCAGCCTGGAGCAATCGAGCACCGATAACACTGATCAATGCTATGCTATGGCATAGCATTGAACAGTGTATGCAATCAGAAGATTGCATGTAATAGTCCCCTACGGGGACTATAAGATATATATATATTTATATATATATATATATATATATATATATATATACACATCAAACTCAATGGGGTTTATTTACTAACGCGATCCCGACTCTTTTTTGTTGGGTTTTATCAATATCTTTAGCCGTTTGGACGTGATGCTGGAACATACACACACATACACACATTAGGGTTTATTTACTAAGAGTGGAGTGTAGTTTTCTTTGAGGGTTTTGATTTTTGACAGGTAATTTCCCAAGGTATTTCCATGCGACACCATTTGCGACAAAAAAAACCCCAAAACCCTCCATTTTACAAGAAAACCCGAAAAGCGGGCGTGGTCATGGGAGAAAGTGGGCGTGGTTCTGACAAAAGGGGCCTGTCCCCGACAGTTTTGAAAAATCCCAACATATTTACTAAGGTTTCCACAGAAAATGTAGTGGATTTGAGCTGGGAAAAGCCGAACAGATGAGAACAGTTGTAAAAAAAAGCAAAAAATAGGGAAAAGTGCAAAACGTAGGGAAACCTTAGTAGATACCTTGGGAAAATACCTGTCAAAAATCAAACCCTCAAAGAAAACTACATTCCACTCTTAGTAAATAAATCCCAATGTGTGTATGTGTGTGTATGTTCCAGCATCACGTCCAAACGGCTAAAGATATTAACATGAAACTTGGCACACATGTTACTTATATGTCAACAACAAACATAGGATAGGTAATTTAACCCTTACTCACTCCCATTTGCCAGGGTCGGAGTTTTTGTTTAAAGTCCCGTACAAGTCTATGGGAAATATATGTTAATACATAACTTCCAAAGGGCTGGAGATATTTCGATAATACTTGGTCAGATGTTACTTATATGTCTGCTTAAAATATAGGATAGTTAATTTTACCCTTAACTACCCCCATTTGTGAGGGTCGGGGTTTTTGTTTAAAGTCCCATGCAAATCTATGGGAAATGTTCCCACATAACTTCCGTACAGCTGGAGAAATTTCAATAATACCTGGTACACATATTACTTATATGTTAAATAAAAATATATGATAGTTAAATTAACCCTTACCTACACCCTTATATAAAAGATGGGTATTTGTTTAAAGTCCCATGCAAGTATATGGGACTTCCAGTACCCTACTCCACAAGCTCCACTCTGCATCTCCTGGTGAATTTGTCAGTTGGGCTTGCAAGCCACACCCCATATTACAAAGACACGTCCACTGTTTAAGCCCCACTCCTTTTATTCTCTACCCTTTTGTGCATCGGTCAGGCTTGCAAATGACGCCCAGTCCCACAAAGCCACATCCCCTTCTATTTTCAGCTTACAATATCTTCATCACAAATCAGTCCCACCTGAGGACAGGATATGAGGATGGGCCATAAGGAAGGGATATGAGGACAGCATATGAGGATGAGATATGAGGTCGGAATATGAGGACAGGATATGAGGTTGGGATATGAGGACGGGGTATTAGGTCGGGATATGAGAACAGGATAGGAGGTCAAGATAGGAGGACGGGATAGGAGGACAGGATAGGAGGATGGGATATGAGGAAGGGGTATGAGGACGGGATATGAGGACGGGATATGAGGTCAACATATGAGGACAGGATATGAGGACGGGATATGAAGTCTGGATATGTGGACCGATTATGGGCTCGGGATATAGGGCCGGGCTATGAGGACGGGATATGAGGTTGGGATATGAGGTCGAGATAGGAGGAAGGAGTAGAAGGTCGGGATATGAGGATGGAATATGAGGTTGGGATATGTGGTTGAGATATAAGGATGGATATGATGACGGGATACGAGGTTGGGATATGAGGACGGGATATGAGGTTGGGATATGAGGACGGGATATGAGGTTGAGATATGAGGACAGGATATGGGGATGGGAAATGACAACAATATATGAGGATGGGATATGAGGTCAAAAGCTTCCTCCTTTGTTGATTTTCCTCCCCAACAAGGATTAAGAAGGAAAAATCGGGCAACGCCGGGTAAAAAAAAAAGTACAAAAAAAGTTAATAAATGTGAATTAACCCCTTCCTTAATAAAAGTTTGAATCACCTCCCTTTTTCCACATGAAAAAATGTAAACAAAAATAAACATAAACATATGTGGTATTGCTGGGTGTGTAAATGTCCAAACTATAAAAATATAATGTCAATTAAACCGCATGGTCATTGGCATAAGCATAAAAAAAATACCAAAGTCTAAAATTGCATGTTTTTGATCTCTTTGTATAACCTAAAAAAAATGTATAAAAAAAACAATCAAAAAGTCCCATCAAAACAAGAATGGTACCAATAAAAACCTCAGATCACAGTGAAAAAAATAAACCCTGTATACAGAAAATAAAAATGTTGTAGCCAAAGGCTAAAGCTAATTTTGGTGCATGTAGTTATAATTTAGTAAAAGAAAAGAAAATCTACTTAAATTGGGTATCCTTGTAACTGTATGGACCTACAGAATAAAGAAAAGTGCACTGCGTAGAATCGA
Source organism: Hyla sarda (assembly GCF_029499605.1). Classification (NCBI taxonomy): domain Eukaryota; kingdom Metazoa; phylum Chordata; class Amphibia; order Anura; family Hylidae; genus Hyla; species Hyla sarda. The sequence continues at coordinate 100,737,611 of NC_079197.1, read as the reverse complement.
AGCCCCCAAAATTTCCAAAACTGCATTTTGTTTTGTTTTCAATTTTGCCACACAAATATTTTTTTACTCCCCCATATGGGAGCGCATACGGCAGGGGGGAGCTAAAACCTTGCGCTCCCGTATATAATTCATTTCAATGAGCCGGCCGGAGTGAAACGTTCGGTCCGGTCGGCTCATTTTTGCACTGTATGCGCCTTTCCCCCGGACCTAAAAGTCAACCACAGTTTTAGGGCCAGCTGTAAAAGCGCATACGGCGCAAAAATGAGCCGACCGGACCGAACGTTTCACTCCGGCCGGCTCATTGAAATGAATTACATACGGGAGCGCATACGAAAGCATATGGGAGCAATGGGAGCGTATGGGAGAAAACGTGATGTGAACCAGCCCTTACAAAGTAAAATTGGTGGCGCAAAAAACAAGCCCTCATATGGGTCTGTAGGTGGAAAATTTAAAGTGTTATGATTTGTAGAATGTGTATCCTTTGGATAGGGGATAAGATGTCTAGGGTGGGAGTACCCCTTTAAGGGTTTAACTGTAAGTAAGCACACTCAAGATCAAATACATATTAGCAGTGTATTCACACATACAGTATCCTGTGTATATTTGATGCTCGGAATCTGAAGCTGCAGAGTTAAAGCTTTGTTCAGTCATTGTCATTCAGTTTACTTTGAACTCTGCAAAATAAAATCTGCAGCTTCAAATCCTGTGCATCATATATGCGCAGGATACTGTATGTCTAAATACATCCTTAGAGCAGGGGCATATGGGATACATCCTGGCAACATGTCAAAAGTTTTGTTCGGCATGGGTCTGAGTGTTCAGATCTCTGCCAAACAGGAGAATGAGCTGGGGGAAGTCTGCACTGCTGCATGCTTCTCTCCCTACCTCTGTGTCACATGATGGAGACAAGCTCATAGACTTCGAATTTGTCTCAATCATGTGACACAGAGCCGGTAGAGAACATATTGCTGATTGGTTGAGTTCTGAACATTGATACAAACTTTTGACATGTTGCTAGGATATGAAAGTTTTTCTAAATGACAGTGGCTATTTAACCTGTTAAGGACCAAGGGCGTAAACTTTCGCCCCTAGTCCCGCTCCCGTGATATAACGCGGGGTTACACGGTAACCCCGCATCATATCATGGCAGGCCCGGCGTCATAGTGAAGCCGGGACCCATCCCGCTAATAGCGTGCGGCACTGATCGCCCTATTAAACCTTTAGCCACGCGCTCAAAGTTGAGCCGTGCGGCTAAAAGTAAAATGTGCAAGTTAGCTCAGGGAGCTGTTCGGGATCACCGCGGTATAATCGCGGCATCCCGAACAGCTGTACTTCAGGAGGAAGGTCTCTTACATTCCTTCCTGCAGTCCGATCGCCGAATGAATGCTTTAAGCCTGAGATCCAGGCTTGAGCATTCAATCGCCGAAAACACTGATTGATGCATTCTTATGGAGATGCATCAATCAGTGGTAAAGATCAGTACATGCAATGTTATAGCCCCCCCCTGGGGGCTATAATATGGCATAAGAAAAGTGTAAAAAAATCATTAAGTCTTTCAATGATCCCTTCCCCTAATAAAAGTTTGAATCACCTGGCATTTCCAAGAATAAAAAAAAAACTGTGTAAATAAAAATAAACATGTGGTATCGCCGTGTGCGGAAATGTCGCTTTTTAAACCGCACGTTCAATGGCGTACGCGCAAAAAAAATTCCAAAGTCCAAAATAGCGTATTTTTGGTCACTTTTTATATCATGAAAAGATGAATAAAAAGCGATCAAAAAGTCCCGTCAAGGCAAAAATGGTACCGACAAAAACTTCAGATCACGGCGCAAAAAATGAGCCCTCAGAGCCCCCTGAACATGGAAAAATAAAAAAGTTATAGGGCTCAGAATATGACAATTTTAAATGTATAAATTTTCCTGCATGTATTTATGATTTTTTTTCAGTAGTAATACAAAATCAAGCCTATACAAGTAGGATATCATTTTAACCGAATGGACCTAGATAATAAAGAAAAGGTGTCATTTTTAATGAAAAATGTACTACGTAGAAACGGAAGCCCCCAAAAGTTTTGTCGCACAATGATTTTTTTTCCGTTTCGCCGTAGATTTTTGGGTAAAATGACTGATGTCATTACAAAGTAGAATTGGTGGTGCAAAAAATACGCCATAATACAGATTTTTAGGTGCAAAATTGAAAGAGTTATGATTTTTTAAAGGTAAGGAGGAAAAAACGAAAGTGCAAAAACGAAAAACGCCTGGTCCTTAAGGGGTTAAAGTGAATGTGTCACCTAGACTTTTTGTTTTACTAATTAGAGCCAGATACTAAAACAAGTTACATTTTTCTATGGAATTATTATGGGGCAGTGATCATGCCTGGGCTGTTTAGAGATAAGCTGTATAGCAGGTCCCATGTAACAGGCTTGTAAGCATGCCCTGTGACTTGTGCAGAGGTTATTCTACAGGAGAAGGAGGCTGAGCTACTATTGTCTCAGCTATATACTGGTGTCACCTTTCGCTGTAATTCTGTACAGATCACTTGCCAGCTGTCTCCTCCTTATCATCACAATCAGAAAAAGAAATCTTAGCTTAGTTCTCGGCTTGTGGCCAGATGCACAATTGCAAGATTTATAATACAGATCAGTGGTTCTTACCAGTGTTTCCAGTTTACAGCTGGAGGCACACTAGTTGGAAAAACCTGATATACAGGGTGGGTCATTTATATGGATACACCTTAATAAAATGGGAATGGTTGGTGATATTAACTTCCTGTTTGTGGCACATTAGTGTATGTGAGGGGGGAAGCTTTTCAAGATGGGTGGTGACTATGGCGGCCATTTTGAAGTCGGCCATTTTGAATCCAACTTTTGTTTTTTTAATAGGAAGAGGGTCATGTGACACATCAAAACTTATTGGGAATTTCACTGAACAAAATCTTCTGCGTAAACTGAGGGTCCTGGTCCAATTTTTGTTTTGCGCATTCTGCAGTACCTGAAACTACGGATACTGGAAGCCTGTGCTAGCATTTCTCCTGCGGTGTTGCTATCAGTGTGTGAAGAGTGGGAGAAGAGGGTTGCATTGACAATCCAACACAATGGGCAGCACATTGAACACATTTTATAGGTGGTCAGAAACTTGTAAATAACTCATGAAAGAATAAAGTTACGTTAAAATCAAGCACATCATTGTTTTTCTTGTGAAATTCCCAATAAGTTTGATGCATCACATGACCCTCTTCCTATTAAAAAACAAAAATTGTATTCAAAATGGCCAACTTCAAAATGGCTGCCATGGTCACCACCCATCTTGAAAAGTTTCTCCTTACATATACTAATGTGCCACAAACAGGAAGTTAATATCACCAACCATTCCCATTTTATTAAGGTGTATCCATATAAATGGCCCACCCTGTAGTTACATAGTTCTTAAAGGGGTACTCCACCCTAGACATTTCATCCCCTATCTAAAGGATCGCGGGGGTCCCGCTGCCGTCAAGCCCCCTCCCATAGATTTGCATTGAGGGGGCGGAGTGTGACATCACGAGGGGGTGGAGCCGTGACGTCACGATACTCCAGCCCCCGTATCGGGAGTCATCACTCACAGAGCAAACTTAGCTCCATGCAGTGATGACTCTGGGTGCTGCAGGAGAGATTTCGGGGGTCTCCAGCAGCAGGACCCCCACGATCAGACATCTTATCCCCTATCCTTTGGATAGGGGATAAGATGTCTAGGGTGGAGTACCCCATTAAGGTTGACAAAAATACCATTAGTCCATCAAGTTCCAGAAGAAGGCAGAAAAACTCTTATGAGCTTGATATAGATAGAAAAATTAGAAAAAGAAAACATTAAAAATCTTTAAAAATATTTTGAACATAAAAATCTATATAAACAATAGGTCATTTTCTGATGAAACATTCCCTTTAAGTAACACAACTGCAGTTGGGGCGCCAAAAATGGAAGTGCTGGAGTTGTAAATTTGGTAATTTTTATATAGGATGGATTTTGACATATTAATCGCTTTACCGTTTGTTCAACATTTATGGAAGAGAGACAAATGGATAATACTTTTCAAAGCTGAATTTGGTTCTTTTTGTGCATTGTGTAAATTTAGTCAATGGTATCCCTGCAGCCTTAGGCTAGGTTCAGACTACGGAATCTGCGGGCAGAAAATTTCCGCCAGGAGACTCCGAGTGCGGCCGGTGCTGACTGAATCAGTCGGTGCTAGGACTGTGCGGACACTGCAGTCTCCAATAGACTGCAATGTGTTCGCGCGGATTTCCGCCTGAAGAAAGAGCACCGCCTTTCTTCAGACGGAAATTTCCAAGCGGATTGTCCGTGCACAAATTCCGAAGTGTGAATTTGTGAACGGAAAATCATTCACCACACTATACATTTTAGAAAGCGGAATTTCCGCCCGCAATTTCAAAGCAAAATTGCAGGCGGAAATTCCATAGTCTGAACCTAGCCTTATGGTAAATCTATTTCTGGAAAATCTGCATAACAGCTATTGCATTTTTAGCACAGAGATTCCTAGCCTTTTTAGCTCACAGCCACCTCCAAATATAACAAGGGATGTTAAATAAGGCCATGTTCACACAGTGTAAAATAAAAACAATAGCAGTAAAATAGGTATAAAAATCAGCTGTTAAAAAATGTAATACTGTGTTCTATTAATGTTTAATCTTTGTATACAAATTGAGTACTGACCGAGTGATTATATCGCAAGTAGCAGCGAAAAGTAATAGCATTACATAATAAAACTTAACTTTTATTCTATCCTCTTAAAGACACTAACCACAATATAGAACATAACTACAATAAATAGTATACATAGAAAATAGAAATGGGGATAATGATAGCTGTGTCAACTAGGGTCTGGTATGGGCCTAGCTGATATTGTTGTTCCCAGGTCTGGTGTGGTAAGGATAATATAGATAAAGATATTAAACTTAGGGCCTATCCCTACTATACAGCAGCCTAGCCCAAAAGTCCCTACTTAATTGGAACACTTATCCTGATAAGGGAGACCCCACCTTGAAGAATACTTACCTAAACAATGCCCCTAGTTATACTGGGGAATCTAAAGGGGATGTCAGGAGAGGGAAAGAAGGATAAAGAAATGTACACAACCAGAAGTACATACTGATAAAAATATAAAGCAAAACGGTCCATCATCAGGGTTGCATCAACACCCAGTGATAAATTACCAATCAACAAAAAAAGGACAAAAGATCAACATAAAAACATATAGCATCAGTGTCAAGTATCCTGGAACACTAATCCATCAGATCAAAGTAAAGTAGGTTGACACAACTGCACACCTGATTTCAAAAGTACAAAACTAGCTCAAAAAATATTCACCAGTTCATTGATTATTAGGAACTTCAACACATTTACCTCGTCTGATATAAACTAGAGAATAAACATAGGACGTATGAAAACATACATAATAGAGGATAGTCTGCCATACATCTGTAACAATTAAATGTTCCCTATGGGGGAGATTTATCAAAACCTGTCCAGAGCAAAAGTTGCCCAGTTGCCCATAGCAACCAATGAGCTCGAATCTTTCATTTTTAACAAGGCCTCTGCAAAATGAAAGAAGCAATCTGATTGGTTGCTATGGGTAACTGGCAACTTTTCCTTTGCACAGGATTTGATAAATCTCCCCCTATGTCCATGAGAGGTGTCTAGTGCACCACTAATGCAAGTAATGTGCACCATAATATGACCACTATACCAGAGATAAAATATCTCTCTTCAGTAAAACACCATAGGACCCAAAAAATGATTAAAGATGCCACCTGCAAATAATCATTTCAAATTGTTTGGAAATGGCCTTACAAACCTTCCCAGATTGATGGTTAGCAACAGTTAATTTTCTAAGATCACTGCTATTGTCTTCTCCTTGGCACATGGCTGAATGTTTCAGACTAGCAAACTGCCAAAACATCTGCTTTTATAGAGGTGGTCATACTTGCTGATAATCAATAAATCAAGGGCATTTGATTATCAGCACATGGCTGCTAAGTACCCTCTTAATTTCTATATAAGCAGTAAGGGTGTTCTTAATTTTTCACACACTGCTTCTCAATTTGGCCTCTCAGTTAATGACACTGTGGAATCTTCTGTGTATTGTTGGTATTCTCAGGTTGTATTTACCTAATTTAAAGACCTTCCAAAGACTAAATTGTGTTTCTATTATATCCTTACATGTAAGAAAATATAGAACTCAAAGAGGGTGTACTTTTTTTCTCATGACTGTATATTACAAAGCTACATTTTCAAAGAAGATTGACAGTAGGATGACTGAACATTACATATGAACAATAACCTTATCCAGTTACGAGCACACAATGCTCCCTAGTAAGTGAATACACATTCAATCAATCCACTTCTTATGAAATCAGTTCGGTGACAGTATTCTTTAGCTTGATCCATCACTCTTGTATTCTAGAATGATTGCATGATTCAAGTGAGGATAGAGTAATACGTGAAAATAATAGGTTCCCAGAAATATTAACTGCATGATACCCAGGTACAAATTCTCCAGAGGTGAGTAGACATATCTATTTTCTATTACTGGATATTGGATACTGAACACAAATTATGAAATATAATGTACAGCAGTGTACTGTTGAATATCAACCTGCAGTAGATCGGTACTACTGTATTTACCAATGTGAGGCAAAATGTTAAAGCATTTGTATGCCACTGCTAAACTTCAGGACAACTGGGAGCACCTACTGTCAAATAAGGATACAGATGCTATGTGCTTTACATCTACTTCAGGTAACAAATATAAAGGACTAAAATGAATACCTACATAGCTTAAACCTAGGCAATAAAAGGCATTAAATTACACAATAAATTTCTTTAAAAAAAATCTACAAACTTGAGTAAAATGTGTAAAACTTTTGAGCATGCTTCAAACACCGGTAACAGGACCGCCCTTGGTCCTTAAGCACCAAAGACCAATGGCGTACCAGTATGCCCTTGGTCCCTAAGGTGTAAAATGACAATTACACTTTAACAATGTTAGCGTTCTTAAATTATGAGTTTTTTATTTTGTTAAAACAATTTTTATTTTATTTTTTAAATCTTTTCAAATTTTTTCAATTTTACTATCTATATTTTAAAATAGTCCTGAAATCTTGCAGTTTTTAGTCTGGCCATTAGGTCTAATATTAAGCTGAAACTTCCTGTTTTGTCTGTGATAAAGGAGAAGGTTACTGGAAAGTGATGTCTAGAGCATTATAGTGAAAGGGGACACCAGTATATAGAGAAGTCAATAGATAAAACTCACAGCTCAACCTCCCTCTCCCTGTAAAATTACTTCTATAAAAGGTCACAATGTATGCCCAGTACTCTAATACAGTGGACCATCATATGTTGAGACCATAATGCTATGGAAAACAGGTAATTGGTTCTGGAGCCCCGGAACCATTGCATGTTTAGTGTTTAACAAACCAGGGGCCTCCAGCTGTTGCATAACTACAACTCTCAGCATGCCTGTACAGTCATTGACTGTCTTCGCATGCTGGGAGTTGTAGTTTTGCAAGTGGTGATCAGCATAGGGTGGGTTCACTTTGCCACACTCTCTCCAGGGGGATCGGCTCTGGGGGAAGGGCAGGGGAAGTAGGAGTTTACCTTATTCAGGATGGAACTCATAGAAAGAAGTCCAGCCAGTCATGTCCATGCATGGTGGTGTCACCATGTCAAAGCTGGGGAGTCCCAGGCTGTGTGTGCAGGAGGGGGGTCCCACAAGGGGGTCCCGGGCTGTGTGAGCCGGATAGGGGGTCCCGGGCTGTGTGTGCAGGAGGGGGCGCGTGCACTGGTGGATCTCTGCCCACTCTCCCCTCCTCTCGATATTTTGAAAGAAGGGGAATGTGGGCGGGGCCAATGTCACATGAAGCAGAAGGGGGCGCATGGGAGGCCATCTTAGTTCCTGGCAGGACGTCACTCACATGTCGTGGAGGCCTGCAGGACACAGGTAGTTACCAGAGGCAGAACGGAGGCAGAACTGAAGCAGTCAGCTCTGTCACATAGCCGTTTTTGCGAAGGCCCAGACACACAGCAGCATCGTATGTCAGGGGATCACTGTAGTGTACAAAAAGTTCAATAAAAAAATTACAATCAGGAAATAGAAACTGAAAACATGTTTCAGTATTTGGCTCTGATAAGAAAAAAAAATCCAAGCAAAATATTCCTTTAAATGTCAGAATCTGAATTTGCAATGAATACTATTGCTTTTCAATAGAAAATTTGTAGAGAAAAAATACTATCATAGCTATGATAAATTTATTTACAATAATATGTTCTCCTGAAATTTTATATGTAAATCAAAATGTATCATATAATATGTAGAAGTGTTTATTCTGTACCATTAGGGTACATTCCCACACGGCGTATTTGCTGCGTATTTGCTGCTGCGTATTTTATTTTCCCTGTTGAAGTCAATGGGTAGGAAAATACCCAGCACCAAATACGCAGCAAATACGCAGCAAAATACGCCGTGTGGGAACGCACCCTTAGGGTCTATACCCACTTACAGTATTTAGGGTCTATTCACACTTGAAGCTCCAGATTTCAATGTAAACTATTGATTGAACCTCGGGAGCTTCAAATCCTGTGCATCAAATATGTGCCGGATACTGCACATGTGAATACACCTAAACCCCTTAACGACCACGGACGTAAATGTACGTCCTGGTTTGGCGGGACTTCCCGCACCAAGACGTACATTTACGTCCTGTGTATGAGCGCAAGCATCGGAAGGATGCCCGCGTCCTACAAGGCAGGTTCCGGCTGCTAGCAGCAGCCGGGGACCCACCCGTGATGGCCGACATCCGTGATCGCGCGGATGTCCGCCATTAACACCTCAGATGCCTTGATCACCTCATCTGCGGCATTGCGGTACTTTGATTGGATGATCGGATCGCCCGCAGCGCTGCCGCAGCAATCCGGTCATCCAGCTTGGCGGCCGGAGGTCCCCTCACCTGGCTCCGGCCGTCTCCCGACGTCTTCTGCTCTGGTCTGCGATCGAGCAGACCAGAGCAGAAGATCACCGATAATACTGAGCAGTGCTATGTCCTATGCATAACACTGCACAGTATTAGCAATTAGAGATGAGCGAACTTACAGTAAATTCGATTTGTCACGAACTTCTCAGCTCGGCGGTTGCTGACTTTTCCTGCATAAATTAGTTCAGCTTTCCGGTGCTCCGGTGGGCTGGAAAAGGTGGATACAGTCCTAGGAAAGAGTCTCCTAGGACTGTATCCACCTTTTCCAGCCCACGGGAGCACCTGAAAGCTGAACTCATTTATGCAGGAAAAGTCATCAACTGCCGAGCCGAAAAGTTTGTGACGAATCGAATTTACTGTAAGTTCGCTCATCTCTATTAGCAATCAAAGGATTGCTATAGATAGTCCCCTCTAGGGACATAAAAAGTGTAAAAAAACTAGTTGAAAAATGTAAAAATAAAAAGTAAAAAAAAGTGAAAAATCCCCTCAACCAATAAAAATGAAAATTGTCCGTTTTTCCCATTTTATCCCCAAAAAGCGTAATTTTTTTCAAAAATAAACATATATGGTACCGCCATGTGCGTAAATGTCCGAACTATCAAAATATAATGTTAATGATCCCGTACGGTGAATAGCGTGGATGTAAAAAAAAAAAATGCTGCTTTTTTGTCACATTTTATTCAAAAAATTAAGAAAAAATTATCTAAAAGTTTTATATATGCAAATGTGGTATCTAAAAAAAGTGCAAATGACGGTGCAAGAAATGAGCCCTCATATCACCCTATATACGGAAAAATGAAAAAGTTATAGGTGGTCAAAATAGGGCGATTTTAGATTACTGGTTTTGTACAAAAAGTTTTAGATTTTTTTTAAGCGGTACAAAAATATAAAAGTATCTAGCCATGGGTATCATTTTAATCATATTGACCCACAGAATAAAGAACACATATCAATTTTACCATAAATTGTACAGTGTGAAAACAAACCCCTCCAAAATGTGCAAAATGTGGGTTTTCATTTAAATTTCCTTCCTAAAAAATGCTTTTTTGGCTTCGCCATACATTTTATGGTAAAATGAGAGGTTTCATTACAAAGTACAATTGGTCACGCAAAAAACAAGCCCTTATCTGGGTCTGTAGATGGAAATATAAAAGAGTTATGGATTTTAGAAGGCGAGGAGGAAAAAACGAAAACGCAAAAATAAAATTGGCCTGGCCTTAAGGTGAAAATGGGCTTGGTCAGGGGTTACAGGGGTATTCCAGGAAAAGAACTTTTTTTTAAATACATCAACTGGCTCCAGAAAGTTAAACAGATTTGTAAATTACTTCTATTAAAAAATCTTAATCCTTTCAGTACTTATGAGCTTCTGAAGTTAAGGTTGTTCTTTTCTGTCTAAGTGCTCTCTGATGACACGTGTCTCGGGAAACACCCAGTTTAGAAGAGGTTTCCTATGGGGATTTGCTTCTAAACTGGGCGGTTCCCGAGACACGTGTCATCAGAGAGCACTTAGACAGAAAAGAACAACCTTAACTTCAGAAGCTCATAAGTACTGAAAGGATTAAGATTTTTTAATAGAAGTAATTTACAAATCTGTTTAACTTTCTGGAGCCAGTTGATATCTAAAAAAAAAGTTTTTTCCTCGATAACCCCTTTAACCTCTTAAGGACCTATGACATACTGGTACGTCATGAGTCCACTCTCGTTCTATAACGCGGAGCCACGGCGTGGCCCCGTGTCATAGCAGATCGGGCCCAGCCTCTAACAACAGCCGGGACCTGTGGCTAATAGCTATTAACCCTTTAGACGCGGCACCAAACTTGATCGCCACGTCTAAAGTGAAACTAAACTAATGACGGTTAGCTCAGGGGGCTGTTCGGGATCGGCGCGGTGAAATTGCGGCAACACGAACAGCTGTAGGACAGGAGGAGGGTCCCCTTACCTGCCTCCTGGTGTCCGATCGCTGAATGGCTGCTCAGTGCCTGAGATCCAGGCATGATCAGTCAAGTGGCAGAATCATCGATCAATGGTTTCCTATGAGAAACCATCGATCAATGTAAAAGATCAGTGTGTGCAGTGTTATAGCACCCTATGGGAGCTATAACATTGCAAGAAAAGTGAAAAAAAAAGTTAATAAAGATCATTTAACCCCTTCCCTAATAAAAGTTTGAATCACCCCCGTTTTCCCATTTAAAAAAACAAAAAACAGTGTAAATAAAAATAAAATTAAACATATGTGGTATCGCTGTGTGCGGAAATGTCCAAATTATTGTCCGCATGGTCAATGGTGTACGCGGCAAAAAATTCCAAAGTCCAAAATTGCATATTTTTGGTCACTTTTTATATCATGAAAGAATATCAATAAGTCCAATCAATACAAAAATGGTACTGCTAAAAACTTCATATCACGGTACAAAAAATTAGCCCTCATACCGCCCCATACGCGGAAAAATAAAAAAGTTATAGGGGTCAGGAGATGACAATTTTAAAAGTATAAATTTTCCTGCATGTAGTTATGATTTTTTTCAGAAGTACAACAAAATCAAACCTATATAAGTAGGGTATCATTTTAATCGTGTGGACCTACAGAATAAAGATAAGATGTGATTTTAACCGAAAAATGTACTGTGTAGAAACGGAAGCCCCCAAAATTACAAAATGGTGTTTTTTCTTCAATTTTGTCGCACAATGATTTTTTTCTCCGCTTCGCCGTAGATTTTTGGGTAAAATGACTGATGTCATTACAAAGTAGAATTGGTGGCCCCAATCATAGAAATATAGACCAATTAAAATCTAACTTTTATTACAAGCCCATAAAACAAGGGTACCACTAAATCAAAATGATAGTACACAAAGATAATAATACACAAAAAATGATGATGCTTAATACAAACGGATGATAATCCACCACAATAGATCAAGATGTGTCCGATAAAGCATATAACACAGATCACATCGACCACTCCAGGGTTCAAATTTCAAAATTAGTCAAAATAGATCAAAGATAAGCAGATGTAGCAACAAGTATACAACTAATGTATATAACAAACCCTATCCCCCGATGACACAGGGAGGGGTACGGGGAGGGACAGCCGGGGCTGGGAGCTTATTACTCCCTAAACTAGTCCCTATTACAGGCCCTGAGCCTAGGCGGAATTATCGCCCTAAGAAGATCGGTCCCACGCTGGAACCTCCTAATCTCGGCTATCCTCACCCTACAAACTAACTAACTCACTGACTAAAGAACAGGCTACCTCTTTACCCGGGCAAAAACCCTCAAACTATGTGTGATAAGTACACAGTTAGATGAAGATGAATGAGGGAAGATGGGAAGAATTTATACTGGTGGTGGTGTATAAATATTTAGATGAAGCCCTAAATGATATAAATAGATATATCTACAAATAGTGTGAGTTAATCAAAAATGGATATTAGATGATGAAATAAAGCACATGTATGCACATATATGCGGGTGCAACAAATACAGATGAGCACAATATGCATGACATATGGATACAACACATATATGCACATAGACGCACGTGCAACAGATACACATCAGCACTGTATGCATAAAGCGTAAGGCAACAAAACGGACAGTAGATAGATTACAACCGCATATTTCAGATAAAGTGGTTAGCCATGCAACAGACACTGCGCAAAACACTAATCATGCAAGATACAACACAAGCAAGTTGGAGACAACAGTGTAAGTGCTGTGATGTCAATTATGTATGCCCCCGGTATAAGTCAGATAAACGTCAATGCATATATGACTAATATATCCTCAAAATTAGATGCATTTAAAAGGAAATAGGTAGCGATACATAAATTGCATACTTATACACCTAGCTATCCAAAATTATGTCAACAGTCAAAACTCTCAACGCGTTTCTCCCATCACTGTCATCAGGAGAGTGATAAGATGAAGATGGTGAAGTGACTCAAACCCCCGGTGTTCCCCTATATCCTATCTCGAGTGGTGGCAAAAAATAAGCCATCATATGGATTTTCAGGAGCAAAATTGAAAGAGTTATGATTTTTTAAAGGTAAGGAGGAAAAAATGTAAGTGCAAAAATGTAAAAACCCCGGGTCCTTAAGGGGTTAAGATTGATAATTGGGGAATTTATAAGAAAAGGTAAAGTCTCTAAATTAAAAATTGTATTAATAGAACTTCCTTAGGGAACATAAAGAATATTAGCATTAGTGTTATTATTATTATTATTAATATTATTATTACTTATCAGAAGAAATAAAGCATTCGGTTCAATTATATATCCAGGAATTGTCCTAAATCATAACTTTGTAAAAATGTTGAATTTACAATTATAATTTAAAGGGATTTATCAAACTGCATACTGAATATGATGGGGGTTAAAGAAACGTATGGGGATGTACAGTTTGATCACAGTTGTGTACATTTTTTTAAATTACACCAACACACCATTGTGGAATACTTTAAATTATGAATGTCTAAAGCGATTAAAATGGTTTACTAGCTGGCAAGAAGAGAGCAGTGTAGTGGGTAATAAAACTGACAGGCTAAAATGAAAGATGAGAATTTTAAAACTATTACAGGTAGAGTTTAATTTGTTCAAAAAGAACATTTTACTAAATACAATTGAAAAGTTCACATCTCAAGTTAAAGGTACGCTTTTGGAAATAGAGGAGCGCAAGAATAAGGTGGCCATTGTTACTGTGGCGCTGTGTCTGTGGGGTGGCATGAACAACTTAGTCTTGGAGCTGGCCTACTGGGCTCCTCCTATGGGCATTGGTGTTGCAGCCATAGTGGTCAACACCCAGTACTATGTCATTTAAGTTACAGATCCACTTAAATTAGGTGGTTGTCAAAAGAAAAGAGCAGTAGTAAATGCAACTTTTTGAACCACAAAGAATATAACTCAGAAATGAACTTGAAATTCCCTCAGTAAAGTGATGGGAATATTTCATAATGAAAAAAAAACAATATATAAAAAAACAATATGCAAACAAAAATATAAAATGAATACATACTATGCTGTATGGAGATAATTGTGTGAGCAACATATGTATGGATATGGGATTTAAATTTATTTTTGCTACTCCTGGGGGGGGGGGGGTGGTAGCAGGAACAATACATTTGAGATGTATGCAATTCAGAATGTTGTGCTAAAAAAATGAATAATGAATGTTTTAAAAAGCTTATATAAATGGGCACTGTCACCTAAAAATAAAACCTTAAACATGTGGTAGAGAAAAGTTTTAAATGGTCTGTGTTCAGACTTCAACAGATCAATAGAACAAGCCGGGAGAAAATAGCAATAAGCGTATTTCTCCAAACTCTTTGCCACATGACCAAGACAAACTTACAATATAAGTCTATAGGATTGTCTCAGTCACCAGCACAGAGAGCAGGAAGAGAAACACTTTGACACACACTTCTCTCCCAGCTCGTTCTAGATTGATCGGTCAAAACATTTTACATTTCTCTAAAACAGGTTAAAAAAAATGTTTTTTTAAGTAATAGGTACACTTAAAGCATACCATCTGATTTGGAAGTATTTCTGTTCTCAAACTTTCTGTATAAGGACACATAGAAGGGCCCCGCTCCTGCTGCTCTCCAGCTGCCTCCTCCGCCACCGCAGCACTCCTCGCTGCCTGCAGCTACAGCCCCTGTCAGCCTTGAGGTGGCCACAGAATCGGATGCCTCTCCAGTGCGCCCCCTTCATCCACACTGGACCCAGGAGGACTTTCCCCCACTACAGGGCTCTAAAATGCAGCCTCCATCTTCCATGCCACAACCCCCCTCTGTCTTAATGGGTGGTTCTCCACATGTAAAAGGCACCTCTCCAAGCTCCCTTCATGTACAGGGATCCACAGCAACACCTCTCCTGCTTACCTCTGTACCTGCCACAGCTTGTCACCTGGAGTCTGTACGCCACCTTATTCCACCTGAAGGATGTGATCTGCGATTAACCTCTGCTCTGCCTCCTGCTCCTCCTCAGGTGCCTGGCCCACCGCCAAGAAACGTCTTAGATTGGGCTACTAAGATGGAAGTAGCCGAAGCTAGCTTAGGCAAAGACCCTAGCTACTCTTCTGATGACACTGATACTCTCAACTATTGGGGTGCGAGTCCTCCGGCGATGAAAAAATTGTTCAAAACGCCTTCCAAACTGTCTGCCAACAGATCACGTGCTTCCACTTGTTCTTCTTCTGATTACTCCCAAAGTGAACTGCGGTGCTCACTCAAATCTTCCATGACACGAAATTCCCCTTCAGTTGGTGAGACACCACTTCATTTTTCCCAACACAGTATGGGACCTACCTTGCACTCCCCAGAAGCGGCAGTTGATACCCTCAAAGGACACCCTGAACTTCAAGCCCTCCTGGCCTTACTGCCGACTAAAGCCGACATGTATTCCTTGGCCACTGATTTGAAGTCCGCGTGGAAACGGGACCTCAAGTCAGTCAAGGCGGAAGTCTCCCGCCTTCAAGCTAGAGTGGGCGAGCTGGAAGATTTTAAATCATCCATCACCTCACAGCTGGCCCCCAGCTTTATTACACTATTGCTGATCCTAGACCTGTGTGCCTTCCATGTTTTCCCCACTAGGCTGACGTTCAGGCTGGTCCTGGCCCTATATTTGGACATTTATAAAGAGTTTTTATTCTCTGCTGAGGCATTGTAACCAGCTTTTGGTGTCAGAAAACCTCTTGTACTTAAATCTCATTATCAAACACTGTTTTTAGCAATATCATTATTCAGATTAAAACTATTTACTCACCTCCTGTGCAGATTTTTCCATTTGCAAACCAGCAATAAGAGTCTGATTTTGGAGAGACACCATTTGGAAAGTGAATATGCCTCCCCATGTATCTAACCATATCTGTTTCCATATCAACAACATATGTACGGTACAGTTCACTGGTTTTCACATCTGTGTCCAGAATTACGTAGTCGGTAAATCCATTACCATTCATATCTGTCCTGATCCACTGGTTAAACCCATAAAACTGCATGTTCTTTGAATACTTGACCAAACTTGACCCAGATACCCAGTTTTGGTGCCTCCTGCTGTTGTTCATGGCATGTGCAGTAAAGTAAATTGCATTGTATATGGTGCCAAATAAGGGAGACACCTAAATAATGAAAGATGAGAAAAAATATCACTAATTCCTTGAAGATAGATATGTGTAAACAAAGAAATACACATACAGACAAAAACTATTTTAAAAACCAAGCCTGGCTATAAGTTACATTTGTTACATACAACTCATATAGGGCGTTTTACACAAACAGTATTAACTTTGGAAGAGAAAAATGACATAAGAATAAGGACATACTGTCTGAAATGTATCAGTTACTTTTTAGGGATTTTTTTGTATGGATTTTAAATCTATATGCTTCAGAATTTTTTTTTTGCTATTTTTGGACTGTAACCTTGTGAGCTGGATTCTCATTGCCTTTCTAGAAAAACAACATAGTACAGGGGTTTGTGTCATACAACAGCAGGTGGTCGTACTAGGGAGCGGAGTCTAAGGAGCCGCTGGTTTTCACTAGAGACTTGCTGCGGCAGGCGGCTCCCAGGTTGCTACCGCTACCCCTGGCACGACACGTCCACAAAGTCTGCTGAGGAGATGCGTGGCACAGAAGGAACAAGACAGAGTCGTAGTGAGACTCTAGCAGGAGGTCAGGACTGGTGGCACTGTAGCAAGGTCAGGTCACGTAGCAAGAGGTCAGAGGGCAGGCAGCACAGGAGCAAGGTCAGGATACTTAGCAATGGGGTCAGATACACGGCAAGGCAAGACACAAACAGAAAGTTTTCTCTTAGGCTGTAATGGCAAAAAGATCCAGCAGGGGTCAAGAGGAAGTGCAGGGTTAAATAAGGTCAGGACCAGACAAGCAACAATCAATCCATATAATAGAAATATTATATCACCTGATGGTTAATACTACTAAATACAAGTTCTTTAAATGCAAATCGTGTGCAGCATTTTCCTACAAGCAACAATCAATGGTGTGCTGGCCCTTTAAATCACAGGAAGCCGGCACGTGTGAGCCCTAGGAAACGCAAGCACCGGAGGACAGGGACAGCAAAGGTGAAAGAGACGCGGGGAGGTGACTGACGGCCAGGTATTCGCATGCGGGCGAATCCCGCAATGCAAACCGCAGCAGAGCCAGCACGGGAGGACGGGGCAGGAGTGCTCTTATGGCCAGCACGTCTGGCTGCAGCATTACTTGTAACAGTACCCCCTATTAGGTCTCCACCTCTTTTTGGGCTGCAGGAACCTCAGCACCAGATCCTGATCTAAGATGTTCTCATCGGGTTCTCAGGACCTCTCCTCGTGATCAAAACCCTTCTGATCCATCAAGAAGTACCGTTTCCCCCTGATGGTCTTGGTGGCAAGAATCTCCTTAACCGCAAAAACATCGGCAGCGCCGGACACGGGAGTAGGAGAGACTTCGCCCTGGGAGAAACGGTTGAGGACCAGTAGCTTGAGGAGAAAGTCGTGGAAGGTATTTGGAATATGTAAGGAAGGAAGCAGGCAGTGCTTATAGGAGACCAGATTAATTTTACGTAAGATCCTAAAAGGACCGAGAAACTAAGGACCAAGTTTGTAGCTGGGGATCTTCAGTCGAATGTATTTGGCAGACAGCCAACCTTTATCTCCAGGAGAGAAGATTGGAGTTGGTCTTCTTCTCTTGTATGCGTGAGACTTCATAAGGGTAGAGGTGTGTATCAAGGACCATTGAGTCTCCTGCCAAATAGTCATAAAATCCTGGATCTGGTCATCCACAGCACGTACCCCAAAAGAAGTGGGTAGAGGAAGAGGAGGGCGAGGATGGCAGCCATAGACAGTGAAGAATGGAGATCTTTTAGTAGCCTCAGAGTCCCGGTGATTATAAGAAAACTCAGCCCAAGACAACAAATTGGCCCAATTGTCCTGACGTGCGGAGACAAAGGGACGGAGGTAGTTACCCAGAATTTGGTTCACTCTCTCTAACTGGCCATTGGTCTGCGGGTGATAAGCAGAAGAAAAGTCCAACTTGACTTTGAGGCATGAACAGAGCGCCCGCCAGAATTTGGAGACAAATTGTACCCCTCGGTCAGAGACAATGGCCCTCATTTACTATTTCAAACCCGACATGTTTTGTCGGGTTGTGTGCCAGAATCTGTCGCATTGTGCCAGAAATTCTGTCTGTGCCAGATTTTGCGCCAGAATTGCAAAAACCCGACTAACTCTCCATTTTGCTAAGAAAACCCAAAAGAGGGGCGTGGTCGCCAGGAAAAGGGGCGTGGTCTCAGAAAAGGGGCATGTTCCCGCCCCACATTTTCACAAAAAAACTACATATTTACTAAGGTTTCCACATAAAATGTGGTGGATTTGAGCTGAGGAAAACCAGACAAATCAGAGCATGTGTAAAAAAAAAAGCAAAGTGTAGGGAAAGTGGAAAATGTAGGGAAACCTTAGTAAATACCGTGGAGAATAAATTGTAGGGAATTAAAACCCACAAAGAAACCTATACTCCACTCTTATTAAATGAGGGGCAATGTGTAATAGCAAACCATGTAAACGAAAAATATGTCAGAAGAATTGATCTGACAGCTGAGGAGCAGAGGGAAGTCCAGGCAAAGGAACAAAATGGGACATTTTGGAGAAACGATCTGTGACAACTCAGATGACTGTGTTGTTAGAGGAGGATGGTAGGTCAGTGATAAAGTCCATGGCGATGTGTGTCCAAGGGCACTCTGGAATGGGCAAAGGTTGAAGAAGGCCTGCAGGCTTAAGACATAGAGTCTTGTCTCTGGCACAAGTAGTGCAGGAATGGACAAAATCAGAAACATTGCGTTTCAAGTTCGGCCACCAATACTGACAAGAGATGAGCTGAGTAGACTTTTGAATTTCGGGGTGCCCGGCCAATAGATAAGAATGTCCCCAATTCAATACCTTAATTCCAAAGCGGGATGGTACAAAAGACTTCCCAGGTGGAACTTGCTGTAGGTCAAGAGGTGCGACAGAGACCAAACATTCAGGAGGCACTATGGGCCGAGGGGAAGAGTCCAGACCCACCACATCAGAAGCCCTGGAGTGAGCATCAGCCTTGATATTCTTATTCACGGGCTGAAAATGGATTAGGAAATTGAGTCTGGAATAGAAGAGAGACCACCTGGCCTGCCGGGGATTCAGACGCAGAGCGGACTGAAGGTACAAAAGGTTCTTATGATCTGTGTAGATACTGACTGGATGAGTAGAGCCTTCAAGTAAGTGACGCCATTCTTCCAAGGTGAGCTTAATGGCCAATAGTTCACGATCTCCAATGGAATAATTCTTCTTGGCAGGTGAAAAAGTCTTGGAGAAAAAAAACACAAATCACGGTTTTACCCCTGGAGGTCTTTTGGGTCAGAATAGCTACAGCTCCTACTGAAGAGGCATCTACTTCGAGGAAGAAGGGTTATTCTGGGTCAGGTCTTGATAAAACTAGAGCAGAGGCAAATGCCAATTTCAATCAGGAGAAGGCTACTTCAGCCTCAGGAGGCCAGGATTTGGGGTTACTGTTCTTAGTAAGAGACACTATCGGAGCAACCAAGGAGGAAAAGTGTGGAATTGGAACTTGGTGTGTGGAATTGGAACTGTGGATAATAATTGGCAAACCCCATAAAGCGTTGTATAAACCGCAGGACAGTAGGTCGAGGCCAGTTAAGAACCCAAGACAACTTATCAGGGTCCATCTGGAGGCCTTGATTGGAGACTATATATCCAAGAAATGGAAGACTTGTCTTCTCGAAGAGGCTTTTCTCGAGTTTTGAGACAATTGTCACGAAGGCGTGGTAGGACGTGTCGGACATGTGTGCGATGAAGCTCCAAGTTGGGAGAAAAGATCAGGATACCATCCAGATAGACCACGACACATGTGTAGAAAAGATCACGGAAGATGTCATTGACGAATTCTTGGAAAACAGCCGGGGCGTTACAGAGACCAAATGGCATCACAAGGTACTCGAAATAAAAGCCGTCTTCCATTCGTCTCCTTCCCGTATTCTGATGAGGTTGTATGCTCCTCGCAGATCCAGGTTAGAGAAGATCCTGGCACCCTGCAGGTGATCAAACAGTTCTGAAATCAATGGTAAGGGGTATTGATTCTTTACAGTGATTTTGTTAAGTCCCTGGTAATCAATACAAGGGCAGAGAGAGACGTCCTTCTTTTCCACAAAGAAGAATCCAGCACCGGCAGGGGAGGAGGATTTCGGGATGATTCCCTTCTGGAGATTCTCCTTGATGTATTGATCCATAGCTTGCGTTTTGGGAACAGACAAGGGGTAGATTCTTCCTCGAGGAGGCGTAATCCAAGGCAGAAGGTCAATCGGGCAATCATAGGGACAATATGGAGGAAAACTTTCAGCCTGCTTTTCGCAGAACACATCTGTAAAGTCCTGATAAGCAAGAGGCAGGCCCGGCAGGGAATGAGGCACCGAGACACTCTTAGGTTGCAGAGTCACTAGACAGTGGTTCTGGCAGTAGGACCCCCAACGGGTGATTTCACCAGTTTGCCAGTCTAGAGCCGGGGCGTGACGTTGTAGCCAAGGGAGACCAAGAAGAAGTACAATGAGGAAGCACATAGAACTCTATCTTCTCCTTGTGCAATAGTCCCACTTGCAATAAAAGAGGTTCAGTGCGGAATTCCACCGCATAGTTTAGGCATTCTCCATTGATAGAAGAAATGTATAATGGCTTAACGAGCCGTGTCATTGGGACACTGTATTCGTGGACACGGGAGGCGTTGATAAAGTTTCCAGCAGAACCTGAGTCCAGAAAGCCTGAGGCGAAGAACGAAGCCCTGGTAGAGGTATAGACTTGAACCGATGTGGTCAATCAAGGAGAGGTGGAATTCACACCTAAGGACGCCTCTCCCACGTTTCCTAGGTGTGTGTGTTTCACGTACGTGGTGGTCGCAAAGGACAATCTTTAAGGAAATGCTCCGGGCTGGCACAGTAGAGACACAAATTTTCATTAACTCTTGCTGGGTTAGACCAGAATGATCCACCTGCATAGCTTCTTCGTGTCAGGATTCGGCTGGCTGGAGGTGGATCCTCTGTGTCAGAGAGGGATTGGCGTGGACCGTGCCGGCGGACCGGTTCTAAATTGCTACTGGTATTCACCAGAGCCCGCCGCAAAGCTGGATGGTCTTGCAGCGGCGGTAGCAACCAGGTCGTATCCATCGGAAACGGCTCAACCTCTCTGACTGCTGAGATAGGTGCGGTACAAGGGATTAGGCAAGAGCAAGGTCGGACGTAGCAGAAGGTCAGGGCAGGCAGCAAGGATCGTAGTCAGGGGCAATGGCAAGATGTCTGGAACACTGGCTTGGGACACACAAGGAACGCTTATACTGGCACATTAACACAGGCGCCAAACAGAGAAGACGATGTGTCTGAACTGGTTCACGTTCTTGGCAAAGTTCCTCCTGCCTCTCTGTAAAACACACATCTATTTGAGTGGATAACTGAATGAGGTCACTCAGGGAAGATGGAGGATCTCGTGCAGCGAGAGTATCCTTCACTCTACTGGAAAGCCCTTTTTTAAAGGTAGAACACAGGTCCTCGTCATTCCAGGCCAATTCGGAGGCTAGGGTGCGGAACTGGACCACGCAGTCACCAACAGTAGAGTCCCCTTGGCGGAGGTTCAGAAGTGGGGTTTCGGCCGAGGAGGCCCTTGCAGGCTCTTGAAAAACTATGCGGAAAGCTGAGAGGAAAGCTTGCAAGTTGGAAGATACAGGATCATTTCGGTCCCAGAGAGGAGTAGCCCAGTCCAGGACTTTCCCAGAGAGTAGACTGACCACAAAAGTCACCTTTGCTCCCTCCGTCATTAATTGGTCAGCCACTAATTCCAGATGGAAGGAATACTGAGTCACAAACCCTCTGCACAATTTTGGATTACCTTTGTACTTTGTCAGCAGGGACAGACGTAGCTTGGAGCCGATGGAAGCCACGGAAGCAGCAGACACTAAAGGAGCCGCAGGAACAGGTTGAGGCTGCTGCTGTGGCTATTGAACAGAGAGTAGCTGCTGCATCATTGCGGATAATTGATCCAACTGTTGCACTTGATGAGCTAGCTGCTGCGACTGTTGAGCCACGATGGTGGTGAGATCAGTAATGTAAGACAAAGGCCCCTCAGAGGGATCCATGGCCGGATCTAACTGTAACTAGTGTTGAGCAGCATAGGCCATATTCGAATTCGCGATATTTCGCGAATATATGGACAAATATTCGTCATATATTCGCTAAATTCGCATATTCGTAATATTCACGTTCTATTTTGCATATGCAAAAATTAGCATAAGCGAAAATTCGTATGTGCGAAAATTAGCATATGCAAAAATTGGCATAAGCTAAAACTCGCATATGCGAAAATTTGCATATGCAAATTTTCCCATATTTGAAAATTCGTTTGCCAGTCTCACACAGTAGTATTAGATAGAGCCTTCTTTACACCACACAAGCTGGAAGCAGAGAGGGATGATCACTGTGATGTGTACTGTGAAAAAAAAAAACAATATTCGTAATTACGAATATATAGTGCTATATTCGCGAATATTCGCATTGCAAATATTCGCGAGCAACGCTAACTGTAACGGCAGGTGGTGTCGATCCACTATACCTGTTGTGGACGATGGTGTGAGCCGTACCATGGAGCAGAGTCTAAGGAGCCGCTGGTTTTCACCAGAGCCCGCCGCAAAGCGGGATGGACTTGCTGCGGTAGGCGGCTCCCAGGTCGTGACCCCTGGCATGACTAGTCCACAAAGGCTGCTGAGGAGATGCATGGCACAGAAGGAATGAGACAGAGTCATAGTGAGGGACTGGCAGGAGGTCAGGACTGGCGGCACTGTAGCAAGGTCAGGTCATTTAGCAAGAGGTCAGAGGGCAGGCAGCACAGGAATAAGGTCAGGATACGTAGTAATGGGGTCAGATAAACGACAAGGCATGACACAAACAGAAGGCTTTCTCTTAGGCTGTAATGGCACAAAGATCCGGCAGGGGTCAAGAGGAAGGGCTGGATTAAATAAGGTCAGGACCAGACAAGCACCAATCAATGGTGCGCTGGCCCTTTAAATAACAGGAAACCAAGGGGAGCTAGCCCTAGGAGATGGGGACGCACGGGCCAGCGGCCAGGGACAGCGAAGAGGACAGAAACACAAGGAGGTGAGTGACGGCCAGATGTTCACATTCGTTCATTCCCACGATGCGAACTGCAACAGAGCTAGCACGGGAGGACGGGGCAGGAGTGTGCTCGCAGCCAGAGCATCTGGCCACAGCGCTACTTGTAACAATTAGTTTGTGCAGAGTTACGGTATCTCACAACAGTGTGTACATCCCTCACATTTCTGTTAATATATGTTACAGCACGAAACACTATAAAATAATGCAGAACAATAAAACACCTAAACACAGACTTTGAAGTGGCCATTGTGGGACACTACATAGGAAGCCATTTACAGGCAATGCTGGAAACATTATGCAAATTAGATAACCTTCAGAAGAAAGAAAATTGGCTCTCTATTTCTATCAAATAGGTAGCTAGAAACGGCTGTTGACATATGGGTGTTTCTGATTTTATTGATGTTGTCATGTGTCAAGGGTCTACAACTGCTAGACGACATTGGGTGCATAAGTACGCCAGTAATGTTTGGGACTTAAGCCCTTTTTTGGTTTCACTGTACATTTTATGGTAAAATTAAAGGTGGTATTACAAAGAACAATTACCTGTGCAAAAATCAAGCCCTCACATGGCTCTGTGGATGTAAAAAGTTATGACTGTTAAAAGGGGCGAGGAGGACACAAAAATTTTAATTGGTTGTGTTTTAAAGGTCAAAATGGTCTCTATCCTTAAATGATTAGTCCAGTATAACAAAACATATCCCCCATACGCAGGATAGGGGATAAATGTCAGATTGCAGGGGGTCCAACCGCTGGGACTTCTCACCATCTCTCGCCCGGCAATCTCGGCTCTCTGTATGAATGGAGCTGTAGCCGACATTTTCCCTCCATGAATCTCTATGGGAGAGCCGGAGATACACGAATGCTGTATCTCTGGCTCTCCTGTAGAGATACATGGTGGGGGCGAGTTGGCCACAGCTTTGTGCAGTGGTCGACACACTCCATTCATGCAGAGAGCCGGGGCACCCGGCAGGAGATCGCAGGGGGTCCCAGAAGTCGGACCCCCCGCGATCCGACACAACCTGAGGATAGGGGATAAGTTTTGTTATACATTGACCCCCCAACCTACGATGGTCCCGACATACGATCATTTCAACATACGATGGCCTCTCAGAGGCCATCGCATGTTGAAGGCAGCATCAATATACGATGCTTTTGTATGTCGGGGCCATCGCATAAACGGCTATCTGGCAGCGCAGACTGCTTCAGCTGCCACCGGATAGCCGTTTACGGTGCCCTGTGTGGTCCGCTGACAATCACTTACCTGTCCTCGGGGCTCCGGTGCGTCCTCTTCGGGATCCCCTGCATCATCGGCACTCTCCATCGTCGTCATCACGTAGCTGCGCACGCCATCCCGTCATCCAATAGGAGCGGAGTGCGTAACGACGTGATGATGGCGGCGGAGAGCGAGGATGCTGGGGAAGCAGAGGCCTTGCCAGAGCATCGGGGACACCCCGAGGACGCGGCGACAGCGATGGAAGGCGACATCCAGGGCAGCGGTGACGGTCCTGAGCGGCGGGGACATGTGAGTATAACCTCCAATACCAGTGGTCTTCAACCTGCGGACCTCCAGATGTTGCAAAACTACAACTCCCAGCATGCTGGGTGTTGTAGTTTTGCAACATCTGGAGGTCCGCAGGTTGTAGACCACTGTCCTATACTTTACATTGCACGGATCCCTCAACATACGATGGTTTCAACAAACGATGGTCCATATGGAACGGATTACCATCGTATGTTGAGGGACCACTGTATTGGATAACCTCTTCACTGGGTTAATCCCCTAACAAAAAACTGGCATATTATTACATTGTTATGTGGGGAAAGTAGTGTGGAGTGAGTTTAGAAGAAGAGTCAGCTTCAGACATAGCTATCTGTATATAACAGCTTACACCTGCCAGAAGAGGCTGGAATTGGAAATAACTCTGATCTTGGCCAGTTAACCCAGTAGATGCCAAAGTCAATAGTGAGGAGGAGGAAAAAATGTAAACACTTTCTCCAAAAATACAATGGGAAGGGGTTCATAGTTTCCAACAGGTGGCTAGAGTGACAGTTCTCTTTCTTCTGGAATACAGCTAATTTGCATAATTTATAATAATTCATAAACAGGTTTCTGTGGAATTGTCCATAACAGGGGTTCCAATAAAACTTTTAAAGTCTGCATCCTGCTGTTATATGAATGCATGTGATAAATAAATCAATTTCATGCTATGAAATTAATTAATAAGGCTGAAATGAATAACAGCTCATACATTTGCCATAAACCAGTACATTTTTATATACCTCTGTTGGATTTGGTTTGTTAATAACCTCTCCATTGTCGACAGCTTCTTGAAAGGCTTGATAGAAGTTTTTCTGCTCTGACTCCACAGTGATTGTGAGTACGGCATCATAGGCAGCCCTGAGCTTGGAGCTGAGCCTTAGTATCTCATATGGTGTCTTGTGATAAGGTAAACTGTAGTATAGAGTATCATAAGGGATAAAAACATAGGTGCCATCTGTCATTTTCAAGTCATGTGCTATCTCCAAGAGTTGCCGTTGTGGTTGTCCTCCAATAAGCACAGAATGCATGCACATGATGATCACTGCAATATATAGAGAAATCAACTAAATAATAAATCTTACATTAGAATGTTATAATAGCAAAAGTATGAGAGCTGAAATCAGAAAGATTTACCAGAACAGAATTTCTGGGACAATGATATTTGTAGACACATCATATAGGGGTAACAGTACACGACCCATCATACAGTAGTAACAGTACATGACCTATCATACAGGGATAACAGAGCATTAGCTATTATACAGGAGTAACAGTACACGACCCATCATACAGGGGTAACCGTACATAACCCATCATACATGGGTAATGGTACATGATCCATCATACAGGGGTAACAGTACATGACCCATCATACAGGGGTAACAATACATGATCCGTCATACAGGGATAACAGTACACGACCCATCATACAGTAGTAACAGTACATGACCTATCATACAGGGATAACAGAGCATTAGCTATTATACAGGAGTAACAGTACACAACCCATCATACAGGGGTAATGGTACATGATCCATCATACAGGGGTAACAGTACATGACCCATCATACAGGGGTAAAAATACATGATCCATCATACAGGGATAACAGTACACGACCCATCATACAGTAGTAACCGTACATGACCTATCATACAGGGATAACAGAGCATTAGCTATTATACAGGGGTAACAGTACATAACCCATCATACAGGGATAACAGAGCATTACCTATTATACAGGAATAACAGGACATGACCCATCATACATGGGTAATGGTACATGATCCATCATACAGGGGTAACAGTACATGACCCATCATACAGGGGTAACAATACATGATCCATCATACAGGAATAACAGTACGTGACCCATCATACAGGGATCAGTCCATGATCCATCTTACAGGGTTAACAGTACGTGATCCATCATACAGGGATAACAGCACGTGATCCATCATTCAGGGATAAAAGTACTTGACCCATCATACAGGGGTACCAATAAATGACCCATCATACAGGGGTAAAAGTACATGATCCATCATACATGGGTAATGGTACATGATCCATCATACAGGGGTAACAGTACATGACCCATCATACAGGGGTAACAGTACATGACCTATCATACAGGGATAGTAGAGCATACAGGGATAGTAGAGCATTAGCTATTATACAGGAGTAACATTATCTGACCCTCTCCTGACACCCTTGACCAAGCCATGACTTTAGCTGAGTGTTTGGATAGATGTTTGCGAGAACGTAAACGGGAGCGTTCTTCATCCTCTGTCTCTCCTGTCCTCCTTGATTGATCAACTCTATGGCCTGTGTTTTTACTCTGGAGAGAACACTCATTTCATCGGATCCTGTATCAAGCGTCCACGTCCAAGTGGTAATCGGGGAGGCCACTTGGGCGCACAGGTATATCATTTCCCTCAGAGAACTACGCCTGGTAAAGTTCTTCTGGGGGGCATTGTTTCATCTTCAGTGCAAACTGATGTTATACCTGAGACTGTCTTAGAACCAGTTTTGCAGCAGCCTCTGACTAAATCTGTGCGTTGTGATGTCTTAAGCAATAAATCTTTGGAGAATAATCATGTGGATTTGGAGTCTGAAAAGAGTAAAGATGATTGTGAGGACACCAAAGAGTGGTGTGACATAGAGGATGAGGATACTGATGTAGAAATTGATGATTCATCTGCACCTCTTTACTCTCAGGTTGTGAATGGTCCAGTAGCCCCTCCTAAAAGGGAAGGGGAGGGGTACTGTCAGAACCGTGGAGGGAAATGGTTCTGACAGCTCTCTGTTTTGTTTTGGTTTGGGCTATGCCCAGCTGTCTGGACTGGTCAGCTGACTTGGATGTGAACACCTGGTCTGGGCCTATATTAGCTGGCAGTCTTCTCCCAATCCTTGCCTGCTATAGAGCTCTGTGTACTCCTAGCTAGCATTTATATTGTATTTGTTATATCTGGCATTTTGACTCTTTGGCTCCGCTCTCTGACTCTTCTCCTGGCTTTGCGAATTGGCTTATCTGTTGCATCTTGGTATTGACTTGGACTGTGGACAGCAACTTATTGTGTGTATGTTTAGTTATTTTTCTGTTAGTCTGGCTAATTACATTCTTTGTCCTGACCTCTGTCTGCATTATAGTTTATTATTTTGACTGGACTGCCCTCACTTATTGTAAGTAGGGACCGTCACTGTGGTTATGGACCCGCTACCTAGGGTGGCTACGTAAGTAGGCAGGGTTAGGGGGAGTGGGCGATAATAGTGTGCACTCCTTCCCTGCCCAGACATGACACTTTCCCTCCGTTCTTTCCTTCAGGGTTTACAAAATAAGCCTTCCTTTAAATGCTTTCATACTTTTTTTTTGCTTAAGGTTAAGGTCACATGTGCTGTATTCTGCTGAGCATTTTTACAGCTGACTTTGCTACCCATTGACTTCAATTCAAAGAAAAATATGCAGCAAAATATGGCATGTGTGAACCTATTCAAAGAGTTTTTCCAAAGAAAAGTTACCACTTACACAATGTAAAGGACCACAAATGTACCATTTATGCAAAATAACATACATCATTGTTCTGTTTTTCTTCCCATCTAATTGATGGCTTTCTGGTTTCTTCTCTGAACTGTGGCCGTCCTATGTGCTATGTTCTCCCCTTCTTAGGCCCCTTTCACACTGCCGTTGCTCCCTGTCAAGAACGGTCTCTATTTTTTTTTTGTCTCTTTAACGGCCGTTCTCATGATGGGGAGCAACGGGCAACAATGGGTCCCGACAGCTCCCATGTACTATTATGGGGCACCGTAGTTTTTTGATGGGAATAGTGGGAGAAAAAGACGGTGCTTGCACTTGCACAGTATTTTTTCTCTCGCTATTCTCCCCGGCTCCCACAATGGCCGTCACACTGCCGTGTCATAACGGTACTGTGAAAGAAGCCTTATATGTGCAGTGGAGACTAAATACTAAATAATTTCAGGTCAAAGTATGTATGACCACCTCAGTGGATTCCATAAATATGACACAACCAATGGCCACAGGATATCAAAATATGGAAGGCACATGGGAGATAAGTAAAAGTACATTTAAAAAAAAAAAATTGTAAATTTGACATGTTTCATATTGTGTAACCGAAGAAGACTTTCGTCAAGGGCTCAAATAAAATAATTTATAGATAGGGGGGGTTTAATTTTTCACTAAAAGAGCAACTAAAACAACAACCTACAGGTGTGGAAAACCACACGACAAAATTGTGAATATACCCCAGTTAGAAGTAACTTGTGACAAGTGTAATCATATATAAAAGTAATTTTATTGAAATATATAGTTTAAAAAATACATGTATATATATATATATATATATATATATATATATGAAACCACAGAATCAATGATTCTGTGGTTTATATATATATATATATATATATATATATATATATATACACGTGTATTTTTTAAACTATATATTTCAATAAAATTACTTTTATATATGATTACACTTGTCACAAGTTACTTCTAACTGGGGTATATTCACAATTTTGTCGTGTGGTTTTCCACACCTGTAGGTTGATGTTTCATATTGTGCATCAGTTTCAATCTGATATAATTGTCTATATATAAATAAAATCCCCCACACTGTGCTCCTATATAGTAGTTAGGCCCCTCTGAGCCGCCATATAGTAGGTAGACCCCTCTGTGCCTCCATATAAAAAATATGCCTCTCTGTGTCCCCATATAGTAAATAGGCCCATCTGTATTCTTATCTGTGACATGTTAAAAATGTCCCATAAATGCAGGTCCCACCTCTGGCACTCACATCTGTCTCTAGCCCCTTCTGGCCTGTTTACAGCAACCTGAATTGCTCAGGAAGCTGATTAGAAAGCTGCATAACTCCTGTTGACCTGTGGCCAATCCCCAAAAAATTACATTAAATTATCATTAAAGGGGTACTCTGCTGGAAAACATTTTCTTTTAAATCAACTGGTGCCAGAAAGTTAAACAGATTTGTAAATTACTTCTATAAAAAAATAATCTTAACCCGTCCAGTACTTATCAGCTGCTGTTTGCTAGAGAGAAAGTTATTTTCTTTTCTAATTTCCTTTCTGTCTGACCACAAGTGCTTTTTGCTGACACCTCTGTCCATGTCAGGAACTAGAGCAGAGAGATTTACTATGAGGATTTGCTCCTACTCTGGACAGTTCCTAAAATGGACAGAGGTGTCAGCAGAGAGCACTGTGGTCAGGCAGAAAGGGAAAAAAAAAAAAAAACAAGAACCTCCTGTGGAGCATACAGCAGCTGATAAGTACTGGAAGGATTCAGATTTTTTAATAGAAATAATGTTAAAATCTGTTTAACTTTCTGGCACCATTTGATAAAAAAAAGCTCTGATTGGTCAACAGCTATTCACCAATCAGAGCTCCCCTCTCCCGGCGGGGATTATGAAATATAAGAGCTGTATATAGGAGCCGGCGTGCAGCGCAGTGTAGCCGCATGTACCGTCGGCTTGTACAGTTAATAAATGCGGATCGCAGCGGATCTCCAGAGACTGATCTGCTGCGATCTGAACCTCTGCCCTTGGACTACTACTCCTATCATGGGACAGAGTTTGTCCCATGATGGGAGTAGTTGTAGTACCGCAGCGCCGCTGACGGATGGCACTTGCACATCCCCCGGCTGCGGGACTTTTAGGACTGCTACTCCCATCATACACAGACTCTCCCCATGATGGGAGTTATAGTTCCAGTGCTGAGGTGCAGATCGCACCAGGTCATTCTGCAGAGACCCGCTGCGATCTCCATTTATACACTGTAACAATGGTCCTTGCCCACCCTGGTAACGTCAGGCTTTTGCTGCTTGGTTGGTATCTGGCTGATACTGAAAATAGGGGGAACCCTATACGTTTGTTTGTTTGTTTTATAAATAAATAAATAAAAAAAACATGTGTGGTTCCCTCATTTTTTCAGTATCAGCCAGATACCAACTAAGCAGCAACAGCCTGATTTCTCCAGGGTGGGTGAGGACCATTGTTACCTGCCCTCCCCAGCCTAAAAAACGCCAGCCTGTTACCGCCTAGGCCATTTTTGATGCTCCGGGCCTGTTGGTACCGGCTCTTCCCGGAACCCCTGTGGCGGTGGGTATCGGAGTAATAATTGGGGGTTAGGGCTAGCTGATTTTGTGCCTAACGCTAAGCCCCGGCGTGGTAATGGATTCCCTCTACAGGACGCCTTCCACTACTAAGCCTGAAAATTCAATTATAAAAAACACGACACATTGAATTTTTTTTAAACTCTCTCCCACAGCCCTCGTTAACCCTTTTATTGACATTTAAGCATCTAAATTTCAAAGAAAAAAAACAACAAAAAGTTTAGTACATTTTTTTGTTTCCACACACCAGCAACAAAAAAAAAACAGCAAGAAAAAAAACGCAAGAAAAACTGACAAAAAACGCAGGAAAAAGCTTGGACAGTTTTTCTGGCATTTTTTGCTGACAAAAAAACTCAATGGAATCCTGGCCTCAAAGCAATAGAACAAAATCCCTATGTCCACTTTTCCTGTGAGGTAGAGAAGGAGTGCACGGTAGAGCGAGGGGGGGGGGGCATGTCTATATTTGCACAAGATTTATCAAAGGAGACCACAGCCTTAGTAAATTCTGAGCAAGAGTGTAAATTAGACAAGCAGTGTAAAGGGGTATAGCTGTGTCTACAATAGACACCTAATGATAAATCTCCCCCATTGAGTTTTATATATATAGATTTCAGATATAATATCTATCTATCTATCTATCTCATATCATTATTTCTTTCTATCTCGTATCTATCTCATATCTATCTATCTATCTATCTCATATCTATCTATCTATCTCATATCTATCTATCTATCTATCTTATATGTATCTATCATCTATCAATCTCACATCATTTTTCTTTCTTTCTTTCTATCTATCTCATATCTATCTATCTACAGTTCCAAATAGAAGCAGCACCTCCAGTAATGATACACTGTAGCGATGGGTGAAGGCACACTAGAACCTCGGATCTCCAGTTCTCCACAATATAACAAATAGATGCAGCAAACCAATATACGTGGAAAAATTTGCGGTTTATTGCATGATGCAGCAGACAACGTTTCGGGGACCTCACACTTGAGAATGGTGATGTGAGGTCACCAAAACCTTGTCTGCTGCATCATGGTGTGGTGCTGTGCGGCGTCCGTTGCTGCCGTGGCGCCGTGTCTGCGGGGAGGTGCGACCCATGGACTGGTTTGAGTGGCATTGGGGCCGCTCTGCCAGTGGGTCGTTCCCCCCCCCGTGGGCACTGGTGTCGCGGCGGTGGTAGTCGCCGCCCAGTGCTACGCCATTTTATGCTAGGGACATTAGGGACCCACTCTAAATAGGTGGCCTTGACGTGGCGAGTGGGCTTGTACTTTTTGATCAAAACGTATATACTAACAACCTGTTAGTTTTTGAAATTATGCTGAGAAGCAATTAGATCATTGTGCAAGATTGTAGATGTGCACCATGTCTGTTTTCTACCTGAATTCATATTATGAACTACACTAACTTTACAGCCCTGTAGTAAAAAGAAAAATCCTGTAATACCCCTTTAACCTATGACTCTCCAGCTGTTGCAAAACTACAACTCCCAGCATGTCCTCGCTGTCATTTTTTACTTCAGGACATCCCTTTGTAAGATTCCTACTATGCGACCTTTTAAGCATGCTGTTCAAAGGCAGTTTTGTAGGCCAGGTCTTGACTGGTGTAGATTTGCATTGTTTTGGAAGGGTTTGCATTTTTTTTTTAAAGTCGGAATGATAAATTCCTGACCAATGGATCTGCAAAGACGGTAACTTCTCAGTAATCTGCTGTACAGTGAAAAGGCGCAAAAAAGTGTAAACACCTAGTGCATATTGTAACCAGCAAGTTTATTATGCCTTTGATATGAATTGTAACCACCATTCTGTGCCAAAAATTATAGTCTTTTATTTTAAAATAGTTTGGTCTGTGACTGGGTGTTTAAACCACCACCATATAGTTATTAAATTAACTGAAAAGAAAAGATCTTTTGTATCTGTTCCCAGAGGGTTTTTTATACATCACCCCTGTAAAGACATGCCATAAGGCAGTACCAAGAACAGATTAAAACCTAAGAACAGAACAGGAGGAGAACAGATGAGCTGCAACATTCAGAAGAGTTCCATCCTCCTTTTGTTCCTATTTTTCTAAACTTTTTCAGATATACTTAGGAGAACCACAGTTCAACCATTGTAGCCTATTGCCAGACTCATACACATACACTCAGAGAGAATCTGACAGCTAGCACAGAGAGCAGACGGCCAACCCGCAGCCTTAATTAGCATAATAAGGAAGAAGGCGGGGCGGACGGGCGATTATGTAGGAGACTGGGGGACTTGGCCAGCTGGCTCCCCTCCTCCGATGGGAATGAAACTATTTACAAGCAGAAAGCAGCACCCATTGAACGTATTTCAGTGAGTAACCCCTCATTTTACAGCTCTGCACCTACTCTATAAACCAGTATACTGGGTTTAGTGTGGGTGAACTAGCTGTCAGATTCCATTTAAACAAGAAAAATACACAATGCAATTAACGCCTTAAGGACCAGGCCATTTTACACCTTAAGGACCAGAGCGTTTTTTGCAAATCTGACCACTGAAACATTAATAACTCTGGAATGCTTTTAGTTATCATTCTGATTCCGAGATTGTTTTTTCGTGACATATTCTACTTTAACTTAGTGGTAAAATTTTATGGTAACTTGCATCCTTTCTTGGTGAAAAATCCCCAAATTTGATGAAAAAAAAGAAAATTTAGCATTTTTCTAACTTTGAAGCTCTCTGCTTGTAAGGAAAATAGATATTCAAAATACATTTTTTTGGATTCACATATACAATATGTATACTTTATGTTTGCATCATAAAATTTATGAGTTTTTACTTTTGGAAGACATCAGAGGGCTTCAAAGTTCAGCAGCAATTTTGAAATTTTTCACAAAATGTTCAAACTCACAATTTTTCAGGGACCAGTTCAGTTTTGAAGTGGATTTGAAGGGTTTTCATATTAGAAATACCCCATAAAAGACCCCATTATAAAAACTACACCCCCCAAAGTATTCAAAATGACATTCAGTAAGTGAATTAACCCTTTAGGTGTTTCACAGGAATAGCAGCAAAGTGAAGGAGAAAATTCAAAATCTTCATTTTTTACACTCGCATGTTCTTGCAGACCCAATTTTTTAATTTTTGCAAGGGGTAAAAAGGAGAAAATTTTTACTTGAATTTGAAACCCAATTTCTCTCGAGTAAGGACATACCTCACATGTCTATGTTAATTGTTCAGCGGGCGCAGTAGAGGGCTCAGAAGGGAAGGAGCGACAAATGGTTTTTGGGGGGGCATGTCACCTTTAGGAAGCCCCTATGGTGCCAGGACAGCAAAAAAATACACATGGCATACCATTTTGGAAACTAGACCCCTCGGGGAACGTAACAAGGGGTAAAGTAAACCTTAGTACCCCACAGGTGTTTCACGACTTTTGCATATGTAAAAAAAAAAATTTTTTTACCTAAAATGCTTGTTTTCCCAAAAATTTTACATTTTTAAAAAGGGTAATAGCAGAAAATACCCCCCAAAATTTGTAACACAATTTCTCCCGAGTACGGCGATACCCCATATGTGACCCTTAACTGTTGCCTTGAAATACGACAGGGCTCCAAAGTGAGAGCGCCATGCGCATTTGAGGCCTAAATTAGGGACTTGCATAGGGGTGGACATAGGGGTATTCTACGCCAGTGATTCCAAAACAGGGTGCCTCCAGCTGTTGTAAAACTCCCAGCATGCCTGGACAGTCAGTGGCTATCTGGCAATACTGGGAGTAGTTGTTTTGCAACAGCTGGAGGCTCCGTTTTGGAAACAGTGGCGTACCAGACGTTTTTCATTTTTATTGGGGAGGGGGGCTGTGTAGGGGTATGGGTATATGTAGTGTTTTTTTACTTTTTATTTTATTTTGTGGTAGTGTAGTGTTTTTAGGGTACAGTCACACGGGCGTGGGTTCACAGTAGTTTCTCGCTGGCAGCTTGAGCTGCGGCAGAAAATTTGCCGCAGCTCAAACTTGCAGCCGGATACTTACTGTAAACCTCCGCCCATGTGAGTGTACCCTGTACGTTCACATTGGGGAGGGGGGAACATCTAGCTGTTGCAAAACTACAACTCCCAGCATGTACGGTCTCTCAGTGCATGCTGGGAGTTGTAGTTTTGCAACAGCTGGAGGCACACTGGTTGTGAAACACCGAGTTTGGTAACAAACTCAGTGTTTTGCAACCAGTGTGCCTTCAGCTGTTGCAAAAGCTACAACCCCCAGCATGTACGGACAGCGGAAGGGCATGCTGGGTCTTGTAGTTATGCAACAACCGGAGGCATACTACTTTGGCTGGGGATGCTGGGGATTGTAGTTATGCAACAGCTGGAGACACACTGGTTTGCTACTTAACTCAGTGTGCCTTCAGCTGTTGCAAAACTACAACTCTCAGCAGTCACCGACAGCCAACAGGCATGCTGGGAGTTGTAGTTATGCAACCACCAGATGCACCACTACAACTCTCAGCATGCACTTTAGCTGATTGTGCAAGCTGGGAGTTGTAGTTATACAACAGCTGTGGGTACACTTTTCCATAGAAAAAATGTGCCTCCAGCTGTTGCAAAGCTACAAGTCCCAGCATGCCCATAAGGGAATGTTGGGAGTTGTGGTGGTCTTCCTCCTGCTGTTGCATAACTACAGCTCCCAGCATGCCCTTTTTGCATGCTGGGAGCTGTTGCTAAGCAACAGCAGGAGGCTGTCACTCACCTCCTGCTGCTGCTCCACGCCGCCTCGGCGCAGGTCAGTCCCGCCGCCGCCGTCGCTCCTGGGGCCCCGATCCCAATAGGGACGCCGGGGATCGGGGTCCCCAGCACCTGGGGTCTTCTTCCCGCACCCGCTCACGTCCTCCGGAAGAGGGGCGGAGCGGGTTGCGGGAGTGACACCCGCAGCAGGAGCCCTGATTGGTCGGCCGGGAAACCGACCGACGAATCAGGGCGATCGTGAGGTGGCACTAGTGCCACCTCACCCCTGCTGGCAATGGCTGTTCGGGGCCGTCAGAGACGGCCCCGATCAGCCAGTAATTCCGGGTCACCGGGTCTGCGGCAATCGCCGACATGGGGGGACATAATGACCCCCCTGGGCGATATGCCGGGATGCCTGCTGAACGATTTCAGCAGGCATCCGGCACCGGCTCCGCTCCAGCTAGCGGCTGGGGCCGGAAATGCACAGGGCGTATCCATACGCCCTGTGTCCTTAAGGACTTGGAAACGGGGGCGTATGGATACGCCCTGTGTCCTTAATGGGTTAAGATCAGACCAAAATAAGTAAAACAAGACATCTACCCTGTTCCCAAAGTATAGAACTATAGTTCTGCTCTAAACATAACAGTATATTTTTTGTCATTTCCACTTCCAGTAAATATGTACATGATGTAGTGTTGAGGTACATGTAATAAAATGCCACCACCTATTTATATTCTGCACATTTGATCAAGCCACGTACTGTTATTTTGAGTTGATATTATATAATGTGCATAACCCACATAAGCATGCCCTACTCTTCAAAAGAGACATAGCCAAATAGGATTTCACCACACAGACATTGTAATAATTAATCCTTATTTACGCTGGATAATGCTATCACCAATGTTCTATTCTGTTTATTTAGATAACAGCCCTATTTCCATTTAAACAAGTTGTTTTGACCAGATGATGCACATGAACAGCATGAGGAATGAGAATGAATATCGTTGTCTGGATTTCTGACTGCACTTCTGCTCTCTCCCTCTTTGTGTATGCATTACTTTGAACTAAGATTGATTTATGACCAAGATATTTTGGGTTTTCACTATATTAAGGGAATGACATGGTCAATGGAAATAGTTTACCATAAAATTTAGCTCATTTGGCAGAAGCTAATCAGAATTAATTTTAGAAGTAATGATCAACAAGTGTCCTTACACTCAGATCCATTAAGCAAAACAAGGTCATCTTCATTTGATTAGATGGTCTAATACACTACAGACAGGATATATGGATAAACACTTTGGGGGAGATTTCTCAAAGGATTTAGACTGTTTTTTTCCTGTCTAAAATTGTCGCACAGAAAGTTACAGTCTAAATACGTGCAACTTTTTCGCAACTTTTGATTTAGAGGATTTTTAGAGCATGATGCATTATAATCTATTTTAGACAGAAAAATGCATTGGTGCTGAATTTATTAAAAGCGACTTTTAGGTGCATCAGCCGAAAGTACGCTGAAATGTCAGAACATGCTGAAGCAGGTTTAACCCCTTAAGGACCGGGGGTTTTTCCATATTTGCATTTTCGATTTTTTGCTCCTTGCCTTTAAAAAATCATAACTCTTTCAATTTTGCACCTAAAAATCCATATGATTGGTTATTTTTTGTGCCACCAATTCTACTTTGTAATGACGTCAGTCATTTTGCCCAAACATCTACGGTGAAACGGAAAAAAATATCATTGTGCGACAAAATTGAAAAAAAAACGCAGTTTTGTAACTTTTGGGGGCTTCCGTTTCTACGTAGTACATTTTTCGGTAAAAATGACACCTTATCCTTATTCTGTAGGTTCATACAATTAAAATGATACCCTATTTATATAGGTTTGATTTTGTCGTACTTCTGGAAAAAATCATAACTACATGCAGGAAAATTAATACGCTTAAAATTGTCATCTTCTGACCCCTATAACTTTTTTATTTTTCCGTATATGGCACGGTATGAGGGCTAATTTTTTGCGCCGTGATCTGAAGTTTTTAACGTAATTTTTGCATTGATAGGACTTATTGATCGCTTTTTATTCATTTTTAAATTATATAAAAAGTGACCAAAAATGCACTATTTTGGACTTTGGAATTTTTTTGCGCGCACGCCATTGACCGAGTGGTTTAATTAATGATATATTTTTATAATTCGGAAATTTCCGCACGCGGTGATACCATATATGTTTATTTTTATTTACACTGTGTTTTTTTTTATGGAAAAAGGGGGGTGATTCAAACTTTTAATAGGGGAGGGGTTAAATGATATTCATTCACTTTTTTTTTGCAGTGTTATAGCTCCCATAGGGACCTATAACACTGCACACACTGATCTTTCACATTGATCACTGGTTTCTCATAGGAAAGTACGTCCTTGGTCCAAAGGGGTTAAATATATAGTCTAAACCGTAGGTCCCGAAGTCCATGCATAGAATTTATCAAGAGCTGTACGACCTTTGATAAATTAAGCGCACAATAGACCAGCGTTACGCTCTGTAGTTTGGTCTGTATTGATTCGGGAAATAGACAGCTTTGAAAAATCCCTCTATTTGAGTGCAAAATAAAGCAGGACAGGCATTCTGAGGCTATAGCTTTTTTCCTGCACCAGAATGGAGAAGGAAGAAGATCCTGCCACTAGAGTTTGTTTTAGTTATTTTAAGTAGGTGAGGTGGCACCTACCTAATAGGGAAAACTACCTACCTAGGCAGAAAATACTTTTCTAATGAGGGAATCTACCTACTTAATGGGGGAATCTACCTATCTAAAAGGAAAATTACATACCAATGGGGTAAGCTAGCTAGTGGCTACTTATAAGAGGGCCTTTACAATGAATGGGGGGTACCTACCATTCTACTGAAGAGGGGGTACCTTAATGGGGAAACTATGTTACTATGTTATGGGGGCACCCCCTTCCTACTGGGGAGCCACCTATTTATTGGAAGGACCTATTTAGCTGATGGGAAAAACTACCTACTTACTAGGGTGACCTGTATACTCCTACCTACCTAATTGGGGCCTACCTACCAGCTAGAAGACCTAACTACCTACCTACTGGGAGAACCTACCTTCCTACAGGACATACCTACCTACTAAAGGAACCTACCTTGTACAAAAAAATAAGAATAGTTGTGAGAATTACTGTTCTAATATGATAACTTGCTACACTAAGCTTTACCCCTTTACCCAATTATTTTTTTTTGTAGGTGTTTAAAATATGATTTTTGCAATGGACAGGCCCTTTAACATTGTTCTATTTTTAACAATTTATTTCTTGCAAATGTTTAGAATATTTTGAATACTGTGGAAGAATACAAGTTATTCTATAGTTTCACTGCTTATGAAACCATAAAAGATATTCGGTAGAACTGATAGAGAGCCTACAACTCAAAATCTGAAAACGCTGCATGCTATCAGGCATTTGCTTGTAGTGTTTTATTTAGGGTGTGTTCACATGTTCAGGTTTTTTACTGCAATTACTGAATCCAAAGCCAGGAATGTATTTTTTTAAAAAAAGCAAAAGTCTCAGTTTTCCCTAAATGTGTGAACACACCCCTAGATGTTAACATGGTAGTTTCGGGAACTACACTTATCCCCCATAAACAAGATAGAGTATAAGTGTCTGATTGTGCAGGGGTCTGACCAATCCCCTGCGATCTCCACAACATTGCCTGGCTACTCAAGCGTCCTCAGCACAATTCTAGAGATCGAGGAAGGTCTAAGCTTTCAGATCCCCCCCGATCAGAAACATATTCTCTATCCTGTGGATAGGGGATAAGTGTAGTTTCTTGGAGCTAAGTGATAGATGTAATTTATTGCAAAATCAGGAGTCCTTATTGAGCACAGTTACTCAATAACTAGTTAGAAAGTACGATGTGTCTTCTTGCCCTAACAGCATCAATCAGTGTTAGCAGTTTGGAAAGTGAATTGTACCTGAAAGATTCCATTTAATTCAACAAGTTTATAGTAACTTCATGACTTTACTAACACAAGATATTGATAAATGTCAACTTACATCGTAGATTGTCAACCTTCCGGACTTTCTCCAGAATTTTCCGGGTACTCTTAGCATCCTCTCCCATAGCCACAACTATGCCCACTGGCAATCCACTACTGCGAAGAGCATTAGCCACTTTCCTGCCAGTGTCCTTCCAAATGTCTTCATTAGAGGAAATAATCCCAACATGTGCCCACTGGAAATACTTCATTACATTAAAAAGAACCCTGGTGGGAGAAGGTAACGTCCTGGCAAATGTGGGGTAACTTTTTACATTATCCAGCTCATAGTTGATGCAGGCCCAAGAAAATACAGCTTTGTTCCAGTTTTTCCCTAAAAGAGTAGCAGCATCACAATATCCTGGATTGGAAGGCCCAACAAACCCTGATGCAACCATAGAGTATGTAAGAAAAGTTGAAAGAGCCTTTGAAGTTTGGCAATCTTCATCAAGTATCACATAGTTAAAGGACAGGCCTAAATCTAAAGTAGCATCGTTGTTGATGCGTTCAATGGCTAACTTGGCAGCAACATGTGGAAGGGCTTTGGAGAACAATGGGTCACAGGTCCAAGGTCCAACAAC
Organism: Hyla sarda; assembly: GCF_029499605.1. Taxonomy (NCBI): domain Eukaryota; kingdom Metazoa; phylum Chordata; class Amphibia; order Anura; family Hylidae; genus Hyla; species Hyla sarda. Next base: position 100,697,423 of record NC_079197.1, on the reverse strand, counting down.
ACCCACTTTGTAAGGGAGAGAGTTTACTAGCTGTGGAAAACAGACAATAACTAGAATTGTCCAACAGAGAAAAATCTTGGATGGAAAAGTCGAAAATGTAAGGTATTCACTTTCAGTCCATTTTGGGTACCTGGTACATTTTAATACAAAGCACCGAAAAGAACAAGGCTCTTGTAGCATTGCACTACTGCATGTATCTGCGCCAGCCAATAAAGAGATACTTCCAACTTTACAAAGGTTGCAAAATGGTTATAATAACTGCATATCCAGTGTATCCCTGCAAACAAAAACATAGTATTAGAAGTACAATAAAAACAAATCTCATGAGCTTATATAAGACATACAGTACTATAATAGAGGCATAGTATAATAAAAAAGACACACATTTTACATCTAAATGGTTGCAGAATTGAGATATTGAACATGTTCTCTCCATTAAAAGCATTGTCCCAACTGATCAACCATCTCTTACTGTCCTAAAATTCAGCTGAACGGAAAATGTAGCACAAATAAGGCTAATGGATATGTTACAGCCACTAGGTGGTGAGTATTTACTTACTCCTAAATCTGTTATAGGTCACAGGTAGAGATGAGCGAACTTACAGTAAATTCGATTCGTCACGAACTACTTGGCTCGGCAGTTGATGACTTATCCTGCATAAATTAGTTCAGCTTTCAGGTGCTCCCGTGGGCTGGAAAAGGTGGATACAGTCCTAGGAGACTCTTTCCTAGGACTGTATCCACCTTTTCCAGGCCACCGGAGCACCTGAAAGCTGAACTCATTTATTCAGGATAAGTCATCAACTGCCGAGCCGAGAAGTTCGTGACGAATCAAATTTACTGTAAGTTTGCTCAACTCTAGTCACAGGCTGTGATTCCAAACTAGGCCTTTCATATAACAGCTCACAGTGCAGATCTTACATTCCTTCCTTGGAATACACCATACCATCTATTACACAAGTAACAAGTTATGGTGACTGTGCCCAGGAGCAAAGTCTACACTGTGATTTCTTAAGGGAAAGGGAACCCTCTCACACCTGTTCTGTCTTGGAGCTAGGAATCAAGCCTCCCAAAGGGAAATTTTCACTTTCTGAAGATAACCCATCTCACAAACCAAGCCTGCTAATGTGGTGCAGAACTAAATGGACTGTCTGCCTCCTTTGGGGTTGATCTTTCAGGACTCCCTTACCTGCTGGCAATGCTTCTGGCACTGGAAAGGACCAATAACTAACCATCCCCAGACTCTCTCATCTTTTTGCTTCTCTAATAGCCCTCAGGCTCTGCAGGACAGTGAGCACCACTCTGGCTCACCAGCACTGCTACAATACAGCCGAATTTACCCCTTAAGGACCAAGCATTTTTCTGTTTTTGCACTTTCATTTTTCCCCCTTACCTTTTAAAAATCATAACCCTTTCAATTTTGCACCTAAAAATCCACATGAGGGCTTATTTTTTGTGCCACCAATTCTACTTTGTAATTACATCAGCCATTTTACCCAAAAATCGACGGTGAAATGGAAAAAAAAAATCATTGTGCGACAAAATTTAAGAAAAAACACAATTTTGTAAATTTTGGGGGCTTCCGTTTCTACGCCGTAAATTTTTCGGTAAAAACGTTATCTTTATTCTGTAGGTCCATATGATGAAAATGATATCCTACTTATAGAGGTTTTATTTTGTCATACTTTTGTAAAAAATCATAACTACATGCACGAAAATTAATACATTTAAAATTGTCCTCTTCTGACCCCTATAACTTTTTTATTTTTCCTTATATGATGTGGTATGAGGGCTCATTTTTTGCGCTGTGATCTGAAGTTTTAATCTGTAACATTTTTGGAATTTTTTGGAATTTTTTTGCGCGTACGCCATTGACCGTGCTGTTTAATTTAAGATATATTTTTATAGTTCCGACATTTACGCACGTGCCAATACCATATATGTTTATTTTTAGTATGTTTATATATTTTTTTATATGGAATTTGGGCAAAGATTAAAACTTTTAATAAGGAAGGGGTTAATGTGTGTGTTTTTAAACTTTTTTTTTTTTTTTACACTTTTAGTCCTCTTAGGGGACTTTTGGGAGGAATCATTTGATTCCTCATAAAGATCAATGGGGTTACATATAATCCTATTGATCTGCCTATTGATAAAGCCTGATCCTGGCAGGCTTTATCATTCTGACCAACGGAGCCGGTATGAAAGGAGAGGTAAGCCCTCAGGCTACCTCAACAGTGGATCGCCCCCCCCCCCCCCCATGATCGTGCTGCGGGGGGGGGGGGGGCAATCCACCCCACTGGAGCAACAGGGACAGAATACAGGCACCTTTAGATGCCGCTGTAAAAACTTTGACAGCGGCGATCTAAAGGGTTCATAGCCGGCCGCGTTTATCATCGCATGTCGGCTAATAACGACGGCCCTCAGCTACAGGAATCAGCTGGGGGGCTGGCCGGTATGACGCGGGCTCGAGTCGGGAGCCCTCATCATACCTCATTAATGGCCATTGGACGAGCATAGATGTCCATGGTCGTTATCGGGTTAAAGCCTCCCAATAGCACTCAAAGTGAGGCTTTTTGTAGGCCTCCTTCTACCTCGGATGGCCATCATAATACTTACAAAGTGACAGGAAAACAATCATTTTTAAGATGATATCTGTTTGGATTGGCTGAGCATGCTATTTTTTATTTTTTTTCTTTCAATTCTTTATTTTCATGTTTACAATTATTATGTAACACATCTAGTCATTTTAACATCCAATAGTGAACACAAACAATAAAATAGCAAATAAAAGGTAAGACAGAAATAAAAGGAAAACAGCATTTAGAAATAGAACATTGTTACGCCTAGCGCTCCGGGTCCCCGCTCCTCCCCGGAGCGCTCACGGCGTCTCTTTCCCTGCAGCTCCCCGGTCAGTCCCGCTGACCGGGAGCGCTGCTCTGTCATGGCCGTTGGGGATGCGATTCGCACAGCGGGACGCGCCCGCTCGCGAATCGTATCCCAGGTCACTTACCCGTTCCCGTCCCATGCTGTCATGTGCTGGCGCGCGCGGCTCCGCTCTCTAGGGCGCGCGCGCGCCAGCTCCCTGAGACTTAAAGGGCCAGTGCACCAATGATTGGTGCCTGGCCCAATTAGCTTAATTTGTTCCCACCTGTTCCCTGGCTATATCTAGTCTCCTCCCTTGCACTCCCTTGCCGGATCTTGTTGCCTTAGTGCCAGTGAAAGCGTTCCTTGTGTGTTCCTTGCCTGTGTTTCCAGACCTTCTGCCGTTGCCCCTGACTACGATCCTTGCTGCCTGCCCCGACCTTCTGCTACGTCCGACCTTGCTTCTGCCTACTCCCTTGTACCGCGCCTATCTTCAGCAGCCAGAGAGGTGAGCCGTTGCTAGTGGATACGACCTGGTCACTACCGCCGCAGCAAGACCATCCCGCTTTGCGGCGGGCTCTGGTGAAAACCAGTAGTGGCTTAGAACCGGTCCACTAGCACGGTCCACGCCAATCCCTCTCTGGCACAGAGGGTCCACTACCTGCCAGCCGGCATCGTGACAGTAGATCCGGCCATGGATCCCGCTGAAGTTCCTCTGCCAGTTGTCGCTGACCTCACCACGGTGGTCGCCCAGCAGTCACAACAGATAGCGCAACAAGGCCAACAGCTGTCTCAACTGACCGTTATGCTACAACAGTTGCTACCACAGCTTCAGCAGTCATCTCCTCCGCCAGCTCCTGCACCTCCTCCGCAGCGAGTGGCCGCTCCTGGGATACGCTTATCCTTGCCGGATAAATTTGATGGGGACTCTAAGTTTTGCCGTGGCTTTCTTTCCCAATGTTCCCTGCATCTGGAGATGATGTCGGACCTGTTTCCTACTGAAAGGTCTAAGGTGGCTTTCGTAGTCAGCCTTCTGTCTGGAAAAGCCCTGTCATGGGCCACACCGCTCTGGGACCGCAATGACCCCGTCACTGCCTCTGTTCACTCCTTCTTCTCGGAAATTCGAAGTGTCTTTGAGGAACCTGCCCGAGCCTCTTCTGCTGAGACTGCCCTGCTGAACCTGGTCCAGGGTAATTCCTCCGTTGGCGAGTATGCCGTACAATTCCGTACTCTTGCTTCTGAACTCTCCTGGAATAATGAGGCTCTCTGCGCGACCTTTAAAAAAGGCCTATCCAGCAACATTAAAGATGTTCTGGCCGCACGAGAGACTCCTGCTAGCCTGCATGAACTCATTCATCTAGCCACTCGCATTGACATGCGTTTTTCTGAGAGGCATCAAGAGCTCCGCCAGGAAAAAGACTTAGATCTCTGGCCACCTCTCCCACAGTCTCCACTGCAATCTGCGCCTAGGCCTCCCGCCGAGGAGGCCATGCAAGTGGATCGGTCTCGCCTGACCCTGGAAGAGAGGAATCGCCGTAAGGAAGAGAATCTTTGTTTGTACTGTGCCAGTACTGAACATTTTCTGGTGGATTGCCCAATCCGTCCTCCACGTCTGGGAAACGCACGCTCACACTCAGCTCTCGTGGGTGTGGCGTCTCTTGATGCCAAGTCGGCTTCTCCACGTCTCACGGTACCTGTTCGGATTTCCACTTCAGCCAGCTCTCCCCTCTCAGCCGTGGCCTGCCTGGACTCTGGAGCTTCTGGGAATTTTATTCGGGACTCCTTTGTGAATAAATTCCGTATTCCGGTGACCCGTCTTGTCAAGCCACTCCACATTTCCGCGGTCAACGGAGCCAGGTTGGACTGTACCATACGTTTCCGCACGGAGCCCCTTCTTATGAGCATCGGATCTCACCACGAGAGGATTGAACTTTTGGTCCTCCCCAATTGCACCTCGGAAATTCTCCTTGGACTTCCCTGGCTTCAACTTCATTCCCCAACCCTGGATTGGTCCACTGGGGAGATCAAGAGTTGGGGGTCCTCTTGTTCCAAGAACTGTCTAAAACCGGTTCCCAGTAACCCTTGCCGTAACTCTGTGGTTCCTCCTGTATCTGGTCCCCCTATGGTCATTAAGGACTCTGCCTGCCACAGGAAATGCCCCTCCCCCCCTCCCAGTTCCATCAGGCAAGCTTCTGTGTCCCCTCATGGCCCTCGTCCTGGTGTCACACTGCCCCGTGCCAGGTCCCGCCCTCTGCCCTCTCTCCCCATTCCTACTCCTGCGGTTCTGCCTGCCGTTGAGGAATCCCTCCATCCTTTCCCGGTGTCCTCATCCCAGGGGAGGCAGTTACCCGATAAAGAGAAGGGGAGACCTAAGGGGGGGGGTACTGTTACGCCTAGCGCTCCGGGTCCCCGCTCCTCCCCGGAGCGCTCACGGCGTCTCTTTCCCTGCAGCTCCCCGGTCAGTCCCGCTGACCGGGAGCGCTGCTCTGTCATGGCCGTTGGGGATGCGATTCGCACAGCGGGACGCGCCCGCTCGCGAATCGTATCCCAGGTCACTTACCCGTTCCCGTCCCCTGCTGTCATGTGCTGGCGCGCGCGGCTCCGCTCTCTAGGGCGCGCGCGCGCCAGCTCCCTGAGACTTAAAGGGCCAGTGCACCAATGATTGGTGCCTGGCCCAATTAGCTTAATTTGTTCCCACCTGTTCCCTGGCTATATCTAGTCTCCTCCCTTGCACTCCCTTGCCGGATCTTGTTGCCTTAGTGCCAGTGAAAGCGTTCCTTGTGTGTTCCTTGCCTGTGTTTCCAGACCTTCTGCCGTTGCCCCTGACTACGATCCTTGCTGCCTGCCCCGACCTTCTGCTACGTCCGACCTTGCTTCTGCCTACTCCCTTGTACCGCGCCTATCTTCAGCAGCCAGAGAGGTGAGCCGTTGCTAGTGGATACGACCTGGTCACTACCGCCGCAGCAAGACCATCCCGCTTTGCGGCGGGCTCTGGTGAAAACCAGTAGTGGCTTAGAACCGGTCCACTAGCACGGTCCACGCCAATCCCTCTCTGGCACAGAGGGTCCACTACCTGCCAGCCGGCATCGTGACAAACATAGGTAAGAAGAAAGAAAAGAAAAAGAAGGAGAGAGGAAGAAAAAAAAAAGAAAAAGAGAAAAAGGAAGGGGAAGTCCCTCATGGAACATCAGATCTAATATGACCATACTCTAAGGATTCTTGGAATTTTAACCAGGGAGACCATGTCCTCAAATACAGTAAACTATGACCTCTTGAATGCGCTGTTAGCTCTTCCTTTTGTTTTATTTCCTCCACCTTATGGACCCACAGCTGCTGAGAAGGCGGTTCCGACTGTCTCCATTTGGATAGACTACAGGCTCGTGCAGCATTAAAGAGGTACTCTTTTTTTTTTTTTTTAAATCAACTGGTGCCAGAAAGTTATTTATATTTATATATAAAGATTTATATATTAAACAGATTTACTTCTATTAAAAAATCTTAATCCTTCCAGTACTTCTTAGCAGCTGTATACTACAGAGGAAATTCTTTTCTTTTTGGATTTATTTTCTGTCTGTCCACAGTGCTCTCTGATGACACCTCTGTCCATGTCAGGAACTCTCCAGAAAAGGAGAAAATCCCCATAGCAAACATATGCTGCTCTGGACAGTACCTAAAATGGACAGAGGTGTCAGCAGAGAGCACTGTGGACAGACAGAAAAGAAATCCCAAAAGAAAATAATTTCCTCTGTAGTATACAGCCGCTAATAAGTACTGGAAGGATTAGGACTTTTTAATAGAAGTCAATCTGTTTAGTATATAAATCTGGTTATCTTTCTGGAACCAGTTGATTTAAAAAAAAAAAAAAGAGTACCTCTTTAATGCTCCACGAGCCTGTAGTCCATCCAAATGGAGACAGTCTGAACCGCCTTCTCAGCAGCTGTGGTTCCTCTGTAGTATTCAGCAGCTAATAAGTGCTGGAAGGATTAAGATTTTTTAATAGAAGTAATTTTAAAAATTATTAAACTTTTTGGCAGCAGTTGATTTAAAAAAAAAAAAAAAAAATGTTTTCCACCAGAGTACCCCTTTAACCATATGGTGGAGGAGAGAACTTTTATATACCTCATTTGGAATCTCCGAAAGGTGAAGTAAAAAGAAAAGCGTCAAGTAGGGAATTACATAATCGGTTAATGCAGAAACAACACCGTGGATCTTCCTCCAAAACCCTTCTAATAAAGGACATTCCCAAAAAATTTGCAAAATTGTACCTATCTGACCACAACCCCTCCAGTAGACAGGTGATACAGAGGGGTACATCTTATGTATATCTTGTGTATACCTGTATAGATTCTTACATTTATAATTAGATAGACTGCATCCTAAATCTCTTTCCCACTGGGAAATGTACTCTGGCTCTTTACTGTCCGGCGGTGAACTCAGTTCCGCATAGAGTTTAGAAAGAACATGTTTCAAGGGTTCCTCGCAACCACACATTTTCTCAAATCTTGTTTCCAGATGTGAGAAACGTTCAGGAGACGGTAAGGAAAGTAAGTTATGTTGAAGTTGCAATGCCCTCCACAGATTTAACCTTTCAGATGTCACCATAGAGACTAACTCTGAGACCGATGTCCATGAGCCTTCTTTAATGAAGTCACGGGCCCGCGTACCACCAAATTTAGCCCACTGTTTAAAATGTGGATCTGCCATTGCCTCTTCCAATGATTAGAAGTCGAATGTATTCCAATCAATTATCCCTGTTAAATGTGTTGCCACGTAATATCTGTATATATTTGGGACACCCAGCCCTCCTTGTGCTTTTGGTTTCTATAAGAGAGAGCAGGCAAAGAGAGCCGTGCCGTTTGCCCAAATAAATCTAAACAAAGTTGATGTAACAGACAAAGAAAATTATCTTTGAAGTGCTATATGAAGTGTTTGAAAAAGTGATAAGATGCGCGGCAAGATGTTCATTTCGAATATTAAGAAACGATAAAACCAAGTAAAGTCTCTTTGTTGCCATTTAGTTAAATCTGATTTAATTGAATGCAAGATAGGAATAAAATTTGCTTCAAATATACCAGCAACTTTAGATGTAAGATTGATGCACATGTATTTAAACAACGAAGTCGGACGTCTTTATTTATGGACCCCGTGGCATGTTGCATTAAAGCCTGAAGTTTTACAGTACAGTACGGTGAGTCGCGACTCTGTTCTTTTCTTCTTGTGATTTATATTATCTCGTACTACATGGTTTCCATATAGAGTCAGCACCCCGCCACCCACAGACGCCGACCCTGAGGCTATCTCCCGAGTTATTCATTATACCTGCTGTGCCATAGCTTTTCTTGGTTTGAACTATTTATACTATGGATACTGCTACTGCAGCTTTGAGCACGCAGGAACTGACTACTATGCTGATGTCTATGGACACGGGAGCACATACTAGCTTCAATGAACAATATTTTAACGGGAGAGAGGAGGCAGGGGAATTTTTCCTAGCGTGCAATGCTAAGGATGAACTACAGCTCCTGAGCCAGAAAGCATTGGAGTCCAAAATACTAACTCTAGCCGAAAAGGAGTTGAGGAGTTTCTGGACGATAAAATCGCTGATGGCATACACAGATTGTGGAAGAGTACCGAGGGGTCTGCGGCCCTACAAACCACCTTCCCAATTTTTGGAAGATGATGCGTTTATTAATGAGTGGGACACAGCACATTTAATGCATGCCAAAAATCTACAAATGATAGTACTTAACAAAAACCGCAAAGAACATGAAAGTATTGCTAATGCCCTTACCAAGGCAAGAGTAGAACTTAAAGAACGGATACCTGATAAACAATATGAGGACTTTCTAAAGTTGTTGGATCACAAAATGATGCATTTACAGAAAGAGATTAAGGATATTAAACGAGACAAGTTTGTCCGAGATAAGAATGATTTTGACAACAACAGGATTTTCTCATGGGCAAAAAAACCTACTACAAATACAAATAAGGGAAAAAAACGCAACCAACCAAGGAAAAAACGCACCACCGATTTCTTGACCACAGAGTCTGATAGTAGTGCATCAGAAGATTCTCAAAATAAAAAAGGAGAAACAGATAAAGCTTCTAACTTCGTCCATACCCCTTTAGGAGGCGAACGAGAAGGGGGAGAAGGAGGAACAAATATAGGCAAAAGATCCAAGAAGAGGAAATATGTAACCTGGCAGAGACGCTGAATGTGGACAATGTGGTTAACCTTACTAACACCACACTGACAAAGGACTGTATCACGGCACTTTCTAAGGGACTTAACTTTGGACTTAATGAAAAATTCACCTATGAACAATTTGAGGTGGACTTATATAAAGCACTACGCAAGATAAATTTGTTTAAATTTTTTTCTAAAATTCCTCCTCAACAGGTCACTAGTAAGAGAGAGGGGGAAACCCCCTGTATAGCCACAGATATCCCTTCTCAAAGCCATAATGAATTTTTTCAGGGTGGGAATCCCTCTAAATGTAATCCCCCCATACAACCTGGCAGCGCTCTGGATATGTTCCAGAGCGCGGTACTCAGAGACATGAAAGCTCTCATATACCCCCCCATTAATCATAACATTACTTATACAGAAAAGAAGGCTCTATTGTGGCTGGCGGACCAACCCGACTTGATAGTTACTAAGTTGGATAAAGGAGGAGCCATAGTTATTTGGGGCAAAGAGGATCATGATAGAGAGGCCCACAAACAATTGAATAACAACACTGTGTATGAGCTTTTGAAAGAGAATCCCACCAGACGTATTATGGAAAAAATTAGATCTATGTTGTGGAAATATATTAATAAGAGGGTTATCACAGAAAAAATAGTTGACAAATTAATACCTCTAGTTCCAAAACCTGCCAAGTGGTACATAGTCCCCAAAATACACAAGACCCTCAAACAACCTCCGGGGAGACCAATTGTGGCGGGGATAGGTGCAGTTACGGAGGCACTATCTGCCTATATTGAGTGGCTTATCTCCCCCCTCTTACCTAGCATCCCTTCGTACTTAAAAAATACAGGAGAATTGATAACCATGTTAGAGTCCTTTGAATGGCAGGACGGATATGCATTAGTATCCATTGACATCGAAAGCTTATACACACGCATCCCGAACGAAGCGGGAGTACAAGCAGTTCGCAACCTCCTTATGAAGACAGATAAATCTGCTGATTTTATCGATTTTATTGCAGAAGCAATGACATTTATTTTGGAGAACAATACTTTCTCCCATGGTGGCAAATGGTACAAACAATTATTTGGGACAGCGATGGGGAGCCCAGTATCTTGCTCTTATGCTAACATTTTTTTGGCTGCATTTGAAAATTATTTCATCCTGTCCCATCGAAATCCTTACCTCCACCATGTGAAAAAGTATTTAAGATATGTGGATGATATCCTTATCGTATGGGAGGGTTCAAAAGAAACCTTTACTCATTTTGTTGAACACCTGAACCAAACGAACAATGTGAACATGTTCTTGACACATCAATGGGGAGGTAATACCCTAGAATTTCTAGATGTCAAAATCTTAATAGAACAGGACAAAATCATTACCACAGGACACAAGAAAGATATTGCAAAAAATTCAGTATTACACTATAACAGCTCTCATCCCCCACATGTTCGCAACAGCATTCCGTACAGTCAATTAATTCGTCTGAAAAGAATTAATAATGATCCCATAAAATTTGAAACCCAAGCAGAGAGAGACCATGCTCAAAGATTTTAGAGCTAGGGGATATCCAGAAAAAGTTCTTAAAAATGCCATGGTAAGGGTTAATAATAAAAGTAGAGAAGAAATCGTAAAAAGCCCAAAGAAAAAAGCGATTAATTCTGTAGAAAATAAAAAATTTATCTTCTCTTTTCAAAACACTAACATGAACAATGCGATTCGTAATGCTATACATAAAAACTGGTTTTTGTTAGAACATGATGTAGATTTACAAGAAGTAGCTGAGCGCAAACCTATTGTTACCTATAAAAGAAACAACACTATAGGAGGATTTATTAAAAGAAGACAAAGAAATAATGATTGGAAAAAAAAGAATTGGTTGAGCAATATAGCCCCAAATGGTAACTACCCATGCAGAAATTGTTCCCAATGTAACCTTAATTTAGCTAAAAATACATTCAATCTAGGTGGTTATAATATATATGTAAAACAGTTTATAACTTGCCGCAGCACCCACGTGGTATACTGCATAATATGCAACTGCGGATTATACTACGTGGGTAAAACAAAAAGACATCTGTTTAAACGTATTAGAGAACACTTGTACTCTTTAAAAACAGGAGTAGGAGCATCCCGTTTTATTGCACACATGCGTACTGTACACAATAATGACCCGAGAGCACTTCACTTTGCGGGCATAGAACGCATGTATGATAATATGAGCGATGTGAATAAGGAGCTACGGCTCGCACAGAGAGAAATCTACTGGATAAGTAGACTGAACGCGATAGGTCCAATGGGACTCAATGAAAGGAATGACCTTTCATCGTTCATATAATTGCATGTACGCTAGGTTAGATCCTATTTTTTACCTTACTTTCACTATTTAGGTGTTTTTGGAGGTTTGTGTTGTATATTTGTTTTACCTGTATCACGTGACTTCAGGTGATTTAAGCACACAGGATCACCTGAGTTTTTGAGACCGGATGAAGCATCACTGGATGTGAAACAGTCTGTTGTCTACTCTGTTTTTCCCCTGCACCCTCCCCGTTTTCTCCCGAAGTCGGACGTCTTTATTTATGGACCCCGTGGCATGTTGCATTAAAGCCTGAAGTTTTACAGTACGGTGCGGTGAGTCGCGACTCTGTTCTTTTCTTCTTGTGATTTATATTATCTCGTACTACATGGTTTCCATATAGAGTCAGCACCCCGCCACCCACAGACGCCGACCCTGAGGCTATCTCCCGAGTTATTCATTATACCTGCTGCCATAGCTTTTCTTGGTTTGAACTATTTATATTTAAACAACGTTGTTGACCACTGAAATGCAAAAGCTTCAGAAATAGAGGCGACAACTGAGGTGGGGAGGGAGATGTTCATTGCCACCGATTTCTGTACATTGATTATATAATTAGATAATTTTGTATATTTCTGAATTTCCTCCATTTAATTCCGAAGAGATACTACTGGATTTGTTACAAAAAAACAATAAATCATCTGCACACGCAGCCACCTTGTGTTCAACCTCACCTATTACCACCCCCCTTATATCCCTATTGTTTCTTACATGGTTCAAAAACGATTCCAAAAGTAGATTAAAGATGAGCGGGGAAAAGTAGAAACCCCTGTCGGGTCCCTTTTGATATTGAGAAATGATTCAAGCTTATACCATTAATTGACACAACCGCTGTAGGGTTGGAGTACAAAGCTCCTATCCAACAACGCATATTAGGACCCAAGCCAATTTGTTCAAGGGTCCCTTGGATGAACATCCAGTCAACCCTATCAAAGGCTTTCTCTGCATTGGTGGATAGGAGCATCATTGGGTAAGAATTTGAAGAAACATAATGGATAAGGTTCAAGGCCCTGACCATGTTATCCCTCGCCTGCCGGGAAGGCATAAATCCTGTCTGATCTAGATGAATAATTCCCAGGAGGATGTAGGCAAGATGGTCAGCTAGAATTTTTGAGAAAATCTTAAGGTCAAGATTGAGTAAAGATATTGGACTGAAGTTCGAGCAGTGTGTCGGATCTTTGCCCTCCTTTGGGATCACCCTAATGTTTGCCCGTAAGAAGTCCAAAGGGGGAAATTGGCCATGTGCAAAAGAGTTTAAGGAATTAATTAGATGTTCCTCAATAATAGGGAGAAGCTGTCCAGGCTCGGTGCCTTTCCCCTTTTCATCGTCCTCTGAAGAGTACCTCCTCTTTAGAGATTGGTTCTTCCAGTATATCAATCGCTTCAGACAGTAAAGAGGGCAAAGCGGCACCACCCAGATAGTCCACCACCTCCTTTGCTCAAAGATCCTTGACATCTACTGGCCGCTCTGCATTCTGATTGTACAGAGATTGATAGTAAGACCGAAAAGTCTCAGCTATTTGCATTGGCAATGATACTCTCCCCCTTAACTTGTATGTATGGTAGAAAGGATCTTGCATGCTGCAGACGTAAAGATCATGCAGGTACTTTACTTGGTTTTCCCCCAAACTCATAAACAACTTACTGGCATTTTTCCATATTTGCTTTATCCAAGATCATCTGACGTATTTAAATTCAGAATCTGCAGAATCTGAATCTTGCAGAATCTGCAACTCATCCCGCACCTTCAATGCTAAAGATCTTTTATGAATTCCCTCAAATTCAACTATTCTATTAAGCATAGTCCCTACCCACGCTGCCTCTTCCCTCTTCACCTGTGTAGCGATTTAAATAAAGGACTCTCTTATGAAACATCTGTGCGACTCCCAGAGGATTGATGGTGACACCTCTGAGGATTTATTCAAAGCAAAAAACAACCAAAGCTCCTCTCTGATCGAGTCAATCACCTCTCAGTCCTGTATGAGATTCTCATTGAGATGCCATTGCCATGGTTGCGTCGTTTTAAAGGGGTTATCCTGGAAAAAACTTTTTTTTTATATATATATCAACTGGCTCCAGAAAGTTAAACAGATTTGTAAATTACTTCTATTAAAAAATCTTAATCCTTTCAGTACTTATGAGCTTCTGAAGTTTAGGTTGTTCTTTTCTGTCTAAGTAATTTCTGATGACACGTGTCTCGGGAACCGCCCAGTTTAGAAGAGGTTTGCTATGGGAATTTGCTTCTAAACTGGGCGTTTCCCGAGACACGTGTCATAAGAGATTACTTAGATAGAAAAGAACAACCTTAACTTCAGAAGCTCATAAGTACTGAAAGGATTAAGATTTTTTAATAGAAGTAATTTACAAATCTGTTTAACTTTCTGGAGCCAGTTGATATATATATATATATATATATATATATATATATATATAAAAAAGTTTTTTCCAGGATAACCCCTTTAACTGCAACTTCTAATGACAAATGGATCATAGCATGGTCCGAAAAGGTGATGGAATCGATACTTGTCGCCACCACAGAAGGAAGATTTGCATGCAAGATAAACAAATAGTCTAAGCTGGAGTACACATTGTGGGGGTGAGAATAAAACGTATAGTCTTTATCAGACGGATTGAGAAATCTTCATGTATCTACCAGTTGCTATGAGTTAGGAGTAGGTATAATTCTACGTAACCCCACAAAAGATATTGAGGAGGAGACGGCAGAAGTGTCAACCAGAGGGCCCAAAGCTATATTTAAATCCCCTCCCAAAACAACCATACCTTCCAAAAATTCCTCGGTTGCCACCAGTGCGCTTTCCTAGGCCCCTACATGTCCGGTATTAGGGAGGTATATTGAACCCAATGTGCATAATACCCCTTGTAACTTCCTTTTTACGAAAAAAGCCATCTACCTTCCTGGTCTTCACAATGGTCTATATATTCCCATTGTATTTGTTTTGAAATTAAAATGCTACCCTCTTGACTTTTGCCACCTGAGAGCAACTGTAGTAGGCTTCTGAGTATCTTTGGTTAGAGTGACTATATGATACTGCCTGAAATGTGTCTCTTGTATATACACTATAGACACCTTCTTGCTAGCAAGTATATTCAGTAATGCCGTCGTTTTTCAGGTTTATTTAATCCTTGGGCATTTATTGAGGTAATGTTAATGTTAAGTAAGGTAAATTTAAAAAAAGAGAAAGAGGGAGAGAGAAGATGCTATTTTTTTATGGCAGGCAGGAAAAGTGACGAAAATAGCTTGACAATGACAATATATGATAAAAAATAGCAAATCCAACATAGGCAATACTGTTTCCCCCAAGAATAAACTAATATGTATTAGAAATGTTATTATTATTTACTTAATAAAATTCAATATTACGGCAATAAAGGAAGGAACATTTGTACCCATAAAATAACTGCATGACGGCTAATGATCAAAGGGCCTTATCTACAGTGGAAATACTCCACTGGACATGGAAGATCACTGCATACACAACAATGTAATCCACCATCATTTATACAACAGAGAAGTGAGTAAACACCCCACAGTGAATGTAAAATTAGGAGAATTGAATTAAATGCTTGAATGAAGTTAGTTCTGCTGAAATCTGCAAACGCTAGCTGCAGAGGCACTCCTGTCATGTCAAGGGATTGCATTTCTGTTTATATTAGTTGGTACATAAATATGAAGTCTCTTTTCCGTGTTACTTAGTTTTCTTTTTAGATTATATCAAATTTATTGGCAGACGTAAGGATGTGCATTGTCCCATCAAAGTGTTAAAAACTAGATGTCAATCTTTGTAAGATTTGTAACCGCAGACTAAGAAATGAATATAAAAAGCATGGCAAGAGCGCCTCTAAAAGGCGTTGGAACCAAACTTAGATCTTAAAGGGGTACTACCGTGGAAAACTTTTTTTTTTTAATCAACTGGTGCCAGAAATTTAAACAGATTTGTAAATTACTTTTATTTAAAAATCTTAATCCTTCCAGTACATTTTAGGGGCTATATACTACAGAGGAAATGCTTATCTTTTTAGATTTCTCTCATGTCATGACCACAGTGCTCTCTACTGACGTCTGCTGTCTATTTTAGGTACTGCCCGGAGTAGCATAGGTTTGCTGTTAGGATTTTCTCCTGTTCTGGACAGTTCTTAAAATGGACAGCAGAGGTCAGTAGAGAGCACTGTGGTCATGACATCAGAGAAATCTAAAAAGATAAGCATTTCCTCTGTAGTATATAGCCCCTAAAAATTACTGGAAGGATTAAGATTTTTAAATAGAAGTAATTTACAAATCTGTTTAACTTTCTGGCACCAGTTGATTTAAAAAAAAATAGTTTTCCATGGTAGTACCCCTTTAACTTTATAGGCCCATTTTACGCAATCATACTTTAAAGGGGTACTCCGGTGAAAAACTTTTTTTTTTTAAATCAACTGGTGCCAGAAAGTTAAACAGATTTGTAAATTTGTAAACTTCTATTAAAAAATCTTAATCCTTCCTGTACTTATTAGCTGCTGAATACTACAGCGGAAATTCTTTTCTTTTTGAAACACAGAGCTGTCTGCTGACATCATGAGCACAGTGCTCTCTGCTGACATCTCTGTCCATTTTAGGAACTGTCCAGAACAGCATATGTTTGCAATGGGGATTTCCTTTTTCTCTGGACAGTTCCTAAAATGGACAGAGATGTCAACAGAGAGCACTGTGTTTCAAACGGAAATTAATTTCCACAGTAGTATTCAGAAGCTAATAAGTACAGGAAGGATTAAGATTTTTTACTAGAAGTAATTTACAAATCTGTTTAACTTTCTGGCACCAGTTGATAAAAAAAAAAAGTTTTTCACCAGAGTACCCCTTTTAGTCCTTATTATGTCAGTTGTTTGCAGTCCATAATACAGGGCTAATGATAATGGCTACAGGCTATTCACATGGCTGTATAAACTACACACATATTGTACAAATGTTGAATTTACTACTTTCATCCATTATAGGGATTAAAATACTCATATATCAATATTTAATCTGTATTGCATCAGTATTTTCATTAATTTAATCATCCGTTTTTCAAAGTGTAATTCAGTTCTAGGAGACAGCCCATCAGTATTTACTGTGCAAAGTGCAGATTGAATACTGATGAAATACTGATGGTATTGCCTCCAAAATGCCCATATAGAACCTCAACAAAGATACCTTCTAGTGATATTTTACTAGGACATGGGGCTGATGTAGAAAGCCCTGTGTGCCTAGTCAGTTGGTGCACATTTGTGGTTTGTGCTATCGTACACGGGTGTCCCACATGTAAGAAGTTAATTTTGCTTGTGCAGATGCCTTTCTGCACCGAGCGCACCAATGGGCGTGTTTTAGGTGGGGTTCTACCAATTTTCGCCTCATGTACGATGTGTGAGTTTTGCCACTTCACCCCGTACCACACACATTTAGCCAAGCCATGCTAACTTTAAAGTGTGTCCCAGATGCATAATGTGCAAATTTGTGCCACTATTTATCATATGCAGAAGGTCAAGTCTATATTTCAGGCCTGCTGTGCAAATCTGTGCACCAACGAGCAACCTGACATCGCACCCTAACATTAACCGGCATGTATTAAGAGGCAAGCCTCAACATCATACATGCCAGCTAGGCGTGACATGCGCACCAAAACTGTCCTTATCATTATACATAACTCCTTTTATTTCAACATTGTACCAGTGACTTGTTATTCAAAAGTGAGAGTAGCAATTTAATGTTAAGGTTACATAATAATAATTTGTCTCGCTAAAATACCACAGTAAACTCATAACATAATAAGTCCTCAATGTGGTTACATGAAAGTGCATGGTAGTTATTACAATAAAGTGAATAGAAATTTTCTCAGGAATATGTTGTACAACTTTGAAAAAAAAAATTGCCTACATTATCTCATTTACAGAGTCTGCTGTGAAATATGTACGTCAAGCACCGACAGAACTGCATAAATTTGCCCTTCTGAATGATTCACTAACACGATTGTCTGAATTTTTATACAATTTTTATACAATTTACAGACTCTCAATATGTTTTTGCTGCCCTCCTAATAAAGACAACCATATTAAATATTACCTATTATCCCTGAATGCCCGCAACCTGCCGTAATTCTCACAGGCCTGTAGTTTCATGTCTCACCTATTTCTGTCACTCTCCATCAATGACTCCTTGGTCTTCAGTGAAATTCTATTCATTAAAGTCAGAATTATTCCATTAAAATGTAAATGTGTATAGTACACAAACATGAAACCTCAGGCCTCTGGGTCACTGAAGCTCTAATGCATTATGGGTTTATGATATTGAACACAGAGCAGAGGAATCACAGCTTTCAGTCGATTTATTATTAATGGTCTTAAAATCGTCATTGCAAACAGGTTTATTGCAAAATATTAGATATTTGCTCATTTAGGGTGCATGCACACCACGTTTTTGCAATACAGTTTCTGTATCAGGTTTTTGATGAAAAACAGATTCCTCAAAACCTGACTAAACTGTATCAAAAAGTGTGTACAAATTTTAACCCATATACGGTTGAAAACCGTAAACTGTTTGAAAAATGATGTCCGTTTGCATCAGTTTTTTAAGAAAAAAACGTATACGTTTTTAACTTTTCACTCCATTTTGAATAAAGTTTCACTTGTTTGATTTAAATTCCAATAAAAAAAACTGTGCAAATTCAAAAACCGTATGGTGAAAACCTGATGGAACCGTACGCACATACAGTTCTGTACGGTTCCCATTGACTCCCATGTTTAAAAAAAAAAAAACTGTATGCAGTTTATACAGTTTTTCACCCGGATCAAGAAACGTGGTAGACTACAGTTTTGGATACGGGTAAAAAACTGGACAAAACTGTATGAGATGCAAAACGGACTAAACTGGATGATGTGTTTGACATACAGTTTACAATATTAAGTCAATGCATACAGTTTTCTATACAGTTCCATACGGTTTTTAACTTGAAACCGTATACGGCAACTGTATAACAAAAACGTGGTGTGCATGCACCCTTATGTTTATTATAAATAATGGTGTATTTTTAGTCACCAAATACAGTAGTAAAAGTTACAAATTAATCTATACCAGAATCCTGATTTGGGTGATAAATTATTTATACAATTAAAATTATATGATATTTAAGCATTGCTATTGAAAAAGAGGTAGGGGAGTACCTTGAAAAGCGTCTAGCCTCTATCACCTGTACCCTAGTATTGGCAAACCCAACAATCTTTACCATCATTCACCGGATCGCAAGAAATTTACCAGAGCACGCTTCCGGGTTTGTACGCATCACGTCTGCCAGCGGACGTCTCCCCGGCGAAAACCTTTTTCCGGCAACCAGGCTCCAGGACATCGCTGGTAAGAGGCAGTGTGCAAAGTCCCCAAATCCACTCAAAACTTTCCCTGTGCCGCAGGGGTAGAGTGGTCCACATTTGAGGGGCCTCCAGTGCTGCAGAGCGCAGCCTCATGCACCCACAGGATTACAATTAAGAGACTATCTATATCCCACTCACCAATCTCTATCCCTGTGTTGCCAGGATAGAGTGGGATACACACAAGGAAACCCCAGCATCACAGAGCGCATTGATTTTAACCCCTTACCAACACGCTGCCGCATGCAGTATCCTGACCAGATACGAGCTATACAGAGACATTGCTACTCAGACTATTTGTAATCATCCATACAAGGCACGATCTCCGTGCATACATCTATAAGCGCTACAGATTATTTGCCCCACTGGGATACCAGCACTTTTTTACCCTGTATATTATATGTTTATTTTATTTTATTTAATTGTATGAATATTTTATACATTCACTACCTTGCTTATCGTGGTGAGTCTGATGTAAGGACCCTACAAAAGGACACCACAAGCACTATCATTGTAATAATAAATTGTTTTAAATTAATTCACTGGATCTACATCATTTTTTACATATATTTTATATACACCCATTTCTTGGTGACAATCAAGCCCAGACTGTGTACCCCCACTTTATATGATATTTAATGATAAATTTTCCCTTGTAAGGATAGGGTTGCAGGACACGGATCCGCAGCGTATTTTACACTGTGAACCTGCCGGTGACCCTACCCTTAGTGTGCCTCTAGCTGTTCCCCCTTCACTGCCCTGTGTGACTTTATAGTGCGGCTGCGAGCAGTGGGGGACAGCTGGAGGCACACTAAAGGTCGGGGCACCGGTGGATCCGCAGCGTAAAATACGCTGTGGATCTGTGTCATGTGACTCTATCCTAAATGGACAGTGCCCTGATTTACTGTTCTAAACCCAACCTGTTTGTGGGGTTGTGAGCCAAAATATGTTGCATTGCACCACAAATTGTGTCTGTGCCAGAATTTGCACCAAAAATTTTACGTAAAAAAAAAAGGGGGGGGGGGGGGAATGGCCACCGGGAAAAGCTGGTGTGTTCCCAACAGTTTCGGAAAAAATCCCAACATATTTAGTAATGTTTCCAAAGAAAATTTAGTGAATTTGAGCTCTGGAAAACCCTGCAGCTCAGAGCAGTTATTTAAAAAAAAAAAAAAAAAAAAGGTAAGTAAAAGTGCAAAACATAGGGAAACATTAGTAAATACTGTGGAAAAATACCTGTCAGGAAACCAAACCCACAAAAAAAACTACACTCCACTCTTAGTAAATCAGGGCCACTGTCTCTTTTAAAAAAGACTTTTAATTGGCCGAGGTCAGACCTAACCGATTACTAGAACAAGCCGACAGTAATGCATGCCAGCTCTGTGCCACATGACCATGCCACAGGACCAAAGTTGTGCACACAGGGCATGGGGAGAAAAGCACTCAGCCACATGCTTCTTTCCCCGCTTGTCCTAGCTGAGACCCTGACAGGGCAAAACTTTTTGTTATAAAAAAAAACAAAAACTTTTGACATGGTGAACATCGGTGGGTGAACATATAATACGCAGTGGGTATGTGTCCATACACAGTAGTCATTTTGTGTTACTGTCTAAACTATAATTAAGACGACATGCGTGCCAGCAGAGATCTCCCTAAAAGCTGGTTACAGGTATTATAAGATAAATGCCTTTGGATGCCATGAGAGGATATTCTGGAGTCTATTCATGGATCGCAGACAAGAAAGTTGAGTAAGCTCGCAATCCTTTTGTGGCTATTATCACAAAATAAGGCTAACTTCACATGCTGCTGGGCACTGCTAAAGCAAGCTCCATTGCTTAAACCATTTAAAGGACAGGAATTGAGTGGAGAAAAAATACAGCATGTCCTATTTTTTGTTCTCCGCTCAACTCCTGTAACATACTAGACCCTATTCAAGTCAATGGGACCCGGAGGGACCAGGTGGTATCCGTTGTTAAGGTGTGCTCCTTCAGAAAATGGACAGAATTTAGTAACAATATGACGTTGTCTAAACAAAAACTCTTATAAAAGAGATGCTTATTGGAAAAGTATGCTATTTCCCTCATTGCATGTCATACGCTTGTGCCTTTGTGTAGCACAACTATACAAGGTTAGTTTAATAAAAAATGACTTTTAAGATGTGATAAGTCTAGGGAGTGCCCTTTTTTATTTCCATATTTCTATTCCCTAAGTGCTACAGCCAAAAAGACAGTGGGAAAGTTATTTTCTTATTTTAAACTACTGCATAGTTGTAACACTCACATTTCTGAAGACAGGATCCGCTGGACCTGTGTGGCAGATGACTCGGACCGTACCAGGGAGCAGAGTCTAAGGTGCCGCTGGTTTTCACCAGAGCCCGCCACAAAGCGGGATGGGCTTGCAGCTGCAGGCGACACCCAGGTCGCTACCCCTGGCACGGCTCGACCACACAGGCGGCTGAGGAGATGCGAGGCACAGAAGGGAAGAGGCAACTCGTAGTCTGGATAGCAGTGGGTCAGGGCAGGCGGCACAGTAGCGTGGTCAGGGCGTAGCAGGAGTTCAGTAGGCAGGCGGCCGAGGAGCAAGGTCAAGTCACAAGAGCAGGAGATCTGGTACACGGCAAGGCAATAAAATGGAACGCTTTCTCTAGGGTACAAGGCAACAAAGATCCGCCAGAGAACTGAGGAGGGTGGAGGAATTTATAAATAAGTCCCAGATGGATTACACTAATGAGCATACTGGCCCTTTAAATCTTAAAGCTCCGGTGCGCGCATGCCCTAAGGGATGGGGAGCAGAGAGGCGGAGGCAGGAGAAACACCCGGAGAGTGACGGACTGGGGCTCGCTTCCTGTGTTCCGAGTCCCAGCCCCGTCGGCAGCAGAAGGTAAGGGGACCATGCGCTCACGGCCAGCGTGTGAGACCGGAGCGCATAGCGTAACAATAGTGCTTGGTGTGAAGACTACAGTCACCAAAAGTGAGCAAGCTCTGTGCAGACATTGAGCAAGCAACCTGTGAATGTATGCCTGGATTATAAGGCAAAATGTCACTCAGGATCGATGCAATATATTTAATGGGGAAGGTTTGCTAATCAAAATGTGACAATTAATATTATATGTTATTGGTTTATTTGTCACATGTGTAAAAGACCATTGTATTGTAAGCCAACCAAAATGACGGAAAAAAGGAAGTGTCTTAGGCTGCATTCACACTACATTTCATCCATATATTTCATCCATAGTGACTCCGGTCGGCTCATTTTTGCCCCATATCCGGTTTTCTGGACGGACTGAAAATCGTGGTATGCTGTGGTTTTCAGTCCACCCAGAAAACCAAATACGGGGCAAAAATTAGCTGACTGGAGTCACTATCTGGCTCCGGTCGGCTCATTCAAATGAATGAGATGGGGGCCGGTTCCTGTATGAACGAAACGTATTGTGAATGCAGCCTACCATATCTAGCAAGACACATAAAATTCAACATTAGAGCATGTAGATCTTTGAGATTTTGATATTTGATAGTTGGTATAGTTTGGTCTAGTTTTAGCCTGCGTGTTGGACAGTATAAAAACTTTGAAAGTCTCTACTTGTAAGGAAAATGGATATTCCAAATACATTTTATATTGATTCACAAATACAATGAGGGACATTTATCAATGTTTGCTTATGTATTCTTTTTTTTAGTAGTTTTTTCCTTACTTTATTTTTGCTTATGTGTGACTTATTTATCAACTGCTTTCAGCCTGTTGATAATTTTCTTTCACGTAAGCAATTTTTCCTGTTTTACTTTGGTAGTAGCTTTTTCTGCTCCATGTTTGAGCTGGAGTAAATTTAGTCAATTTTTAACGCTGTTGCGACTTTTTTTTGCGCAGTTGCGACTGTCGCAGTTAATAAATACCTGACTACCCGTAGTCCATTTTAAAATTATTACTACATAGTTAATTTTTGGAAAACTTGCTTTTCTCGCTTTCCAGTCAAAATGTAGCACGAAAAATCGTGTAGTCCCAGTTGCGACAATTTTGCGACAATTATAGTAAAGAAAACCTGACTAAACCCGTTGATAAATGTCCATAAATATGTCTACTTTATGTTCACATCATAAAATGGACATATTTTAACTTTTTGAAAACATTTGAGGGCTTCAAAGTATAGTAGCAAATTTCAAAATTTTCATGAAAATTGCAAAATCTGAAGGGACAGATGTTACAGAACTACAACTCCCAGCATGCCTGGGCAGTCTAGGCATGCTGAGAGTTGTAGTTTTGAAACATCTGTAGGGATAACATTTGGGCACCACTGTAATAGTGGTCTCCAAACTGTGACCCTCCAGATGTTGCAAAACTACAACTCCCAGCATGCCCAGACAGCCTTTGGCTGTCTGGGCATGCTGGGAGTTGCACTTTGGCAATCCCTAGGAAGGCAGCAGTAAAGATCGCTTTACTGCCACCTTCCTTGATGCTCCACCCCATCGCCTCCCTCCCTGCGCCGCTGATCTCCGCTGATGCCACCGATGATCGCCGGTCCTCACCGCATCTTCTTCATAGGTACCGGCCGCCATCTTCTCCCCCCGTTTTGCCCAACATCCAGGGGAGGGCAGATTGGGGGGTATCCATGGCAACCCCCCATCTGTAACTGCCATTGGTCAGTACTCATTGCTTACTAATGGCCGGGGATCGGAGGGGGTGGCACCACTGCAACCTCGCTCCTGAATTGACATGCGATTTCCTGCGATTGCCGACATGGAGGACCCCCCTCGGCGATGTGCCGGGATGCCTGCTGAATTATTTCAGCAGGCATCCCGGTCTGGTCATCTTAAGGACTCGGGATGCAGGGCGTATGCATACGCCCTGCGTCCTGAACAGGTTAAATGCATAAAGAATGGGGCACATGTCATATTTTTGACAGTTTTTTATGCAAATTATTCAAAAATTCTGGAGCATTTGTAATAGTAAATCTGCCTCAGTGAAGTGTATCCTATGATCCAAAGTTTTACTATACCTAACGATTTGCAATCTCTACACAGTTTATGTACAAGTATATAAGTTAGGAAAGAAGACGAAGGTCCAGCGCAAAGACTCGAGAAATTAGATGATTTATTCACATGCCATATGGAACAAACAAACGTGGTACAGGTGACGCGTTTCGGCCTTACACAGAGTCCTTAGTCATACAAAGTAAGTACATAGTGTGATCACTTTTATATGGGAGGACGGAACTGACATCACACACACCTGCGTGCGCAGATCCGTCACTCCCATATGCAAAAAGTCCGTGGCAACCAAGCCAGCATAATATTACAAAACATAAAGATATATCAGAAGCTGTTGAGTGTAATTATATATATCCATATAATGTTGTACTGGCTAAAAAAAACACTTTTAATTAGGTCCGTAGACCAAAAATATAAAAACAATATATACCGTATATGGCTGTGAATAGGTTAAAATAACTAGTAGAATACAAAAAATACAAACTAGCCATATTATCTAAAATGTGACAAAAGAATCTAAAACATTTACATGAAAATGATCAGATACATGAAAACTGTTGAAGAAAAAAACTGTTGTGTGAACAGTTGCATAAGTTTATGGGTGGATCATTTAATTAGTATCAACTGTTTGCAAAGCTGTCAATAGTGCAGGATGGTATCTAACCTCCTGTTCAGACCTGCTGGGAAACAAGTTTCCAACTTCAAGATCCAAAAGATCTCCCGATCCAGTATTTTTTGTTTTAAATTGCCTCCTCTTGTGGGCATGTTGACCCTTTCAATTCCTTGCAAGCACAAAACGGATGTATCCCCGGCATGACACTCCGCACAATGTTTGGAGACAGTGGACACATTGTGGGATAAAAAGTG
This sequence comes from Hyla sarda, assembly GCF_029499605.1. Classification (NCBI taxonomy): domain Eukaryota; kingdom Metazoa; phylum Chordata; class Amphibia; order Anura; family Hylidae; genus Hyla; species Hyla sarda. The sequence continues at coordinate 100,672,768 of NC_079197.1, read as the reverse complement.
GGGTACATCCGAGATGTGCTTGCGGATACGGGTTTTGAGTGAATTAGTGGTACAGCCCACATACTGTAAACTGCAAATACGGCACGTGAACAAATAGATGACCCCGGTCGTATTGCAGTTTACATATTGCTGGATGGGATAATTTTGCTTGTTCACAGAGGAAGTAAAAGTGGTAGAGCGCATCATGAAGCCGCAGCATATGCATCTATTCGCTCCGCATTTGTATGAACCAGAGCATGTAAGCCACGTTGGCTTCCTCTGTGGACCTTCCAAAAATAGACTGGGTGATAGGCGTTGCCCTATAGACGGAGCCCGTTTGGACACGCATCTATATCCCTCTGATAATACATTTTTGAAGTCCGGATCGGCGGTGACGATGGGCATGTACTTTTCTATAATCTTTTTGATGGACACATAATCAGAACTGTATTGAGTGGAGAAAACCAGAGGGGAGGGAGTTTTGGTTTTGTTGGTAGCACTACTACTATAGCCCCTATCATGTCCTATAAGGGCATTTCTGTCCCTCTCCATGGCTAGTTTGATGGCCCGATTAATCGTCCATTGGGGATACCCCCTCGCTCGCAGTCTATCACCTATGGCAACAGATTCTTCCCTGAACTCAGCCAAACGTGAACAGTTTCTACAGGCACGTACCATTTCTCCGGTGGGTAGATTATTAATTACATGTCGGGGGTGGCAGGATTTGGCGTGCAGTATAGAGTTTACTGCTGTATTTTTTCTATATGTTCGAGTGTTTATTGCTCCGCCAACCGCGTCACCCCAGAGATGCAAGTCCAGAAAATTAATGGCACTAGCTTCCATAGTGACAGTAAACTGTAAATTTAGATCATTGTGGTTGAGATAAGAGGTAAACCCCTGTATGGCCGCCAGATCAGACCCCCAAATAAATAGGAGGTCGTCGATGTAGCGGCCATACCAGACAATGTTCTGTCTGTGGGGATTGGTGGGGGCGAAAAGAATCTCCCTCTCCCACCAACACATATAAATGTTGGCAAGAGAGGGGGAGAATTTCGCCCCCATCGAAGCTCCTGTGACTTGTAAAATAAATTGCCTATTAAACATGAAAAAATTATGTTCAAGAAGATAGTCAACCACTGTACATAAATAGTCCCGTAGTCCAGGAGGATAACGCGAGTAAACCTGCAGAAACCATTGAAGGGCTACAATGGCCAAATGGTGAGGGATGACGGAATACAGCGAGGGGACATCAGCTGTCACCCATCTGTAATGTTCTCACCACTCAATACAGTTCATCATTTCAAGCACATGCCCTGTATCCCGAAGATATCCGGGAATGAGGGGGATTAAGGCTTGGAGATAAGAACCCACCCATTCACATAGATGTTCATTCAGTGATGAAATACCAGCTACTATCGGTCTGAGGGGAGGGGGAAATGTGCCCTTGTGCACCTTGGGTAGCGAGTGAAATACTGCTACCACAGGACAGTCAATGATAAGATATTCCATTAATTTTTCAGAAATAAAACCGTTCTGTACTCCAAGATGCACAAGGGAACTTAGCGCCTTTTTAAAGGAGGGGGTGGGATCACAGGACAGGGGTCTATAAGTACATGAATCATTCAGCATATCCATATTTAATTTCTTGCACAACCCACTGTCTAAAATTACCACCGTCCCACCTTTATCCGCCTGTCTGATAACTATGCTGTCCATGTCTGCCAGGTCTTTGAGAGCTTTCCTCTCTATATAAGTTAAATTATTCCATTTTGGACCGGGATTTCTGGACAGCAAAGTTAGTTCAGACTCAACAGCCTCCTGAAAGGTGTCTAATACAGGAGTTCGTGACATGACCGGATAAAACTCTTTATTAGTACCTGTGAATTCCGGAATATCTGTGGAAAATTTTGCATATGGGCATGACGGATCTGAGCACGCAGGTGTGTGTGATGTCAGTTCCGTCCTCCCATATAAAAGTGATCACACTATGTACTTACTTTGTATGACTAAGGCCTCTGTGTAAGGCCGAAACGCGTCACCTGTACCACGTTTGTTTGTTCCATATGGCATGTGAATAAATCATCTAATTTCTTGAGTCTCTGCGCTGGACCTTCGTCTTCTTTCCTGGCTTAGTGTTTGGGTGTTGTCCCCACCCGGTCCGTGTCACACCTTGGGTGAGCTGAAGCATTGCTACAGTTTGTGCTGTTTCTTTGGGAAGTATATAAGTTGCGACATTAATATGCAATAATCAAAATAATTCCTCTTCTACACATTATTTAAATATGTAAAGGTACCTTAAAGGGTTATTCCAGGTTTACAACATTTCCTATACTGGACTTGAGGTGCTTTAAAAAAAATAAAAAATAAAATATACTCGCCGACTCTGATCTTCTGCAGCAGCCATTCCAACAGCATCAGGTCCCTGCTGATTTAGAAAATAAATACCCTGGTTGAGATGCATCACCACCATCTGAGCAGGCATTTCCTGCAGGATTGACACACCAGAAGAAGTGAGGGGGCAGCAGCCAAGACCCAGTGGCATCAGAATGGCAGCTGCAGGAATGGAACAGGTAAGTATGGTTTCTTTTTATTTTAAAGCACCCTGAGTCCATTTTAATTGTTTAAAGGTTTTATTTTTATCAATTTCAATTTAAACAAAATAAAATAACATTAATAACAACAGCAGAGTCCAACTGTTCATTAATATAATCAGAAATGTACCTAAATCATAATAAGTAACTGGTACATATGTAGTAAAGGAAGGCACATAGCAAAGCAGTAGATATATGTACAACAGAATAGTGCAACAGAACAGATAAACACTGCACATCTTACGCACAACTAGCACAAATGCCCATAACACCAAATAACACACACAAGCATTCCAGTCATTTCAATGCCCTCCATACCCACCATAGAATAGAAGAAGACACAGTCAGGTTACTTAGTTGAGTTGGCCCAATGAGTATGAAATTGTGCTCTAACTGCAGGTCTCAATTGAAAATATAAGAGAAAAGCAGTTTGGGGGAAATTAAATTTAGCTTGCATATTGACAAAGGACAAAAATGTATGATCCTTACCGAAAAAGTGCATAAGAAATGTAATCCCATGCCTACCCCCAGAAGATGGCAGTTGGTAAATCATGTAATTGAGACAAATGTACATTCACCCAGAATGGGGCTCTCGGGAGACAGTGGAATGCAGGAATCGGTTAGACACCACAGACCAAACTCCAGCCACTGTATTAATAGGACCATGGAAAGTGGAACAGTAGAAAATCTATACAGTGTGCTGGTGAGGCTCTTATAAGATCCCATGAGGGCCATCACCAGAGTAGTAGCTACATTTGAGATATATCAGATTTATTTACCAGGGATGCCAAGAAAAAGTTATAGCAGGTGCTGAGTCTAGGAGGTTTGCCCTGCCAGTAGAAGGACCTCACCACTCCTTCTAATGCTGGAGGGTTGTAGGTATAATCAGAGAGACATGAAATAGATACAAGAATTTAGGGAAATAATTAATATTAAAGATATTGGGGGACATTTATCAAGATAGAACTTTTTTTTTGTTTTTGCTTACTCCGGGATCACAAAAAGCGCATGTGCGCCTAAGCACTGTTTTGTGCGACTTTTGTGGGAAGGCAAAAAGTTACAAACAGCCTTACCTAAGCAAATTTCAGTTTTCACTTGCAGTGCTTACAAATATATGATGTGCGAAAGTCGCACGTGGCCAAAAAAAAGGCGCAAACCCCTTACGAAAAGTTGCAAGTCTGCTCTAAGTCTGACCTGGAGTACAAAACTCCCATACTTCGCAAATAAGTTTCACAAAAGTCTCATCTGTAACTTTTTTGTTTTGCTTATGTGCTCCAAAGTTATCAACCCCCTGTGATAGCATGATAAATATGTAGCACATACGCAAAACTATAGAAAAAAAATGCCTTCAGAACTCGCTAACCAAAGAAAACAATGATAAATGTCCCCCATTGACCCTACCACTAGGGACAGAGAGAGAGAGAGAGAGATTAGACCAGGTTTGAAGCTGGACCTCGGTTTTGTATACAATAAGATCTACAGTAGATTAAGAAGGAGATAGCTAGCAAGCATATCTGTCACTTCAACTTCTAAGTATATAAATTGGGTAACCACTTGTAAACTGACAGGAAAGCAGTCGGGCAACTGGGGCGAGCAAATACAGGCATTAAAGTGGACTCAACCCAATTGACTTTATGGTCCTAAAAGTAGCAAAAAAGGTCAACTAATCTCAATAGGGATAGTAGTGTGGGTATAGTGTCCGCTAGGTATATCAAAGTGAAATTCGCATATAGGGAGATCATTTCAATCAGACTGGGGCATGTCATAAATGGAACATGAAGCTCTAACAGCCAGCAGCTCCATAGCCAAACAGGAGGGTAGATAGCAGGCATCCCTGTTGCGTCCCCCTACCTAAAGGAAACAAGACTGAAATATCCAGATTAGTGTGAATATGTGCCCCAGGCTGATCAGTTGTTGAATCCATAATTTAAACTGATCAAACTTCAAGACATGCATCAGACTCCAAAGGTACCGCCACTTCACAGTCAAAAGCCTTATGTACATCAAGGCAAACAACAAAACCAGGGGATTCATCTCCTCCAAATGCAGCAATATTGATGTCGGTAGCCCTACCTGGCATAAACCCTGTTTGGTCAGGGTCAAATATGGATGTAACAACCTTGTTGAGCCTAGTGGCCTAGATTTTAGCCACGATTTTAATATCAAAATGAAGAAGAGAACTAGGACTGTAAGAATCCTGCAAAGAAGAATCTTTACAAGGCTTCAAGACGACAATGATCAGAGCCTTCCTCATAGAATCAAGGAGACTATTGCAATCTGTAGTCGCTTGATAGAGGCTCAATAATATGGGCATTAACATCTCACAGTTCACCTTTTTGAACTCCCTAATTAGCCACCCAAACCAGCTGTTTTTCCTACGGGCATGTCCTTAATGGCCTGTGCCATCGCCCCCCCCCCCCCCCCCCCCCCCTATGGGAGTAGCACATTATGAAAAAATGTACATGCCCAGAATAACCCTTTAAGATTACATGTATATATCCTATCTAAAAGAGAGTACACAATGGCCCTGATTTACTAAGTGTGTAGTGTAGGTTTCTTTGTGGGTTTCAACTCCCTATAATTTTTTTCCACTGTATTTACTAAGGTTTCCCTATATTTTCCACTTTCCCTACATTCTGCTTTTTTTTACACATGCTCTGATCTGTAGGGTTTTCCTCTACATTTTCTGTGGAAACCTTAGTAAATATGTTGGGTTTTTGTGAAAATGTTGGGAACAAGCCCCCTTTGGGGTGACCACGCCCCCTTTCCCTGGAGGCCACGCAAACTTTTTCTGGTTTTCTTAATACAATGGAGAGTTAGTCTGTTTTTTTCAGATCTGACGCAAAATCTGGCACAGACAAAATTTCTGGGGCAATGCACCAGAATCTGGCGCACAATACGACATAACATGTCAGGTTTGCAATAGTAAATGAGGGCCAATGTGCATCAGACTGATGAAGAAACAGGTGACAGAATTCACTTATGCTAGAAACTATTGTCTGAAAGATTCTATTTTTAAGATAGAAAATCACCAGTTTATTTTCTGTTATTGGGCTTTAGTGTTTTTCTCTTGATCTCATGTGACACATATTGTTTCACTGATGTCATATGAGTCAGAGGCCATCAAAACATAAGAAGGAGTGAGTGCACTTCAAGGCTGTGACTGCTGTCTATTAATAATATTCAAATGGACAATGATGTAAGCAGAGAAAAACTGAAAAAAAGCAAGGACGAAGTTTTGCAATTATTTCCATGCAGGAGGGAGGACAGGGAGATATTACCCAGAATACCCTGCACTGTCTATTTTAGTTCCCCTTGCTGGTAAAGCTGAGGCTATCATGAACCGTCAGATCTAATCATGTCTAATCCCATTGTATGTTCTCTTCTTAGTTGTGCTCTGTCACTTTGGATAATAGCAAAAAAAAATAATAAGGAACCAGCATTAGGAGGACTTTATTTACAGTTTTATAGTTGTGAACAGCTGAATACATGATTTTAGGACAGCTTAGAGGAGGCTTTTTATAACAGCTCTCTTTATTTAGGTGACAGAAATGATAAAAAAAAAAAAAAATGCTTGCCCCTGGAACTAAATAATAATCATCAACATCGTAATCGTAATATATCAACCAGAGAAAGGTTTTATTTAGATAAGGGTATGCCCATCCACATGTGAGGCACAGCCAAGCGCTGGCACCAAAGTGGTTGATTGTGATAGCTTGTGAGTCCTGTGCTTTACATTTCATTAACCATAATTAACCTAGACCTGCCCACTTTATATGTATTTTCATTTTACATAACATTTTTTTCCCTCCTTTATCTCCTAGGTGATTTTGAAGATTCCTTTCTCTCACTTTGTTAGGGCTGAGACACCACAGAGACCCAGTGATACATTTCCAAAGGCAGAGCACGATCACGTTCTCCAGACTCAGCAAAATGATGCTGTGCCAGAGGAATGCTCTCAAAGCCCATGGCAGAGTACAGGAACTGAAACTACAGACAGTCGAAATTCAAGCGATTTAGTAATGTTTAGCAAAGCCTATTATATTTTTGCTGCCAATGCAGAACGTTTGGATTTAAAGATAAATCTGACTTGAGACTGATATACAGGTTTAGCATAAAGCTTGTAAATAATGTTCAAAAATGCATTGCATAGAATTGTTCACTTCTACTCTGGACCAAGGTATATTAAGAAAGGAATAGTTAACCATAAATCTCTAAACATCTGGTATTTTAAGCAACAAACAACAGTTTGTATTTGTTATATTCATCCATATTTAGTAAACAGAAGTATAGATAAGAGTTATACTGTACATACGTTTATAATATGTGTATTAAAATTAATTATCTGTTCTATTTACATGACATAGTCAAAACATCTTTGGAATCATGTAATCAGGCTTGAGAAAGACTCAGGAGTTAGTTGAAAAGTTGCTACCTTTTGTTGCACATTATGATGTAATACATTTTTCACCTGCTTTGGAGTGCTGCATCGCTTTTCAATTTTCTATCCATCTATCTATCTAGGGAGGAAAGCAGCATGTCTTAGGAGCCAAAAAACAGGATGAAGGTGCACGCAGATTCCAGACCTGGGTCAGGGGTCCATGTATAATAAAGAAGGATAAAATGTCCACAACACATGAATTCCAAAATCCAAAGATGTATTCAAAAAACAACGTGTCAGTAGCAATGTTTCAGACAGCTCTCCTAGCCATTCTCAAGCTATCTATCTATCATACCTTACCCTTATATGCCTCTAACTTTATATGTAGGCATATAGAGGGTTCTTATGAAAACCTCAGATGTTGCCATACAGTGCCAAATCGAAACATCATACAGAAGCACAGATAATGTATACAGTTCCATAGAAAAAATGTGTTTGATGCAGTTCAGGCTCTGTTCACACAGCTCTTTGAACATGTAGCATACCTATCTCTATACGAACCTGCTGATTTAATTTACATAAAGTAAGGCAAATTTAATAAAGTGATTTTCATTAAAACCATCTTGTATGAGTGGATACCAATACTTTAAGAGTAAGTTGATGTAATACATTTCTCTTCTATCTAATGTGCATCTTCATTAATCAGGTTGTATTAACATAATTTATTCTTCTAAACCAGATTATAGGATATATTATCTCCTCCCACGCTTGCGTGCTCTAGATCTGCAATGTAATACTGCTAAATACTGGTGTATTACAATCGTCCCATCTATCAACTCGCATATGTATGACAAAACTAAACAATATTGAATAATTCAGCCTTAAACATTTTGAACCTACCCAATATTGATTTTATTCATTATAACTTCCATGACCCCATTTATTTTTCATTTCCATGCAGTACATTGGTCACTTGCAGTGATTCTGCATAAGTATTGACTTCATAGTCATAGTCATTGACTCCATAGTCATCTAAATGGAAACCCACATACTTGCTGCCAAAACAACTATATGCAGAAGAACACCCATAAAGAGTATGGCGGCTGAAATATTAGGGCTTGTTTAGCACAGAACAAACTGTGGAACGCAATTTTTATTGCTTGATTTCCATTAGCCAGCAGTGAAGCTTTTCTGATCGTTCACCTATTTAGGTTTTTCAATGCTATTTTTAAATCAAAATCCAGGAATGATTTTGCAAAGATGAGAGGTCTTAGTCTTTCCCTTATATGAGTCCTCTATTTATGATCCGTTTTTGGCTTTGTATTCATTTATTGCTATAAAAACCCTGTTGTGTTAAAGGGGTTATCCACCATAAGGTGATTTTAGTACGTACCTGGCAGACAGTAATGGACATTAAAACATTAAAACATAAATGAGCTACATCCATCAAAAGACCTGTGGTTTTCAATCAGGGTGCCTACATCTGTTGCATTAGTTACAGATTGATCTCTATCCCACCAAGCGATTCCTCCACCCATTGAAGCAGACAGGCTCTCTGTCATCAGCATAGTGAGTCAGGTCTCGGCCGCATTGCAAGCTGGGAAAAATCTGAGACAACAGTCATTTTGTATGCTGTTAAAAATAAATAGTGGGCTGAAAATCACAGAAGAATTGTGAGAAAACCATCACACACAGGTAAAGACACTATATTATGAACTACACTAACTTTACAGCCCCTGTACCATATTCAAATAAAAAAAAATCCTGGAATACCCCTTTAACACAGCCTTAGCATATCCAGCTCTGTGACAAAACCCTTTCAAAATTGCAGTTTCTGGGACCCTTTGCTGAGTGGGATTTGGGGATCAGCTGCAGATTCTAAATGGTGGACTTCATAAGTATTTTAACCTCTGCATATCCAGAACACATAGTAGATATAAACTGTGCTATGTGAGTATAAATACATTCTTGAAGATAAAAACAGGCATCCTATAACCTGTTACGATTCATATATCAACCACTGAAAATCCAGCACCAGCAAAATTTAAGTTGATCAAGTGTATTAGGCATGTGTTCAACCTTAAACAAAAAAAAAAAAGATTCTAGGAAACCAGCACACGCTATTCTGTAAACCTCTACACAATGTATTTCTCATAGATAAAAGCTGTTTCTCAGAACAAAGAAAAACTATACAAAATAGCCATTATTATTAAGGTGAAGTGTTTATATATGTATATACAAGCAGACATGAACTTAACATTAAGCAAGCTAGAAAAAAACAACAAAAGGCACTTACCTTTGTGTATCCCGGTTGCTTAATATTTGCCAGCCTAAGAATTTGTAATGCAACCATTACAGATTATGTGAGTTTGTCTTAGAAATTATTAAAGGCCTGGTCCCCATGCTACCTCTCGGCATTACTATATGCAGGGAGGTGGTATTAAAATGCCCCCTTTACATTTTCTGCAAGTTGCCCAGGGCTCTCAAGCATTCACAGCAAAGTAATGTCATTTGGGTAACATAATTGAGGTGTGTCATAAACCTTTCAAATCACTGTTCAGCATGTTGACCGAATGCACGGATTAAGACTTACACTGCAATGACGCCTTAAATCCCTTAAACAGATCTGCTCCTATCAGTGTTAACTAACGACCTATACATGACCTGCAGTGGGATAAGCCTTAGGCTCCAAGGGTTCTTCTTACAGGAGTCCAAAACTGGAAACTGTTCATACATTCTGGATTAAATGGAATAAAAATATTATTCGTTTACATTGATAGTTTGATATATGGCATTATATTTACAGCATTAAAGGAATTACGTGGTGCTGGACAACTTATTCCCTATCTGACCGCTGGGACCCCCTGCAATCTCCTGCATAGCGCCCCGGCTCTCTGCAGGGAAGGAGCTATGTCGGTCACACTATCAAGCGTTGGCCGACACGCCTCCGCCATGAAGTATTCCTGTATCTCCACCTTTCCCATAGAGATACATGGAGGGGGTGTGTTGTCCCCGGCATTGTGTGGGAGAGCAGGGCACCGTGCATTAGGAGAGCAGGGCACCGTGCAGGAGATTGTGGGGGGTCCCAGCAATCAGACCCCCACGATCAGACACTTATCTTCTATCCTTTGGATAGGGGATAAGGTGTCCTGCACCACATAACTCCTTTGAATCTGTCACTATTCACTGGCATTGTGTAAAAAAGCAAAAGAAGCTGGTCAGATTGTTATATAGCTAGGAGGCGGGTAAGATTCAGTATAACTAATATACTAAAGGGATATTCCAGCGGGAAAATTTTTTTCAAATCACCTAATACCAGAAAGTTATACAGATTTGTAAATTTGTCAAATAAATTTGTAAATACCCCAGAAGTTGTGTAGTTTCAAAACTGATACAGTGCTCCCTGCTGCCACCTCTGTTTGTGTCAGGAACTGTCTGGTGCATGAGCAAACCTCTTTTTCTCCGGACAATTCCTGATACAGGCAAAGGTGGCAGCAAGGAGCACCATGTTTGTCCTAAAAACGCTCATAGACATGCACAGGAAACACCTTGGGTGATTGATAAATGCTTCACATAATAAAGCCTGTCTCATATGAGGCAATATTTTCCAGTAGTACACAGACCATAGTCCCAAGTTTTCCACCTGTTCTCCCAGCTTATGCAATAACAGGTGGTAACAGGTGGTAACATCTATTGTGTCTAGTAGACAGCATGGTCACCAATACAGAAAGACATTGAAGATGGGAAGAAAGAGAACATGTTGAGGAATAAAGCACATTACAAGGTATTTTAATATTATTAGGTTCTAAGAAGTGTTCGGCTATCATATAGCTTGTTTGAAATAAACAGGTCGACACGAAATCACATAATCGACACAGACTGCAAGCAACAAACTATCATTACAGGCATTGTCCTATCTGGAGATAACACTGATTTCAGAGCTGCTGTGGTCTACAACAATAGAGTCTTTTCTTTTTTTTCATGTGTGTTTTGCACCAAAATACATGTGAAATCTGCCCACAAGTGTAAGAGCAGTGGCTTTTTAAATTTCTTGTTTGCTTTCTGTGTTAGGTGGCTGTGGTTACACCTTGACCTATCATGGTTATTTCTCGCCCACCTACCTGTTAAGCTGGCTATATAAACCTGCAGTGTGCATTTAGATCTCACCAGTGAAAAGAGATTATTTCTAAAGCTAGCATTCTGTATTGTATTCTGCTTTCTGGTACCTGACTTTGGCCCGGTATTCTTGGATTAACCCCTTGCTTTCTCTATGGTTCTCTCAGTTCTGACTTGCTGACATTGATTTATGTGTTCTTGTTTTTTGGTCTTGCTCTGTATTGTTAATGTGCATTTTCCTTTGGTATTCCTGATAATTCCTGACCCGTGTCTGAGTATTTTTATAGTTTGTTTTTTTGACAGGACGCTCCCAGCACTTAGCAAGGCAGGGACTATCTTTGTGGTTGTAGAACCGTCACATAGGGCAGATAGCAAATAGGAAGGTACAGGGGCTGTGGTTGAGATAAGGGCTTCACTACTTCCCTGTCCATAGGTGACAAGCTCTTTGATTTCAATTGGAACACACACACACACTTTAGATTATATAGCATATATAAGCATGATTCAATAGTGGAAGGTAGCAAGAATAATCATCATCAGATGACTGGAACTAAAGATGGTTACAGTGGTGAAAAGACCGGACCAAACTAACTCTTTCTAATCTTTCCCTATGATTGTCCCTAAACTCTAAGCTAACACCAGACACCATTAAACATCACTGCTCCCTCATATCCCTGTGATAGTTCTAGACTAAAGACTATCCCTAGCACAAACAACAAAAAGGCTCTAAGACCAAGAAAAACAGAACAGAATGGAATCAAACAGAAGAGAAGGGATTCAAAAGGAATGGGTAATATAAAGGAAGTCCTTCATTGATTCACTTCTAGTTTTGATTTAAAAACTGCAATGGCAGTTTAAAAAAAATATTAGCCTAATACTGCCCGAAACATGGGCACCCTAAAACAAAAGCAGTCTCTCTTATTACAGTGAACAATGATTTACTCTGACTAGGATGGTCCCAACCAGTTTCTTCCTGTGATGATCCCAACCAGCTTCTTTTTGCTCCAACAAGCTTGATTTATAGATCCAGTGGCTTTCTTAGCAGAAGGAGGCCCATAACAAATTCCAAATTGGGCCTTGTTTTATGGCATATTTTGCCACCCCCAGGAAAGAAAGGACTGGTGTTTATTTCCTCTTACTTTACATGACCCATTGGTCCTTAGCCCTCTTCATTGATTTGCTAATAATGCAGTTCCGAAATAGGACCAATCAGGATAAGGCCCCCTCTCTCCAAGGATATCATAGCAGCTGCATGGTCTGTCACTAGGGTACATACAGCTCTGGATACATGTCATCCTATTTTATTACATTTTTTTTATAGAAAGAGATCTCTCAATCTAGCACAGCAGGGTGGGGTGACTGGACTGACTGCAGGGCTTACACAAGACTGTGCACTGACTCCAGGGTTTACACTAGACTGTGCACTGGCTGCAGGGATTACACTAGACATGGGGTACTCAACTGGCGGACCGTGGTCCAGATCCGGACCGCGGCTGCCAGTCATCCGGACCTCCAGCCGATCTCCTCTTATTCTTTGTATAGGTGTCTTTAAAACACCTATATAAATGAACAGTGGCATGCCTACTGTTTGGCGAACCTGGCCCCCGCCGGGGGGGGCAGGCCGCAAATATCGGAGCGCCACCATAGTGCAACAATTAGCAGTGAGTCTGGGGTTAAAATCACTGCCTATAAGGAGCGCATGGGGAGCAGCGCTGACCGCGCTAAACATTATGCTGCCACAGCAGGCAGCAGGTCCATTACATTCTTCCCCAGCATGGTCTCTTTAAAAATCTGTGCTGGGCCAGACAGTGCTCCAAGCCCCTGACAGGCCCATGCATCTGACCTTGCACTACCTCACATTTTACCAGCGGCACTGAAGGGTGAGTGTACTGGCTGGGGGAGGAGTGAGAAGACCGAGGGGGGAGTTGAGGGGATCCATGCATGGATGGAAGGATGGGGAATGTGTGTGTGAGGTGACTGTGGATGGATGGATGAGGTGACTGTGGATGGATAGATGAGGTGACTGTGGATGGATGGATGAATGAGGTGACTGGATGGATGAGGTGACTGTGGATGGATGGATGAGGTGACTATGGATGGATTGGGGGGGTGAGGTGACTGTGGATGGATGAGGTGACTGTGGATGGATGGATGGATGAGGTGACTGTGGATGGATAAGGTGACTGTGGATGGATGGATGAGGTGACTGTGGATGGATGAGGTGACTGTGGATGGATGAGGTGACTGTGGATGGATAAGGTTACTGTGGATGGATGAGGTGACTGTGGATGGATAAGGTGACTGTGGATGGATGGATGAGGTGACTGTGGATGGATGGATGAGGTGACTGTGGATGGATGGATGAGGTGACTGTGGATGGATTGATGAGGTGACTGTGGATGGATGGATGAGGTGATTGTGGATGGATTGGGGGGTGAGGTGACTGTGGATGGATGGATGAGTTGACTGTGGATGGATGGATGGATGAGGTGACTGTGGATGGATGGATGAGGTGACTGTGGATGGATTGGGGAGACGAGGTGACTGTGGATGGATGAGGTGACTGTGGATGGATGGATGAGGGACTGTGGATGGATAGGGGATACGTTTTTTATGACGGGGATTCTGACCGCTGCGATCTCCTTCACTCCCGTAGAGATACATGAAGGGGGCATGTTGGTTGCTGCTTCGTGCAGAAGTTGACACACTCCGTTCCTGGGAAAAACCAGGGTCCCTTGCAAGAGATCACGGGGGGTCCCAGGGGTAAGACCCCTGCCATCTAAAACTTAGATAAGTTTTTCTGCATGATACTTTTCCTTTAATTAATTAATTGAGGCGGCACAGCAGCATCATTAATTCTGGGGGCACAGCAGCATCATTAATTCTGGGGGCACAGTGACATCATTAATTCTGGGGGCACAGCAGCATCATTAATTCTGGGGGCACAGTGGGATTATTAATTCTGGGCGCACTGCAGCATCATTAAATCTGGGGGCACGGCAGCATCATTAATTCTGGGGCACAGCAGCATCATTAATTCTGGGGGCACAGCAGCATCATTAATGCTGGGGGCACAGAAGCATCATTAATTCTGGGGGCACAGCAACATCATTAATTCTGGGGGCACAACAGCATCATTAATTTAATATACCAGGGGAATAGTGTGTGGCAGTAATATACCAGGGGCCCAGTGTGTGGCAGTTTTATATTCAGGGGGAACAGTGTGTGGCAGTATTATATTCAGGGGGCCCAGTGTGTGGCATTTTTATATTCATGGGGTACAGTGTGTGGCATTATTATATTCAGAGGGTACAGTGTGTGTGGCATTATTATAGTCAGAGGTTACAGTGTGTGGCAGTATTATATTCAGGGGCCCAGTGTGTGGTAGTAACATACCAGGTGCCCAGTGTGTGGCAGTAATATACCAGGGGCTCAGTGTGTGGCATTATTATATTCAGAGGACACAGTGTTTGGTAGTATTATATTCAGGGGGTACAGTGTGTGGCAGTATTATATCCAGGGGTACAGTGTGTGGTAGTATTATATTCAGGGGTACAGTGTGGGGCAGTATTATATTTAGAGGGTACAGTGTGTGTGGCAGCATTATATTCAGAGGGTAGAGTGTGTGGTAGCATTATATTCTGAGTGTACAGGGTGTGGTAGTATTATATTCAGGGGGACTGTGTGTGGCAATATTATATTCAGGGGTACTGTCCCATCAGAGCTGGAGTCACTTGTAATTTCTGCAGTGATGATGGGTGAAACTGTACACCAATTTGCGGCTCTCCAACTGTTACAAAAATACAACTCCCATAGTGCCTCATGGACAGGTGTGTGGCAGGATTATATTAGGGGCAGGTGTGTGGTAGTATTATATCAGGGGCATAGTGCTTGACAGCATTCTATTTAGGTATACAGTATGTGGCAGTTTTATATTTAGGGGCATAGTATGTGGTAGTAATATACCAGGGGCCCAGTGTCAGGCAGTAATATACCAGGGGCTCAGTGTGGCATTATTATATTCAGAGGGTACAGTGTGTGTGGCAGTATTATATTCAGAGGGTACAGTGTGTGGCAGTATTATATTCAGAGGGTACAGTGTGTGGTAGTAATATACCAGGGGCCCAGTGTGTGGCAGTAATATACCAGGGGCTCAGTGTGTGGCATTATTATATTCAGAGGGTACAGTGTGTGGCGGTATTATATTCATTAGTATCGTGTGTGGCAGTATTATATTCAGGGGTACAGTGTGTGGCAGTATTATATTCAGGGGTACAGTGTGTGGCGGTATTATATTCATTAGTATAGTGTGTGGCAGTATTATATTCAGGGGTACAGTGTGTGGCAGTATTATATTCAGGGGTACAGTGTGTGGCAGTATTATATTCAGGGGTACAGTGTGTGACAGTATTATATTCAGAGGGTACAGTGTGTGTGTGGCAGTATTATATTTAGGGGTATAGTGTATGGCTGCATTATATTCAGGGGTACAGTGTGTGGCAGTATTATATTCAGGGGTACAGTGTGTGGCAGTATTATATTCAGGGGTACAGTGTGGGGCAGTATTATATTCAGAGGGTACAGTGTGTGTGTGGCAGTATTATATTCAGAGGGTACAGTGTGTGTGTGGCAGTATTTAGGTCATACATCCTCCACACTTCAGTTGCTAATTTGTCACTGAGGCCGTTATTTGTAAACCAGGCCTTAACATTCAGCTCGGACCTTCACCGGATGGCAGACCTGGATAAGCGGACCCTCACTAAGAATAGTTGAGTACCCCTGCACTAGACTGTGCCCTGACTGCAGGGACTACACTAGACTGTGCACTGACTGCAGGGTATACACTAGACTGTGCATTGACTGCAGGGTATACACTAGACTGTGCATTGACTGCAGGGTATACACTAGACTGTGCACTGACTCCAGGGTTTACACTAGACTGTGCACTGACTGCAGAGTTTACACTAGACTTTGCACTGACTCCAGGGATTACACTAGACTGTACACTGACTGCTGGGTATACACTAGACTGTGCAGTGACTGCAGGGTATACACTAAACTGTGCACTGACTGCAGGGATTACAGTAGACTCTGCATTGACTGCAGGGATTACACTAGACTGTGCACTGACTGCAGAGATTACACTAGACTGTGCACTGACTGCAGGGTTTACACTAGATTGTGCACTGACTGCAGGGTTTACACTAGACTGTGCACTGACTGCAGGGTTTACACTAGACTGTACACTGGCTGCAGGGTTTACACTAGACTGCACAATGGCTGCAGGGTTTACACTAGACTGTGCACTGACTCCAGGGATTACACTTGACAATGCACTGACTGTAGGGTTTACACTAGACCGTGCACTGACTGCAGGGATTAAACTAGACCGTGCACTGACTGCAGGGATTACACTAGACTGTGCACTGACTGCAGAGTTTAAACTAGACTGTACACTGGCTGCAGGGTTTACACTAGACTGTACACTGGCTGAAGGGTTTACACTAGACTGTGCACTGACTCCAGGGTTTACACTAGACTGTGTACTGACTCCAGGGTTTACACTAGACTGTGCACTGACTGCAGGGTATAAACTACACTGTGCACTGGTAGCAGGGTTTACACTAGACTGTGTGCGCTGACAGCAGGGTTTACACTGGAATGTGCAGTTTAACTGTAGAAAAACGCACTGCCCCTATATACACTCCATGGGAGGAGTTTATTATTATATATCACACAGTTTTCACTGTCTATATTGTGCAATTTTTTTGCGCAATTGCGCTTTTTGTGTGTTTTTTTGTGTCATTTTTGATAGAACTTTACAATTGGAATTCTAAATCACAGTGTAAGGTAATGATGATTATGTGGTGGACTTCGATGTATCAACTGTGTCTTTTCTCTTTACACGCACAAATTTAGCAAGTCCTGATTTTACTGCGCAAATATACACCATCAAGGAGGACACTTAAAATGTTACAAGAATAAGCCCAGCCAGTCTAGCAATATGTAATACATATTGAGTGTGTGATTGTGTGTATGCAGCAGAGCTGAGTGTGTGACTTTGTGTATGCAGCAGAGTTGACTGTGTGATTGTGATATGCAGCAGGGCTGAGTGTGTGGTTGTGTGTATGCAGCAAAACTGAGTGTGTGACCGGGTGTATGCAGCAGAGCTGAGTGTGTGATCATGTGTATGCAGCAGAGCTGAGTGTGTGATTGTGTGTATGCAGCAGAGCTGAGTGTGTGACTATGTTAATGCAGCAGAGTTGAGTATGTGATTGTGTGTATTCAGCAGAGCTGAGTGTGTGACTTTGTGTATGCAGCAGAGCTGAGTGTGTGATTGTGATATGCAGCAGAGCTGAGAGTGTGATCATGTGTATGCAGCAGAGCTGAGTGTGTGATTGTGTGTATGCAGCAGAGCTGGGTGTGTGACTATGTTAATGCAGCAAAGCTGATTGTGTGATTGGGTGTATGCAGCAGATGTGAGTGTGTGATTGTGTGTATATGCAGCAGAGCTGAGTGTGTGATTGTGTGTATGCAGCAGAGGTGAGTGTGTGATTGTGTGTGTATGCAGCAGAGCATGAGCGTGTGACTATGTGTATGCAGCAGAGCTGACTGTGTGATCGGGTGTATGCCGCAGAGCTGAGTGTGTGATCATGTGTATGCAGCAGAGCTGAGTGTGTGATTGTGTATATGCAGCAGAGTTGAGTGTGTGATTGTGTGTATGCAGCAGAGCTTAGTGTGTGATTGGGTGTATGCAGCAGAGGTGAGTGTGTGATTGTGTCTATGCAGCAGAGCTGAGTGTGTGACTTTGTGTATGCAGCAGAGCTGAGTGTGTGATTGTGGGTATGCAGCAGAGCTGATTGTGTGACTATGTTAATGCAGCAGAGCTGAGTATGTGATTGTGTGTATTCAGCAGAGCTGAGTGTGTGACTTTGTGTATGTAGCAGAGCTGAGTGTGTGATTGTGATATGCAGCAGAGCTGAGTGTGTGATCGGGTGTATGCAGCAGAGCTGTGAGTGTGATCATGTGTATGCAGCAGAGCTGAGTGTGTGATTGTGTGTATGCCGCAGAGCTGGGTGTGTGACTATGTTAATACAGCAGAGCTGATTGTGTGATTGGATGTATGCAGCAGATGTGAGTGTGTGATTGTGTGTATATGCAGCAGAGCTGAGTGTGTGATTGTGTGTATGCTGCAGAGGTGAGTGTGTGATTGTGTGTGTATGCAGCAGAGCATGAGCGTGTGACTATGTGTATGCAGCAGAGCTGACTGTGTGATCGGGTGTATGCCGCAGAGCTGAGTGTGTGATCATGTGTATGCAGCAGAGCTGAGTGTGTGATTGTGTGTATGCAGCAGAGCTGAGTGTGTGATTGTGTGTATGCAGCAGAGCTGAGTGTGTGACTATGTTAATGCAGCAGAGCTGAGTGTGTGTTTGGGTGTATGCAGCAGAGCTGAGTGCGTGATCATGTGTATGCAGCAGAGTTGCGTGTGTGATCATGTGTATGCAGCAGAGCTGCGTGTGTGATTGTGTATGCAGCAGAGCTGAGTGTGTACATGGTCATGCATTCAGCTCTGCTCCATACACATGCCGCGCACTAATTTCCGCTACATGTACCTGATCACACACTCAGCTCTGGTACATGTTCACAGTGTTTACCAACCAGGGTGCCTCCAGCTGTTGCAAAATTGCAACTCCTAGCATGCCATGTTTTGCAACACTTGGAGGCATTCTGGTTGGTAAAACTGATATAGATTGTAAAACACAGAGAAAAAGAAACACAGCCGCACATCCACAATTTGCTTCTCAGAATAAATTCAAAAGCTAACAGGTTGTTATTATACATTTTGATCAAAAAAATACAAGCCCACTCACCACGTCAAGGCCACCTATTTAGAGTGGGTCCCTAACCTAACACTGGCGTAGAGCCGAGCGGCGACCACTGCCTCCGCGACACTATGCCCACAAAGGGAATGACCCAGTGGCCAGGCAGCCCTACTGCTGCCTGACCAAGCCCTTGGCTCTGGGCCACTCAACCCCATAGACAAAGCATCACAGTAACAATGATCGCCCAGAGCCCCACACCAGTGTGAACACCTACCATGTGCTCCCTGCCAGAGGACTGGAGAATGTTAGGAGGAAACCCATATGCAGTCTCCTGCTGTTAAAAATGCCTGGTCCAAATGGGTGGAGCTGGCCATGGAAGAGGGGAGAGACTACAATTGCAAAACACAATGAGAAAAAAAAACACAGCCGCACATCCACAATTTATATTCTGATCTACTTGTTTCTCAGCATAAATTCAAAAACTAACAGGTTGTAGTGTCTTGTTGTCTCAGAGGCAGTGGTCGCCGCCTGGCACAACGCCAGTGTTAGGTTAGGGACCCACTCTGACTAGGTGGCCTTGACGTGACAAGTGGGCTTGTACTTTTTGTTCAAACTGTATACTAACAACCTGATAGTTTTTGAAATTATGCTGAGAAGCAAGTAGATCAAAATACATACGGTGGATGTGCGGCTACGTTTCTCTATTTGTGTTGTACATTTGTAGGCTCTCTCTTCTTCCATGGCCAGCACTCCACTCCACCCATTCGGCCCAGGCATTTTTAATTAGCAGGAGACTGTATAAGGGTTTCCTCCTTACATTCTCCAGTCCTCTGGCAGGGAGCACATGGTAGGTGTTCACACTGGTGTGGTGCTCTGTGGCGGCCATTGTTTCTGTGATGCTTTGTCTGTGGGGTGGTGTGGCCCAGAGCCAGGTGCTTTGTTGGGCAAAAGTGGGTCTGCCTGGCCACTGGGTCGCTCACTCTATGGGCATGGTGTCTCAGAGGCAGTGGACGCCACCCGGCACTACACCAGTGTTAAGTTAGGGACCCACTCTGACAAGGAGGCCTTGACGTGATGAGTGGGCTTGTACTTTTTGATCAAAATGTATACTAACAACCTGTTAGTTTTTTAAATTATGCTAAGAAGCAAGTAGATCAACATACAAATGGTGGATGTGCGGCTGTGTTTCTCTATATTTGTTGTAAAACTGATATAGGAGGTAAGGGGACAGATTGTTTAGCAAAATTACATATTTTTTAAACCCAGACATTCTGTGTACTTTATAAAGATTTATGATTTTACTATTGTGCAGAGTTTTGTTCGGCACACACTGCTGTTTCGGCACTTCTAGCTATGTGAGCAGTTGCAGGAGATTAGAGCCCGGAGATCAGAAGCAGAGGATCAGAGCCCGGAGATCAGCGGCAGGAGATCAGAGCCCAGAGATCAGCAGCAGGTAATCAGAGCCCATAAATCATTGGCAGGAGATGAGAGAGCAGGAGATCAGAACCCAGAGAGCAGAGTCCAGAGACCAGGAGCAAGAGATTGCAGACCAGAGATCAATAGAGGGAGATGAGAGCAACAAATCCAGCGGCAAGAAATCAGAGCCCGGAGATAAGCGGGAGAAGCTTAGAGCCACAGAGAGATCTCAGGGGTCCAATGAGTTAAAGTGGCAGTCAAAGGTCGCTTACCTATCCTTTTGTCACTGTATTGTAAAAAAAAAAAAAAAAAAAAAAAAAAAAAAGGAAAACCTGTGCGATTTCTCCAATTAATTCCCACAGGACTTCTAAGCAAAACTTGTGTCTTTCCGATGGAGAAGAAGGGGGCTAGGGTACATTGGTAGCATGCAGACTGAACAAGGAAGAAGGATAAACTCCATAGCCAGTGGGTCCCCTGTTGCACAGTTGTGGGGTGCTAATCAGTTGCCTTGGCAGCCAGGGACCTTCTGAAGGCTGCCACATCAGATCTCCTGTTAGGGCTCATTCACATTACGCTTTGGGTATATGGGAGACGGATCTGGCGGGAAAATTTGAAAACCAGCAGCTACTGTATCCCTGCTGGCCCATGCCGCACCCCATTCATTTGAATGAGCCAGAGGGAGTCAGCCAGCGACTCCGTTCGGTTCATTTTTGGTCCGTATCCATTTTTTTTTTGCCAGACTAAAAACCTTGGTCTGTCACGGTTTCAGTCCAGCAACAAAACCGGATATCATTTAAAAATTAGGCGACCAGAGTCACTAGCTGGCTCATGCTAATAAATGGGGTGTGACACGGGTCCGGCAGGGATATATAACAGCGACAGGTTTTCAAATTCTCCCGCCAGATCTGGCTGCCATATCCCAAAATGTGAGGTAAATGAGCCTTAAAAGCCTGCCATAGGCAGAGAGTAATAATAGACTGAAGAAATGACAGTACACTGCAATAGAAAGATCCCTTGAACAAGTCGCACCCCTCGTGAGAACCTTAACTGTCCCCTCTGCCGCAGCTGCCTGTTGGGCATTCTAGTGAGTGTCACCTCAGCTTAAAACGGAGAGCAGGGCTGGCTCCACCTATAGTCAAAAAATAGAGCCGCCTAGAGCGCACTCTTAATCGGGGCGCTGCTCTGCAAGAAAGTTACTGTCTGCCCCCTGCTGGTAGAAGAGTGCAGTGCCCTTCACTCCGTTCCTGCTTCCTGATAGCGTGCGCAAGGAGCCCCCCTCTCGGGCTGGAAGAAGAGCGCTCCTCTTCACTGCGCGTATCTCCCCCCAACCCCGGCACTGCGTATGATGGTGAAGCACTCCTGATATACAGGAGCACAGTGCTGACAACCTCCCTAACCCCCCCCCCCTTCCCTCCAGGGTCCGGCTGCTGCATTTACTGATTGTGAGGAGCACAGCTGAACTGTGAGGTCGTGGGGGGGGGGGGGGGGGGAGTGAGGCACCGGCACTGAAGATGTCTCCCTGTGCCTTATCCCTGCATGTGAGGGGAATGAGGGATTAAAGGGGTACTCTGCTGGAAAACATTTTTTTTAAATCAACTGGTGCCAAAAAGTTAAACAGATTTGTCCACGGTGCTCTCTGCTGACAACTCTGTTCATAGCAGGAGAGGTTTGCTATGGGGAATTGTTCCTGCTCTGGACAGCCGCAGCTCAAACTGCCAGCGAGAAACTACTGTGAACCCCCGCCCGTGTGACTGTACCCTAAAAACACTACACTAACACAAAATAAAATAAAAAGTAAAAAACACTACATATACACATACCCCTACACAGCCCCCCTCCCCAATAAAAATGAAAAACGTCTGGTACGCCACTGTTTCCAAAACGGAGCCTCCAGCTGTTGCAAAACAACTACTCCCAGTATTGCCAGATAGCCACTGACTGTCCAGGCATGCTGGGAGTTTTACAACAGCTGGAGGCACCCTGTTTGGAAATCACTGGTGTAGAATACCCCTATGTCCACCCCTATGCAAATCCCTAATTTAGGCCTCAAATGCGCATGGCGCTCTCACTTTGGAGCCCTGTCGTATTTCAAGGCAACAGTTTAGGGTCACATATGGGGTATCGCCGTACTCGGGAGAAATTGTGTTACAAATTTTGGGGGGTATTTTCTGCTATTACCCTTTTTAAAAATGTAAAATTTTTGGGAAAACAAGCATTTTAGGTTAAAAAATATATTTTTTTTCATATGCAAAAGTTGTGAATCACCTGTGGGGTATTAAAGTTCACTTTACCCCTTGTTACGTTCCCCGAGGGGTCTAGTTTCCAAAATGGTATACCATGTGGGTTTTTTGTTTCCTGTCCTGGCACCATAGGGGCTTCCTAAATGCGGCATGCCCCCAGAGCAAAATTTGCTTTCAAAAAGCCAAATGTGACTCCTTCTCTTCTGAGACCTGTAGTGCGCCAGCAGAGCACTTTTCACCCCCATATGGGGTGTTTTCTGAATCGGGAGAAATTGGGCTTCAAATTTTGGAGGGTATTTTCTGCAATTACCCTTTTTAAAAATGTAAAATTTTTGGGAAACCAAGCATTTTAGGTAAAAAATTTTTTTTTTACATATACAAAAGTCGTGAATCACCTGTGGGGTATTAAGGTTCACTTTACCCCTTGTTATGTTCCCCGAGGGGTCTAGTTTGCAAAATGGTATGTCATGTGTTTTTTTTTTGCTGTTCTGGCACCATAGGGGCTTCCTAAAGGTGACATGCCCCCCAAAAACCATTTGTCGCTCCTTCCCTTCTGAGCCCTCTACTGCGCCCGCCGAACACTTTACATGGACATATGAGGTATGTCCTTACTCGAGAGAAATTGGGCTACAAACACAAGTAAAAATTTTCTTCTTTTTACCCCTTGCAAAAATTCCAAAATTGGGTCTACAAGAACATGCGAGTGTAAAAAATGAAGATTTTGAATCTTCTCCTTCACTTTGCTGCTATTTCTGTGAAATACCTAAAGGGTTAAAACACTTACTGAATGTCATTTTGAATACTTTGGGGGGTGCAGTTTTTATAATGGGGTCATTTGTGGGGTATTTCTAATATGAAGACCCTTCAAATGCACTTCAAAACTGAACTGGTCACTGAAAAATTGTGAGTTTGAAAATTTTGTGAAAAATTTCTAAATTGCTGCTGAACTTTGAAACCCTCTGGTGTCTTCCAAAAGTAAAAACTCATCAATTTTATGATGCAAACATAAAGTAGACATATTGTATATGTGAACCAAAAAAATATATATTTTGAATATCCATTTTCCTTACAAGCAGAGAGCTTCAAAGTTAGAAAAATGCTAAATTTTCACACTATCTATCTCATCTCGGCCGAGTCCTGGACGATACTGCGCATGCACCCTTACTCTTACTCCAGCGCTGCTCCGGACAAATGAAGCAATGCTGAAGACCACTTCCGGGTATAGTAGGAAATCCCGCACATGCGCAGTATCGTCCAGGACTCGGCCGAGATGAGACAGAGAGTATAAGACAACGATGAATATTCATTAGCCAGCGGTGCTGAGGGCAGGGCGGCGGTTACGTCACAGTGCCAGTTGAAGGCAGTAACCCCGCCCGTGCCAGTAAGCAGGTAATTTGAATATACCGAAAACCAGCTATAACGGGCGAATGGCGCAGCGGATCCGGGCAAGGTAGGACTCAAAATGTTCAGCGTCTCCCGCACTATCCACAGGTACTCGTGGATAGTGCGGGACAAAATATATGACAGTTTTCCTTTAAGGACGCAGCTCATTTTCACCTTTAGGACGCAGCCCTTTTTTGCAATTCTGACCACTGTCACTTTATGCATTAATAACTCTAAGATGCTTTTACTGATTATTCTGATTCTGAGAAAGTTTTTTCGTGACGTATTTCTACTTTATTTTAGTGGTAAATTTTCGTTGTTACTTCCATCCTTTCTTGGTGAAAAATACCAAAATTTCATGAAAATTTTGAAAATGTAGCATTTTTCTAACTTTGAAACTCTCGGCTTGTAAGGAAAATGGATATTTTAAATAAATGTTATATTGATTCACAAATACAATATGTCTACTTTATATTGGCATCATAAAATGGAAATATTTTTACTTTTTTAAACATTAAAGGGCTTCAAAGTATAGCAGCAATTTTCAAAATTTTCATGAAAATTGCAAAATCGGAAGGGACAGATGTTAGAGAACTACAACTCCCAGCATGCCTGGGCAGTCTAGGCATGCTGAGAGTTGTAGTTTTGCAACATCTGGAGGGCTACCGTTTGGGCACCACTGTAATAGTGGTCTCCAAACTGTGACCCTCCAGATGTTGCAAAACTACAACTCCCAGCATGCCCAGACAGCCTTTGGCTGTCTGGGCATGCTGGGAGTTGCGGTTTGGCAACCACTAGAAGGGCAGCAGTAAATATCTCTTTACTGCCACCTTCCTTCCCCCCCACCGTCGCTTCCCTACCTGCGCCGCTGATCTCCGCTGCTGTCACCGATGATCGCCGATCCCCACGGCATCTTCTTCATAGGTACCAGCCGCCATCTTCTCCCCCCGTTCTGCCCGACATCCAGGGGTGGGCAGAGCGGGGGGTTTCCATGGCAACCCCCCATCTTCAACTGCCATTGGTCAGCATTCATTGCTGACCTAATGGCAGGGGATAGGAGGAGATTGCAGCACTGCGACCTCGCTCCTATCCCTCAGGATGATCGGGGTTGTCACTGACAGCTCCGATCATCCCTATTTTCCGGGCGTTCGGGTCACCAGAGACCCGATCAGCCCGGAAATAGCAGAAAATCGCATGTCTGAATTGACATGCGATTTCCTGTGATCGCCGACATGGGGGGGGGGTCTCAGGACCCCCCTCTGCGATGTGTCGGGATGCCTGCTGAATGATTTCAGCAGGCATACCGGTCCGGTCCCCAACCGGCTATCGGTGGGGACCGGAATTCCCACGGGTGTATCCATACGACCTCAACCCCTTAAGGACCAGGCCATTTTACACCTTAGGACCAGAGCGTTTTTTGAACATCTGACCACTGTCACTTTAAACATTAATAACTCTGGAATGCTTTTAGTTATCATTCTGATTCCGAGATTGTTTTTTCCTGACATATTCTACTTTAACATGGTGGTAAATTTTTGTGGTAACTTGCATCCTTTCTTGGTGAAAAATCCCCAAATTTGATGAAAAAATTTAAAATTTAGCATTTTTCTAACTTTGAAGCTCTCTGCTTGTAAGGAAAATGGATATTCCCAAAAAAAAATTTTTATTCACATATACAATATGTCTACTTTATGTTTGCATCATAAAATTGATGAATTTTTACTTTTGGAAGGCACCAGAGGGCTTCAAAGTTCAGCAGTGATTTTCCAATTTTTCACAACATTTTCAAACTCACTATTTTTCAGGGACCAGTTCAGGCTTGAAGTGGATTTGAAGGGTCTTCATATTAGAAATACCCCATAAAAGACCCCATTATAAAAACTGCACCCCCCCCCAAGTATTCAAAATGACATTCAGTCAGCTTTTTAACCATAAGTTGACCTGAAGTGCACTACGGGCGAACTACAATGCTCAGAAGAGAAGGAGTCATATTTGGCTTTTTGAGAGCAAATTTTGGCCAGGGGGCATGTCGCATTTAGGAAGCCCCTATGGTCCAAGAACAGCAAAAAAAAAAACATATGGCATACCATTTTGGAAACTAGACCCCTTGAGGACCGTAACAAGGAATAAAGTGAGCCTTAATACCCCACATGGGTTTCACGACTTTTGCATATGTAAAAAAAAATAAAAAACATTTTCACTAAAATGTGTGTTTCCCCCACAAATTTCACATTTTTGCAAGGGTTAATAGCAGAAAATACCCCCCAAAATTTGTAACCCCATTTCTTCTGAGTATGGAAATACCCCATGTGTGGACGTCAAGTGCCCTGCAGTCGAACTACAATGCTCAGAAGAGAAGGAGCGCCATTGAGCTTTTGAAGAGTGAATTTGTTTGGAATGGTAGTCAGGGGCCATGTGCATTTACAAAGCCCCTCATGGTGCCAGAACAGTGGACCCCCCCACATGTGACCCCATTTTGGAAACTACACACCTCACGAAATTTAATAAGGGGGTGCAGTGAGTATTTACACCCCACTGGCATTTGACAGATCTTTGGAACAGTGGGCTGAGCAAATTAAAAATTTAATTTTTCATTTTCACGGACCACTGTTCCAAAAATCTGTCAGACACCTGTGGGGTGTAAATGCTCACTGTACCCTTTATTACATTACGTGAGGGGTGTAGTTTCCAAAATGGGGTCACATGTTGGCGGTCCATTGTTCTGGCACTATGGAGGCTTTGTAAACACATGTGGCCTTCAATTCCGAACACATTTTCTCTTCAAAATCCCAATGGCACTCCCTCTCTTCTGAGCATTGTAGTTCGCCCGTCGAGCACTTTACATTCACATTTGGGGTATTTTCTTACTCAGAAGAAATGGGGTTACAAATTTTAGGGGGCTTTTTTCCAATTTTCCCTTGTGAAAATGAAAAATTTAGGGTAACACCAGCATTTTAGTGAAAAAAAATATTTTTTTTCAATTTCCCATCCAACTTTAACCCCTTAAGGACCGAGCCCTTTTTCACCTTAAGGATCGGAGCGTTTTTTGCAATTCTGACCACTGTCACTTTAAACATTAATAACTCTGGAATGCTTTTAGTTATCATTCTGATTCCGAGATTGTTTTTTCGTGACATATTCTACTTTAACTTAGTGGTAAAATTTTATGGTAACTTGCATCCTTTCTTGGTGAAAAATCCCAAAATTTGATGAAAAAAATGAAAATTTTGCATTTTTCTAACTTTGAAGCTCTCTGCTTGTAAGGAAAATGGATATTCAAAATAATTTTTTTTTTGGTTCACATATACAATATGTCTACTTTATGTTTGCATCATAAAATTTATGAGTTTTTACTTTTGGAAGACATCAGAGGGCTTCAAAGTTCAGCAGCAATTTTGAAATTTTTCACAAAATTTTCAAACTCGCTATTTTTCATGGACCAGTTCAGGTTTGAAGTGGATTTGAAGGGTCTTCATATTAGAAATACCCCACAAATGACCCCATTATAAAAACTGCACCCCCGAAAGTATTCAAAATGACATTCAGTAAGTGTATTAACCCTTTAGGTGTTTCACAGGAATAACAGCAAAGTGAAGGAGAAAATTCAAAATCTTCATTTTTTACACTCTCGCATGTTCTTGTAGACCCAATTTTTGAATTTTTGCAAGGGGTAAAAAGGAGAAAATTTTTACTTGTATTTGAAACCCAATTTCTCTCGAGTAAGCACATACCTCATATGTCTATGTTAATTGTTCGGCGGGCGCAGTAGAGGGCTCAGAAGGGAAGGAGCGACAAATGGTTTTTGGGGGGCATGTCACCTTTAGGAAGCCCCTATGGTGCCAGGACAGCAAAAAAACACACATGGCATACCATTTTGGAAACTTGACCCCTCAGGGAACGTAACAAGGGGTAATGTGAACCTTAATACCCCACAGGTGTTTCACGACTTTTGCATATGTAAAAAAATTTTTTTTTTTTTACCTAAAATGCTTGATTTCCCAAAAATTTTACATTTTTAAAAAGTGTAATAGCAGAAAATACCCCCCAAAATTTGAAGCCCAATTTCTCCCGATTCAGAAAACACCCCATATGGGGGTGAAAAGTGCTCTGCTGGCGCACTACAGGTCTCAGAAGAGAAGGAGTCACATTTGGCTTTTTGAAAGCAAATTTTGCTCTGGGGGCATGCCGCATTTAGGAAGCCCCTATGGTGCCAGGACAGCAAAAATACACACATGGCATACCATTTTGGAAACTAGACCCCTCAGGGAACGTAACAAGGGGTAAAGTGAACCTTAATACCCCACAGGTGTTTCACGACTTTTGCATATGTAAAAAAAATTATTTTTTTTTTACCTAAAATGCTTGGTTTCTCAAAAATTTTACATTTTTAAAAAGGGTAATAGCAGAAAATACCCCCCAAAATTTGAAGCCCAATTTCTCCCGATTCAGAAAACACCCCATATGGGGGTGAAAAGTGCTCTGCTGGCGCACTACAGGTCTCAGAAGAGAAGGAGTCATATTTGGCTTTTTGAAAGCAAATTTTGCTATGGGGGCATGCTGCATTTAGGAAGCCCCTATGGTGCCAGGACAGCAAAAATACACACATGGCATACCATTTTGGAAACTAGACCCCTCAGGGAATGTAACAAGGGGTAAAGTGAACCTTTATACCCCACAGGTGTTTCATGACATTTGTATATGTAAAAAAAAAAATTTTTTTTACCTAAAATGCCTGTTTTCCCAAAAATTTTACATTTTTAAAAAGGGTAATAGCAGAAAATATCCGCCAAAATTTGAAGCCCAATTTCTCCCGAGTACGGCGATACCCCATATGTGTCCCTAAACTGTTGCCTTGAAATACGACAGGGCTCCAAAGTGAGAGCGCCATGAGCATTTGAGGCCTAAATTAGGGACTTGCATAGGGGTGGACATTGGGGTATTCTACGCCAGTGATTCCCAAACAGGGTGCCTCCAGCTGTTGTAAAACTCCCAGCATGCCTGGACAGTCAGTGGCTATCTGGCAATACTGGAGTAGTTGTTTTGCAACAGCTGGAGGCTCCGTTCTGGAAACAGTGGCGTACCAGACGTTTTTCATTTTTATTGGGGAGGGGAGGGGGGCTGTGTAGGGGTATGTGTATATGTAGTGTTTTTTACTTTTTATTTTATTGTGTGTTAGTGTAGTGTAGTGTTTTTAGGGTACAGTCGCACGGGCGGGGGTTCACAGTAGTTTCTCGCTGGCAGTTTGAGCAGCGGCAGAAAATTTGCTGCAGCTCAAACTTGCAGTCAGATACTTACTGTAATCCTCCGCCCATGTGAGTGTACCCTGTACATTCACATTGGGGGGGGGGGGGGGGGGAAACATCCAGCTGTTGCAAAACTACAACTCCCAGCATGGACGGTCTATCAGTGCATGCTGGGAGTTGTAGTTTTGCAACAGCTGGAGACACACAGGTTGTGAAACACCGAGTTTGGTAACAAACTCAATGTTTTGCAACCAGTGTGCCTTCAGCTGTTGCAAAAGCTACAACCCCCAGCATGTACGGACAGCGGAAGGGCATGCTGGGTCTTGTAGTTATGCAACAGCCGGAGGCATACTACATTGGCTGGGGATGCTGGGGATTGTAGTTATGCAACAGCTGGAGACACACTGGTTTACTACTTAACTCAGTGTGCCTTCAGCTGTTGCAAAACTACAACTCTCAGCAGTCACCGACAGCCAACGGGCATGCTGGGAGTTGTAGTTATGCAACCACCAGATGCACCACTACAACTCCCAGCATGCACTTGAGCTGTTTGTGCAAGCTGGGAGTTGTAGTTACACAACAGCTGAAGGTACACTTTTCCATAGAAAGAATGTGCCTCCAGCTGTTGCAAAACTACAAGTCCCAGCATCCCCATAAGGGCATGCTGGGAGTTGTGGTGGTCTGCCTCCTGCTGTTGCATAACTACAGCTCCCAGCATGCCCTTGTTGCATGCTGGGAGCTGTTGCTAAGCAACAGCAGGAGGCTGTCACTCACCTCCAACGATCCTCGCCGCACAGGTCAGTCCCTCGTCGTCTCCGCCGCCGCCGCTGCTCCTGGGGCCCCGATCCCAACAGGGATGCCGGGGATCGGGGTCCCCAGCACCGGGGGTCGTCTTCCCGCACCCGCTCACGTCCTCCGGAAGAGGGGCGGAGCGGGTTGCGGGAGTGACACCCGCAGCAGGCGCCCTGATTGGTCGGCCGGTAATCCGGCCGACGAATCAGGGCGATCGTGAGGTGGCACCAGTGCCACCTCACCCCTGCAGGCTCTGGCTGTTCGGGGCCGTCGGAGACGGCCCCGAACAGCCAGTAATTCCGGGTCATCGGGTCACTGGAGACCCGATTGACCCGGAATCCGCCGCAGATCGCTGGACTGAATTGTCCAGCGATCTGCGGCAATCGCCGACATGGGGGGACATAATGACCCCCCTGGGCGATATGCCGGGATGCCTGCTGAACGATTTCAGCAGGCATCCGGCTCCGGCTCCCCTCCGGCTAGCGGTGGGGGCCGGAAATGCTCAGGGCGTATCCATACGCCCTCGGTCCTTAAGGACTTGGAAACGGGGGCGTATGGATATGCCCTATGTCCTTAAGGGGTTAACGAAAATGTGTCAAACACCTGTGGGGTGTTAAGGCTCACTATACCCCTTGTTACATTCCGTGAGGGGTGTAGTTTCCAAAATGGGGTCACATGTCGGTATTTATTTTTTTGCGTTTATGTCAGAGCCGCTGTAAAATTAGCCACCCCTGCGCAAATCACCAATTTAGGCTTCAAATGTACATAGTGCGCTCTGACTGTTGAGCCTTGTTATGCGCCCGCAGATCATTTTACGCCCACATATGGGGTATTTCCGTACTCAGGAGAAATTGCGTTGCATTACAATTTTGTGGGTCTTTTTTTCCTTTTACCTCTTGTGAAAATAAAAAGTAAAGGGCAACACCAGCTTGTTAGTGTAAAACAGGCTGGTGTAGACCCCAACTTTTCCTTTTCATAAGGGGTAAAAGGAGAAAAAGCCCCCCAAAATTTGTAGTGTAATTTCTCCCGAGTACGGAGATACCCCATGTGTGGCCCTAAACTGTTTCCTTGAAATACGACAGGGCTCCGAAGTGAGAGAGCGCCTAGCGCATTTGAGGACTAAATTAGGGATTGGATAGGGGTGGACATAAGGGTATTCTACGCCAGTGATTCCCAAACAGGGTGCCTCCAGCTGTTGCTAAACTCCCAGCATACCTGGACAGTCAGTGGCTGTCCAGAAATGCTGGGAGTTGTTGTTTTGCAACAGCTAGAGGCTCTGTTTTGGAAAGACTGCCGTAAAATACGTTTTTCATTTTTATTGGGGGGGGGGGCAGTGTAAGGGGGTGTATATGTAGCGTTTTACCCTTTATTATGTGTTAGTGTAGTGTAGTGTAGTGTTTTTAGGGTACATTCACACTGGCGGAGGTTTACAGTGAGTTTCCTGCTAGGAGTTTGCGCTGCGGCGAAGAATTTGTTGCAGCTCATACTTGAAGCAGAAAACTTACTGTAAGCCTGCCCGTGTGAATGTACCCTGTACGTTCACATGGGGGGGGGGGGGGGGGCAAACCTCCAGCTTTTTCAAAACTACAACTCCCAGCATGTACTGACAGACCATGCAGGCTGGGAGTTGTACTTTTGCAACAGCTGGAGGCACACTGGTTGGAAAATCTTCAGTTAGTTTCTGTTATCTAACTCAATATTTTCCAACCAGTGTGCCTCCAGAAGTGCAAAACTACAACTCCCAGCATGTACTGATCACCGAAGGGCATGCTGGGAGATGTAGTTATGCAACAGCTGGAGGGATTGCAACTACAACTCCCAGCATGCTGGGATTTGCAGTTTTGCAACATCTGAAGAGCTACAGTATAGAGACCACTGCAAACTGTGGCCCTCCAGATGCTGCAAAACTACAAATCCCAGCTTGCCCAGACAGCAAACAGGTGTGTGGGCATGCTAGGAGTTGCAGTTTTGCAAGATCTGGAGGGCTATAGTTCAGAGACTACCATATAGTGGTCTCAAATTGTAGCCCTCCAGCTGTTGCAAAACTACAACTTCCAGCATGCCCAAACAGCTGTATGGGCATGCTGGGAGTTGTAGTTTTGCAACATCTGAAGTGCTACAGTATAGAGACCACTATATAGTGGTCTCGGACTTCAGCCCTCCAGATGTTGCTAGGCAACTTACCGGCTTCCGTCGGATCCAGGGAGCTGGCTGCACGACATCGCCGACACCGATCGTTGTCCGCATCCTCCGCACATCGGTAAGTGGACTCCGGCGCCGGTCCTCTGTCGTTTCCCCGTTCTTCCCCGCCTATTGTGGGTGGGCAGGACGGGGAAAACGAAAGTTAACCCCCCCGCCCCCGATCTGCTATTGGTGGTCGCGTCTAGACCACCAATAGCAGGGATAGGAGGGGTGGCACCCCTGCCACTTCACTCCTATCGCTTCAGGGGGATCGTAGTTGTCTCAGACACCCGCAATCCTTATATTTCGGGTCACCGGGTCACCATATACCCGTAATGACCCGGAATCGCGCAAATCGCAAGTGTGAATTCACTTGCGATTTGCGCCGATCGACGACATGGGGGGGTCTGATGACCCCCCTGGGCATTTGCCGGGGTGCCCGGTCCGGTCCTCGCCCAGCGCGTGGCGGTGACCGAAATTCCCACGGACGTACTCATACGTGCCTGGTCCTTAAGGCCCATCGCGCAGGGACGTACTCATACGTGCCTGGTCCTTAAGAGGTTAAGGACTCGGGATGCAGGGCGTATGCATACACCCTGCGTCCTGAACAGGTTAAGTGTGTGTGTATGTGAATTAATATACATATACTTATATACAGTATACATATACTATATATGGACTTTAAAATTGTGTAAAAAAAAGAAAATAAAAAAAGGTAATAAAAGTGATTTAATTCCTTGCCTAATAGAAGTTTAATTCACCCCACCTTTTCCCATTTAGAAACAAATATGTAAGCAAAAATAAACATAAACATGTGGTTTCCCCGCGTGCGTAAATGTCCGAACTACAAAATGTAACGCTGCTTTAACCGCACGGTCAATGGCGTATACGTAAAAAAATACCAAAGTCCAGAATTGCAAATTTTTGGGCAGTTTGTATATCCTAAAAAAACTGTATAAAAAGCGATGAAAAAATCAAAACAAAAATGGTTCCGATAAAAACTACAGATCACGGAGCAAAACATGAGCCCTCACACATTTCTTTATACTGAAAAATTAAAAGTTATAGGGGTCAGAAGATGACAATTTTAAACATACAAATTTTTTTACAAAAAGTTCTAATTTTTTAAAAGAAGTAAAACAAATTAAACCTATATCATTTTTATCAAACGGACCTACAGATAAAAGGTGTCATTTTTACCGCGTGATATTGAAAGCCACCAAAAGGTGTTTTGTTTTTAATTTTGCCCCACAAAGTTTTTGGGGTTTTTCCATAGATTTTTGCGGTGAAATGACTGATGGTATTAAAGTAAAATTGGTGGCGCAAAAAACAAGCCCTCATGTGGGTCTGTAGGTGGAAAATTGAAAGTGTTGTGATTTTTAGAAGGGAAGGAGGAAAAAAGAAAGTGCAAAAATGAAATGACCCGGTACTCAAGGGGTTAATAGCTGGCGTCAGAAATAACATAAATTAATTAATAAATATATGTGTGTGTGTAGGGTAAATGACCATATGGTGGCAGGACACTCAATGCACCTCAGCGCCGCACTTCAGACACTGCCGCTGGCTGTGAGACTCTCCGTCCTCCTCGCTGTATGTTCGGATCTCCGACAGCTGAGGGGAGGGGCCACCGCAGAAATGCATAGGGCGCAGTTTTGCGCCTCACACCGTCTTAGTCACAGCCCATTAGCTCCACCTAGAGGCCAATGAAAGATTCGCACGAGAGCGGAACTAAATTGTTTTTACTAGGTTTCCGGCGGACTTCGCTAACAGTGCACCGGAATAATTGTGAGTGGTTGAGGAGACGCGGCTGTGGACTAGCAGTCGGTGCCCAAAGACGTCTCGGTATTGTCGGGTAGTGAGGAGAGCGGAGACCATGGCTTCTACCGTGAGTACACAGCGGAGATGATGGTATATAGAAGTGTCCGACATGTTGTGTCACGTGTTGTATTCCGGACAGTAATCGAGCTGCAGGAGATTGACATCTGCGTTATTGTTTCCGCCATCTGGTTCTAGGGAGATACTACAGGGGCTGTGTGTGCGGTCCGGTATCCTACACTATCACAATACAGATCTTATATTTTTCAGAGGCCTTTAATCATGAAAGCTGGAATCTGGTTGCTATGGGGTTTATACAGGACAATAATGAGGGCCATGCCGGCTGTTTATACAGGGGTAATAGTGCGGGCCATGGTGACTGTTTATACCGGGGTAATAGTGCGGGCCATGCCCCTGACTGTTTATACCGGGGTAATAGTGCGGGCCATGCCCCTGACTGTTTATACCGGGGTAATAGTGCGGGCCGTGCTGACTGTTTATACCGGGGTAATAGTGCGGGCCGTGCTGACTGTTTATACCGGGGTAATAGTGTGGGCCGTGCTGACTGTTTATACCGGGGTAATAGTGTGGGCCATGCCGACTGTTTATACCGGGGTAATAGTGCGGGCCATGCTGGCTGTTTATACCGGGGTAATAGTGTGGGCCATGCCGACTGTTTATACCGGGGTAATAGTGTGGGCCATGCCGACTGTTTATACCGGGGTAATAGTGTGGGCCATGCTGACTGTTTATACCGGGGTAATAGTGTGGGCCATGCTGACTGTTTATACCGGGGTAATAGTGCGGGCCATGCTGGCTGTTTATACCGGGGTAATAGTGCGGGCCATGCTGGCTGTTTATACCGGGGTAATAGTGCGGGCCATGCTGGCTGTTTATACCGGGGTAATAGTGCGGGCCATGCTGGCTGTTTATACCGGGGTAATAGTGCGGGCCATGCCGGCTGTTTATACCGGGGTAATAGTGCGGGCCATGCCGGCTGTTTATACCGGGGTAATAGTGCGGGCCATGCCTGCTGTTTATACCGTGGTAATAGTGCGGGCCATGCCTGCTGTTTATACCGTGGTAATAGTGCGGGCCGTGCTGACTGTTTATACCGTGGTAATAGAGCGGGCCATGCCTGCTGTTTATACAGGGGTAATAGTGCGGGCCGTGCTGACTGTTTATACCGTGGTAATAGAGCGGGCCATGCCTGCTGTTTATACAGGGGTAATAGTGCGGGCCATGCTGACTGTTTATACCGGGGTAATAGTGCGGGCCATGCTGGCTGTTTATACCGGGGTAATAGTGCGATCCATGCTGGCTGTTTATACCGGGGTAATAGTGCGGACCATGCTGGCTGTTTATACCGGGGTAATAGTGCGGACCATGCTGGCTGTTTATACCGGGGTAATAGTGCGGACCATGCTGGCTGTTTATACCGGGGTAATAGTGCGATCCATGCTGACTGTTTATACCCGGGTAATAGTGCGATCCATGCTGACTGTTTATACCCGGGTAATAGTGCGATCCATGCTGACTGTTTATACCGGGGTAATAGTGCGGCCCATGCTGACTGTTTATACCGGGGTAATAGTGCGGGCCATGCTGACTGTTTATACCGGGGTAATAGTGCGGGCCATGCTGACTGTTTATACCGGGGTAATAGTGCGGGCCATGCTGGCTGTTTATACCGGGGTAATAGTGCGGGCCATGCTGGCTGTTTATACCGGGGTAATAGTGCGGGCCATGCTGGCTGTTTATACCGTGGTAATAGTGCGGGCCATGCTGGCTGTTTATACCGGGGTAATAGTGCGGGCCATGCTGGCTGTTTATACCGGGGTAATAGTGTGATCCATGCTGACTGTTTATACCCGGGTAATAGTGCGGGCCATGCTGACTGTTTATCTGGGTTCACACCACGTTTTGTTAAATACGGCTCCCGAATACGGCTGGGAGGAGGGGGCGGGGCTTAATTGCGGCGCCCGCACTCAGCCGTATTCGGGAACCGTATTTAATGTATGTCTATAAGCCGACCGGAGTGAACCGCAGCCTCCGGTCGGCTTCGTTTTCAGCCGTATGCGGTTTCTCGACCTCAGACAAAAACGTGGTCGACCACGTTTTTGCCTGCGGTCGGGAAAACTAAGCCGACCGGAGGCTGCGGTTCACTCCAGTCGGCATATAGACATACATTAAATACGGTTCCCGAATACGGCTGAGTGCGGGCTCCGCGATTAAGCCCCCCCTCCTCCCAGCCGTATACGGGAGCCGTATTTAACAAAACGTGGTGTGAACCCAGCCTAATAGTGCGGGCCATGCTGAGACAAATGGACATAGTTCCATAGTCTTGTTCTCCTACTCATCAGTGTTGTGTTAGAACCCCCCCCACACACACACACACACACACACGTCTCTAGCACATCATTTTTCGCCCTATAGGACGCACCGGCGTATAAGACGCACCCAATTTATGGGTGCAAAATCTAAAAAAAATAAAGATTCTGAACCCAACAGTGGTCTTCAACCTGTGGACCGCCAGATGTTGCAAAACTACAACTCCCAGCATGCTGGGAGTTGTAGTTTTGCAACATCTGGAGGTCCGCAGGTTGAAGACCACTGGTATAGGAGGTAGTACTCACGTGTCCCCGCCGCTCCGGATGCGTCACCGATGCCCTGGATGTCACTCCATCGTTGTCGCCGCGTCCCCGTGGTGTCCCCGACGCTTCGGACGTCTTCTTCCCCGGGATCCACGCTCTCCGTCGCCGTCATCATGCCGCTACGCACGCCGCACCTATTGGATGACGGCGTGCGCAATGACGTCGAAGGAGAGCGCAGGGCGTCCCGGCACGGAGAAGACACAAAGGAGGCAGGTAAGGTCCCTCCCGGTGTCTGATAAGCTGTACGGGACGCCGCGATTTCACCGCGGCGGTCCAGAGCAGCCCGACTGAGCAGCCGGGTTTGTGTTATTTTCGCTTCAGACGCAGCGGTCAGCTTTGATCGCCGCGTCTGAAAGGTTAATACAGGGCATCACCCCGATCGGTGATGTCCTGTATTAGCAGCAGGTCCTGGCCGCAGGTATTCGCCGGTATTCAGGGAAGAAAAAGTGCGTCTTTTATACGGCGAAAAATACGGTAATTAAATATTATATAGATGACTTACTGAACCCATTTATACTGTACTAGATGACTTGTAAATATAATAGGCTTTATTCTATTTAACATAACAGATATACATGTATATATTTGTGTTACTATCTATTAGGACTTCCGGACTGATGTGGACCTTGCATGTAGGGCTGCTGAAGAGTTTGTAAGTCTGTATTATGAAACCATCGACAAGAGGAGAAGGGTAAGCTGGCTATATTTAATACTAAAAGCAATAGTAATAAAATCACAGCAGATGGCACCAAGGCTACTTATTTATAACATCAAAACTAGTGCACAGATGTAACTGTTAAAAGTGGATTCTTATCTTGAACATTTATGGCATAGCCACAGGATAATCCATAAATGTCCCAAGATGCCAGTCCCACCTCTGAGACCCATCCCTCTCTGTAGAGTGAGGGTGTCCTGGCCTGCTTGCCTCTGCCAGAGGTGCTTGGGACGTTTAAACAGTTAAAGGGGTATTCCGGGCAAAAACATTTTATCCCCTATGTCTGATCGTGGGGGGCCTGCTGCTGAGACCCCCGCAATCTCCCTGCAGCACCCGCATTCTATGTGGGGACTGTGTCTCTAGTTTCGGAAACCTCCAGATTTCCGGGACTGGGGACGTGACGTCACACCACACCCCCTCCATTCATGCCTATGGGAGGGGGCGTGATGTCCGTTTTGCCACATTTTGTCATGTATTTTCTGCTGCATATTTTCCTATCTATTAAAGTCAGTGGGTAGCAAAATCGGCTGCAGAAAATATGCAGTAAAATATGGCATGTGTAACCCTATCCTGTGCATATTTCATTCACATGATTTGAAGCTGCAGAATTCAGTGTAAACTAAAGGATTGAATACAACTTCAAGTCTGCAGCTATAAATCCTGGACATCAAATATGTGCAGGATACTGTATGTGTAAAATGACCCTTAATGTCCCACATGAGAATACCTCTCTAACAGCACTTTAAAAGTAGATGTACTCTAAACACTTGTTTATCTATAGAAATATATTTATGTAAAGAGTAGAAATACTTTGTTATACACCCGTTCCACGTGGCCATAATAGGGTCCTGTATGATTTTACTGAATCTCATCTGGGAGTTGAACAATATAGGATTGAATAGCAGGTCAGCAATTGTCATGTGAATATGGACTAGAAATGTTCGTGATCACAGAAACGAATGTAAAACGTAGCTGTTATTTCAGGTGACATTTAATGATAAGCTGTTGTGTCCATGGGTATATTCAAACAACCTCCTTAAAGGGGTACTCCGACCCTAAGACATCTTATCCCCTATCCAAAGGATAGGGGATAAGATGTCTGATTGTGGGCTGCACACAGCGCTGGAGGCTCAGAGTCTGAAGCCTCACGACCACGGGCCAGAGTATCGTTACATCATGACTCCGCCCTGTGTGATGTCATGCCCCGCCCCCTCAATGCAAGTCTATGGGAGGGGGCGTGATGTCATGTTACTCCGGCCCCGTGGTCGTGAGACTTCAGACTCAGAGCCTCCGCGCTGCGTGCAGCTCACACAGGTGGGTGCTGCATGAGAGATTGCGGGGGTCCCCATTGGCGGGATCCTTTGGATAGGGGATAAGATGTCTTAGGGCCGGAGTACCCCTTTAAAGAACAGGCTATTCAAGTACA
The DNA here is from genome assembly GCF_029499605.1 of Hyla sarda. Lineage (NCBI taxonomy): Eukaryota > Metazoa > Chordata > Amphibia > Anura > Hylidae > Hyla > Hyla sarda. The sequence goes on along the minus strand of NC_079197.1, from coordinate 100,634,013 downwards.
GAAGACTGTGTTGGTGGTTGCACATGGATCTGTGAAATTTGAAGGGAATAAACATCACTATTTCAATCAGATTTTCCTCCTGACACTGCACACAACACCAACTAACAGCGTGTGGAAGATTGCAAGCGACTGCTTTCGCTTTCAGTATTGTGCCAGCTCATAGATTCATACAGTACGACTAGGAGCATCGGAACTGGACCTGATTCATGAGGAGGGCATAGTCAGCTGGAAAGAAGACAGAAATGGGGGGGATCTTTTTCTTTCTACTTTGAAAACTGAAAGTTTAGCCTTTTATGGCTAAATGTGCCCAACATTATTTGACTGTATTATTTATATTCCCCATTGTTACTGTTTGTCCATAGTGTGAATATTTGTTTTCTTTACGAATCAAAGACTGTCTATAATTTTGTAACAATGAATATATTTGTTTACTAATGTAGTAATTCTAAAGTCTTTAGAAAGGAAGCTATAAATGAAGATGCTGGACAGGGCCAACAATTTCTACTATACATGTGACTTTTCCGTCTTACTTTATGCGGATACTATATTAGATGTAGATGTTAATACAGTGGTCCCTCAACATACGATTGTAATCCGTTCCAAACGGACCATCGTATGTTGAGGGATCCGTGCAATGTAAAGTATAGGACAGTGGTCTACAACCTGCAGACCTCCAGATGTTGCAAAACTACAACACCCAGCATGCCCGGACAGCCATTGGCATGCTGGGAGTTGTAGTTTTGCAACATCTGGAGGTCCGCAGGTTGAAGACCATTGGTATAGGAAGTTGTACTCCCCTATCCCCGCCGCTCCGGACCGTCATCGCTGTTGCCGTGTCCCTGACGCTCCGGGAAGGCCTCTGCTTCCCCGGCATCCTCGCTCTCCGTCGCCGCCATCATGTCGCTACGCACGCTGCTCCTATTGGATGACGGGACGGCGTGCGCAGCGACATGTTGACGATGGAGGGGATCCCGAAGAGGATGCGCCGGAGCCCTGAGGACAGGTAAGTGATCATCACCGGACCACACGGGGCACCGTAAACTGCTATCCGGTGGCAGCGGATAGCTGTTTATGCGATGGCCCCGACCTACAAAAGCATCGTATGTTGATGCTGCCTTAAACGTGCAATGGCCTCTGAGAGGCCATCGCATGTTGAAATTATCGTATGTCGGGGCCATCGTAGGTCGGGGCGGGGGGGGGGTCACTGTATTGTCAAAATAACCCACATGAAGATCAAGAGTATAGATATCTATTTTTATGGTCTATTCACACATACGCAGATTTGATGCGCAGGATTTGATTCTGCAGATTTCAATGTAAACTGAATGGCTTGAAATCCTGCACATCAAATCTGCACAGAATAATGTATGTGTGAATAGACTGTTAAGGAGGTTGTCTGACCCTACAAAATTTTAGTGTCCAGGGTGAGACTGACCTAAAAAAAGGATGTTCACCTGCCACAATATCCTGCTGTATCTGTCGCTATGTGTGCTCAGTCCCCAGATGACTTCTGTGGGCAGCAGCTGTAGCCTGATTTTTGTGAGCTGACAAGCCAAATAAGCCATCTTTACCTCTCTGAAGATGGATTTTTACCTGTAAATTGAAAGTGAGTGGACTGTGCAGGAGGCATAGAAGAAACAAGTGGAGGCATTGCTCTTTAATAGTGATGAGCGAAATTACAGTGATTCGATTCGTCACGAACTTCTCGGCTCAGCGTTGCTGACTTTAGCCTGCATAAATGAGTTCAGCTTTCAGGTGCTCCGGTGGGCTGGAAAAGGTGGATACAGTCCTAGGAGAGAGTCTCCAGCCCACCGGAGTACCTGAAAACTGAACAAATTTATGCAGGGTAAAGTCAGCAACCGCCGAGCCGAGAAGTTTGACGAATCGAATCACTAACTTCACTCATCTCTACTCTGTAACAAAATATATTCTTATTGCTACTTGTGTGTTGACTTATAAAAAATAAAAAAAAATAAAAAATTAAGAATCAAAATAAAATTTAAAAAAGGCCATAGTCCAGATTTGTTTAGTATGAGAGTAATGAGTAGAGTCTTCATAAATTGGGGGGGGGGGGACTTTCAGTAACAATCAATGCTGGAATATTAAAAATTTTATTTAACTACATAAAGCACTTTCCATTACCTGTCTTTATGTTCATGAATCTTATGATACATATAGAAGTCTCTGAGATTTGCGCAGTGAGTAATGTGTTTGTTTGTTTTTTCCTTTTTTGTAGCAACTCACAAAACTGTACATGGATACTGCGACTTTGGTTTGGAATGGCAACCCAATTTCTGGACAGAATGCTCTTATAGAATTTTTTGAAATGTTACCGTCAAGCGAATTTTCAGTGAATATGTTTGACTGTCAGCCAGTGCACGGTAAGAATCGTGAGACCGAATATCATCTGATCGAACAACTTCCACATCAGAATTGAGTTACTCGATGTACTTTTGTGTAATATAATAGTTTGCCCAATAGAGGGTGCAATTATGTCCAGTAATAGTTATGTTTACACTATGGAGCCTCCAGATATTCTAGACAGAGATTCCGTCAGCTGCAGGCACTGCTGAAATCTGTCAGCATTAGGACCATGCAGCCATGTATTGTCACCATTGATGGCAGTGCAGTCTGCATGGGTGTCCACCAGAATAATTAGCTTTTTTTCTGGTGGATCTGGAGCTTCTGCATCAAAGATTCTGCAGTGTGAATGGTGCAGCAGAATCCCAATGAAAACAATGGGAAACTGCTGCACCAGAATTTCCAAGCAGAATTCCACTCAGAAATTATGTAGTGTGAACGTAGCCTTGAAGTTTACAGAGCCTCCTGCTGTTGCAAAATACAACTTCCGGCTTGCTGAATTGTCAAAGGCTGTACGGGCATGCTGGAAGTTGTAGTTTTGCAACTGTTGGAGGCTTCCTATTTGGAAAACATTGGTTTACTGTGACGACTTATGCTACTGTCGTTGTCACTACTGTATAATTGTGCATTATTGTCTGGATGTGTGACTACTAGAGATGAGCGAATTTACAGTGATTCGATTCGTCATGAACTTCTCGGCTCGGCAGTTGCTGACTTTACCCTGGATAAATTAGTTCAGCTTTTAGGTGCTCCGGTGGGCTGGAAAAGGTGGATACAGTCCTAGGAGAGAGTCTCCAGCCCACCGGAGCACCTGAAAGCTGAACTCATTTATGCAGGCTAAAGTCAGCAAACGCCGAGTCGAGAAGTTCCTGACGAATCGAATCACTGTAACTTCACTCATCTCTAGTGACTACCATTAGTTATCCAGATATTTATTTTAAGATGGGAACTATGACCTGCCAATGATCCCTGCTGCTCAGTGCTTCCTGCTCTTTGTCCTGAAACATGAGCGACAGGAGTCTGTCTGTCTGTATATATTTTTTTTTTCTCTAGAAAACCCCTTTAAGAAGTGCACATTCTTTCAACACAGTTATACTATAAGATGCTGTTCTTTTACCACACCTACCAAGACTGACTTTTCTTGACCAGTCTTAATCATCTACCAGACAGATCATTGCTCTGCCGGATGTCAGCTAAAGTTGTCTACGCAAGACACCATTTGTTCCTGATGTGTCTAGTTTTCCAATATTTTTCACTATTGTGATGCTTGTCATTAGAGTGGCATATACAATGGTCAAGTAGAGCTAGTCCTAGTGTTGTCCAACCTGTAGTAAAATATACTTTCTATCCTATTTTTCTCTTAAAGAACAGGCCACTCAAGGGCAGAAGACTGTGTTGGTGGTTGCACATGGATCTGTGAAATTTGAAGGGAATAAACATCACTATTTCAATCAGATTTTCCTCCTGACACTGCACACAACACCAACTAACAGCGTGTGGAAGATTGCAAGCGACTGCTTTCGCTTTCAGGATTGTGCCAGCTCATAGATTCATGCAGTACGACTAGGAGCATCGGAACTGGACCTGATTCATGAGGAGGGCATAGTCAGCTGGAAAGAAGACAGAAATGGGGGGGATCTTTTTCTTTCTACTTTGAAAACTGAAAGTTTAGCCTTTTATGGCTAAATGTGCCCAACATTATTTGACTGTATTTTTTATATTCCCCATTGTTACTGTTTGTCCATAGTGTGAATATTTGTTTTCTTTACGAATCCAAGACTGTCTAAAATTTTGTAACAATGAATATATTTCCTTACTAATGTAGTAATTCTAAAGTCTTTAGAAAGGAAGCTATAAATGAAGATGCTGGACAGGGCCAACAATTTCTACTATACATGTGACTTTTCCGTCTTAATTTATGTCTAGAGAGAGGGAGGAAGGCGCCTCATGTGCGGGATCAGCAGATCTTGTTAGTGGGGGTGGGGGACGGTAATTCCCAAACCGCTTACCAAAGTTGGTTGTGCTCCCACACACAACAAGGTAAAGTGCAGAAGAAATGTAAAAGAAGGTCCACTGCAGCCCTCCTGGGTAAAAGTAAAATCAAAACCGAATGACCATGGATTCAGGAGTTTGTCTGGCGCAGAGAGGAACCATCAGGAAGCCAAGTAAAATCAATGGATTTATTAAATGCAATGCGTTTCGCTGCGCATGCGCAGCTTCATCAGGCATAACAAGAGAAGGCTGGTGACAGATATATATACCTCCAGGAATTAACCATTAAGAGTACTTTTTGAAAGAATTGTTGCATAAAATTACATATCCACATATGAATGTGACGATATATAAAAAATATAGATAAATATAAATAGACAGACGACAATCACAGAAATAAAACAATAATGTAGAAGCACAATGAAATCACATAATGTAGAAGCACATGTTTATGTGATTTCATTGTGCTTCTACATTATTGTTTTATTTCTGTGATTGTCATCTGTCTATTTATATTTATCTATATTTCTCTATATTTTTTAGATATTGTCACATTCATATGTGGATATGTAATTTTATGCAACAATTCTTTCAAAAAGTACTCTTAATGGTTAATTCCTGGAGGTATATATATCTGTCACCAGCCTTCTCTTGTTATGCCTGATGAAGCTGCGCATGCGCAGTGAAACGCGTTGCATTTAATAAATCCATTGATTTTACTTGGCTTCATGATGGTTCCTCTCTGCGCCAGACAAACTCCTGCATCCATGGTCATTCGGTTTTGGTCTTAATTTATGTGGATACTATATTAGATGTAGATGTTAATATTGTCAAAATAACCCACATGAAGATCAAGAGAATAGATATCTATTTTTAAGGAGATTGTCTGACCTTACAAAATTCCTGGTGTCCAGGGCAAGACTGGCATAAGGAAAGGTTGTTTGCCTGGCACAATACCCTGCTGTGTCTGTCCCTATGTGCGCCCATTCCCCAACTGAGCAGCGCTTCTTACTTTTGTCTGGACACTCAGAAAGCACTAGCCGTAACATTGACCTGCTTCTGTCACTGATTGGCTAAATGGGGTCTACATGCATGTTGAGAGATGAGTAAGAATGCTATTCATCTAAGACAGGTTACTATTGAGATAGATGATGTGGCAGAGGAGTATAATTTTTTTTTTTTTTTTTTTTTTATGCCAGCTTGGGGCTTGGAAACTCCTTTTAATAGCAGCGTTAGTTGGATAATGACTTACTCTTTTTTGCTATTGATTTTGGCTCTATAAATCTGCCAGCTATAAACATGCCATTGCCTTTCTACAGGGTGCTGGAAACATTCCTCCGAGATTTTGGTCTATATGTTCATTGGGGGGAATTTATCAAAACTTGTACAGAGGTAGCGTTGTCCAGTTGCCCTTAGCAACCAATCAGATTGTTTTCATAAATTCCCCCATGGTGCCATCACAAAGTTGTAGTAGATTCATTGGCTGCTCATCCATGATACGAATCTCACATTCCACAACATCCCAAATGGAGCCATTGAAGTACAGGGAACTCGTGGTCATGTAAAAGGGTTACTCCACTCCCCAGCGTCCGGAAAATTGAGTTCCGAACGCTGTGTGCAGGCATCCATGTCCACTCCCGCCCCCTCGTGACGTCACGGCCTGCCCCCTCAATGGAAGTCTTTATGGGAAGCCATTGCACCGCCTTCCCAGACTTGCATTGAGGGGGTGGGATGTGACATCACATGATGGGGCGGGCATGAACGCGGAAGCTCGCACACAGTGTTCGGAACTCAATGTTCTGGATGCTGGGTAGCGGAGTAACCCTTTAAAGAAATCATTTTATGTTGCAATCTTTGTAATATGGTGTATTATCCTGCTGGAAGTAGCCATCACAAGATGGGTACATTGTGGTCATAGGGATGGACATGGTTAGCAACAGTACTTAGGAAGGCTGTCAAGTTTAATCCCTTAAGGACCAGGCCAATTTTCACTGTAGGACCAGAGCGTTTTTTGCACATCTGACCACTGTCACTTTAAACATTAATAACTCTGGGATGCTTTTACCTTTCATTCTGATTCCGAGATTGGTTTTTCATGACATATTCTACTTTGTGAGTGGTAAAATTTTGTCGATACTTGGATCATTTTCTAACTTTGAAGCTCTCTGCTTGTAAGGAAAATGGACATTCCAAATAAATTATATTTTGATTCACAAATACAATATGTCTACTTTATGTTTGCATCATAAAGCTGCCGTGTTTTTACTTTTGGAATACATCAGAGGGCTTCAAAGTTCTGCAGCAATTTTCCAATTTTTCACAAAATTCTCAATCAGAATTTTTCATGGACCAGTTCAGGTTTGAAGTGGATTTGAAGGGCTTTCTTATTAGAAATACTCCACAAATGACCCCATTATAAAAACTGCACCCCTCAAAGTATTCAAAATGACATTCAGTGTGTATGTTAACCCTTTAGGTGTTTAACAGAAATAGCAAAGTGAAGGAGAAAATTCAAATTCTTAATTTTTTACACACTCATGTTCTTGTAGACCCAGTTTTTGAATTTTTGCAAGAGGTAAAAGGAGAAAAATCCCTCAAAATTTTTAACCCAATTTCTCTCGAGTAAGGAAATACCTCATATGTGTATGTCAAGTGTTCAGCGGGCGCAGTAGAGGGCTCAGAAGGGAAGGAGCAACAATGGGATTTTGGAGAGTGAATTTTGCTGAAATGGTTTTTGAGGGGCATGTCACATTTAGGAAGCCTCAATGGTGCCAGAACAGCAGAAAAACCCCCACATGGCATACAATTTTGGAAACTGCCCGCCTCAAGGCACGTAACAAGGGGTCCAGTGAATCTTAACACCCCACGTTTGACAACTTTTCGTCAGTCGGATGTGTAAATGAAAAAAAAAAGTTTTCACTAAAGTGCAGTGTTTTTTACCCCAAATTTACCATTTTTACAAAGGGTAATGGGAGAAAATGCCCACCAAAACTTGTAACCCCATCTCTTCTGAGTATGGAAATACCCCATGTTAGGACGTAAAATTCTCTTCGGGCGAACTACTATGCTCAGAATAGAAGGAGTCGAACAGTGGACCCCCCCCCCCCCCCACATGTGACCCCATTTTGGAAACTATACCCCTCACAGAATTTAATAAGGGGTACAGTGAGTATTTACACCCCATTGGCGTTTGACTGATCTTTGGAACAGTGGGCTGAGCAAATAAAAAATTTAATTTTTCATTTTCACAGACCACTGTTCCAAAAATCCGTCAGACACCTGTTTGGTGTAAATGCTCACTGTACCCCTTATTACATGAGGGGTGTAGTTTCCAAAATGGGGTCACATGTGGTGGGGGGGGTCCATTGCTCTGGCACTATGGGGGCTTTGTAAACACACGTGGCCTTCAATTCCGGACAAATTTTCTCTTCAAAAGCCCAATGACGCTCCTATAAAATTTAGGGTAACCAGCATTTTAGTGACTTATTTTTTTTCTCCCCATCCAACTTTAACGAAAATTTGTCGAACACCTGTGGGGTGTTAAGGATCACTGTACCCCTTATGTTCCATGAGGGGTGTAGTTTCCAAAATGGGGTCACATGTGGGTATTTTTTTGCGTTGTAGTTTTGCAACATCTGGAGGGCCACAGTTTGGAGTGTCACTGTGGACTCTAAACTGTAGCCCTCCAGATGTTGCAAAACTGCAAATCCCAGCATGCCCAAACAGCTGTCTCAGCATGCTGGGATTTGTAGTTGCACACATCCAGCTGTTGCACAACTACAACTCCCAGCATGTACTGATCACCGAAGGGCATGCTGGGAGATGTAGTTTTGCAACAGCTGGAGACACACTGGTTGGAAAATACTGAGTTGGGTAACAGAAACTAACTGAAGGTTTACAGGGTACATTCACACTGGCAGGTTTACATTGTTTCGAAGTTTCCTGCTTGAAGTTTGAGCTGCTGCAAACTTTTCAACGCAGTGCAAACACCTAGCGGGAAACTCACCGTAACCCACCAGTGTGAATGTACCCTAAAAACACCTCACTACACTACCACTTAATAAAGAGTAAAACACAACATATACACCCCCTTACACTGTACCCCCCCCCCCCCCCCCCCCCCCCAATAAAAATGTAAAACGTATTGTACGGCAGTGTTTCCAAAATGGAGCCTCCAGCTGTTGCAAAACAACAACTCCCAGCATTTCCGGACAGCCACTGACTGTCCAGGCATGCTGGGAGTTTATCAACAGCTGGAGGCACCCTGTTTGGGAATCACTGGTGTAGAATACCCCTATGTCCACCCCTATGCAATCCCTAATTTAGTCCTCAAATGCGCATGGCGCTCTCTCACTTCTCGGGAGAAATTGCACTACAAGTTTTGGGATGCTTTTTCTCCTTTTTACCCCTTATGACTAGGAAAAGCTGGGGGCTATACCAGCTTGTTAGTGTAAAAAATTTTACACTAACATACTGGTGTTGCCCCATACTTTTTATTTTCACAAGCGTTAAAAGGAAAATCGGCCACCCGTGCAAATCACCAATGTAGGCCTCAAATGTACATAGTGCGCTCTCATTCCTGAGCCTTGCTGTGCGCCCGCAGAGCATTTTACGCCAACATATGGGGTATTTCTGTACTCAGGAGAAATTGTGTTACAAATATTGGGGGTCTTTTTTACTTTTACCACTTGTGAAAATGAAAAGTATGGGGAAACACCAGCATGTTTAGGGTAAAACATTTTTTTTACACTAACAGGCTGGTGTAGCCCCCAACTTTTCCTTTTCATAAGGGGTAAAAGGAGAAAAAGACCCCCAAAATTTGTAGTGAAATTTCTCCCGAGTACGGAAAAACCCCATATGTGGCCCTAAACTGTTTCCTTGAAATACGGCAGGGCTCCGAAGTGAGAGAGCGCCATGCGCATTTGAGGGTGGACATAGGGGTGTTCTACACCAGTGATTCCCAAACGGTGCCTCCAGCTGTTGCTAAACTCCCAGCATGCCTGGACAGTCAGTGGCTGTCCGGAAATGCTGGGAATTGTTGTTTTGCAATAGCTAGAGGCTCCGTTTTGGAAACACTGCCGTACAATACGTTTTTTTATTGGGGTGGGGGCAGTGTTTTACTAATTTATTGTGTTAGCGTAGTGTTTGTAGGGTACATTCACACGGGCGGAGTTTGCGCTGCAGCGAAAAATTTTACGCAGCTCATACTTGAAGCAGGAAACTTACTGTAAACCTGCCCATGTGAATGTACCCTGTACATTCACATGGGTGGGGGGCAAACCTCCAGCTGTTTCAAAACTACAACTCCCAGCATGTATTGACAGACCGTGAATGCTAGGAGATGTATTTTTGCAAAAGCTGGAGGCACACTGGTTGGAAAACCTTCAGTTAGGTTCTGTTACCTAACTCAGTATTTTCCAACCAGTCTGCCTCCAGCTGCTGCAAAACTACAACTCCCAGCATGTACTGATCGCCGAAGGGCATGCTGGGAGATTTAGTTATGCAACAGCTGGAGGTACGCAACTACAACTCCCAGCATGCTGAGACAGCTGTTTGGGCATGCTGGGATTTGCAGTTTTGCAACATCTGGAGGGCTACAGTTTAGAGACCACTGCACAGTGATCTCCAAACTGTGACCCTCCAGCTGTTGCATAACTGCAATTCCCAGCATGTCCACACAGCAAAAGCTGTCTGGGCATGCTGGGAGTTGTAGTTTTGCAACATCTGGAGGGCTACAGTTTAAAGACCATTGTATAGTGGTCTCAAACTGTAGCCCTCCAGTTGTTGCTAGGAAACTTACCAGCTTCTTAAGGATCCAGGGAGCCGCATCGTCTTCCTCTTCTGCCACCGCCTGCCGCCAATGGGTGAGTGGACTTCGGCGCCTATCCTCCTTGGTTTCCCCGTTCTGCCCAATCCCGATCTGTTATTGGTTGTCGCTTCTAGATGACCAATAGGAGGGGTGGCACCCCTGCCACCTCACTCCTATCCCTTCAGGAGGATCGTGGGTGTCTTGGACAACCCCAATCCCCCTTATTTTCTGGGTCACCATAGACCTGTATGACTGTATGTCTCTTGTGTCTTGGTTATCTCTTCCCAGGCTCTCTCTTTTCCAGTTAAAAAGACGTTTAGGATTCCGCCCTCTGTTCTTCCATCAACACGAGATCTCATCTTGGGCAATCACCTAGGTTTAAGAAAAATTAACACACAGTATGAGAAAAACGCAAAAGGGACTATAGCACACATATACCTGCCTACTTTAGACCTTTGACTTATGCCATACTTTAGCTAGCAACTAAATTGAGGATAATTTTTATTTTAATTTTTTTTTTTTTTGTTACTACAAAGGGAAAATAAACTACAGGGTAATCAAGAATAGATATTACTATTCATCCTCTGCTAGGCTAATACTGTCCTAGGCTTTACGTCTATTTAGGATAATAATCCAACATTTGACACAACCTCTAAACAGAGTAATACAGTGTTCATTGGGACACCGTGACTAACAAGTTAGTCACACCAGAGACACAAAAGACAACATGTCAGACACATATGGGTTAATATAACAGTTCAGTTTTTTTTCAGTTATGCGATACCACTACCAATCATATCGATGTCACTACCATCATCCCGGCTAGAGGAAGTGCGTTAGTCGCACGAAACAGCTTGGTCTGGTCTCCCCCGTCCTCCACCACAGCTCCCCCGCCTGTTGCCTACTTCATGTCTTCAAGACCTGAATAAAGCCCTGGTTTGGTGAGTGCGGACTCTTTTCTCGTTCTTTGCTCTCTACCAATCATATGGTATATATAATGTGTTTCCATCTGCAATTTTTGGATGTTGTGATTTCAATTCCAGCTCTTGGCATCTTATGGAAACATCTGAATTATCCATGGCACAAGGCACAGCTACTTTGCTTCGCTGTCTTTAACCCTAAAATAAACAACACTCTACACAAACATCAAATTAATGATCCCGTGGAAAAATTTTGTTAGTAATCAATTATCAATAAAATAATTATCATTATTTAACCCCTTAAGGACTCAGGGTTTTTCCGTTTTTGCACTTTCGTTTTTTCCTCCTTACCTTTTAAAAATCATAACCCTTTCAATGTTCCACCTAAAAATCCATATTATGGCTTATTTTTTGTGTCGCCAATTCTACTTTGCAGTGACAGTCATTTTACCCCAAAATGCACGGCGAAACGAAAAAAAAAAATCATTGTGCGACAAAATCGGAAAAAAAAACGCCATTTTGTAACTTTTGGGGGCTTCCGTTTCTACGCAGTGCATATTTCGGTAAAAAGTACACCTTATCATTATTCTGTAGGTCCATACGGTTAAAATGATACCCTACTTATATAGGTTTGATTTTGTCGCACTTCTGGAAAAAATCATAACTACATGCAGGAAAATTTATACGTTTAAAAATGTAATCTTCTGACCCCTATAACTTTTTTATTTTTCCACGTACAGGGCGGTATGAGGACTCATTTTTTGCGCCGTGATCTGAAGTTTTTATCGGTATGATTTTTGTTTTGATCGGACTTTTTGATCACTTTTTATTCATTTTTTTAATGGTATAAAAAATGACCAAAATACGCTTTTTTGGACTTTGGAATTTTTTTTGCGCGTACGCCATTGACCGTGCGGTTTAATTAATGATATATTTTTATAGTTTGGACATTTACGCACGCGGCGATACCACATATGTTTATTTATTTTATTTTTTTACACTGTTTTATTTTTTTTATGGGAAAAGGGGGGTGATTCAAACTTTTATTAGGGAAGGGGTTAAATGACCTTTATTAACACTTTTTTTTACATTTTTTTTTGCAGTGTTATAGGTCCCATAGGGACCTATAACACTGCACACACTGATCTCCTATGCTGATCACTGGCGTGTATTAACTGCACACACTGATCTCCTATGCTGATCACTGGCGTGTATTAACGGCGTGTATTAACGGCTCAGGCACGGAGCAGTCATTCGTCGATTGGACACCGAGGAGGCAGGTAAGGGCCCTCCCGGTGTCCGATCAGCTGTTCGGGACGCCGCGATTTCACTGCGGCGGTCCCGAACAGCCCGACTGAGCAGCAGGGATACTTTCAGTTTCACCTTAGAAGCTGCGGTCAGCTTTGACCGCCGCTTCTAAAGGGTTAATACCGCACATCGCCGCAATTGGCGATGTGTGGTATTAGCCACGGGTCCCGGCCGTTGATGAGCGCCGGGACCGAAGCGATATGATGCAGGATCGCGGCGCGATCCCGCTTCATATCGCGGGAGCCGGCGCAGGACGTAAATATACGTCCTGCGTCGTTAAGGGGTTAACTTGCTATTATTATCAATCAAATTAATTAAGCAATTTGTTTCGCTGGACACTCCTGTCTCAGCTATATTGAAAGAACTTTTTCTTTCCTCTTTTAATTCACCTCGGGAATTAAGAATTTCCATACAATGGAGTGGAGAGAATCTCCCCCTCCCATGAGGCTTGACCTTTTGCAGAGAAGGTGACATGCACCTAGGACTGAGGACTAAGGTGGGCAAAGTTATGGGGGCTTACGGCCTTTGCAAATGAAAACAAAATAAAACAGTTTACTATTTACTTTCTGCAAACTACTCTCGCCCCTCCCCTATCATAGGAGATTTTATGGCACTTAGGGTTAAATTAACCTGAATATTCCAATACAGCAATGCATTTTTTTTATCCCCCCTCCCCTCCTTCTAAATTATAGGGGGCTGGTAAGTGTTAAGAACATCATTTTATCACTTACTATACAGAACATGCTTAGCTTGCAGCGTTCTGCTGTCCAGGTATACTGGAAGAAATTCATAACAGGTGAATAGACATGGAAAGATTAATCAGAGTTATGAAGAACACAATTCTCCCCCCTTGGGGGTTAAAACATATTTGCGACAAGTGCAGATTGTACATATAGAATCCTGCAATAAATTGTTAGCAACAAAACATGGTTAGCATACATAGCAATTAGCATGTTTAATTCCCTTGCACTTGCACATTCTACCTATCAGGTCAAACTTTACTTACAAAGTTTCTCTATTATCCTACCAGGCCCTGAGTCATACTACTCACATTCCCCTTTAATCTGGGATTCATTTTCAGTCAAGTTAGTGACTGGAATCCATTACACTAATGGGGGTAAATTCTCAACTATAGGAGGTATTGGGCTTAAATTATAGGAACATTGACATGAGTCAACATTTGGACCAGAACCAGAAGGCTTGTAAAACCTGTATTTGTTACCTATGTAATTTTTTACATATTGGGACAACTATATAAATTCTAGGTGATTTAAAAGATTATTCTACACAGACAATACAGCCTCCTGTAGCCAGTTTATTTGTCTTGCATTTATGCAACTTAGAATCGGAAACACTTAAAAGAAGAAAACAAGGTTATATTAGCATTACTAACCTGTTAAATTATTGTTCACTTATAGATTCTTTCATCAAAAATATGGGGTCAGAATATGGGGTCCTCTATTTGCCCTGCCACGCCTTGTTCCCTGAGACTTCAATTACAATCAACTATTTGCGATCTGAGTCGATTACAAATAAGGGTAACTATTAGGTATTCTCTCCACTTATGGAGCTGATTGGCTAGGAAGAAATAGGAAGATTCTTGGTCAGACTACGAACCAGAATCAGGACCCAATCGCCGAGGCTAATGAAACCTACACCTGTTCCCTATCTTGGGACAATTTACAATCTATTTTGGGCGATAAAACACATGAATTGTGTTTAACATAGACAAAACAACTTCCTGCAGTTGATTTACTTGTCATGCACTGGTTGCAAATGTGTATTAACACGTATCTGCAACTTTCCCATGTGGCTCTGGAGGGTTTAACCTTTACAATACCAGATACACAGTGACTCTGCCTATATGGACCCCACCCATATGGGGCTTTTAAGATTCCAATAGAATCTTTGGTCTGACTTGCTTTCAATGCCAGTAAATATAACATTGCCAACCACTAGGTGGCGTACTCCTTAAAGGGGTTCTCTGGTGCTTAGACATCTTATCCCCTATCCATAGGATAGGGGATAAGATGCCTGATCGCGGGAGTCCTGCCGCTGGGGACTCTTGTGATCTTGCACTCGGCACCCCATTTGCAGTCAGTCCCCGGAGCGTGTCCGCTCCGGGTCTGATTACTGAAGACCACAGGGCCGGCAGCGTGTGACGACAAGCTCCGCCCCTCAATGCAAGCCTATGGGAGGGGGTGTGACATATCACGCCCCCTCCCGTAGGCTTGCATTGAGGGGCGGAGCATGATGTCACACGGGGCGAAGGCGTGACGTCACACGCCGCCGGCCCTGTGGTCATCGGTAATCAGACCCGGAGCGAACACGCTCCGGGGACTGATTACAAACGGAGTGCTGCGTGCAAGATCCGGGGGTCCCCAGCGGCGGGACTCCCGCGATCAGGCATCTTATCCCCTATCCTTTGGATAGGGGATAAGATGTCTAAGCCCTGGAGAACCCCTTTAAGGCACTTTATTATAACCTACTGCAATGACTATGGCCACACTCTACCAAACTAACAATACAATGTCTAGTAATGGAATTACACAGTGTGAGTTTTACAATAGTGAAAAGTTATTAATATTGCAAAAGTACTCTAGCTCAAACTACAATCTCAGCAGTTCCTCCATCAATATTGGGGTTAATTACACATTTATGGTCAACAAAAATATGAAAAATATTATGACTGTTATGAATTGCCAAAAATATACAAACAATGCAATTCACCATATCTGGACCCGACTATTTTCCCAGATATGAGTTATTTGAAGTAGTGGTGGAAGTAACTTTTGCAATATAATAACGCAGTTATTATAAAAATTATATGTACATTTATTGGTTAAAATTGATTAACATTAAAGAGTAATAAACAGACCATAATATAAATGAAATTATATAAAGAATATCAATGACAAAATGTCAGATATAAATCAATGATCTATTAGTAAGTTATTTTGTCCCCTTAACCCCTTAAGGACCCAGCCATTTTACACCTTAGGACCCGGCCATTTTTTGCAATTCTGACCACTGTCACTTTAAACATTAATAACTCTGGAATGCTTTTAGTTATCATTCTGATTCCGAGATAGTTTTTTCGTGACATATTCTACTTTAACATAGTGGTAAAATTTGGTGGTAATTTGCATCCTTTCTTGGTGAAAAATCCCAAAATTTGATGCAAAATTTTAACATTTTGCATTTTTCTAACTTTGAAGCTCTCTGCTTGTAAGGAAAATGGATATTCCAAATAATTTTTTTTTAATTCACATATACAATATGTCTACTTTATGTTTGCATCATAAAATTGACGTGTTTTTACTTTTGGAAGTCACCAGAGGGCTTCAAAGTTCAGCAGCAATTTTAAAATTTTTCACAAAATTTTCAAACTCACTATTTTTCAGGGACCAGTTCAGGTTTGAAGTGGATTTGAAGGGTCTTCATCTTAGAAATACCCCACAAATGACCCCATTATAAAATCTGCACCCCCTTCCCCCCAAAGTATTCAAAATGACATTCAGTTAGTGTTTTAACCCTTTAGGTGTTTCACAGGAATAGCAGCAAAGTGAAGGAGAAAATTCACAATCTTCATTTTTTACACTTGCATGTTCTTGTAGACCCAATTTTTAAATTTTTACAAGGGGTAAAAGGAGAAAATGTATGCTTATATTTGTAGCCCACTTTCTCTCGAGTAAGCACATACCTCATATGTCTATGTAAAGTGTTCGGTGGGCGCAGTAGAGGGCTCAGAAGCGAAGGAGCTACAAGGGGATTTTGGAGAGTACGTTTTTCTGAAATGGTTTTTGGGGGGCATGTTGCATTTAGGAAGCCCCTATGGTGCCAGAACAGCAAAAAAAAACACAAGCCATACCATTTTGGAAACTAGACCCCTTGGGGAACGTAACAAGGAATATAGTGAGCCTTAATACCCCACAGGTGTTTCACGACTTTTGCCTATGTTAAAAGAAAAGAAAAAAAATTTCACTAAAATGTGTATTTCCCCCCAAATTTCACATTTTTGCAAGGGTTAATAGCAGAAGATACCCCCCAAAATTTGTAACCTCATCTCTTCTGAGTATGGAGGTACCCCATGAGTTGACCTGATGCACACTACGGGCGAACTACAATGCTCAGAAGAGAAGGAGTCCTATTTGGCTTTTTGAGAGCAAATTTTGCTCGGGGGGCATGTCGCATCTAGGAAGCCACTATGGTGCCAGGACAGCAAAAAAAACACATGGCATACCATTTTGGAAACTAAACCCCTTGAGGAACGTAACAAGGAATAAAGTGAGCCTTAATACCCCACAGGGGTTTCACGACTTTTGCATATGTAAAAAAAAAATAATAATTTTTACTAAAATGTGTGTTTACCCCCAAATTTCACATGTTTGCAAGGGTTAATAGCAGAAAATACCCCCCAAATTTGTAACCCCATCTCTTCTGAGTATGGCAGTACCCCATAAGTGGACATCATGTGCACTGCAGGAGCGCCACAATGCTCAGAAGAGAAGGAGTCACATTTGCAAACTTTGCTGAAATGGGGGGGACATGTCGCATTTAGGAAGCCCCTATGGTGCCAGGACAGCAAAAAAGCCCCCACATGGCATACCATTTTGGAAACTAGACCCCTTGAGGAACGTAACAAGGGGTAAAGTAAGCCTTAATACCCCAAAGGGGTTTCACGACTTTTGCATAGGTAAAAAAAATATATTTTTTTTCACTAAAATGTGGGTTTTCCCCCAAATTTCACATTTTTACAAGGGTTAACAGCAGAAAAGACCCCTCAAAATTTGTAAATACATTTCTTTGGAGTAAGGACATACCTTATTTTTGGATGATTTTGGCTCCGCGGGTGCACACCAGGTCTTGGAGTGGGAGGTCAGTCAGGGGCCTTGAGCTTTTCATTACAGCCAGGATGTGGGACCCCCCTCAAGGAGTGTTAATGGGGGGGAGCACTGAGCCCTAAAATATGGGAACACTATGGGGGACAACGGGCCGTAACTGGGGTAGACAGGTGGGGTACAGAGGCCCGTAATATGGGGTACAGTGGGGCAGAAAATTATAAAACATAATAAAACAGGATATGTTCCAAGAATGATGACCCAGAGCATAGCCAAAACTAAAAAAAAATATGCCCGCCCCAAACCCTATGCTCTGAGTCATCATTCTGGGAATGTGATGTGTGTGGCCGTCCCTAACCTGTTGCCTCAAATGCGCACCCCGCTCAGGTGGAGAGAGAGCGCTGCGCATTTGAGGCAACATAAAAAAAAGTCCCCGATGATAGTGACCTATGACCCATTTTTTTTAAAAACACCCCCAGAGGTCTTATCAGGTATTTTTTTTCAGGTTTTTTTGGGCAATTTAGTGATTTATGGGGGTTATATTTTGGAATGTACTCTGGACTTGGTACATTGGTCAAATTATGGAAAATTCTAATGAAAAGGGAAAATTTAGTGCTCCTTGGAAGTGTGATACTCCCTGAAGCAGGCTATGCAGAGGCCCGGATTACCTGGGCAAGTATCACATTGGTACCTGGTGTCCTTCCGCATCCCCTTCCTGTAACACACTCTTCATTTTTTCTGGGATCATCCCTTCTTTCCACTGGGGGGGATCTCACCTGGAAAGTGTTGGCCTGGGACGATCCTGGCGCCTATAACTCCAGACCCTTGGGAAGTCCGGCCTGCTCTTTCCCGGTCAGCAAAGATCAGGAACCTTAGGACTTCTTCTTGGTACTGGAGGAATGTCCCTGTGTTGCCAGCATACTGGGATAGTACAAAAGCGTTGTACATGGCAACCTGTACCAAGTAGACCGCAACTTTTTTGTACCATACCCATGTTTTCCGCATGGCGTTGTATGGCTTGAGGACTTGATCTGAGAGATCAACTCCCCCCATATACCGATTGTAGTCCAGAATATAATCGGGCTTGAGGACTGGTCCCACGGTACCTCGCACAGGGACAGGGGTGCTGCCATTCCCATGAATAGTGGTCAGCATAAGGACATCCCTCTTATCCTTATACTTCACCAGCAACAGGTTATCATGGGTCAGGGCACGGGACTCACCCTTGGGGATAGGCATCTGGACCAAATTTAGAGGGAGGCCTCTCTGGTTTTTCCGCACGGTCACACAAGCGGACGTGGATCTGGCGGAAAGGGATTTGAACAGAGGGATGCTGGTATAAAAGTTATCCACGTATACGTGGAAACCCTTATCCAGTAATGGGTGCATAAGGTCCCAAACGATTTTCCCGCTAACACCCAGAGTGGGGGAACAATCTGGGGGTTCAATACGGGAATCTCGTCCCTCATATACTCTAAACCTGCAAGTGTACCCGGAGGTACTCTCGCAGAGTTTATAGAGCTTCACGCCATACCGCGCCCGCTTTGAGGGAATATACTGGCGGAAGATGAGTCTCCCTTTAAAACTGATGAGCGACTCATCTACCGAGAGGTCCCTGAGCGGTACGTAGGCCTCCAAAAATTTGGCCCCAAAGTGATCGATGACCGGATTCACTTTGTATAGTTGGTCATTGGCGGGATCACCTCGGGGCGGACATGCCGCATTATCTGCATAATGCAGGCATTTCCGAATGGCCTTGAACCGCTTCCGTGTCATCGCCATACTGTAAAGCGGGGTCTGATGGAGGACGTCCCCGCTCCAGTAATGACGAGCACTTGTTTTTTTGTGCAGGCCCATATGCAGCGTGAGGCCCCAAAATGTCCTCATTTCCGCTGCATCAATGGCGCGCCATTCATTGGACCTGGCCAAAAAGGAATTGGGGTGGTGGGCAATGAACTGCTGGGCATACAAGTTTGTTTGCTCCACCATTAGATTGACCAGGCTGTCACTGAAAAAAAACTTTAAAAAGTCCAGATCAGTGAAGCCAGCCATGTCAATCCGGATTCTGAGTCGCCAACAAACTCAGGAATCCGTGGCTGATAACCCTCTGGGGGGCTCCAGACAGGGTCATCGGAAGGGGGCTCTGATGCACTTGTCTGGGGAGCCGGACTCCTATTATGAGCGGCATTGCCACCCGTACTAGTGTCGGCCACTGGGTCACTTTCATGGGGGGTGCGTGGCCTTGCCTGGCGGCGTCTCCGCCGCCGTACAGGGGACTCATCATCACTACTAGATGATGATGAGGGCGAGGAAGAACACAAAAAAGTAGGATCTTCCTTGTCCTCACTGGCAGATTCGGAGTCGGAGGCTAAAAAAAGCATAAGCCTCCGCTGCCGAAAATGCCCGGCAGGCCATCGCCTTTTTTCTACGGTGGCAGGAGGGGGGGGGGCAGGGAAGTATGTACTGTATGGTGCTTGGTGTAAAAAGTTTAACAGTAATAGGAAAAAAAAAAAAAAAAGCTGCGGCCAAAAAAAAAGGGTGGTAAACGCAGCTCCCTGAACCCCTAATAGGACCCGGGGTAAGGGATCAGACCCTAATAGGACCCTGGGGGACCTATTAGGGGGTCAGGGGGGGGGGGATTTTTTTTTATTTAAAAAAAAAAAAAAAGCTGCGGCCAAAAAAAAAAGGGGATGGTGCACGCAGCTCCCTGAACCCCTAATAGGACCCGGGGTAAGGGATCAGACCCTAATAGGACCCTGGGGGACCTATTAGGGGGTCAGGGGGGGGGGGATTTTTTTTATTTAAAAAAAAAAAAAGCTGCGGCCAAAAAAAAAAGGGGATGGTGCACGCAGCTCCCTGAACCCCTAATAGGACCCGGGGTCAGGAATCAGAACCTAATAGGATGCTGGGGACCTATTAGGGGATCAGAGGGGGGGTCCTTTTTTATTTTTACTTTTATTTAAATGGCCACTCTCATTAAAACTAATTTTTGCTATTGCACTCCTTGTGGTAAATGAAAAATATTTCTGATATACTTTGTTTAAAAAAAATGAAGTTTTCTATGTTTTATTTGTGCTTAAAAAAGCTCAAGAGCACATTTCCCCCCAACTCATACACAGACTTTGGACCAAAGTCCGAACACAGGAAGTGCTTTCTGGAGTGCGAGGGGGGGGGGGTTGTGGTGTCCAGCCAACAGCATATGGCAGTTATGTGTGAGAGGAGCTATGATTGGATGAGGCTGGACACCCCCCCCCCCCCTCAGCACTCCAGGCGGCACTTCCTGTGTTCGGACTTTGGTCCAAATCTGTGTATGAGTTGGGGGAAAATGTGCTCTTGAGCTTTTTTAAGCACAAATAAAACATAGAAAACTTCCTTTTTTTTAAACAAAGTATATTAGAAATATTTTTCATTTACCATAAGAAGTGCAATAGCAAAAATTAGTTTTAATGAGAGTGACCCTTTAACTTTTTTTAACTGATTTATTCCTACCTTTCCCTGCAAACGACTGTCCCTATTCTAAGGCTCCTGAGGGGGCTCCGGAGCTCTGAGGGGGGATCCACGGCTTCTTCTCACTGCTGCACCCGCTGACTGAATGAAGAGAGTGGGTGCAGCAGCAGGAAGGAGCCGTTAACCCTTCCTCTGCCGCTCTGCTATTGGCTGGACGATCGCCAGCCAATAGCAGCGTTGCTGGGGCGGTGACAGTATTGTCACTGCTCCCCAGCAACGGCAGGTGAATTGTACACCGCCGATCACCATTTGTTTCGGGGACAAGTGACCCGAATCGCCGAAGATCGCTTGCGTGATCGGCGATCACCGACATGCGAGGGTCCCGGGACCCCCCCCCCCCCTCGGCATTTGCACGACATGCCTGCTGAAGGATATCAGCAGACATGCCGTTCCGATCTCTGCCCGGAACGCGTCAGGGACCGGAATAGGCCAGGACGTCACAGGACGTCCTGGGTCCTTAAAGCCCAGGGTGTCAAGATGTCCCCTGACTTCCTGGGTCCTTAAGGGGTTAAAGGGGTACTCTGGTGGTAATTTTTTTTGACTATATGGCATCTTCTTTGTAAGTTTAGTTTTTTTGCAATATACATGTGTCATATGTTTTGGCAGCATGTGTGTGTTTGTTTTTCTTACCTGTTTGTTGGGAAGGAAGTTCTGTAGTTCAGAGGGTTTTCTTTTACTGTTGTCCACAGTTCTGAGTCTGTTGTGGACAAGATGTCACAGCTTTTTTTTTTCTCTCTGTCTGCATGAGAGGAATAAGCCACACCCCCATATCTCATCCAGCTGAGTACACAGCTCCTAACCTCCTCTCCCCCCTGCTCTGTATTCTAAGGACACAGGTCTGCACAGGAGAAGGACCTCACAGAGAAGATAAGTGTTATCTGAAGGGGAGGATGAGAAGGTGCAGGGGCTGGGGATGTATGGACTGCAGGGGAATAAATCTCAGATTGCTTCTTTCATTTTTCACAGGCCTTCATAAAAATGAAAGCAGCAAGCTGATTGGTTGCTATGGGCAACTGGGCGAGTTTTCCTCTGCACAGGTTTTGATAAATCTCCCCCTATATGTGAAGGGGGAGGGGGGGGACTCCTGAGTGACACATGCTGGGAGTTGTAGTCCCTTTGTGTGTGTGTGTGTATGCTAGTGTTTACAAACCAGTGTGCCTCCAGCTGTTGCAAAACTACAACTCCCAGCATGCCCTGACAGACAGCTGGAGGTACACTGGTATAAAAAGACAACAAAGAACGGAAATAGAGTAGGCTAAACAACAAGAATAGAAATGAAACAAAACAAATAGGGTAAGTCAAAAACGGAAAAACACGTTGACCACCGGAGTACCCCTTTAAGGACCCAAGACATATGGCTTCCTGGTATTTAAGGACCCAGGGAGTACCTGTGCGCTCGTGGTAATACTGGTCCCCGCCGTGCGCCGGGTGGGGACCGGACCGGGATGCCTGCTGAAATCATTAAAGGGGTACTCCGGTGCTTACACATCTTATCCCCTATCCAAAGGATAGGGGATAAGATGCCTGATCGCGGGAGTCCCGCAGCTATCACGCCCCCTCCCGTAGGCTTGCATTGAGGGGCGGAGCATGACGTCACACGGGGGCGGAGGCGTGACTTCACACGCTGCCGGCCCTTCAGTTGACCGTAATCAGACCCGGAGCGAACACGCTCCGGGACTGATTACAAACTGGGTGCCGCGTGCATGATCACGAGCGTCCCCAGCTGCGGGACTCCCGCGATCAGGCATCTTATCCCCTATCCTTTGCCTCCCCCCCCCCACATGTGAATGTACATTCACACAGGCGGGTTTACAGTTGCAAGTTTTCTCCTGCAAGTTTAAGATGCAGCAAATTTTCCGCCACAGCTCAAACTCCCAGCTAGAAACTCACTGTAAACCCGACGTGTGAATGTACCCTAAAAACACTTCACTACACTACACAAAATATAAAGTAAAGCACTACATGTACATATACCCCTACACATATACCCCCCCCCCCCCCCATAAAAAAAAAATAAATAAATAAAAAAGGCTTGTACGGCACGGTTTCCAAAACGGAGGCCTCCAGCTGTTGGAAAACAACAACTCCCAGTATTGCCAGAAAAGCCACTGACTGTCAAGGCATGCTGGGAGTTTTGCAACAGCTGGAGACAGCCTGTTTGGGAAACACTGCAGTAGGGTATTTTGGTGGCAGATGCAAATCCCCAAAATAGGCCTCAAATGCACGTGGCGCTCTCTCGCTTTGGAGCCCTGTCGTATTTCAAGGAAATAGTTTAGGGCCACATATGGGGTATTTCCGTACTCGGGAGAAATTGCGTTACAAATTTTGTGGGACTTTTTCTCCTTTTATCCCTTATGAAAAGGTAAAGTTGGGGTCTACACCAGCATGTTAGTGTAAAAAATGTTACATTTTTTACACTAACTTGCTGGGGTTGCCCCATACTTTTAATTTTCACAAGGGGTAAAAGGAAAAAAAGACCCCCAAAATTTGTAACGCAATTTCTCCTGAGTACGGAAATACCCCATATGTGGGTGTAAAGTGATCTGCGGGTGCACAACAAGGCTCAGGAGTGAGAGTGCACCATGTACATTTGAGGTCTAAATTGGTAATTTGAACAGGGGTGGCTGATTTTACAGCGGTTCTGACATAAATGCAAAACAATAAATACCCACATGTGACGCTATTTTGGAAACTACACCCCTCACGGAATGTAACAAGGGGTATAGTGTGCCATAACACCCCATAGGTGTTTGACAAATTTTCGTTAAAGTTGGATGTGAAAAAAAAAATTATTTTCACTAAAATGCTGGTGTTACCCTAAATTTTTCATTTTCACAAGAAGAATAGGAAAAAATCTCTGCGGGCACACTACAATGCTCAGAAAATAAGGAGCACCATAGGGAATTTGGAGAGAAAATGTGTCCAAAATTGAAGGCCATGTGTGTTTACAAAGCCTGCATAGTGCCAGAACAGTGCCCCCCCCCCACATGTGACCCCATTTAAGAAAACTACACCCCTCACAGAATTTAATAAGTGGTACAGTGAGCCTTTACACCCCACAGGTGTCTCACACATTTTTGGAACAGTGGTCCGTGAAAATGAAAAATTTTATTTTTCATTTGCACAGCCCACTGTTCCAAAGATCTGCCAAACGCCAGTGGGGTGTAAATGCTCACTGCACCCCTTATTACATTCTGTAAAGGGTGTAGTTTCCAAAATGGGGGGCTTTGTAAATGCACATGGCCCCGACTTCTGTTCCAATAAAATTCACTCTCCAAAGTTCTGAGCATTGTAGTTCGCCCACAGAGCACTTTACATCCACATATGGGGTATATCCATACTCAGAAGAAATGGGATTACAAATTTTGGGAGGCTTTTTCTCCTATTACCCCTTGTGAAAATGAAAAATTTGGGGTAACACCAGCATTTTAGTGAAAAAAAATCAAATTTTTCATTTTCACGTCCAACTTTAGCGGAAATTTGTCAAACACCTGTGGGGTGTTAAGGCTCACTGTACCCCTTGTTACGTTCCTGGAGGGGTGCAGTTTCCAAAATAGTATGCAATGTGTTTTTTTGTCTTTTTTTTTTTTTTTTTTTTTGCTGTTCTGGCACCATAGGGGCTTCCTAAATGCGACATGCCCCCCAAAAACAATTTCAGCTAAATTTGCTTTCCAAAAGCCAAATGTGACTCCTTCTCTTCTGAGCATTGTAGTACGCCAGCAGAGCACTTGACGTCCACACATAGGGTATTTCCATACTCAGAAGAGATGGGGTTACAAATTTTGGGGGCATTTTCTCCTATTACCACTTGTAAAAAAAAAAATTATTTGGGGGAAAACCAGCATTTAAGTGAAAAAAATAAAATGAAATAATTTACACATCCAACTTTAACGAAAAGTCTTCAAACACCTGTGGGGTGTTAAGGCTCACTGTACCCCTTGTTACGTTCCTTGAGGGGTGTAGTTTCCAAAACAGTATACCATGTGGGGGAGGGGTTGCTGTCCTGGCTTCTTAAATGTGACATTCCCCCCAAAAACCATTTCAGAAAAACTCACTCTCCAAAATCCCACTGTCCCTCCTTCCCTTCTGAGCCCTCTAGTGCACCCACAGAGCACTTGACATACATATACGAGGTATTTTCTTGCTTGAGAGAAATTGGGATAAAAATTTTAGGAAGATTTCTCTCCTTTTACCCCTTATAAAAATTCAAAATCTGGGTCTACAAGAACATGCGAGTGTAAAAAATTAAGATTTTGAATTTTCTCATTTTTCTCAATTTGCTGCTATTCCTGTGAAACACCTAAAGGGTTAACAAACTTTTTGAATGTCATTTTGAATACTTTGAGGGGTGCAGTTTTTATAATGGGGTCATTTATGGGGTATTTCTAATAAGAAGGCCCTTCAAATCCACTTCCAAACTGAACTGGTCCCTGAAAAATTTCAATTTTGAAAATTTTGTGAAAAATTGGAAAATTGCTGCTGAACTTTGAAGCCCTCTGATGTCTTCCAAAAGTAAAAACATGTCAACTTTATAATGCAGGCATAAAGTAGATATATTGTATATTTGAATCAATATATAATTCATTTGCAATATCCATTTTCCTTACAAGCAGAGTGCTTGGAATTTTTCACCAAGAAATGATGCAAGTATCGACGAAATTTTACCACTTACATATAGTAGAATATGTCACGAAAAAACTGTCTCAGAATCAGAATTAAAAGTAAAAGCATCCCAGAGTTATTAATGCTTAAAGACACTGGTCAGATGTGCAAAAAATGGCCGGGTCCTTAAGGTGAAAATGGGCTGGGTCCTCAAGGGGTTAATAATATTAAACTTAGTCACAGAAGTAGGTTAGTTCAGATATCAATATATTACTTTGTGTAGAGATCATTACATTACATGATATCTAATGGGTATTTTAAATGAATAAATTGGAAGTAAACCCTGCCCAGTTCTAACCACAACTATCTCTGGTAAGATACGGTACTAAATATATAATTTATAGTACACTACTAATTAGGAAGACTTAAATTAAATTTCCTCGTGGTAATTATTTTATCATGTGTTGGAGCAGAGGAATATCCCAACAGACTATGCTAATATGCAATATGATCATTGCATTGATCAGCATAAGACGCGCCCCGTTCATCTGCAGTAGAAGGGAGTGTGGCTTATAAACTACTATTACCATCTCATAATTGAGGTTATATATAAGCCAGGTCTGCTCCTATACATAACATAATTCAGTCCACGTTAAAAAATTAGGTAACTTAATCAAATAAGAAGCCTGTATATCTTACCGAGTGTATGCATAGTACTTCCGGATAAAAGAAAGATGGCTGCCTGGGGTCCATGGGAGCGCCTGTAGTCATAATCGGTTAGCAGAGAAGAGTGGGCTTATGGGATCAAGTTTTCTCCCTGACTCTTCATGGCTCCACCCCTTCAGGTAGCCTCTAGGAACTTCTGTGATGGTTTTTTGATCAGGATGGGGTCCCTCTTTCTGTGTTCTTCCATTTATCTCAAGACTTTTGTCATTGTTTCTAGAAAGCACTGTCAATAAACCATTGTCTGACTTGTTTGTTAGACCCCTAGTTCCTATTTACATGTCTCTCAGAAGAGATGACACCTTTTCAAACATTGACAGGAAAACACATTTCTAGAGAGATACTTTGGCCTTTCAATGAATTCCACTTAGGCCTATTACTTGGGTCCTTCTGAGAATTCATACAACATGGCGGACACTTTGCCATGTTTTATCTTAACATTTGATTATATCAGTACAATAACCCGACAGCACTCACTATTCTGCTGTTTGGGTCATACTGTGTACATCGGTTGTGAAAGGATCAAGTTGCCTGCAGTTGTCCCGGTTTTTCTGTAGTAGAAATGATGGTAGGAGACTCCTAATATTAATGTGAAGAACCTCTAAGAACTGTTCCTGATAGCATGATGGATCTTCATTTCCAGAAGACGACTCATTCATTATATGTCTGGATATATACAGGAGCTTATAGAAGTCACTTGTATGGGAGTAGGGATCACTTCTGACCAGATGATGTCACTCTAATCCATACTTTCACCTGCAAATAACATTGCCTCAGTTAGGAAGATAAAGAGCAAACCCTGCTGGGATATGTAGTGCTCCATTCTAAGTCATAAAATGCATAAAGGTTACACTGAATCCCCCAATACACAGATGTAATACTATAAATATATTAAGTGTAATGGGGGGGGGCGTAGATTGCCGCGACTAAAGATGGCTGCCTGACTGAGGCAGAAAATTAGCTTAATTTGCATCCCCCGACGCCCTCCACCTGCCGGACCCCTCTATCCTTGACTGGGACCATCACCCGGTACCTCTCTCAAGCCTCCCTGTCTGCTCTGGCCTCCCCGCCTGCTGAGTCGGGACCTGTGCGCCTCATCCCCTCCCGTTCAGTGGGGACTACGGCAGTGCACGTTCCACCCGACACCAGACAGCGTTGCACCCCTGCTCCTAATCACAAGCCTCCCGGCACCTCACCTCTGCTGCCGACTCCACTCCCGGACTGCCGCGGCTTACCAACTATTTCCGTGGACTCACCGCACCTTCCCTCCTGCACTGCTGAGGAGACTCCAGTGGCGCCTTGGCCTGACTCCCCCCCGCGCTCTCCTTCTGACTCACGCTCTCCACTGGGGGTAAGGGACAGCTCTGCATTGCAGTGCCCGCACTCTGGGTCCTCTACCCTGGATCACCCCCTGCCTTCAGCCTCTCCTCTGGAGTCCCTTTCCTCCGCTGACGTGCACAGCTCCAGAGCCTCGTCACTTTAAGGGGCAGTACCCCCATTGGTGCCGTCACTCTCCTCTCGGTGCTCCCAGTCTACTGTCCTTCCCGATCCTCCTGCCTGGTCACCTCAGGTGGAGTCCCCCAGTTGGGTTGCCCCCCGGACCTACTCAGCTGCAGTGGTACAGGGTTCCCCTCCTGGGTGCCTCACATCACCCTACTGTGCTCCCCCAAAGCCACAAAGGGTCATGTCAGGCCCTTGATCCTCCACTGGTGGCTCTAAGACTGTGACCCCACCAGGTCTCCTCCTGCTCCCCGGCCCTCAGAGTCCACTTTTTTGGCTGCCACCTCCCATGATTGGGCTGTGCGGATGGACTCTGACCTGGATGGCTCTGGGGTCCCTACATCTATCCCACCAACCCCAGATCTCAGTTTGTTGCTCTCTCAAATACCTACCAAGAATTTTAAAGTTCTTATTGCGACTTCCGAATTCATGGATTGGCCGTATTGCAATTAGATACAAATACTACAGCGCTTGCTTTCACAATTTATATGGAAAAAACAAAAAGTTAGGGTATCTTCTAATTTAATGTGTCTACCGGTCAATAAAGGGGGACTGAGCTGCCCGGACTTATTTCGTTATTATCAAGCTAACCTGTTGGATCAATTAAGACCATGGTGGACTAATGATAGATCTAAATCATGGGTTGATATAGAGACATCACTCGTACCCCTAGAATCCCTTCCTATAGCACTGTGGGAAGCACGTATATCGAATAAAATACCATTAAAGGGGTACTCCGGTGAAAACCTTTTTTCTTTTAAATCAACTGGTGGCAGAAAGTTAGACATATTTGTAAATTACTTCTATTAAAAAATCTTAATCCTTCCAGTACTTATTAGCTGCTGAATGCTACAGAGGAAATTCCTTTCTTTTTGGAACACTGAGGACATCACGAGCACAGTGCTCTCTGTTGACATCTCTGTCCATTTTAGAAACCATGCATAGCAGATGTAATCTAAGGGCAGCATGGTGGCTCAGTGGTTAGCACTGCTGCCTTGCAGTGCTGGGGACTTGGGTTCAAATCCCACTAAGGACAACAATAAATAAAGCGTTATTATTATTATTATTATTATAATAACGTCAGCAGAGAGAACTGTGCTCGTGATGTCATCAGAGAGCATTCCAAAAAGAAAATAATTTCCTCTGTAGTATTCAGCAGCTAATAAGTACAGGAAGGATTAAGATTTTTTAATAGAAGTAATTTACAAATATGTTTAACTTTCTGCCACCAGTTGATTTAAAAGAAAAAAGGTTTTCACCGGAGTACCCCTTTAAAGCTTTGTCCTACAATGAAAGCTGGATTTCAAATTTGGTCCCATCCAAAAGTTCGGAATTCCTTGGTGACTTTATGTTTAGGGGACATGCCGCTAGACGCCCTTCGGGCTTATATCCCTGATACCAATTTTTCAAAGTGGATAGCACAGCGAGTTGTAACATACAACACAGATATAGCGGATGAAAAGGGGCTGCTAACATTTGGGAAAATTGCGCAGAAATATTCTCTTCCTCACACAGAATTTTATAAATATTTA
This sequence comes from Hyla sarda, assembly GCF_029499605.1. NCBI lineage: Eukaryota > Metazoa > Chordata > Amphibia > Anura > Hylidae > Hyla > Hyla sarda. Next base: position 100,604,918 of record NC_079197.1, on the reverse strand, counting down.
CAATTGAGGCATTTTATCTCATCTCTGCAGGTGCCCAACTTTAAAACAAAATCTATTTTTAATAAATTCTTTTGCAACCCCGATTTACCAACTGGGGGTCTTTCTAGGGCCTATCACTCCCTTTTGATGGACGAGACACTTCCTGACTGTTGTAAGAGATGGGAACGGGATTTGGGTAGGAGTTTCTCAAGGGATAAATGTAATCATACCTTCACAATACCATCTAAAGTATCACACAATGCTTCTCACCTAGAAACTGCTATAGGAAAGTCCTTTATCAATAGTATCTAACTTCATATAGGCTTTTGAAAATTTCCCCATTAAATTCTGATAGGTGGAAGGAAGTATGGTGGAAGTCTGAAGGGATATTGCCCCGTGGCAAAAAATCTAATTTACGTTATGTATAGTAAAGTGAAACTATTACACTTAAGCTTGGATGATGTTCCGACTATGGATGTTGGAGTGGTAATACATTTTTTAACGGCATCTAAGTGGAAAAGTAGGGAAGTGCCCTAGATACAGCAAATAATTAATATAACTCACCATAATTATATAATGGAACATTCCATTGCACGTGCTTCAAATCAATTATTTCAATTTAACCCCTTAAGGACACATGACGTTCTCATATGTCTCCATGTCCGAGTCATTAAGGACACATGACGTATGAGAACGTCATGTGGTTTCCCGCCCCCCCCGCAGCCATCTGGAGTGGAGCCGGTGCCCGATGCCTGCTGAAATCGATCAGCAGGCATCACGGCATATCGCCCAGGGGGGGTCATGACCCCCCATGTCGGCGATCGCAGGGCACCGCTTGTCAATTCAGACAAGCGATGCGCTGCGATTCCGTTCCCCGCCACTCGCCGGGCGGGGATCGGAGCCGGATGTCTGCTGATTTCATTCAGCAGACATCCCGGCGATCACTGCAGGACGCCGGTAACTACTTACCGGCGTTCTACAGCGGTTCCGCGTCATCATGGTCACGTGTGACCCTGTGACCCGGATATAGATGGTGACTGGTGGTGTAATATACACCACCAATCACCATCCGTGCTGTACTGGGGGCTGGCATTGTGGCCACCCCCCTCAGTACAGTTGTGATTGGGTGGCCAAAGTGGCCACACCAATCACAGTGTAATGGGAGAGGATGGTGGGGGCTAGGAGCATGTTGCTCCGTTCTGCTCGCCATTCCACAGAGATATGGCAAGCAGGAAGGAGCCCCGTGCTGCCCACCATCCCCTCACGCTTGCCCCCTTTCTGTGGCCCCTTGGCACAGAAATCCCCAGGGATAGCTTTAGATTTAGGTAGGGACAGGTTAGGGTTAAAAAAAAAAAAAGTTTGACCCCGGCCCTGCTGGGTCGCTGCGGTCTGCCGCCAGCCTTTTTTTTTGGCGCAGATCTTTTTTTTTTTTTCCTAAGCGTGTGTGCGGACCCTCTTAGTTATAAAAGAGTGGTCCGCCACCGTTTGTTAAAGCCCACCCGCCGTTGATCAGTCCTGTAGTACTGATCAGCGTTTTTTTTTGTGGTGCCGGCGCTTTTTTTTCGGGTTTTCTAGCGCTTTTTTGCACCCATAGGCGGTCTGTGCCACCAGTAGCAGGCGTGTACTGTGTGGCCAGACCGTACCTGTGTGTGTGCGGCGTGCCTCACCGCTGTCAGTGATTTATCACTGATCAGCGTTTTTTTTTTGTGGTAAAGGCACTTTTTTCGGTTGACGTGTATTTATTTTTTTGCACCCATAGGCGGTCCGTGCCACCAGTAGCAGGCGTGTACTGTGTGGATGGACCGTACCTGTTTGTGCAGCCTGTTTTTATTTAATTTTTCGGATTTTTTTTGTGTGGGGGGTCTGTGTACAAGCCAGCAGCCACTGTTCTGGACTGAGTGGCTGGACCCCCCACTGACTTCTGCGCCCCCTGCCGCCACAAGCGCTAATCAGTGCGCACACCACTGATTAGAGAAACGCTTTTCTTTTTGGCACAGGTTTTTTTTTGCGCTAGAAGTCCTCCTTTTTTTTTTTTTTTTTAAAGTCCCCTTTTTATTTTATATTTTTTTCTGTTAGGGCGGGTTAGTTTAGTTAGATTAGGTTAGGTGAGGGCGGGTTAGGGAGGTAGTCTCGCACCATACCACATACAGCACACATACCAATAAAGTTTCCCCCACACACACACACACACACACACACACACACACACCCGTATCCCCATTAGAGTAGGGAAATGGCCCACAGAGTGTTTTCGGCGGAGGAGGCATATGACATAATTGCCTCCGACTCTGAAAGCATCTCACTTCATCCATTCCTGGAAAATAAATGAAGGGAACACCCGTCTGTTCCAAATCTCCACTTCACCCTATACACCTTCCCTAGGGGGTGTACTGTTTGTAGTATTCTCACATGTGGGTGTTCCTTTCTTGTATTTTCCTCTGAATGTATGTAACTGTTAGGTCCGTAACAAACATCCGCCTCAAATGCGAAGAGTTCTCGCTGAGCTTTGTCGTATTTCCAGGCCACAATTCTGAGTCACATGTTAGTTGTTCCCAGAAAAATTAAGCAGAGCATAGGTTGAAAATTGCAATTTTAAGCTACCCTTTATCCATTCCTGGAAAATTAATTTAGAAAACACCTGTGCGTTAAAAATGTCCTCTTTACCCATTCCTCAGGGTGGGTACTTTCTGTAATGGTGTCACATGTGGGTGTTTCATTTTTGTATTTTCCTCGGAATGTATGTAACTGTCAGCTACTGATATGCCATAGGCCTCAAATACAAAGTGACTTCTATGACTTCTGAGCCTTGTTGTGCGCCCGCCCGCCCAGCACGTTACCCCATATGTGGATGTATTTTTATAGTCAGGGGGAAAAGCCCTCCAAAATTTGTAACCCAATTTCTCATATTACTCCTTGTGAAAATGTTAAAAATTGGGTAAACCCCAGCATTTTACTGTTAAAAAATAAAAATTTTCAATTCATGGCCCACTTTTCAAAAAACCTGTGAGGTGTTATTTCCCACTGTACCCCATGTTACGTTCATTGAGGGGTGTAGTTTCTAAAATTGTGTCACATGTGGGCTTTTCTTTGCTGTTATTGCAAAATGGGGGCTTTATAAGTGCACATGACCCCGATTTCAATTACAACAAAATTTTCCCTCCTTCTATTCTGAGCATTGAAGTGTATCCACAGAGCAATTTACATCCACATATGGGGTATTTTTTTTCTCAGACAAAATTGTTCTACAAATTTTGGGGGCCTTTTGCCCTATCACCAATGTGAAAATGAAACATTTGGGGTAACACTATCAATATAGTGCAAAAAAATAAAATTTTTCACTTTTACGGCCCACTGTTAACCCCTTCAGGACCAAGCCCATTTTGGCCTTAAGGACCAGAGCGTTTTTTGCAATTCTGACCACTGTCACTTTAAACATTAATAACTCTGGAATGCTTTTAGTTATCATTCTGATTCCGAGATAGTTTTTTCGTGACATATTCTACTTTAACATGGTAGTAAATTTTTGTGGTAACTTGCATCCTTTCCTTGTGAAAAATCCCACAATTTGATGAAAAATTTGAAAATTTTGCATTTTTCTAACTTTGAAGCTCTCTGCTTGTAAGGAAAATGTATATTACAAATAAAAAAAAATGTATTCACATATACAATATGTCTACTTTATGTTTACATCATAAAAGTGACGAGTGTTTACTTTTGGAAGACACCAGAGGGCTTCAAAGTTCAGCAGCAATTTTCCAATTTTTTACAAAATTTTCAAACTCACTATTTTTCAGGGACCAGTTCAGGTTTGAAGTGGAATTGAAGGGTCTTCATATTAGAAATACCCCACAAAAGACCCCATTATAAAAACTGCACCCCCGAAAGTATTCAAAATGACATTAAGTCAGCATTTTAACCCTTTAGGTGTTTCACAGGAATAGCAGCAAAGTGAAGGAGAAAATTCACAATTTTCATTTTTTACACTTGCATGTTCTTGTAGACCCAATTTTTGAATTTTTACAAGGGGTAAAAGGAGAAAATTTATACTTATATTTGTAGCCCAATTTCTCTTGAGTAAGCACATACCTCATATGTCTATGTAAAGTGTTCGGAGGGCGCAGTAGAGGGCTCAGAAGGCAAAGAGCGACAAGGGGATTTTGGAGAGTACGTTTTTCTGAAATGGTTTTTGGGGAGCATATTGCATTTAAGAAGCCCCTATGGTGCCAGAACAGCAAAAAACCCTCACATGGCATACCATTTTGGAAACTAGACCCCTTGCGTTTCCCCCCAAATTTCACATTTTTCCAAGGGTTAATAGCAGGAAATAGCCCCCAATATTTGTAACCCCTTCTCTTCTGAGTATGGAGGTACCCCATAAGTTGACCTGAAGTACACTACGGGCGAACTACAATGCTCAGAAGAGAAGGAGTCATATTTGGCTTTTTGAGAGCAAATTTTGCTTGGGGGGCATGTCGCATTTAGGAAGCCCCTATGGTGCAAGAACAGCAAAAAAAAACAAAACACATGGCATACCATTTTGGAAACTAGACCCCTTGAGGAACGTAATAAGGAATAAAGTGAGCCTTAATACCCCACAGGTGTTTCACGACTTTTGCATATGTAAAAAAAAAAATGTTTTTTTTTCCACAAAAATGTGTTTCCCCCCCCAAATTTCACATTTTTGCAAGGGTTAATGGCAGAAAATACCTCCCAAAATTTGTAACCCCATCTCTTCTGAGTATGGAGGTACCCCATAAGTTGACCTGAAGTGCACTATGGGTGAACTACAATGCTCAGAAGAGGAGTCATATTTGGCTTTTTGAGAGCAAATTTTGCTCGGGGGGCATGTCGCATTTAGGAAGCCCCTATGGTGCCAGAACAGCAAAAAAAAAAAAAACACATGGCATACTATTTTGGAAACTAGACCCCTTGAGGAACGTAACAAGGGGTACAGTGAGCATTTGCCCCCCACTGGTGTCTGACAATTCTTTGGAACAGTGGGCTGTACAAGTTTTCATTTTCACGGACCACTGTTCCAAAGATCCGTCAGACACCTGTGGGGGGTAAATTCTCACTGCACCCCTCATTACATTCTGTGAGGGGTGTCGTTTCCGAAATGGGGTCACATGTGGGGTTTTGTTTTTTTTGCGTTTGTCAAAACCGCTGTAACAATCAGCCACCCCTGTGCAAATCACCTCAAATGTACATGGTGCACTCTCCCTTCTGGGCCTTGTTGTGCGCCCCCAGAGCACTTTGCGCCCACATATAGGGTATCTCCGTAGTCGGGAGAAATTGCATTACAAATTTTGGGGGGCTTTTTTCCTTTTTACCTCTTGTGAAAATGTAAAGTATAGGGCAACATCAGCATGTTAGTGTAAAAAATTTAATTTTTTTACACTAACATTCTGGTGTAGACCCCAACATTTCCTTTTCATGAAGGGTTAAAGAAGAAAAAGCCCCCCAAACCTTGTAACGCAATTTCTCCCGAGTACGGCGATACCCCATATGTGGCCCTAAACTGTTGCCTTGAAATACGACAGGGCTCCAAAGTGAGAGCGCCATGTGCATTTGAGGCCTAAATTAGGGATTTGCATAGGGGTGGACATTGGGAATCACTGGCGTAGAATACCCCTAACAGGGTGCCTCCAGCTGTTGCAAAACTCCCAGCATGCGTGGACAGTCAACGGCTGTCCGGCAATACTGGGAGTTGTTGTTTTTCAATAGTTGGAGGCTCTGCTTTGGAAACAGTGGTGTACCGGACGTTCTTATTGGGGGAGGGGGGCTGTGTAGGGGTATGTGTATATGTAGTGTTTTTAACTTTTTATTTTATTTTGTGTTAGTGCAGTGTAGTGTAGTGTTTTTAGGGTACAGTCACATGGGCAGGAGATTACAGGGGATCCCAGCGCAAAATTTGCTGCATCTCAAACTTGCAAGCGAGAAACCCACTGTAAAACCCTCGCCCATGTGAATGTACCCTGTACATTCACAGGGGGGGGGGGGGTGCACCAGCTGTTGCAAAGCCACAACTCCCAGCATGCATGGTCTGTTAGTGCATGCTGGGAGTTATAGTTTTGCAACAGCTGGAGGCACACAGGTTAGAAAACACTGAGTTAGAAACAGACAATGTTTCCCAACCAGTGTGTCCCCAGTTGTTGCAAAACTACAACTCCCAGCATGCCCAGACAGCTGAAGGGCATGCTGGGAGTTGTAGTTCGGCAACATCTGAAGGGCCAGATGTTGCTGAACTAAAACTCCCAGCATGCCTGGACAGTCAGTGCATACTGGGAGTTGTAGTTTTGCAACAGCTGGAAGAGCACAGATTGGAGACCATTATACAATGGTCTCCAAACTGGGGCCCTCCAGATGTTGCAAAACTACAACTCCCAGCATGCATGGTCTGTTAGTGCATGCTGGGAGTTATAGTTTTGCACCAGCTGGAGGCACACAGGTTAGGAAACACTGAGTTAGAAACAGACAATGTTTCCCAACCAGTGTGTCTCCAGTTGTTGCAAAACTACAACTCCCAGCATGCCCAGACAGCTGAAGGGCATGCTGGGAGTTGTAGTTCGGCAACATCTGAAGGGCCAGATGTTGCTGAACTAAAACTCCCAGCATGCCTGGACAGTCAGTGCATGCTGGGAGTTGCAGTTTTGCAACAGCTGGAAGAGCACAGATTGGAGACCATTATACAATGGTCTCCAAGCTGGGGCACTCCAGATGTTGCAAAACTACAACTCCCAGCATGCCCAGACAGCCAAAGGCTGTCTAGGCATGCTGGGAGTTGTAGTTTTCAGACTCCTAGAAGCAGCAGTGAAGATCTTCACTGCTGCTTCTGAGAACCATATACTTACCTGCCGGTCCCGTCGCTGCTCGTCCACGTGGCCGATCCCGCCGCTGGTTCGGGTAAGGCCGCTGGTCCCTGCGTGTTCCCCCACCTATGCCGCAGGTCCCCACGAGCCCCCGCAGCCATCGTCCCCCATTCTGCCCGACTTCCAGGGGCGGGCAGTGCGGGGGATCTGAACTTTCACCCCAGGTCACAGTGATCGCTGACCAGGACCATCAATGGATGGTCCTGGGGGTGAAGCAGAAGTTGTCCCCTGCTGGAAACAGCGGGACATCTGCCAGTTAACCTGTGCGATGCTGCGCATCGCCGGGTTAACTGAATGTCATTTATAAACGTCGGGATGCGCGAACGCACTGCACAACCCGGCGTTTATATATGACATTCTGCGGGAAGGGGTTAAAAAAACCTGTGAGGTGTAAGTACTCACTGTAACACTGTTACGTTCCCGGAGGGAAGCACCATAGGGGCTTCCTAAATGCGGCATGCCCCCAGAGCAAAATTTGTAACTCCTGTAGTGCGCCAGCAGAGCACTTTTCAGCCCCATATGGGGTGTTTTCTGAATCGGGAGAAATTGGGCTTCAAATTTTGGGGGGTATTTTCTGCTTTAACCCTTTGTAAAAATGTAAAATTTTGGGGAAACCAAGCATTTTCGTAAATTTTTTTTTTACATTTTTTTTTTTTTACATATGCATAAGTCGTGAAACCCCTGTGGGGTATTAAAGTTCACTTTACCCCTTGTTACATTCCCCAAGGGGTCTAGTTTCCAAAATATAATGCCATGTGGTTTTTTTTTTTGCTGTCCAGGCACCATAGGGGCTTCCTATTTGCTGTCCAGGCACCATAGGGGCTTCCTAAATGCGGCATGCCCCCAGAGCAAAATTTGCTTCCAAAAAGCCAAATGTGACTACTCCTCTTCTGAGACCTGTAGTGCACCAGTAGAGCACTTTTCACCACCATATGGGGTGTTTTCTGAATCGGGAGAAATTGGGCTTCACCATATGGGGTATTTTCTGCTATTACCTTTTTTAAAAATGTAAATTTTTTGGGAAAACAAGCATTTTATGTAAATTTTTTTTTTTTTTCACATTTGCAAAAGTCATGAAACACCTGTGGGGTATTAAGGCTCACTTAATTCCTTGTTATGTTCCCCGAGGGGTCTATTTTCCAAAATGGTATGCCATGTGTTTTTTTTTTTGCTGTTTTGGCACCCTAGGGGCTTCCTAAAGGTGACATGCCCCCCAAAAACCATTTCAGAAAAATGTTCTCTCCAAAATCCCCTTGTCGCTCCTTCACTTCTGAGCCTTCTACTGCACCCACCAAACACTTTACATAGACATATGAGGTATGTGCTTACTCGAGAGAAATTGGGCTACAAATACAAGTAAAAATTTTCTCCTTTTACCACTTGCAAAAATTCAAAAATTGGGTCTACAAGAACATGCGAGTGTAAAAAATGAAGATTTGGAATTTACTCCTTCACTTTGCTGCTATTCCTGTGAAACACCTAAAGGGTTAAAACACTTACTGAATGTCATTTTGAATACTTTGGGGAGTGTAGTTTTTATAATGGGTGCATTTATGGGGTATTTCTAATATGAAGACCCTTCAAATCCACTTCAAAACTGAACTGGTCACTGAAAAATAGTGAGTTTGAAAATTTTGACAAAAATGTGAAAATTGCTGCTGAACTTTGAAGCCCTCTGATGTCTTCCAAAAGTAAAAACATGTCAATTTTATGATGCAAACATAAAGTAGACATATTGTATATGTGATCCAAAAATTTTTTTATTTTGAATATCCATTTTCCTTACAAGCAGAGAACTTCAATGTTAGAAAAATGCAAAATTTTCATTTTTTTCATCAAATTTTGGGATTTTTCACCATGAAAGGATACAAGTTACCATAAAATGTTACCACTATGTTAAAGTAGAATATGTCACGAAAAAACAATCTCAGAATCAGAAGGATAACTAAAAGCATTCCAGAGTTATTAATGTTTAAAGTGGTCAGATGGTCAAAAAACGCTCTAGTCCTAAGGTGTAAAATGGCCTGGTCCTTAAGGGGTTAATAGATCCTGGGCGAAATGGCTAGAATTTATGGCTTTGTAAGATTAAAGTTCACCCTACTCCCCCCCCTTGCAATCACTGTGATGTTACTATAACGTTCTTGATTTTGTTTTTGTCCTGTTTTTTGTCTTGTTCTGTGAATTTTTTGTAAATATGTATGTAAGATTGAAAAATGGAAAACATTGAAGAAATAAAAAGTAAAATAAATAAATAAATAAAAAGTTCTTATTACAGAGGTCCAGCTTGCTGCAGGGCGGAAATCGCTGACATGCGTCGAGACCTTCAACAAGTCTCTGACAGGGTGGATGACCTGCAGGGGGCCCATGACTCCACTAGATCCTACATTGCCGAACTACATGCAACTGTTTCGGCCCACTCTGAATTCTTCGGTGACTTGCACTCCCATGTGGAGGACTTGGACAACAGGGGTAGGCGTAACAACATTAGAGTCCGTGGTTTGCCGGAGGCCACCCGGGAGGAAGATCTACACGTCACTTTGGAGGCTATTTTTAACATGGTCCTGGGCGAACCCTCATCCCACAGGATTAAACTGGACTGTGCTCACCGGGCCCTCCGCCCTCGTCCCCCCAATGGTCCCCCTCATGACGTAATTTGCTGTGTCGCTGATTTCCTGCTAAAGGAGCGGATAATGGACAAAGCATGCATTCTACGGGACTTTGATTTTGATGGAGCTCCTATCCAGCGGTTCCAGGACCTCTCGTGGAAGATGTTGCAGCCTCTCCTGTCAGCCCCACGGTCTGCCCAGATACCCTACAGGTGGGCTTTCCCGTTTGCTCTCCAGGCCCGCCGAGATGGACGGAACCATCATGCCCTGGCTCCCTCTGCTGACCCTCCATAACTTCTCCTGAGTACCCTGTGAAGGACCTTCTGTTTTGATGTGGGACTATTTGAATGCTTTCTCCTTTGTTTTGGTTGGGTGTTCCTTCAGTTAGTTTTTGTCCTGTTCCTCAGGCCTGTTGGCACCCTACTGGATATACTTGTGGGATACTGTTTTGGCCTGGCCTCGGGGCGGAGCTTCTGCCCTCTGGTGTAGTCTCTCTTTGGTGTGTACTTCCACGTCTCCCCCCCCCCCTGAGGCCAAGACAAACTCAGAGATGTCTCTGTTCTGTTTTTTTACATTGTTGCTCTGTATTTTCGTGGCCTCCTCTCTGGCCGTACAGCCATTGGTTCGTTTATTGTTATGTTTCTTTTTTTGTCCCCTTCCTCTTGTCCTGCCCTCCCTGTCTCTTGTCCCTTTCTCTTCTTTCTTGTCCTAATGCTTTTCCTCTTTCCTGGCTTCTATACCTCTTCTTCTAGGATTGGATGGCTCCTACCAAGATCTTTTGGGTCCTTCCTCTGGCTCCTGATGTCTACAGCCCTCCCTGCGGGTCTGAGTGAGTACCTTACACAACTGCACCTCCACACCCCTAACGCCCCTCATGGCTAAGTGTGTTTCCTTGAATGTTAAGGGTTTGAACTCCCCTCCTAAACGGAGGTTGCTACAGAGAGAACTGGTAGCCTTGCGGGCCGATATAGCCTATCTCCAGGAGACACACTTTGACAAGACGGGCACCTTTACTTTTCTACATCACATCTACCCTCAGGCTTACTTGACTTCCTCTGATAGGAAAGTAGCGGGGGTGGCTATCTTAATCTCTAAATCTTGTCCCTTCCAGGTTTCCTCCTCCTATGTAGATAGTTTAATTAGATATTTAATTGTCCTTGGAACACTGGGGGGTAAACAGCTCTTTCTTTGTAATGTATACGCCCCAAATTTCTCACAGATTCCTTTCCTACGCTGGGTCTTCTCGCACCTGCAGACTTACCTCCCTTCTGCCTGGCTCTTGGGTGGGGACTTTAACTTAGTTTTCTCCCCTACTGCAGATCGCCACTCGTTAACGAATATGCCGCCTACCTCCTCACAATCATGTCTTTCTACGCTATTTTGGCGCCTTGTTCATTATATTTGGTATCGTTATATGATCTTTGGAGGATTAACCATCCTACTGATCGCTCCTTTACCTTTTATTCCCATCCTCATAAACTCCATAACCGCATTGATTATTTTTTTTTTGGCAACCTCCCTATGGTCCGTATGCTCTCCTCTGCCTCCCTTGAACCTATCTCTTGGTCTGATCATTGTTCTGTCTTGTTGTCTTTTTCACCCTTACTTCCCTCTGTATGCCACTGTCATTGGCGTCTTAATGATTCCTTGCTTAAAAATCCTACTTCCCGGGACTCGATCCAAGCTAGCATTACAGTTTACTTCGCTGACAACGAGGGCTCTGTACCTTCCCAGGCAATTTTGTGGGAAGCCCACAAGGCGGTCGTCCGAGGCCATTGTATTGCCATAGGCTCCAGGTTAAAACGTGATGCCTTGGCTCGCTCCCGGGAACTTGGGGCTCAGATACAACCCTTTTCTGTCCTCCCCTTCCCTTTCTGTGCTGAGGCATCTGGTTGTGGCACAATCCCAATTAAGTGATTTGGCTCTTCACAAGGTGGAACGCCAACTGCTGTATGCCAAGCAATGGATCTATGAGAAGGGCAATAAGGCCCACACTATGCTTGCTCAGCGTCTTTGGGATCGAGCCGCGGCCCAGGCTCCCTCTGCACTAAGGGACTCCACTGGTGTCCTTCAGTATCATTCTGATTCAGTTGCTAAGCTGTTCTTTGACTATTTCTCTAAGCTTTACTCCCTTCCCTCTCAACTTCCCTCAGACCTGGGGGGGGGGGGGGGTTCCGCGGTGCTTGACTTCTTCCTTTCTAACTGTAGCCTGCCGTCTCTTTTGGTGGCTGATAGAGAATTGCTGAATGCTCTGATTACTCATGAAGAGCTCTCAAGGTCCTCAAGTCTCTCCCCGGGGGACGCTCACTGGGCCCAGTTGGGTTCACGTATCTATATTATAAAATTTACTCTTCTGTCCTTCTCCCTCGCTTGGTCTCTTTATTCAACTCTTTCTTGGGGGGGGGGGGGGTGTAAATATCCTGCAGTCTTTCCTGCATTCCCTAATTATCTTAATTCCCAAACCCTGCAAGGATCCCCATGACTGCTCTAGTTATCGGCCTATTACCCTCCTTAATTAAGATCTGAAGTTGTTCTCTAAACTTCTGGCGAACCGTCTTTGTCACTTTATGCCTTCTCTTGTCCATAAGGATCAGGTTGGCTTTATTCCCTGCAGGCAGGGAGGTGACAACACGAGGAGAGTGGTGGATCTGATTGATTTGATCAATCGGAGATCGGAACAGGCCCTGGTGTTAAGTTTAGATGCGGAGAAGGGCTTTGATAGACTGGGCTGGCCGTATATGTTTGCTAGCTTGCAGAAATTTGGGATTTCAGGTAATTTTCTCAATGCCCTGCAGGGTCTTTACTCTTCTCCTATGGCCTCCCTTAAACCTCCCACTTTTACCCTGCAGAATGGAACTAGGCAGGGATGTCCATTGTCCCCCCTGATTTTTGCTTTGTGCATAGAACCCTTTTGCTGCCATGATCCGGGGGGACCCGGACATCTCTGGGGTCTTACTCCATAGTAGGGAATTTAAGCTCTGCCTCTTTGCTGATGATATTATGTCCACCCTTACTAAACTCCTTCTATCTTTACCTTCCCTGTATAGGCAACTGCATAACTTTGGTCTGGTCTCTGGCTGTAAGGTCAATCTCTCTAAATCTGAAGCTATGCCTCTTAATCTTTCTCCCTCGTTGATCTCTCTTCTGCAAGCTAACTACTCCTTTCGCTGGTCTCCTTCGGCTATTACCTACTTGGGGGTGTCTCTCTCACCTCGCTATTCTTCCTTATACTCTGTTAACTATGCCAACCTTTTCCGAGAGCTGCGTACTTTTTTCGGGCGTGTTCCAGCTGTAAAGATGACCGTCCAACCCAAAGCTGCTATACTTTTTTGAGACTCTTCCTGTTCGGGTCCCCCTGGCTGCACTACGTTCCTTCCAGTCCATTTGCATCCCTTAACGGCCTGGTCCACTTACCATGCATTTAGCAAGTGGATGGAAATAGAGAAATTATGTCTGGCCCCTATCCACCCCAACTACTTCCTGTGGACCGTCCCTCTCCCCTCCCCTGACTGTCCCCTACTGGGCCCCATGGCTTTCTCTTGATATGTCTGGTCTTACTGCTTCAGACGCTTTGGCCTACTCTCTTCTTTCTCTCCTCTACAGTCTTTCCTGTACCACCCTGATTTTCCTCCTGGTCTAACCTCTGCAATGGTTCGGGAGTGGGGCTCTAGGGGACTCTTCTCTTGGGCAGATGTGCTTGACCCTCAGACCCGATCGTTCTCCTCCTTTACCCAATTGGTTTCTCGCTGGGAACTTCCCGCCTCTGAGGAAGCCCATTATGTACAGCTATCTCTCCTCTAAGCAGGCCTCGCAGACAGTCTCCTTGCCCACGGGTTTCGAGAGGTTGAATAGGGGTGGGGGGCCCTTTGGCAAAAGGACTTCTCTCAAGTATCTACTCATTCCTGGTGTCTCCCCCGCATAGATATATGAGTCATTGGGAGGAGGATCTTGACACCCCTTTCACTCTCCCTCAATGGAAGCTAATATAGGAACGGGCCTCTAAGGCTTCAATTTGCATGGCTTACAAAGAAACCCAGTTTAAGATGCTCATGGGCTGGTATCATACACCTGTATTGCTTAATAGGTTGAATCCCAGTGTCCCCCCGCAATGCTGGCGTTGTGGAGTGGGCCTTGGCACAATCTTTCACATATTCTGGTCAAGTTCTTTAATAGTCCATTATTGGAATTTAGTGAGGAGGTTGATCCACATGGTACTGAGTGTTATGGTTCCTCTAGACCCCGTAGTATACCTGCTGGATTTATCTACTAGGATTCTGGCCAAGGCCCTGTTTAAGCTCTTCCTACACATTGTTTTAGCTACCAAAACCCTCATTACTAAATTCTGGAAGCGACCCTTCCCTCCGTCGGAAGACAACTTAATAGCTAGGATACATGAGATTCGCTCCCTTGAATTCCTAACAGCCTCACTGAATAATACCATCCGAAAGTTTCTCTCTATATGGGACACTTTGGACAGATTCTCGGATAGACGGCCTCCATGATCACTCCCCCCCCCCCTCTTCTCCTCTTTCTTCTTGCCTTTCCTACTTTTCCATTGCTGCCTCCCTTTAAATTGTCCCTCTTTCCCATCTGTCGATTTGTCCTCTGTCCCCCCATCCTCCTTTCCCTTTTTTGTGTCCTTATATATGTATAATGTAGCATATTGCCTATTCGATTTATTGTGCCTTATTGAGCTTTATTGTGATGTTGTTTCCTAATGGCATAAGGGATTGCATCCCTTTTTGATTGCTTGCTATTGTTTTTCCACTGTTTATATAAAACCTTAATAAAAATTAGCTATTTAAAAAAATATATATATTAAGTGTAATATTTTTCTATAACTAAATCTACATTATTTTTTTTCAGAAACTAAATCCATTAAATGAATGTGACTTTGTTTACCTGACTTGACCTTGTTTACCAGAAGTGACCTTTATTGCCAAAGGTTACCTTGTTATGTGATCTTATTTACGAAATGTGATCTTACCGGATGTGACTTAATTATTAAATGTGACCTCATTATCGAATATGACCTTGTTTATCGGATGGGACCTTGTTTACCAGATGTGACATCATTTACTGGATGAGACATTGGTATAGGAAGTTGCACTAATTGTTTATACATATTCAATCTATAAAATTCATATCACTCTGGAGTATTTTTGTTATAGTTTATTATGAAAAACAAATATCAAAGTCTGTTATTTGCTAATGCAACTGAATATACCAATAGAAGCGATCCATATCCACCTGTTATTTCATTGCCCACTGTGCCACTGGCCCAGGGAAGACTGTCACTGCCTCCTGTACTTAAATGGTTACTCCGCTGCTCAGCATTTGGAACAAACTGTTCCAAATCTATGGGAGGGGGTGTGACGACATGAGGGGGCGGGACTATGACATCACGAGTTTGTTCCAAACGCTGAACAGTGGAGTACCCCTTTAAATGGGTGGAAGATGATTTCTTTAAATGTGTGTGTCACACACTGGTGGGAATTTGTTGATACTGTCTAATTGTTACAGTCAGATTGTCTTTAAATGGGCAGAATTTCTTAAGTGGCTCGTGCTGTTTGATAAATCTGGTGCATCCGTAAACTGTCTAGTCTAAGTTTTCACTGTCTGTTTAGACCAATTATTGTTTGGCTTACTTCATGCCAGAAGTGTCTGCTAAATTTCTAGTGCATTTTTGTTATATGACACATATAGTGATGCCCCTTTTGATAAGATATGTGCCTTTATGGTCCAAGGGGGAGATTAATCAAAATTGTGCAGAGGAAAAGTCGACCAGTTACCCATAGCAACCTATCACATCACTTCTTACATTTTTGAAAAGGCCTCTGAAAAATAAAAGAAGCGATCTGATTGGTTGCTATAGGCAACTGGGCAACTTTTCCTCCACACAGGTCTTGATGAATCTCTCCCCAAGTGTCCAAAGCAGATGGCCCACATTTATCATTCTAGTGTAAGTGAAGCATATTTTTTACACCTTTTTTTTGTGTGCTGGTAATGTGTAGGAGCAATAAATTGATTAAATGTTCACATAGCATTTGATAAATTTTGTGCAGGTCACATTTTCTCAAATTTCTCTCTTCACATACACTAAAAAGCTATGCCAGGTCTGGGCTGGTGTAGTTTTAGAGACTTTTCAGTGGCTTTGCGCCTTTTTTGTACCTTTTTACAAAAAGGCGCAGTTCATAAATCCCTTCTACATCATGTGTATTGCCAAAATCAGTGGATTGCAACTCAAAATCATCAGAAATGTGTAAACAAAAAGGCCTTTTTGTGCCTTTTGTAGACACAAAAAACAGTCTAAAGACAATTATAAATGTCGGCCGATGTGTTTATCTACTACATCTACTTCATTTATGTGGATCCATAATGGATATTCCTTTTGAGCTGTGATATAGATTCCATTCAAAGAACAAGGAATGTTCACCATGAGTGCTTATATAAAACCTATGGCTAACATTTACAATTCAACCTGGGGTTGGCAAATCTCAGACTGGAGTGTTGAAAGTTGACATTACTTATCATGTCTATAAATACCTTATCAAGACATTAGAGGGCTGACTTTTCACCAGTGCATTACTTACTTGATTGAGGAGGATGTGTGCTGTTATCTTCTGAGGAGCTTTGACAGAAACTTTACTTCTTGATTGTTAGGAACAGACAACCCAGAGCTAATGAGGATATCCTTCTCCTTATTAGTGAAAAGATGAGGGTCACAGTTCGGCCAATGATGGTGTAATTCCTCCACAATAATGAAATTGTTTTCCAAATTATTACCAATTTTATCCACCAGCCTAAGTTATACATATATCCACCCAAGACACACAGTGGGGAATTTATATCTGCACAAGGAAAGAAATTGGCACTTTTTGAACTTTGTCTTGCTACCAAGCGAGCAGAGCTTGGCTTAAAGTGGTCATGGCCTCCTGTAATGCCAGATTTATTACAATTTTATGCAGCCGAGCTAGCGCAAATTGTATCTGAAATCTACGCTAGCTTGGTACTAGTGTAGATTTCAGGAGCATAATGCAGAGGTAGCTACTTTACTGTCTGACCAGTGGTCACTCTGAAAATAATGAGCAGCAGTAACACTTAGATAGACTGGGGGGCGCGATTACACACCTGTTTACAGCATGATGATCGGCCCCTCTTTGCTGAGTTATACAGGGTTTTGTGGTGCACTCCGATTGATTCACTGAATCCATCAGATTGGAAAAACAAAATTTTTTATATGGGCAGAGTTTCAGCATATTTAATGAAGAGCTGTGGCCTTTCAGAAGGAAATCTGCTATTTGCATCAGACCATGCCCTCTTTGTTAAATATGCATGTTCCTGTAAGTCACCGCACTGTAATGGAGATACACTTCATCTCGATTCTCCACTGTTCTAATGATCCAGACTTGGCTCGCCATACAGCTCTATGCTGAACTGCTGGAGGTCAGATTATTTTGGCCATAAAATGCACTTGTATTACGGCAGTCTAAAAGCAGTGTAAGGCTGGGTTCACACTACGTTTCTTACATACTGTTACGCCGAGCGCTCCGGGTCCCCGCTCCTCCCCGGAGTGCTCACAGCGTTCTCCTGTTCGCAGCGCCCCGGTCAGACCCGCTGACCGGGTGCGCTGCGATAATGTCCCTAGCCGGGATGAGATTTGCGATGCGATACGTAGCGCCAACATCTTTACCAAATTGGATTTAAGAGGTGCATATAATCTCATCCGCATCAGGGAAGGGGACAAGTAGAAGACCGCGTTTAACACCAGAGATGGACACTTTGAATATCTGGTTATGCCCTTTGGGCTTTGCAATGCCCCTGCCGTCTTCCAGGACTTTGTAAATGAAATTTTTCGTGATTTATTATATACCTGTGTTGTGGTCTACCTGGATGATATTTTGATTTTTTCTTCTAACCTAGAAGAACACCGCCGGCATGTCCGCATGGTTCTTCAGAGACTCCGGGACAATCAGTTATATGCCAAGATGGAGAAATGTCTATTTGAATGCCAATCTCTTCCCTTCCTAGGATATTTAGTCTCTGGCCAGGGACTCCAAATGGACCCGGACAAACTGTCAGCCGTGTTAGATTGGCCACGCTCCTCCGGACTCCGAGCTATCCAACTTTTCTTGGGGTTTGCCAATTACTACAGACAATTTATTCCACATTTTTCCACCATTGTGGCCCCAATTGTGGCCCTAACCAAGAAAAACGCCAACCCTAAGTCCTGGCCTCCTCAAGCGGAAGAGGCGTTCAACTGTCTCAAAACTGCCTTTTCTTCTGCTCCCGTACTGTCCAGACCTGATCCATCTAAACCCTTCTCACTGGAGGTAGACGCCTCCTCGGTGGGAGCTGGAGCTGTACTCCTACAGGAAAATTCTTCCGGACATGGTGTTACTTGTGGTTTCTTTTCTAGGACCTTCTCTCCGGCTGAGAAAAACGACTCCATTGGCGATCGAGAACTACTGGTCATAAAACTGTCCCTCGAGGAATGGAGGCACCTGCTGGAGGGGTCCAAATACCCAGTTATTATATACACTGATCACAAGAATCTCTCTTATCTTCAGTCTGCCCAACGGCTGAACCCTCGCCAGGCTAGGTGGTCGTTGTTCTTTGCCCGTTTTAACTTTGAGATTCATTTTCGCCCCGCTGACAAGAACATTAGGGCTGACGCCCTCTCTCGTTCCTCGGATGCCTCTGAAATGGAAGCCTCCCTTAACACATTATTCCTCCTGACTGTCTGATCTCTGCTTCCCCAGCTTCCATCAGACAAACTCCTCCTGGAAAGACCTTCGTCCCTCCACGCCAGCGCCTCAGGATTCTCAGGTGGGGACACTCAACACACCTCGCCAGCCATGCTGGCGTCAAAAAATCCGTCCAGCTCATCTCTCGTTTTTATTGGTGGCCTACCCTGGAAGCAGATGTTGCTGATTTTGTTCGGGCTTGTATAGTCTGTGCCCGGGACAAGACTCCTCGCCAGAAGCCTGCCGGTCTCCTTCATCCTCTGCCTGTTCCTGAGCTACCATGGTCTCAGATTGGTATGGACTTTATTACAGACTTACCTTTATCTCATGGCAACACAGTTATTTGGGTGGTCGTTGATCGTTTCTCCAAGATGGCACATTTTATTCCTCTTCCAGGTCTTCCTTCTGTGCCACAGTTGGCGAAACAATTTTTTGTGCACATTTTTCGCCTTCACGGGCTTCCTACGCATATCTTCTCGGATAGAGGCGTTCAATTTGTGTCGAAATTCTGGAGGGCCCTCTCTAATCAGCTTAAAATCAAATTAAACTTCTCGTCTTCCTATCATCCCCAATCCAATGGGCAAGTGGAGAGAGTTAATCAGGTTCTTGGTGACTATTTGTGACATTTTGTTTCCTCCCGCCAGGATGATTGGGCCGATCTCCTACCATGGGCCGAATTCTCGTACAATTTCAAAGTCTCTGAGTCCTCCGCTAAATCCCCATTCTTTGTGGTGTACGGCCGTCACCCTCTCCCCCCCTCCCCACTCCCACGCCTTCTGGTTTGCCCGCTGTTGATGAGGTGACTCGGGACTTCTCCACCATCTGGAAAGAGACTCAAAAATCTATCATACAGGCCTCATCCCGGATGAAGAAACATGCCGACAAAAAAAGAAGAACTCCTCCTGTCTTTTCTCCTGGAGACAAAGTGTGGCTCTCCGCCAAGTATATCCGCTTCCGTGTCCCCAGTTATAAACTGGGACCACGTTATCTTGGACCTTTTAAAATCAAATGCCAAATCAACCCTGTCTCCTACAAACTCCATCTTCCTCCTTCTCTCCGTATTCCCAATGCTTTTCATGTCTCTCTTCTTAAACCACTTATCCTTAACCGCTTCTCTCCTAAGGTTGTTGCTCCTACTCCTGTTTCCGGGTCCTCAGACATCTTCTCGGTTAAAGAAATTCTTGCATCCAAGACGGTCAGAGGTAAAAAAAAAATTCTTGTAGATTGGGAGAATTGCGGTCCGGAGGAGAGGTCATAGGAACCCGAGGATAACATCCTTGACAAGGACCTTATCTACAAGTTTTCGGGTTCTAAAAAGAGGGGGAGACCCAAGGGGGGGGGGGGGTACTGTTACGCCGAGCGCTCCGGGTCCCCGCTCCTCCCTGGAGCGTTCACAGTGTTCTCCTGTTCGCAGCGCCCCGGTCAGACCCGCTGACCGGGTGCGCTGCGATAATGTCCCTAGCCGGGATGCGATTTGCGATGCGGGACGCGCCCGCTCGCGGTGCGCATCCCGACTCGCTTACCAGACTCGCTCCCCGTCTGTGCTGTCCCGGCGTGCGCGGCCCCGCTCCCTAGGGCGCGCGTGCGCCGGTTCTTTGCGATTTAAAGGGCCGGTGCGCCACTGATTGGCGCATGGTTTTTAATTAGTCTGTTCACCTGTGCACTTCCCTATATTACCTCACTTCCCCTGCACTTCCTTGCCGGATCTTGTTGCCATTGTGCCAGTGAAAGCGTTCCTTGTGTATACCTAGCCAGTGTTCCAGACCTCTTGCCGTTGCCCCTGACTACAATCCTTCCTGCCCTGACCTTCTGCTATGTCCGACCTTGCTCTTGTCTAATCCCTTGTACCGCGCCTATTTCAGCAGTCAGAGAGGTTGAGCCGTTGCCGGTGGAAACGACCTGGTTGCTACCGCCGCTGCACTTTGCGGCGGGCTCTGGTGAATACCAGTAGCAACTTAGAACCAGTCCACCGACACGGTCCACGCCAATCCCTCTCTGACACAGAGGATCCACCTCCAGCCTGCCGCATCCTGACACATATGGGGAATGGATCTGACAGGGAGATGGGAAAACAGGGCGCTTCCGTATCCCAGCTGGACCCAACCCGTATCAATGAGATACGGGCCCGGTTTTCCTATCTCCCAGCCGGATCTGGTCCCCGTATGTGATAGATGTAGTGTGAACCCAGCCTAAGAGGTGTGGAAAAATACAGGAAACAGTAGATAAGGGGAAAGAGTGCTTAGAGGACCAGTAGTTGTTGGCATTTAAATTCAGGGACAATCAGACTAGAAGGGAAGTCATGTCCAATAGGATGAGGGAGGTCCCAGAAAATAAAGACAATTTGAGAAACTTCTGTACATCTGAACTGGAGGAGATGATGAGGGAAGCTAGAAGAAGGATATCAGTAAAGCAGTGGGGATAGCAGTTAGAAAATAATCTATGGATGAGGGTAGAGAAGTAGGCAGGGAAGAATTAGACTCCATTCACACATTGGAAATTGGTGCTCATTTTGTAAAAAAAAAAAACTGCCTCTACTTCCCTACAATTTCAAGTCAAATGATCTGTAATGTAGTCTACACAGTGCCAATGTTTCTGAAGTGGATGTGAGGATCTGTGTACGGAAAATTAATGACATTGTATAGGAATAATCTGTGTCCAAAACCAAGTCAAAATCTGATTTAGAAATAAACTACTAAACAACTAATTAAAAACAACTAATTATTCAGTAGGAAAAAAATGACCACAAAATAGTAAAGTTTAGCATTCTGGACAAAACAATCCAAAATGTTCACATATTTAAGTTCCATATGAAAAGTTGCAGACATGTTATGCAGAGCCCCCTCCCCCAACGTGTTTCAAACTTCACAGGTTCCTGATGAATAAGGACCATAATGCTTTAGTGTATTTGTAAAGGGGTACTACAGGTTAAATCTCTTATCCTCCATCCACAGAACTTTGCTCTTCCAGTTGTGTTTTTTTTTTTTAAATAAAAGTGTCAAAGATGTTTTCAATGTGTGATACTGTGAGAAAATGATGAGAGGTGAGTATGATGAAAGAATCATTTATTTAATTGCTCAAACGTAAAGGTGCACCCATATTTTAAAAAAAGCTAAACGTGCCTTAACCCTTAAAAGTGGTGACAAGGTTATTGTTATTGAGCCCCTGAGAGTCTATCTTTTGGGGCACAGCTATTTCCCATTCTTTCTATTTCAGGGGTCAGAATTAAAGCTGGACTGTTTGCAAAATGAGCACACACCTTGACATCCTTTCCCTTGCTCGTCTGGCCAATCACAGGACAGCACTTACTCCTCTCTGCTATGCCATGGAATTGTACAGATGCACAGCACTGAACAGGCTGTGATTTAGACAGTACACTACTATAGATAGCATGTGGGAGCGAGAAGGGGTTACTGATATATTGGGATTGCAAGAAGCTTTGTGAGCTGAAACAGTAGCAATAGCCACACAGTAAAGAAAAGTTTACACTAAGCAATGAACTGCTGTGGTTGATGACAGTGGCAAGCTAATGGGAGGGGTTACTATGAGGCAGCACTATGTACATACAGCAGTAAGTATACAGAAATTTCTATAAGGGACAGCTGCTCAGAACTTTATGGGTGGTCAGGGAAGTCTTGATTTATCTTTCAGGCACAGTGGGAATCCTCTGTAGGAGGCAGACAGGTCTGTCTCTCTTTCTCCTGCATGTACCACGAGCATAACCCTGCCCACACCTCCGCTGTTCCATCTTGGTATTTCAGTTAAAAGAGATAGACTGAACCTAAGAACAAGCAATAAACAGCAGGTTGCATGGAAGTGAGAAACCTAGTAACCAAAACTTTGTCTTTTTTGAAGCTAAAGATACATTTTTCCTATGAAATGGAGGGACGTTTTGACCAATTAACAAACTCTCAGTTTTGTTAGCAGACTCACACATTAGCCCTCATTTACTAATGTCAACCCGACATAGCCCATGCGACACAAATTTGATCGCACAACCCGACAAAAGATATCATCACTCCGAGTGTTTTTTAAACCTGTCAAAATGGGCGTGGTTATCACAAAAAGGGGCGTGTTCCCGACAAAAAAGAAAAAACACTCGGAGTATGAGGAAAAACTCACAGGAAAACCTGTGAATTTTTCTTCACTAAAACCCGACAGCTCTGAGCTGTCTGGAAATTACTGAAAACCGAGTGAATCTTACCCCCATCATGGAACAGGGTCCTTTCCATGTTGGGGGTAGTAGTACAGGGGCTAAGGGGTTGATTGCATTGGGTCTCACTTCTGAGACCC
Organism: Hyla sarda; assembly: GCF_029499605.1. Lineage (NCBI taxonomy): Eukaryota > Metazoa > Chordata > Amphibia > Anura > Hylidae > Hyla > Hyla sarda. Next base: position 100,582,427 of record NC_079197.1, on the reverse strand, counting down.
GATCCGATCAAAAGTTATTAAGCAGGGGAGCAGACGGCATGGTCCGCTCCCCAGCGATGTATTTCACTTTCATTTTCAAATCCCCCCCCCCCCCGGGATCCCTGAATGGCCCATACTGAAGAGCCATTCAGGGATCCCTGCGAGCTGCGGTGGGGAAAGATATATAGACTCGCTGGGGGTTTTGTATATGTCCCCACAGCTTCTATATATCTTGCCCCCTGCTGCGCTATATGTCTAGTCACCGCAACACATGTGTAGACATATATATATACCCCCACACAGCACTATTATATACCCCCCGCAGCGCATGTGTACATATATATATATACCCCCCGCATAGTGCTATTGTATACCCCTCGCAGCGCATGTAGATATATATATACCCCCCGCATAGCGCTATTATATACCCCCCGCAGCGCATGTGTACACACATATATATATATATATATCCCACATAGCGCTATTATATACCCCCCGCAGAGCATGTAGATATATATTATATATGCCCAGCACAGCGCATCTATATACATATGCCTCTGAAGCACTATTAATGACTAATGCAGTGGTCTCCAACTTGCGGACCTCCAGATGTTTCAAAACTACAACTCCGGGCATTCTGGGAGTTGTAGTTTTGCAACATCTGGAGGTCCGCAGGTTGGAGACCACTGCGCTTCAGAGGCATATGTATATAGAAGCGAAGTGGGGACCAGACATTTAGCGTTATCTGGTGCCCACTTCGCTACAATACATAATCCTCAGCAAACACCAGAGCTGCCCCATCGCCTCCCCCATACCTGGTGTTATAATTACCTGTTGCCGGGGCCCGGGGTCCACGATCATGCTGGCTTCGGCGCTGTTGCTGTGCGCTGTCACTGTGCGCACTGACGAATGACTTTCCCAACGCACGTTGTGACGTCACCGTCAGTGCGCACAGTGACAGCGCACAGCAACAGAGCCGAAGCCAGCATGATCGCGGACCCCGGGCCCCGGTAACAGGTAATTATAACACCGGGGATGGGGGGAGGTGATGGGGCAGCTCTGGTGTTTGCTGAGGATTATGTATTGTAGCGAAGTGGGGACCAGATAACGCTATATGTCTGGTCCCCACTTCGCTTCTATATACATATGCCTCTGAAGCAAAGTGGTCTCCAACCTGCGGACCTCCAGATGTTGCAAAACTGCATCTCCCGTTGGCTGTCCGGGCATGCTGGGGGTTGTAGTTTTGAAACATCTGGTGGTCCGCAAGTTGGAGACCACTGCATTAGTCATTAATAGCGCTTCAGAGGCATATGTATATAGATGCGCTGTGTGGGGCATATATAATGTATATCTACATGCGCTGCGGGGGGTATATAATAGCACTATGTGGGGGGTATATATATATATATTTGTACACAATCGCTGCGGGGGGTATATAATAGCGCTATGCGGGGGGATATATATATATGTACACATGCGCTGCGGGGGGCATATCATAGAGCTGTGCGGGGGGATATATATACAAATTACCCTGCGACACAATTTCCAACCCGTGCGACACAATTTTTTTTTTCCCCGTGCGACACATTAGTAAATCAGGGAGAAAATCAATCAGGGAGTAAATCAAGAAACACTCAGAGATAAACCCGACACTCTTAGTAAATGAGGGCCATTGGCACTCATTTACTATTGCAAATCCGACATGTTTTGTCGGGTTGTGCGCCAGATTCTGTCGCATTGCGCCAGAAATTCTCTCTGTGCCAGATATTGCGCCACAATTGAAAAAAAACTAGACTAACTCTCCATTTTGCTAAGAAAACCCAAAAAGGGGCGTGGTCTCCAAAAAAAGGGGCGTGTTCACTACATTTTAAAAACAAAAAAAAATATTTACTAAGGTGTCCACATAAAATGTGGTGGATTTGAGCTGAGGAAAACCCGACAGAGTGTAGGGAAAGTGGAAAATGTAGGGAAACCTTAGTAAATACGGTGGAAAATAAATTGTAGTGAATTAAAACCCACAAAGAAACCTACACAACATTCTTAGGGCCATTGTCTTTACAAAGCCTAGGAAAATCCAGAAATGGTGTGAGACGCAGCACCCCAGTTATCAATGGGCTATGTCTGGTATTGTAATTCTGCCTTATTCAAGTAAATAATAGTGTATAATAGACATAACATTTAGACAGACCTGGAGCTGATTATAGTGAGGTTAGGATCACCTAGTGTTGTTAGATGTTGGATGGAATATGTCCCCTTTCATTGCTATATTAGTGTAAATACAGCTGTCATGAATTATAAAGTAGACATTGTTTTCACTGCTATAGAGACAGATGGCGTCCACTTACTATCCATTGCCTTTTAGCACTGTAACATATTTAATAGAATTCACCGTGGTGTCTGCTCTAGTGTTGACGTACAGCATTGTACTTCCATTTTTTTTTTTTTAAGGATCCAGAACACAAATTATCTCTATAGCTTTCTAGCCTCAAGCATTCATGGATGTTTTATGAAAACCACAACACCTGGTTTGGCTTATCTGCTTGTCTTTGAAATAGTTGTGCTGTAAGTGTAGCCAGGGGTTATTTAAGCTTCCAGCAGAGATCCTGTTTATGGTGGACTATACTAATACATACCTCTACTCTAAATAATGGGATACAAGGATATGCCCATTCAGCCAATCACTGGATATAGCAGGTCATTGCTGTGGCCAATGATTGTTCGATCAGGCATTTCTTAAAGGAGTAGTCCAGTGGTGAACTAGTGATGAACAACTTATCCCCTATCCTAAGGATAGGGGAAAAGTTGCAGATCGCGGGGGGTCCAACCGCTGGGGCCACCCGTGATCCCCCGTGATCTCCTGTACGGGGCCCCGACAGCCAGTGCGAAGGGGGCGTGTTGACCACCACACAAAGCGGCGGCCGACACGCCCCCTCAATACAACTCTATGGCAGAGCCGGAGCTCTGCCTTCGGCAATTTCCGGCTCTGCCATAGCGATGTATTGAGGGGACGTGTCGGCCGCCGCGTCGGCCGCCGCTCTGAGCCTGGCCCCCGTACAGACAGATCACGGGGGGCCCCAGCGGTCGGATCTCAAACGATCTCAAACTTATCCCCTATCCTTAGGATAGAGGATACGTTTTTCACCACTGGACTACCCCTTTAAGTGTGTTAAGAGAAGACCAAGTATTGAGCAGCAGGGACTAGGCACTCAGAACTGCAATGGGGGTGGGGGGAGGGGGAGGAGTGGTTGTATAATACGGGTGAGTTCTTTATTTTTATTTTTTTACTATCCAAGCCAGAAATGAGTCAACATGCTGGACAACCCCTTTACATACGAAGGAACAGCCAGTAATAAGCCAGGCAGTCATGGAGTACTGACTGCATTAATGTTGGTCAATCCTCCCTACTGTAAAGATGATATTTCCCAGTTGGCACTGTGAACATTACTCTGAGTGAAAACTAGTAAACATTTGCCTAAAGACCTTATAGCCCATTAAATGCGAAGGTTTTTTTTTTTATGTTTTTTTTTTTTTAATCAAATCTGGCAAAACATAATGAAGGCTGTATCATAGGATGTTTAGACCTATATACTTTTTGATTGTTACAAGTAAAAACTTGGCAGCTTTCATAAAAATAAAAAAAAATCTGACTGTGCCTGTGTCTGATATTCCAGCTCAGTTCATTTGAAATCAATGGGCTTAAAGGGGTACTTTGGCCCTAATACATCTTATCCCCTATCCAAGGGATAGGGAATAAGATGTCTGATCGCGGGACCACCGCAATCTGTCATTCAGCACCCACCTGAGGCTCTGAGTGTGGCCGGAGTATCGTGAAGTCACGGCTCCGCTCCCTCAATGCAAGACTATGGGAGGGGTCTTTTCACAAGGGGTAAAAGGAAAAAAAAGCCCTCCAAAATTTGTAACACAATTTCTCCCAAGTACTGAAATATCCCATATGTGGCCCTAAACTGTTGCCTTGAAATGTGACAGCACTCCGGGGTGAGAGAGCGCCATGCGCCTTTGAGGCCTAAATTGGGGATTTGCATAGGGACGGACCCTGATGCAAGTATGGTGTTTGCCTCCGCCACCAAAAATACCTTACGGCAGTGTTTCCCAAACAGGGTGCTTCCAGCTGTTGCAAAACTCTCAGCATGCCTGGACAGTCATTGGCTGCATTGGGAAACTCACTGTAAACCCCCGCCCGTGTGAATGTACCAAGACAGCAAACTGCTGTCCAGGCATGCTGGGATTTGTAGTTTTACAAGATTTGAAGGGCCAGAGTTTAGAGACCATTGCACAGTGATCTCATAATTGTGGTACTCCAGGTCTTGAAAAACTACAAATCCCAGCATGCCCAGACAGCAAATGGGAACCAAACATTGACCAACCAATCACTCCTGACCAACCAATCGCAGGGATAGGAGTGGGGTGACACCCCTGCCACCACACTTCTATCCTTATGGGTGATTGGTGCTGTCTCGGACAGCACAAATCACCATTATTTTCTGGGTCACAGTGACCTGATTGGCTTGGAAATGCTGTAATTCTGACCGGCAAATCATGGCGATTGCCGGCATTGGGGGTCTCAGGACCCCCCTAGACAGTTCCACGGGATGCCTGCTGATAGAGATCAGCAGTCATCCCGTTCCGATCACTGCCCAGCGAGTGTACGCCCTACGTCCTTAAGTACAGGGACGCAAGGGTGTACCTGTACGCCCTCCATCCCCAACAGGTTAAAACTCAGGAAATGTGCATAGACAGACATAGTGAACATAATGCCAACATGGCCAGAATGCAGGTCTAATCACCAGCCCAGAACAGCAACTAAAGAGGTCTAATATATCCTCCCAGTGCTGAAGTCAAGAATGTTAAGGGTGCATTCCCACCTGGCATATACGCAGCGTATTTTACGCTGCACAAAATTTGTGGCAGCAGCGGGAAATACGCTGAGTATTCCTCGCTCACTATACACACACAGAGCTTTCCGGCGGCAGCCCTAATTGTGCAGTGAGTTTTGGAGGCGGAGCCGCGCATCATAGTAATGGCGGCACATGGCCCTGCACTACACTCATGGGGCTGCCACAGGAAAGCCCTGTGTGTATAGTGAGAGAGGCATACGCAGCATATTTCCCGCTGCTGCCGCAAATTTTGTGCAGCGTGAATTAAGCTGCGTATACGCCAGGTTGGAACGCACCCTAACTCTTCCCATCCCAGATAGAATCAACACAGAAACTGCTGAGACATAAACAATGTCTGAACAGGACCCAAAGCAGAAAATGCAAAACACAAATAAACAGGCATTACAGTGAGGAAGAAGAAAACAGAAACTAAATATAAACTTCAAAGTTGCAGGGGGGAGGGGGAGTGTTATGAAGGGTGTAAGGAACCATCCTTGGGGATAGCTCTGGGATTGTCCTGGTCACTGCCATGGGAAACGTTTCCTTGCAATAATTCGGCAGACAATAGTTCAGGATACAAGTCTGGCACCTCGCCAGCTTTATTTACACAGGTTGCAGGCAAAAACAAAACATAACACAGGAACAAAATAAAGTCCTAGACCATCTAGTCACTGACTACAACTATCAGCATGCCCTGTCTAGTAACTGGTGAGCTCCCCTCATCCAGTAAAACATATGATGCCTGCAACCTGATTACTCACAGTTCACACTTCACTTGGGCCACTCACAGCTCCAGCTGTGTGCTTCCCCCAGCGGGGCCGTGTATCCCCCTTACAGCAGCATACCGTTTCCAAGGGAGAGCCCAGATTACACTGCATCTCATCCTTATAAACAACTCCCCTCTCTGCTGCCTCATTAACTAGGCCCCAGGTGGAGCCAAGGAAATACACTCTTTCCTTGCCACATTATCAGAAGGGGTTACATTTTTGTTTTGTTTTTTATAAAAAAGGAGGGACTGTTTTTTTTTTTTTATAAAACCAATAGGTTTTAAGTACAGTGACCAAGAAAGGCAACATTTTTCACAGCACACGGCACACTAGTATTTTATAGGGGCGATAAAATATGTGATTGCTATTGGGGTGTGATTGCCAAAGCAGATTTTAGACCCAGTCAGGCCCTATTGTGTATTATATAATAAATGTTATTCTCTGATATTGTAACCAAGCTACATTCCACCTGGATTATGAAAACATGTAGGAGATGTAATTAACAATACATTGTAAGAGAAAGCCGGACTGCCTGTATAAAAAAGATTATGCCATGTGTTATCTGAAATAAAAAAGGAGATTGCCTTTCGTTTTACATGATCATACATTTGTCAGGGCGTCCTTCTTTAGGAGGAGGTTTTAGGAGGTTGCTATAGGTTTGCCCACTTCCTGTGCTGATGTGCCTCTGCATTCTACTGATACAGTTAATCATGAGATTGAGACACAAGAATAGTTCTAGGGAAAACATCACTAAAGCCTAAAATATCCTCGAGAAAGAAACCACAAATGGAAATTGCTAATTCATTAGTCAGAGAGCTCGTCTCTGATGAGAACACTCTGGGTATTTTGTAAGGAATACTGAAACAAACGGAAAGTATGTGATGGAATGAAACATTGTGTGCATCAGGCTTAGCCACAGCTGATGTGGAAATAATAGTCACTGTATGCTAGGACTGCAAGTTCTTCATCCCTTTATTACATCATTACATTGTGGAACCTTTAGGACCCATGCACATCATGGAAATTCTGCCCGGAATTCTGTGTGCAGCAGGCACTGCCGGAATTAATCGATGCTATGATTGCACAAACCTGTGCCATCCCCATTGACGGCAATGCGGATCTGAGTAGAGTTCCGGTGAAAGAAGCTGCTAAAGAATCTCTGTCCAGAATTTCTCCAGGCAGAACATTTTTCATGTGCATGGGACCTTAGAAGCTAAATGCTTATGAGAAAAATACTGTCTCCTTTAGGTCATAGTTAAGAAATAAATCTGAAGCTTTAGTGCACAATATGCATAAAAAATACAATAAAACATAATGTAATACAAATATGTAAAAATACTAGCACAAGAGTCCTCTATAAAGAGCCAATATAATACATACAGTGGGGATCAAAAGTTTGGGCACCCCAGGTAAAAATTTGTATTAATGTGCATAAAGAAGCCAAGGAAAGATGGAAAAATCTCCAAAAGGCATCAAATTACAGATTAGACATTCTTATAATATAACAACAAAAACTAGATTTTATTACCATCATTTACACTTTAAAAATAACAGAAAACAAAAAAATGGTGTCTGCAAAAGTTTGGGCACCCTGCAGAATTCATAGCATGCACTGTCCCCTTTACAAAGCTTAGACCTGCCAGTGTCATGGATGGTTCTCAATCATCATCTGGGAAGACCAGGTCATGTCAATCTCAAAATGCCCAGACTCATCTGACCTTGCCCCAACAATCAGCACCATGGGTTCTTCTAAGCAGTTGTCTACAAATCTGAAACTGAAAATAGTTGACGCTCACAAAGCTGGAGAAGGCAATACGAAGATAGCAAAACCTTTTCAGATGTCAATATCGTCTGTTTTGAATGTAATTAAGAAATGGCAGTCATCAAGAACAGTGGAAGTTAAAGCAAGATCTGGAAGACCAAGAAAAATATCAGACAGAACAGCTCGCAGGATTGTGAGAAAAACTATTCAAAACCCACGTTTGACTGCACAATTCCTCCAGAAAGATCTGGCAGACACTGGAGTTGTGGTACACTATCCCACTATAAAGAGATATAATATGGTCTTCATGGAAGAGTCATTGGAAGAAAACCTCTTCTACGTCCTCACCACAAAAATCAGCGTTTGAACTTTGCAAATGGGTGTATAAACAAGCCTGATGCATTTTGGAAACAAGTTCTGTGGACCGATGAGGTTAAAATTGAACTTTTTGGCCGGAATGAGCAAAGGTACGTTTGGAGAAGAAGGGGAACAGAATTTAATGAAAAGACCAACTGTTAAGCATGGGGGTGGATCAACCATGCTTTGGGGTTGTATTGCAGCCAGTGGCACAGGGAACATCTCACGAGTAGAAAATAAAATGGATTCAATAAAATTTCAGCAAATTTTGGATGGTAACTTGATGCCATCTGTGAAAAAGCTGAAGTTTAAGAAAGGAAGACTTTTGTAAGGAAGAATGGGCAAAGATAGCTCAAACAAGAATTGAAAGACTCTTGGCTGGCTACAAAAAGCGTTTACAAGCTGTGATACTTGCCAAAGGGGGCAGTACAAGATATTAACCTTCTTAGCGGTTATCCTGAGCGTGACTCAGGGTTAATTTTCCCTGCCAGGAGCGGTAACCCCGAGTCACGCTGGGGGTAGAATTGCAGAGTTGCCGGCCAGCACGATATATCGCAAAAGCAATGGAATCGCGATTTTTGCTTTCTGTGATCTAGCGATACAGCCCCCGTGAAAACATGCGATTATCTGCTCGGGTCGGCTCCCATTGCGGGGGCCGGCCAGAGCAGGTAAAGACAAAATACTAAAAGTCAGTATTTCCCTACCAGGGGGCCTCATGCTGTTGCAAAACTACAACTCTCATCATGCCCGAACAGCCAAAGGCTGTCTGGGCATGCTGGGAGTAGTAGTTTCACAACAGCTGGAGGCACCCTGGTAGAAAAACACTGAGCTAAGTGTAAAAGGCCACCGGGAGGAAAATAAAAAACGCTCTGCTCACCTAGTCCCGGTCCCTGCAGATGCCGTTTCCCTCCGTGCGGTCCGGTCCCTGCTCTCTTCATTATTCATCTTGTAGGACCTTTCCCTTTTCAGCCAATCACAGGCCGCAGTGGTGTCACTTGTCATGCCAGTGATTGGCTGAAGGGGAAAGGACTTGTTCTGCAGCAAATACACTAGGTTTGAAATCTGCCCGGCAAAACTAGTGTGTGTTACTGACGAACCAGAAAAGGTGACAAGGGGGGATGAAGGTGACATAGGGGGGGGGGGGATATGACAAAGGGGGGGAGGGGGGAATGTGATAAGGGGTGACAAGGGGGAAGAATGTGACAAGGGGTGATGTGACAGGGGGGAGGAGAATGGGACATGGAGGGGGGGGGTAATGTGACAAGGGGGGAAGAATGTGACAAGGGGGGGAATGTGACAAGGGGGGATGTGACAAAGGTGAGGAGAATGTGATAAGGGGGAGGGAATCTGACAAGGTAGGGGGAATGTGACGGGGGGAGAGGAGAAATGAGCGGGGGGGGATGTGAAATGGGCGGGGGGAGATGTGAAATTTCATTGCAAAAAATTGTACCACTTTTGGTACAAATTTCCAGACATAATCATACCGCCAGGGAGGTTAACTCTGAAGGGTGCCCAAACTTTTGCAGACACCATTTTTTTGTTTTCTGTTATTTTGAAAGTGTAAATGATGGAAATAAAATCTAACTTTTGTTGACATATTATAAGAATGTCTAATCTGTAATTTGATGCCTTTTGGAGATTTTCCATCTTTCCTTGGATGCACATGCACATTATTACAAATTTTTACCTGGGGTGCCCAAACTTTTGATCCCCACTGTAGACCTTTCTTGTTGTGTTGTCTTGATGTTAGATTATAACTTATGTTCCTTACTAAGGTTAGGGTCACATGTAATGGATCCGCAGCATATTTTACGATGCGGATCTGCCGGTGGCCCGACCCATTTTGTACCTCCAGCTGTTGCCACCCCCCATTCCCCCACCTCACCCCGCCCTGTGCACAGTGGCAATCCGCCACAACGAGCAGCCACACAGGGGGCCTGCGAGTCGCCAAGTCCAATCAGACATCACAAAGCAGTCGCAAAATGTCTGCCAACCACCTGGTGAGTGTAGATCCAAAATGTCCAACCAAACCATGTGGTCAGTGAATACAATATTACAAAGCCCAGGTAAATTATACACTTTAAGCAGAATTAGTGGTGCCTAAATGTATTCATAAGCACCCAAAGCCAACCTATTAATTTGAGGAATTGACAATCACGCAGAATGCAGCAAAAGATAATAATGTTTAATAAGATAATAAACATATTCTAGTTAAACACTTGTAATACTAACTAGACAATTATCTATGCAGTACTAAGTACATATCACATGATGGCCATAAATGCATATCAAGGCTATCCAAGTGATTTCATCTAGACAACTATAAAATGCACAGAAATGATACAGTTTTATACTTAGCATCCCAGGAAGTTTCAGCTGTTCTGGCAGATGGATCGGCTTTTGTTGACCCATGAGGCCCTGTAAACTTGAGACCTACATCTTGGAAAATGTTCCAGCCACAGCTAGAGGTGGAAAAGGAAAAAGACCCCCAACAATGACCAGCAAAGTCTTTTATCTAAAAGAAGCCTCTCCCAGATTCTACACCCTCCAGGTTATTCCCTATCCATAAAACACCTCCTAGAAGCAGTCTGGCAGGTCTATAACAAAAGACAGGATGATACATTGAAATGAATTCTTCCTGTGTTGAAAAGGTGGCATTTAACTCTGTGAAGCTTATGGGCATGAAAACACAAATATAGCAAATAAAATGTATGTCATATTCATATCCATAACACTCTGTCTGAAGAATGTGCTTACTTGTACCGTAGGTGTTAAAGGGGTATTCCTTTATTTGAAATGCATCAGAACAGGTACAGGCATCAGAACAGGTACATGCTCCTCTGAGCTAAGTGGAGCATCGACGGCTCTGTTTCGTAGCTAAACCCGGTGCCGAGTAAGTACGCTAGGTCTCTGCGGAGGGTCTGACAGCTGACGAGTGGTGCTGTCATGGCAACAGGTAAACAGAACAGTGTCGTATATCTCTCCTGTAATAGTTGGCTCAATCCGAAAGGGGTAGCTCTCCTTAACAGCATCCAATCTGTAGAGCATATGCATGGAGATCGGGACCTGGAAAAGACAAAAAAAAAACAGGGAACAAAGGGGAAAGGGGAAGGCAAATTACGGAGGACATGTAGGCAAGTATCACATCAGAGAAATAGACAATAAGTATTAGACAACATGGTTGAGCTCATTCCGCTCATTCAGTCCGAGAACGCCGGTTGCTATCAGCCCGAAAATCCAGCAGGCTACTTCTTGCCGTAATCTAGTGATAGAGTCCAGTCCCAGGCACGGGTCCCTCATGACAGTGATGCCAAAGCATCTAGGTACTTCTGCAGAGCCTCCGTGGGCCTCACTGATGTGCTGAGCGATCCTTGGGACCCCTAGCTTTGTGCTGGTGAGATATATGTTCACAGAGTCTGTTAAACAAAGGGCGTATAGTGGATCCCACGTAAAAATGCCCACACGGGCAAGTAAGACAATAGATGACACGCGTGGTACGGCAGGTGATAAGGTCCTTGACATGGATGTCCACTCCACCTTTCCTGTGATCAGGAACTTGCAGTGGGCACAGTGGCCGCACTTATGATTACCCTATGGGGGGTTAAGTCTCTAGCCAGGTCCTTCCTCTCTTCATCGTGGATAACTTGCTGCTCGCTAATTTGTTGAGGGAGGTACTCCTCCTGAAAGTCGCAATCGGCTTGTTCACAGTCACATTTTTCAGCGTCGCATCTCTCAATGAAATGCCAATGCTTGGAGATGGCTCTCCGAATCTCGTCAGTCATGGTGCTGTACTGAAAAGAGAATGTAAAGCGCTTCTCCTGTAACCTTCTAGTACGGTAGGTATTGTTAATAAGATTATTACGTGAGAGGGCATTTTTCTTCTCCATGGCAGTCTGCAGAACCCGGTCTGGGTAACCCCCTTTTACTAAGGTAGGTGCATAGTTCGTCTGCTTGCTCTTTGATCTTCTTGTGACACAGCAGCTTGCTATAAGGAATTGCTTCCTTAGTGTGTTAATGGGTATCCTGTACCCTTTTGTAGACAATACTCCTGAAATCTGAACAATGATGTCCAGGAACGTGAGGTGTGTTGGGCTGAAGGCAGAGGTGAATAGCATATTCATCTCATTTCTGTCATTCAGTTACTGAACAAATGCTCTGAAAGTGGACTCATTGCCCCTCTACACAATAAACACATCATCCATGAACCTCTTGTAGAGCTTGATGTGTTGCAGGAAAGGGTTAACATAGTAACATAGTTCATAAGGTTGAAAAAAGACCAGAGTCCATCAAGTTCAACCTATAACCCTAATGAGTCCCTACAGAGTTGAGTTGATCCAGAGGAAGGCAAAAAAAAAAACCTCATACTAGAGGTGAAAAATCCTTCCTGACTCCAAATATGGCATCAGAATAAATCCCTGGATCAACCTTCTGTCCCTATAAATCTAATATACATAACCAGCAATGTTATTATTCACCAAAAATGCATCCAGACCCTTTTTGAAGTCTTTTACCGAGTTCACCATGGCAACCTCCTCAGGCAGAGAATTCCACAGTCTCACTGCTCTTACAGCGAATAAACTCCCTTTTATTCTATGGATCTGGCTTCCTAAGATTCAGTACTCTACTAGGAGGGGAAGCGCCCGGAACCCAGTCCTCCTTTTATGTGTCCCAGGCCTTTGGTTCACATTATTCCAGATTGTTATAGATACAGTCCTGGGTATAAATAGATCATGGGAGAGATCTCTGTACATAGTTATTAGGTCTCCCCTAAGTCTTCTTTTTTCTAAACTAAATAACCTTAATTCTGATAATCTTTCTGGGTACTGTAGTCCTCCCATTCCCCATATCACCCTGGTTTCCCGTCTTTGAACCCTCTCCAGCTCCACTATATCTTTCTTGTTCACTGGTGCCCAGTACTGTACACAGTATTCTATGTGTGGTCTGACTAGTGATTTGTACAGCGGTAGAATTATTACCTTGTCGTGGGCATCTATACCCCTATTGATGCACCCCATGATTTTATTTGCCGTGGCAACAGCTGCCAGACACTGATCACTACAGCTAAATTTACTGTTAACTAAGACTCTCAAGTCCTTTTCCACATCTGTCGTCCCAAGTGTTCTCCCATTTAATACATAATCCCAGACCGGATTTTTTTTTCCCATGTGAACTACCTTAAATTTATCAGTGTTGAACCTCATCTGCCACTTCCCAGTCCAAACTTCCAACCTATCCAGATCCATTTGTAACCGTGCACTGTCCTCTATTGTGTTTACCACTTTACAGAGTTTAGTATCATCTGCAAAGATTGCTACTTTACTATTCAACCCCTCAACAAGGTCATTAATTAATATATTAAAGGGGTACTCCGGTGCTAAGACATCTTATCCCCTATACAAAGGATAGGGAGATAAGATGCCTGATTGCGGGGGTCCCGCCGCTGGGGACCCCCGTGATATTGCACGCAGAACCCCTTTAGAATCAGTCCCCGGAGCACGTTTGCTCCAGGTCTGATTACTGGCGAACATGGGGGCCGGAGCATTGTGAAGTCACACCCCCCCCCCCCCCCCTGGGTCACGTCACGCTCCGCCCCCCGCCGACACAATGGGGCGCCGCACAATGATGGGTTAACCAAAGTCTTGTGGCCTTTGGGGAGGTGATACCACTGCGGTTTAGAGGGGGATTTTGGCAGCAGTTTGTCTGCTGTACTCTTAGACAACACTCCCCTCTCCACTTGCTGGCACAGGAAGGACTGTAGACTCGCCATCACCCTCTGTATTGGATCCTGTTCTATTTTTATGTAAGTCTTCTCATCTCGGAGCAGTCTCATGGCTTCGTCCAGGTATTTTTTGGCTGGACACTATCACCACACTATTACTCTTATCGGCCTTCTTTATGGTGATGTCACTGCGGCTCCTTAGCCATGTCAGAGCCCGCTTTTCTTTGGACCTGGGTAAATGAGGGCTTTTAAATCATTGGTCACCACATCTGTGAAAGTTTCCAAGCTGCTGCCTCCTGTAATGGGTGGGCAGAAGGTGGACTTGTTCACACCTCTGAAAACTGGAACAGATACTTCAGAGGATTCTGAGTTTAGAGGTTCCATATCTGTAAGGCTCAGCAATAATTGTAAATTGACTGTGTCAGATGGGGTGGCAGCAAAATGGGTGCTAAAGCCCAAGGTTCCTAGTATTGCTGGGATTTCACCCTCTTTGGGTGGTTCTTGTGCTCGGGATTTATTCTCAAAATATTTAAACACATTTATTTTACGGACCCCTTTGTAGAGGTTGACCTCAAAGGCCGATCAAATTGTTCAGACAGTCAGAAATTTAAGCCCTTCTTTAGCAGAGAGATGCAATCTTCATCCAGAGGTACATCAGACAGATTAATGACAGTACTTCTACCCTCATCTAGTCCTTTCATGTGACTGTCTTCTTCTTGATGCTCTGCCTGCTTTCTCTTCCTCCTCCTCCTGCCACCTCTTCTAGTCCTGGGCCTAAAGGGGGTGCTACGTCTCTTAATGATGAAGTTGCTGTATTTTTTTGTTTTTCCGGATTGTTTGCGTTTGTTTTCTAGGAGTTCTACTGGTGCCCAGTTGCTCCTCGGAGAAGCTGGACTCCGATTCGGTTGTCCAGTAGTTCTTTGCTAACATTCTTCTTGCGTGTTCTAGGCTTCCTTTGTCTAGATCTTATATTATTGTCTTTCCAGGAGAACATTTGACCACTTTCAAAATAAAAACAATCTCTGATAAATTTATCGTACTTTCTCTCTTTTAGTCTGGTTTGTTGTGATGCCAACTTCTCTTCTAATTTGTTTAGGAAGGCAGCTGCAGCCTCCTGGCCTATGCAACTCCTCAGCTTAGTTTTGCACTTGCAGAGTTTGCCAGTATCTCGGTCGTATTCTTTTTCGTTTCGCTTCAACACTAATTTCAAAACACTCAGGGAGTGTTGTAAATGGAGCTGGTCCCACTCTGCTTTGAACTCCTCGTCGTGTTGATTTTGAGAGATCTCCTTGTATACTCTCAACCCCGGGGGACTCTTTCACTGGTCAAATATGTCTTAAGTGATTTGACCGTTCAAAAGCACCTCAATTCTTGTTCCACTAACTTCTGGGTTAGGCGGAACCCAGAAGTTGTTCCTCCTTGATTTGCCTTCCCTTTGTTCCCTGTTTTTTTGTCTTTTCCAGGTCACAATCTACATGCATGTGCTCTACAGATTGGATGCTGTTAAGAAGAGCTCCCCCTGCCGGGTTGAGCCGCCTATTACAGGTGAGTTATAGGACACCGTTCTGTTTACCTGTTGACATGACAGCGCTGCTCGTCAGCTGTCAGACACCCCCATGAGAGCGAGAATACTCATGCAGCACCCCATGCAGCAGCGGGTGAGGCGTGGCCAAGCGGGTTTTGCCGCGAAAGGGAGCCATCGCCGCTCCACTTAGCTCAGAGGAGCCCATGTTGTTTTCTCCTCCACCTCCCTACCTGTACCTGCTCTGATGTATTTCAAATAAAGGATCTTCGATCTTCTCTTTTACAATTATTAGAGATTGAAAATAATCTCTCTTAAAAAAAAAACATGCAAATTCATGTAATCAAAAATACATCTGCAAGTTACTGTATAAAATGTGGAAAGTATAGAGAGAGATAGGTATCAATCTAAACTATATCTTATTTATACGAGCTGCTACAAGACTTACAGATGCTCATGAATGTATTTCAATGTATTACTTTAAAGCTGCAGTATTTTGTAATGTAAGTGGGATCGGGAATTACAACCTGATAGTTATGTCAGAGACAATGCTGAGGGTGTTGTCAGTTGTATAATTATATGAAAACTCTTTCATGGACAGTTTCAGACATTACTCATTACAGAAAATACATGTTGCATAAGCTTTAACTTATGTAACTTGTTTGCTAGCATACAGTGCTTACTGATACATCCAGTCTACTGCCGACTGAAAACAACATCAATCTCAATGCTGTATTGGGTTACCTCTTGACAAATTATGGATCCAGCATCACTGATTGAAAGTTTTTTAATGAGACATATTTAAAAATGCCACTACATGCCAGTGAAGTAACAACTGATACATTGCTTGTGCATCTGTCACTTATGATAGCTTCCATGAGTGTCAAAGAGTCCGCTATGCCCCAGGGCCAAAGCACCCCTCTTCGCTGATGTCATACCTGCCCAGCCTGGTAACTGACACACATTGCTCACCTGCCTGTAGTGGTCAGGTATAGTTTGTCTATGTATGCGCAGAGTTGAAGAGGTTGAGAATCATTGACTCACTGCATGTAAGATTGCTGCAACATAGCAAGTAACATGACAAAAAACACAAAAATGTGTTGCTTGCTATATTGCTTAGGAAGAGGGATATTTACCTCTGAAACACGTTATTGTTATTTTTATTCTATTATTTCAATAAATTTGGCTATAGATTTACTTCTTTGCTCTTGAAAATAATTAATTTAGAGCACCAGTACTTTGCCTCTCTTTGTCCTTTCTGTGCATATATTGAGGGGTATTTTGGCTGGATAGTGGTCGGGGTACTTTGTGGCTAGCTGCTTACTTTCTACTCAACATACAAAAAGGTAATCTGCCACACCAAGTACTATATGAGATGAGTCCACTTGACACTGGGGACTTGACCTGTGCCAGTACCTACCCTACCTTATGGTATTACACAACGTGCTGTCCTCTCTTTTTTTCAGTTTTTTTTTCTTTTGTAATACTATATAACCATCCATTAAGTTGACCAAAGAAAGACAACAAAATATCTACACAGCAAGCCCCTCAACGTAAAATCCACTCTCTTTAACAATTCTCTATTATGGTAAATTGGGAACCACATATCATATGTAGATTGAGGCAATCCAGATGGGACCAACACTACAGAGCAGCATACTGTATTTGCAACAAGCCCATTGAGTTTAATGGACCAAATGTAATCTACTGATGACTACAATCTGTCCATTTTCTTAACACATTGTTTTATTATGCAGGACTTAAAGTGCAGTAGACCACAGTTTTGAGCCTAGTAACATGAAATAAAATACATTTGGCAAATTAACCCTTTTGTCGATATTCCGCCATATACTGTTGACATACTTTCAAAATGCAGTATGAACCCAGCTTAATGTTATTCCAATAGCACATTCCTATAAAGTTAATAATATGTATTAATAGTTCTTTAAAAACTGACATTCTGTCAGCACTTTATAAAGAGTACTTAACAAATGCTCTTTTTAGGGCTTCTGGCAAATACATGTCCAGGGGTCGGCTCAAATGTGTTCTCCGCATTCAAATAAAACTGCATTCCCAGTCTGATCAGCCTCCCATGGCCAAACATTTAAAATCTGTGCATTGAAGTTGGTAAAAAAAATAATGTGTGATAACTAGGTTTACCATCAATTGAGAAATAATATCAACATACTTTGGCCGATAGGAAAACAAAAGCCTACAACAAACAAAAGAGAAACACTAACCATGTAGTATACACCCAAATACTATGAAAAAGTTAAAATACATTATTTATAACAAGAAATGTATAGATATGCAAAGACACCACAAGAATATAAAAATACCTAAAGAAGCATTCCGGGATTAAAAAATTTTTTTTTTTTTTTTTTTTGCTTACATAGTGCAGCATAGGCTATTATTAGAGAATAATGTGGAGGATTTTGTGTATGTCTTTTGCTTTTCCAAAACTCTGGGAATAATGACTAGTTTTTACAATATTTTTTTAAATCACAGCAAAAACTGACAAAAAAGTACAAAAAAACTAATATGTGACTACAGCCTCAGGAGATGTGTATATCTGCTATATATCCTGATCCCATAGTGATGGCAGATGGAGCTGGGAGGAGAGGTGTCTGGGAGCTAGTAGGAGGTATCTGGTAGGTGATGATGTCTTCCTGTACGCTACAGGAAGTCAGAGTCTGACATCCTGTTGTAATCCTTAGGCATTGGAAGATTTGAAAAAAGCAGACTTGTGGTCATATGACCAAATTAGAATAATAAAACACATGGATGTAGTTGTGCTGGAATAAAACAAATGTTGCTGTAGGATGTGATGGTTAGTGTGTATGACATGAAAAAACCCTGACTGCTCCTTTAAAAAGCTCAAACAGAGCCACAGACACAACATGAGGGGACTGTAACAAACACGATCACCCTCTACTTAGCACATGTCCTTGAAATACTATAAATGTAAGGATGCCCTCCTACTAAGTTACCTATAAAGTCTTAAATAAAGGTAAGTTGTCACAATATGATGCCCAGTGCACACTATTGTCAAGAACATCACAAGTAGACAATATATAACTATGTTAAAAACATAGCACAAATAAGAAGTGATACAAAAAAACCTGTGTTGAAACAAGCAATGAATTGGAACAGGAGAGAGAAATTCTGGGAATTGGATACATAGACATGTGCCCCACTGGGACCCACAGCTGGCAGACATTTCCCTTCTCATGTAGCCATACCTGGCCATGGCAATGTGTGTGCGGGCCAATAATACTAAGGCGTGTCCAAGAGATACCTTTTTTTTTTAATCAAAGGTCTTAATAAGGTTTACTATTTTAACCATTTTGGATCTGAAAGCTTTTTCTTCTTCAGTTTTACTTTTGTTGATAGTACAGACTTGTTTGTATACAATAATTGCTTAAATCTACTACATTATTGTCTATGTTTAGTACCGTATATACTCGAGTATAAGCCCCGGACTAGTGACGTTGCCTTGACGACGACGCACAGGGATGTTCATGCGCAATGTCCCTGTGCGTCGTCGTCAAGGCAACGTCACTAGGCCGGGGCCCGAAGCTCGGAGAAGAGCCCCCCCCCTGTGAAAATGGACAGCCCGCAACGACTAACCCTCCCCACCGGACGGTCCCTGCAGCATAGATGGCCCGGACCAGCTCACCCTTCCTTCCCGCCAAGGGGAGTTGAGCACAAAACAAAAGGGGGGGGGGGCTGGATGACGAAGGCCGCAGTGGTCTTCAACTTGCGGACCTCCAGAGGTTTCAAAACTACAACTCCCAGCATGCCCGGACAGCCATCGGCTGTTCGGGCATGCTGGGAGTTGTAGTTTTGAAACCTCTGGAGGTCCGCAGGTTGAACACCACTGATGAAGGGATTGACAGGCGGTGATGATGAAGGGGGGGATAATGATGGGGGTCTGGATGTTTACATGGGGGGATGATGTATTTCCCACCCTAGGCTTATAGTCGAGTCAATAACTTTTCCTGGGTTTTTGGGGTAAAATTAGGGGCCTCGGTTTATATTGGGGTCGGCTTATACTCGAGTATATATGGTATATACCTTAGGCTTAAAAAAATAGCATGTGGGTCAGTGCTTTATAATTTACTCTGCTTGTTTCACTATTACTTTTCCAGTATTTGTCTTTGCATATCAGGTTCCTATTTGGAAGTATATTGACTTGTGCATGATAGGTGAGTTTGTAAAAGGTGTATAGTTTTATTTATCAGCTGATAACATATGAATATTTATTTTGTGACAAGTGAGAATAAGCACAAAGGAATGAACATAGTGTTTGCTCTCATAAAAGAAAAACATATTCACATTGCATGTTAAATCTCTGCCTTTACAGGTGGAAAACAGAAGGAAGCCATGTCTGCAGGCAGTGGTGGACATAATACATGGCCAACCTTTGGGGTCACATATGAACCCTACTATCAAAAGAAGCCATTATTAAATGAAACAAAGATTGCAATAGAACAGTCATGAGGTAATTATGCTGTAAACTGTTGTGTAGATATATGGATGGGATATATGAATGAAACTTGTGTGACTGTAATGATGATATATGAAAGTGATAACAAAATTAGAGTAAAAAGATAAGTTTATTGGGGAAAACTGTACAACTAAAAGGAGAAAAGGTGTCTCTAGGACCCTGTTGGGCACATCTAGCCTGGATATAAGATGGGATATGGATGGGCATGGAGGCATACAGGTTCTGTGTAGCATCTTGCAGCACATTTGCTTACAGCTGTTGCAGATAGCCCTCTAGATCCTACATGCTGGTTCCATAAATGCTCAATTTGTGATAAATCTGGCAGACAGGCAGGCCAAGGAAGTTTTGCAATCTGTTGAAGACATTCATAGGAAGCCCTTATGTCTGCAGGTGAGCATGAGGGCTGGTTTACACATCTACAGGTGAAACTCGGAAAATTAGAATATCGTGCAAAGTTCATTTATTTCAGTAATGCAACTTAAAAGGTGAAACTAGTATAAGAAAGAGACTCATTGGCCCTTATTTACTAAGAGTGGAGTGTAGGTTTCTTTGTGGGCTTTAATTCCCTACAATTTATTTTCCACGGTATTTCCACTTTCCCTACACTTTGCTCTGTCTGGTTTTCCTCAGCTCAAATCGACCACATTTTATGTGCAAACCTTAGTAAATATGTTGGGTTTTTGTGAAAATGTCGGGAATACGCCCCTTTTCTGAGACCACGCCCCTTTCGGAGACCATGCCCCCTTTTCCCGGGAACCAAGCCCCTTTTTCGGGTTTTCTTTGCAAAATGGAGAGTTAGTCTGGGTTTTTTCAATTCTGGCGCAAATTCTAGCACAAATTCTGGTGTAGACAGAATTTCTGGCACAATGCATCAGAATCTGGCGCACAACCCGACAAAACATGTCGGGTTTGCAATAGTAAATGAGGGCCATTACATGCAAAGCAAGATAGCTCAAGCCGTGATTTGTCATAATTATGATGATTATGGCTTACAGCTCATGAAAACCCCAAAGCCCCCCCAATTACTATGATTTGGGGAGCCATGTCATCTGCTGGTGTTAGTCCATTGTGCTTCATTAAAGGGGTACTCCAATGGAAAACATTTTTTTTAAATCAGCTGGTGCCAGAAAGTTAAACAGATTTGTAAATTACTTATGTTAAAAAATCTTAATCCTTCCAGTCGTTATCAGCTGCTGTATACTACAAAGGAAGTTCTTTTCTTTTTGAATTTCCTTTCTGCCTGACCACAAGTGCTCTCTGCTGACACCTCTGTCCAAGTCAGGAACTGTCCAGAGCAGGAGAGGTTTGCCACGGGGATTTTCTCCTACTCTGGACAGTTCCTAAAATGGACAGCGGTGTTTGCAGAGAGCACTTGTGGTCAGGCAGAAAGGAAATTCAAAAAGAAAAAAACTTCCTTTGTAGTATACAGCAGCTGATAAGTACTGGAAGGATTAATATTTTTAAGCAGAAGTAATTTACAAATCTGTTTAACTTTCTGGCATTACTGAATTAAAAAAAAAAAATTTCAGTGGAGTACCCCTTTAAGTCCAGGAGATTTTGGAACACATTATGCTTCCTTTCGTTTTAAACTTTTAATATATTGTTCCTTATGTAATTATAAGACACTTTGCTATTTACTTTCTGTTAAAATTCTCAACCTTTATTTGTTTTCAATGTGACTGAAAAAAATGACCACTAGCTGGCCTTGTTCTGTTCCCTGATGCAAGTCAAACAGTTAGTTTGGTCTCCTCCTGGCCTGGCAGGAGACCAAACTCAGGAAGCGCATGTTTGGCATGGTGAGGCACAGCTCTCGCAGGCTTAAGTGATGTTGCGCCTGCTGTGGAACGCCCACTTTCTCCTGCCAGGAGCTCACACAATGTGACCAAGGGGAAAGGTATGATACACAGCTTTGTAAAGCTCAGAAAAAATTGTAAGGGCAGGAGGGGTGTTAGGAGTAGATAGGGAATATAATCTATATTTCTAATATAGTTTAGAAAATATGTTTTGATGACAGGTACTCTTTAAGTTGCATTAATGAAATACAATGGACTTTTGCACAATATTAGAGCTTCCCCTGTATACCCCAACAGTACGCTGCGAGATACACTGCTCAAAAAAATAAATGGAAAACTAAGATAACACATCCTACATCTGAATGAATGAACTAATCGTATGAAATACTTTCGTCTTTACATAGATGAATGTGCTGTCAACAAAATCACACAAAAATTATCAATGGAAATCAAATTTATCAACCCATGGAAGTCTGGATATGGAGTCACACTCAAAATCAAAGTGGAAAACCACACTACGGGCTGATCCAACTTTGATGTGATGTCCTTAACCCCTTAACGACAATGGACGTAAATGTAAGTCATAGTGACGTGGTACTTAACGCAACATGACCTACATTATGCGCTGCCATGATCGCGAGCACCGGAGCGGTGCTCGTGTCATGCACGGCAGGTCCCGGCTGCTATCAGCAGCCAGGGACCCGCCGGTAATGGCGGACATCCGCAATCGCACGGATGTCTTCCATTAACCCCTCAGATGCCGTGATCAATACAGATCACGGCATCTGCAGCACTGCGGTACTTTGAATGTATGATCGGATCGCCCACAGCGCTGCCGCAGGGATCCGATCATCCAGCATGGCGGCCGGAGGTCCCCTCACCTGGCTCCGGCCATCTCCCGGGATCTTCTGCTCTGGTCTGAGATCGAGCAGACAAGAGCAGAAGATCACCGATAATACTGATCAGTGCTATGTCCTATACACAGCACTGAACAATATTAGCAATCAACTAATTGCTATGAATAGTCCCCTATGGGTACATAAAAAGTGTAAAGAAAAAGTAAAAAAATTTAAAAAAAAGTAAAAAAAATTTGAAAAATCCCCTCCCCCAACAAAACAAAGTAAAACGTCCATTTTTCCCATTTTACCCCCATAAAAGCATAAAAAAAATAATTAATACACATATTTGGTATCGCCGCGTGCGTAAAAGTCTGAACTATTAAAATGTATTGTTAATTATGCCATACGGTGAACGGCGTAAACGTAAAAAAAAAAAGTTCAAAATTACTGCTTTTTTGTCACATTTTATTCCCCGCATCACTTGAGAAACCTTGGCGTTGGTATGCGGGCTCAGGTATGTCCTTCATATAAGGATATACTGGCTAATGTCTCAATTTTACATCAGTTTTGAGGGTTAGCCAATGTCATTGTTACATCCCCACACCAGTGCATTTATGTTATGTTGTGTTTCTATACTTATCTATGTTCACGTCCACGCACCCATTCATCGGGTTAGGATGATATATGTTGGTCCTTGTGGTTGGTTGCAGACATCCTCCATTGTATGCATTTTTTTGCTGGTGATTGCCCATAGCAACGGACCACAAGTGCAGGACTTGCTATTCCCTATAAATGCATCAGCATTTGGGCTCGAGCACTTCCTGACATTTTAGACCACGTTCTTGTTGTGTTTGTTTCAGAATAAATGGGGTTACAAATTTTGGGGGTCTTTTTTCCTTTTTTCCCTTGTGAAAATGAAAAATTTAGGGTAACACCAGCATTTTTGTGAAAATTTTTTTTTTCTTTTTTTCCCATCCAAATTTAATGAAAATTCGTGAAACATCTGTGGGGTGTTCAGGCTCACTATACCCCTTGTTACATTCCGTGGGGGTGTAGTTTCCAAAATGGGGTCACATGTGGGTATTTATGTTTTTGCGTTTATGTTAGAACCGTTGTAAAATCAGCCACCCCTGTGCAAATCACCAATATAGGCCTCAAATGTACATGGTGCGCTCTCACTTCTGAGCCTCGTTGTGCGTCCGCAGAGCATTTTACGCCCACATATGGGGTATTTCCGTACTCAGGAGAATTTGCGTTACAAATTTTGGGGGTCTTTTTTTCCTCTTACTGCTTGTGAAAATAAGTATGGGGCAACACCAGCATGTTCGTGTAAACATTTTTTTTTTTACACTAACAGGCTGGTGTAGACCCCAACTTTTCCTTTTTATAAGGGGTAAAAGAAGAAAAAGCCCCCCAAAATTTGTAGTGCAATTTCTCCTGATTACGGAAATACCCCATATGTGGCCCTAAACTGTTTCCTTGAAATACGACAGGGCTCCAAAATGAGAGAGTGCCATGCGCATTTGAGGACTAAATTAGGGATTGCAAAGGGGTGGACATTGGGAATCACTGGCGTAGAATACCCCTAACAGGGTGCCTCCAGCTGTTGCTAAACTCCCACCATGCCTGGACAGTCCGTGGCTGTCCAGAAATGCTGGGAGTTGTTGTTATGCAACAGCTGGAGGCTCCATTTTGGAAACAATGCCGTACAATACGTTTTTCATTTTTATTCGGGGTGTATATGTAGTGTTTTAACCTTTATTTTGTGTTAGTGTAGTGTTTTTAGGGTACATTCACACTGGCGTGTTACGGTGAGTTTCCTGCTAGGAGTTTGAGCTGCAGCGAAAAATTTGCCACAGCCCAAACTTGAAGCAGGAAACTTACTGTAAACCTGCCTGTGTGAATGTACCCTGTACGTTCACATGGGGCGGGGGGGGGGGGGGGGGGCGGGGGCAAACCTCCAGCTGTTTCAAAACCACAAATCCGGGCATGTACTGACAGACTGTGCATGCTGCGAGTTGTACTTTTGCAACAGCTGGAAGCACACTGGTTGGAAAACCTTCAGTTAGGTTCTGTTACCTAACTCAGTATTTTCCAACCAGTGTGCCTCCAGCTGTTGCAAAACTACAACTCCCAGCATGTACTGACAGACCGTGCATGCTGGGAGTTGTACTTTTGCAACAGCTGGAGGCACACTGGTTGTAAAACCTTCAGTTAGGTTCTGTTACCTAACTCAGTATTTTCCAACCAGTGTGCCTCCAGCTGTTACAAAACTACAACTCCCAGCATGTACTAATCACCGAAGGGCATGCTGGGAGATGTAGTTATGCAACAGCTGGAGGTTACGTAACTACAACTCCCAGCATGCCGAGACAGCTGTTTGCTGTTTGGGCAAGCTGGGATTTGCAGTTTTGCAACATCTGGAGGGCTACAGATTATAGACCACTGCACAGTGATCTCTAAACTGAGACCCGTCAGAAACTACAAATCCCAGTATGCCCAGACAGCAAAGAGCTGTTTGGGCCTGCTAGGAGTTGTAGTTTTGCAAGATCTGGAGGGATACAGTTTAAAGACCACTGTATAGTGGTCTCAAACTGCAGCCCTCCAGCTGTTGCAAAACTACATATTCCAGCATGCACAAACAGCTGTCTGGGCATGCTGGGAGTTGTAGTTTTGCAGCATCTGGAGGGCTACAGTCTCAGACTGTAGCCCTCCAGATGTTGCTAAGCAACTTACCCGCTTCCGTAGGATCCAGGGAGCCGTCCTCTTCTACCGCACGACATCGCCGCCTGCCGATCTCCGTCACCCGCAGCCTCCGGACGGGTAAGTGGATCTTCGGCACCCAGTCCCCTTTGGTTCCCTGTTCTGCCCCGCCTATTGTGGGTGGGCAGGATGGGGAAAATGATAGTTAACCCGCCGCCCCCAATCTGCTATTGTTGGTCGCTTCTAGACCACCAATAGCAGGGATAGGAGGGGTGGCACCCCTGCCACCTCACTCCTATCCCTTCAGGGGGATCGTAGGTGTCTTAGACAACCGCGATCCCCCTTATATTCCGGGTCACCATAGACCCGTATGACCCGGAATCGGCGCAAATCGCAAGTGTGAATTCACTTGTGATTTGCGCCGATCGCCGACATGGGGGGGTCTAATGACCCCCCTGGGCATTTGCACGGGGTGCCTGCTGATAGATATCAGCAGTCACCCCGATCCAGTCCCCGCCCGGCGGGGACCGAAATTCCCACGGGCGTATGGATACGCCCTTCGTCCTTAAGTACCAGGACGCAAGGGCGTATGCATACGCCCTTCGTCCCTGACAGGTTAAGGGGTTAAAACAAGTCAAAATGAGGCTCAGTAGTGTGTGGCCTCCACATGCCCGTATGACCTCCCTACAATGCCTGGGCATGTTCCTGATGAGTTGGCGGATGGTCTCCTGGGGGATGTCCTCCCAGATGTGCTCAATCGGATTCAGGTCTGGGGAACAGGCGGGCAAGTCCATAGCATCAATGCCTTCCTCTTGCAGGAACTGCTGACACACTCCAGCCACATGAGGTCTAGCATTGTTTTGCATTAGAAGGAACCCAGGGCCAACCGCACCAGCATATGGTCTCACAAGGGGTCTGAGGATCTCGATACCTAATGGCAGTCAGGCTACCTCTGGCAAGCACATGGAGGGCTGTGCGGCCCCCCAAAGAAATCTCACCCCACACCATAACTGATCCACCGCCAAACCGGTCATGCTGGAGGATGTTGTAGGCAGCAGAACATTCTCCACTGCGTCTCCAGGCTCTTTCACGTCTGTCACATGTGCTCAGTGTGAACCTGCTTTCATCTGTGAAGAGCACAGGGTGCCAGTGGCGAATCTGCCAATCTTGGTGTTCTCTGGCAAATGCTAAACATCCTGAACGCTGCTGGGCTGTAAGCGCAACCCCCACCTGTGGACATGGGCCCTCATACTACCCTCATGGAGTCTGTTTCTGACCGTTTGAGTCGACACATGCACATTTGTGGCCTGCTGGAGGTCATTTTGCAGGGCACTGGCAGTGCTCCTCCTTGCACAAAGGCAGAGGTAGCGGTCCTGCTGCTGGGCTGTTGCCCTTCTATGGCCTCCTCCACGTCTCCTGATGTACTGGCCTGTCTCCTGGTAGTGCCTCCATACTCTGGACACTATGCTGACAGACATAGCAAACCTTCTTGCCACATCTTGCATTGATGTGCCATCCTGGATGAGCTGCACTACCTGAGCCAGTTGTGTGGGTTGTAGACTCCATCTCATGCTACCACTAGAGTGAAAGCACCGCCTGCATTCGAAAGTGACCAAAACATCAGCCAGGAAGCATAGGAACTGAGAAGTGGTCTGTTGTCACCTGCAGAACCACTCCTTTATTGGGGGTGTCTTGCTAATTTACTATAACCTGTTGTCTGTTCCATTTGCACAACAGCATGCAAAATTGATTGTCAATCAGTGTTGTTTCCTGAGTGGACAGTGTAATTTCCCCAAAGCGTGATTGACTTGGAGTTACATTGTGTTGTTTAAGTGTTCCCTTTATTTATTTATTTTTTTGTGGGATACAAAAGTTCTGCTTGCACCACTTTTTTTGTACCACAAAAAATCATCATATCCTGTGGTGTATGTTTTTTCCCCATAGAAGTATATTGGTAACGTATGGTGTATTACAGTTTTTAGATAGTTTAACATATTAACAAAAATGTATACGTTTAAAACGTATGCAAACGTATAAAAAAAAAAAAAAAAACTATACCACATGTATGTAACTTTCAGCCAAACAGGTCTCAATAAAAAACTACCAGAAAAGGCTGTGTGTGAAACCTCCCCTAAAGGGGGTTTGCTAAGATGATCATTTTAAAATTTACACCTGGCTGGATTTTATATAACAAAATGCACTGTGACAGTCGCAGGTGTGGAGTTTGACTGGGGCGGTACACCTGTCAAACCGTAACACAGGTGTCCTAAAGCGAGCTCAGGGAGGACAGAAAACTTCCGATGAGCAGAAGGGGAGGACAGAAACCTCCCGTTGAGCAGAAGGGTTAAAGCTGCTACTCCGATCTGCCCCGATGCCTCTATTTATGCTAGGTTCGCATTGCCGTTCGCATCAGACCCGTTAGGGGTCCGATCAGCTTTTTTATTTTTTTTGAGCCGATCGGACCATAAAATGGGTCGGATGCAAACGGCTTCTATCGGGTCCTGACAGACCCCATTCACTTGCATGGGGTCCATCGGTAATCTGGCAATATTACAGGAATTTAGTAGGAAAAAAAAAAAAGAGTTTGCACTATTTTTTTCTCCACTAAACTCATATCCTTCTGGACGATTTGCCGACAGAACTCCAAATAGCATCAGACAGCAATGTGAACGAGGCCTTACTTCCTCTGATGTGCTCTCCCTGCTCTGCTAATGAAATTCTGAACACACTGGAGCCAATGACTAACCTCAAAATATGTCATCAGTAGAGCATGTCATCCAGGGGAAGAAAAGACAGGTGCTGGACAAATAAATAAGTATAGCTTATTTTGTTATTTTATTTCCATATCAGAACGTCATTTTTATTTATATCAGAAAACTCCTTAAAGCCAACAAGGCTGCTGAATATGAACATGTTTCAAATATAACAAATGTATTAAATAAAAATATAAATAACTTTGTAATTAATCAATCATTCTAAAACTATAACGCTCCCTTTAGCATTTCTGAAATCTCTTTTGTTGGTAGTAGCCAAAATAAACACTGCAGCTGTAGTTTAGTCCATACACGGCTCCCTCTTTTCATATATCGAAAACTCAACCAGCAGTGCCAGATTATTTGTAGGCATATGATGAGCTTGTTAGGAGCTTGCCTCCCTCCTCCCTTTGCATGTGTGCGTAGTAACACTGGAGGGTATCTGGAAGGAAGTTGTGAGCCAGCCGAATGCTGCCGTAATTGCCCACTGGCCCCTGTTCTGTTTATCAAGCACAGGTAGGACTAGCGTTAGGTCTCGCACCAAATTGAGAAACCTTGGCGTTGGTGTGCGGGCTCTGGTGTGTCCTTCATATAAGGATACACTGGCGAATGTCTCAATTTTAACATCAGTGTTGAGGGATAGCTAATGTATTGTTTACATCTACCACAGTAGTGCACCCATATTCTTGTATTGTATTTCACAGGAATAGCAGCAAAGTGAAGGAGAAAATTCAAAATCTTAATTTTTTACACTCGCATGTTCTTGTATAGCCATTCTTTGAATTTTACAAGGAGTAAAATGAGAGAAATCCCCCCAAAATGTGTAACCCAATTTAGTAAGGAAATACCTCATATGTGGATGTAAAGTGTTCTGCGGGCGCAGTAGAGTGCTCAGAAGGGAAGGAGTGACAATGGGATTTTGGAAAGTGAATGTTGCTGAAATGTTTTTTGGGGGGCATGTTGCATTTAGGAAGCCCCTATGGGGCCAGAACAGCAAAAAACAAAACAAAACACATGGCATCCTATTTTGGAAACTACACCCCTAAAGTAACGTAACAAGGGGTACAGTGACCTGTACTTCCTCAAATTCGACATTCTTACAAGGCGTAATAGAAGATGCCCCCCAAAATTTGTAAACCCATTTCTTCTGAGTATGGAACTCCTCATGTGTGGTCAAGTGCTCTGTTGGTGCACTACAATGCTCAGAAGAGAAGGAGTCACATTTGGCTTTTGGAAAGAAAATTTTCCTGAAATGCTTTTTGGGGGGCATGTCGCATTTAGGAAGCCCCTATGGTGCCAGAACACATGGCATACTATTTTGGAAACTACACCCCTCAAGGAACGTAAAAAATGGGTACAGTGAGCCTTAAACACCCCACAGGTGTTTTACACATCC
Organism: Hyla sarda; assembly: GCF_029499605.1. NCBI lineage: Eukaryota > Metazoa > Chordata > Amphibia > Anura > Hylidae > Hyla > Hyla sarda. The sequence continues at coordinate 100,553,432 of NC_079197.1, read as the reverse complement.
GATTTTAATGAAAAGCTGTCAATTTAAATTCCCCCCCCCCCCCCCCCAAAACTTTACATTTTTACAAGGGGTAATAGGAGAAAAAAACCTCTAAAATTTGTAACCCCATCTCTTCTGAGTATGGAAATACCCCATGTGTGGATGTCAAGTGCTCTACTGGCGTACTACAATGCTCAAAATAGGAGTCACATTTGGCTTTTGTAAAGCAAGTTTAGCTGAAATGGTTTTTGGGGGGCATGTCGCATTTAGGAAGTCCCTATGGTGCCAGAACAGCAAAAAAAAAAAAAAAAAACACCCCTAAAGAAACGTAACAAGGGGTACAGTGAGTTAACACTCCACAGGTGTTTGACAACTTTTCATTAAAGTCGGATGTGTAAATGGAATTTATTTTATTTATGTTTTACTAAAATGCAGTTTTTTTCCCTAAATTTTTAATTTTTACAAGGGGTAATAAAAGAAATGGATGCCCATTTTCCCTCCTGAAGACGCTACGGAAGTAGTGAAACATGTAGAGGGGGCCTTTTCAGCGTTTTAACATTGGTAGCTTGTGTGTGCAATATACTGTGGAACTGCAGTCCACATGTGGTTGAATATACTTACCAGTGGTCAACTGGATGGAATATAAATATTACTATTAAGCACACACAAGCCCGTAGTTTTAAGTTATACACTCACCTAAAAAATTCTTTTAACATTATATGAATGAAAGTAAAATTTTAGGGTTGGGAGTTAATAAGGGTTTCAGTGACCCTGGGCTTCCCAGGGTCAAAGGTTTTTGATTAATTATCACCCTAACCCATCCTGGGGTTTGTTTGTTGTGGAATAGAAGAAATGGTGAAATGGTATGGAAATACCCCATATGTGAATGTAAAGTGCTCTGCGGGCGATCTACAATGCTCATAAGAGAAGGAGCACCACTGAGCTTTTGGAGAGAGAATTTGTTTGGAATGGAAGTCGGGGGCCATGTGCGCTTAAAAAGCCCCCATGCTGCCAGAACAGTGGACCCCCCCCACCACATGTGACCCCATTTTGGAAACTACAACCCTCACAGAATTTAACAAGGGGTGCAGTGAGCATTTATACCCAATGGCGTTCGACAGATCTTTGGAACAGTAGGCTGTGCAAATTACATTTTTCATTTTCACTGACCACTGTTCCAAAAATCTGTCAGACACCTGTGGGGAGTAAATGGTCACTGTACCCCTTATTATGTGAGGGGTGTAGTTTCCAAAATGGGGTCACATGTGGGGGGGGGGGGGGTGAGTCCATTGTTCTGGCACCAGGGGAGCTTTGTAAACACACGTCGCCTTCAATTCCGGACAAATTTTATCTCCAAAAGCCCAATGGCGTCCCTTCTCTTCTGAGCATTGTAGTGCACCCGCAGAGCACTTTACATCCACATATGGGGTATGTTCTTACTCAGACGTAATGGAATTACACATTTTGGGGGGGGCTTTTTTCTTTTCTCCTATTTTCCCTTGTGAAAATGAAAAATTTTGGGTAACACCTGCATTTTAGTGAAATTTTTTTTTTCATTTTCCCATCCAACTTTAATGAAAATTTGTCAAACACCTGTGGGGTGTTAAGGCTTACTATACCCCTTGTTAGGTTCCGTGAGGAGTGTAGTTTCCAAAATGAGGTCACATGTAGGTATTAATTTTTTTGCGTTTATGTCAGAACCGCTGTAAAATCAGCCACCCCAGTTTAAATCACCAATTTAGGCCTCAAATGTACATAGTGCGCTCTCAATCCTGAGCCCTGTTGTGTGCCCGCAGAGGATTTTACGCCCACTTAATGGGTATTTTTTTTCATAGATAAAAATGTGCCTCCAACTGTTGCATAACTACAACCCCCAGCATGCACAAACTACCAACGGGCATGCTGGGAGTTGTAGTCGTGCCTTCTGCTGTTGCATAACAACTCCCAGCATGCCCTTTTGTGCATGCTGGGAGTTGTTGCTAAGCAACACTGCCGGATCCTCCTGCCTGCCACCGCTGACTCCGCTCCTGGGGCCCCGATGGCGGGGATAGGGGGCCCCCTCTCAGGTACTAACTCCATGGCACCTGCTCTCGCCCTCTGGAATAGGGGCAGAGCGGGTGCTGTTAGGGACACCCCCACAGCAGGAGTCCTGATTCGTCGGCAATCGTGAGGTGGCACCAGTGCCACCTCACTCCTGCTGCTAAAGGATGATAGGTAGTGTCTCGGACGGCAACTATCACCCTTTTTTTTCTGGGTCACCGGGGACCCGAATGACCCGGAATCGCTGCAAATCGCCAATCTGAATTGATCAGTGCTCATATAGCCCTGTATGCGGAAAAATAAAAAAAAAGTTATAGGGGTCAGAAGATGACAATTTTAAACATACTTATTTTGGTGAATGTATTTAAGATTTATTTTAACCCCTTAAGGACTCAGGGTTTTTCCGTTTTTGCACTTTCGTTTTTTCCTCCTTACCTTTTAAAAATCATAACCCTTTCAATTTTCCACCTAAAAATCCATATTATGGCTTATTTTTTGCGTCGCCAATTCTACTTTGCAGTGACATTAGTCATTTTACCCAAAAATGCACGGCGAAATGGAAAAAAAATCATTGTGCGACAAAATAGAAAAAAAAAAAACGCCATTTTGTAACTTTTGGGGGCTTCCGTTTCTACGCAGTGCATATTTCGGTAAAAATTACACCTTATTATTCTGTCCATACGGTTAAAATGATACACTACTTATACAGGTTTGATTTTGTCGCACTTCTGGAAAAAATCATAACTACATGCAGGAAAATTTATACGTTTAAAAATGTCATCTGACCCCTATAACTTTTTTATTTTTCCACGTACAGGGCGGTATGAGGACTCATTTTTTGCGCCGTGATCTGAAGTTTTTATCGGTATGATTTTTGTTTTGATCTGACTTTTTGATCACTTTTTATTCATTTTTTAATGGTATAAAAAGTGACCAAAATACGCTTTTTTGGACTTTGGAATTTTTTTGCGCGTACGCCATTGACCGTACGGTTTAATTAATGATATATTTTTATAGTTCGGACATTTACGCACGTGGCGATACCACATATGTTTATTTTATTTTTTTACACTTATTTTTTTTATGGGAAAAGGGGGGTAATTCAAACTTTTATTAGGGAAGGGGTTAAATGACCTTTATTAACACTTTTTTTTAACATTTTTTTTGCAGTGTTATAGGTCCCATAGGGACCTATAACACTGCACACACTGATCTCCTATGCTGATCACTGGCGTGTATTAACACGCCTGTGATCAGCATTATCGGCGCTTGACTGCTCCTGCCTGGATCTCAGGCACGGAGCAGTCATTCGTCGATCGGACACCGAGGAGGCAGGTAAGGGCCCTCGCGGTGTCCGATCAGCTGTTCGGGACACCGCGATTTCACGGCGGCGGTCCCGAACAGCCCGACTGAGCAGCCGGGATACTTTCAGTTTCACCTTAGAAGCGGCGGTCAGCTTTGACCGCCGCTTCTAAAGGGTTAATACCGCACATCGCCGCGATCGGCGATGTGTGGTATTAGCCGCGGGTCCCGGACGTTGATGAGCGCCGGGACCGAAGCGATATGATGCAGGATCGCAGCGCGATCCCGCTTCATGACGCGGGAGCCGGCGCAGGACGTAAATATACGTCCTGCGTCGTTAAGGGGTTAAAGTAGTTCAATAAAATAAAACCTACATAAATTGGGTATAATTGTAACCGTATGGACCTACAGAATATAGATAAGGTGTCATTTTTACCGAAAAGTGCACTGCGTAGAAACGGGAGCCCCCAAAAGTTGCAAAATTGCAATTTTTAAAATTTTATCCCACAAATAATTCTTTTGTTTCGCCGCAGATTGTTATAAAATAAGGGATGTCATTACAAAGTACAATTGGTGACGCAAAAAACAAGCCCTTATATGGTTCTGTAGGTGCAAAATTGAACGCGTTATGATTTTTAGAAGGGGAGGAGGGAAAAAACGAAAATTGTTTTGAGTCATTAAAGGGGTACTCTGCTGCCCTGCTTCCGAAGCTCCGCTCTCCAGCATTCGGAAGTTTATTGTTCCGAACGCTGTGTGCGGGCTTCCGTGTTCAGGGCCGCCCCTCGTGACGTCACGTCTGCCCTCTCAATGAAAGTCTATGGGAAGGGGGCGGGTGTGACGTCACGAGGGGCGGCCCTGAACACGGAAGCCCACACACAGCGTTCGGAACAATAAGCTTCTGGACGCTGGGGAGCGGAGCGCCGGAAGCAGGGCAGCGGAGTACCCCTTTGAGGTGAAAATGGGCTGAGTCCTTAACCCCTTAACGACCAAGGACGTATATTTACGTCCTTGACCGGCTCCCGCGATATAACGCGGGGTCAATCGGTGACCCCGCGTCATATCGGGTCGGTCCCGTATCTGATGCCGGGACCCGGGGCTAATAGCGCGTGGCAGAGATCTCAGTGCCGCGCGCTATTAACCCTTTAGACGCGGCATTGAAAGTTGAACGCCGCGTCTAAAACGAAAGTGAAAGCTGCACGGCTGCTCAGTGGGGCTGATCGGGACCACCGCAGACAAAATGCGGTGTCCCGATCAGCTGGGACACGAGCGGAGGTCCTCTTACCTGCCTCCGGCGTGTCCCCTCGGTGATTGATTGCTCCAAGCCTGAGATGCAGGCTTGAGCAATCGACCGCTGATAATGCTGATCATTGCAAAGCTATGGCTTTGCAGTGAACAGTGCTGGCAATCAGTGTGTGCAGTGTTATAGGTCCCTATGGGAGCTATAACACTGCAAAAAAAAAAAAAGTGTAAAAAAAAAAAGTTAATAAATGTGATTTAACCCTTTCCTTAACCTCTTAAGGACTCAGCCCATTTTGGCCTTAAGGACTCAGACAATTAAATTTTTATGTTTTCATTTTTTCCTCCTCGCCTTCTAAAAATCATAACTCTTTTATATTTTCATCCACAGACTAGTATGAGGGCTTGTTTTTTGCGCGACCAGTTGTCCTTTGTAATGACATAACTCATTATATCATAAAATGTATGGCGCAACCAAAAAACACTTTTTGTGGGGAAATTAAAAAGAAAAATGCAATTTTGCTAATTTTGGAAGGTTTCGTCTTCACGCCGTACAATTTACGGTAAAAATGATGTGTGTTCTTTATTCTGAGGGTCAATACGATTAAAATGATACCCATTATTATATACTTTTATATTATTGTTGTGCTTAAAAAAAATCACAAACTTTTTAACCAAATTAGTACGTTTATAATCCCTTTATTTTGATGACCTATAACTTTTTACTTTTCCATATAAGCGGCGGTATGAGGGCTCATTTTTTGCGCCATGATCTGTACTTTTTTTTGATACCACATTTGCATATAAAAAACTTTTAATACATATTTTTTTTATTTTATTTTTTATAAAATGTATTAAAAAAGTAGCAATTTTGGACTTTTTTTTTTTTTACGCTCACGCCGTTCACCGTACGGGATCATTAACATTTTATTGTAATAGTTCGGACATTTACGCACGCGGCGATACCAAATATGTCTATAAAATTTATTTTTTTACGCTTTTTGGGGGTAAAATAGGAAAAAACTGATGTTTTACTTTTTTATTGGGGGAGGGGATTTTTCACTTTTTTTTTACTTTTACTTTGACATTTTTTTACTTTTTTTTTTTTACACTTGAATAGTCCCCATAGGGTACTATTCATAGCAATACCATGATTGCTAATACTGATCTGTTCTATGTATAGGACATAGAACAGATCAGTGTTATCGGCGATCTTCTGTTCTGGTCTGCTCGATCTCAGACCAGAGCAGAAGACGCCGGGAGCCGGAAGTAGGAAGGTGAGGGGACCTCCGTGCGGCGTTCTGAATGATCGGATCCCCATAAAAAAAAAAACACAATGTAAATAAAAATAAATATAAACATATATGGTATCGCCGCATGCATAAATGTCCGAACTATAAAAATGTATCATTAATTAAACCGCACGGTCAATGGCATACGCGCAAAAAAATTCCAAAGTCCATAATAACGTATTTTTGGTTGCTTTTTATATCATGAAAAAATGAATAAAAAGCGATCAAGAAGTCCTCTAAAAACTTCAGATCACTGCAAAAAAATGAGCCCTCATACCGCCCCATATGCGGAAAATTAAAAAAGTTATGGGGGTCAGAAGATTACAATTTTAAACGTATACATTTTTCTGCATGTAGTTATGATTTTTTACAGAAGTACAACAAAATCAAACCTATATAATTAGGGTGTCATTTTAATCGTATGGACCTACAGAATAAAGATAAGGTGTCATTTTTACCGAAAAAATGTACTGCGTAGAAACGTAAGCCCCCAAAACTTACAATTTCGTCCCACAATGATTTTTTTCTCCGTTTCGCCGTAGATTTTTTGGGTAAAATGACTGATGTCACTGCAAAGTAGAATTGGTGGGGCAAAAAATAAGCCATTATATGGATTTTTAGGTGCAAATCTGAAAGGGTTATGATTTTTAAAAGGTGAGGAGGAAAAGACGAAAGTGCAAAAACGGAAAAACCCGTGGTCCTTAAGGGGTTAAAAGCAATTCCTGATTCAGTTGGAAACGGCTTTTTGTATAAGCCAAAACGTGTCTTCCGTTTGCTGCATCATTTATGTGAATAAACTACAAGCATTCTGAAGAAATGTGACTGCTGGGAATTGCTTTTAATAATATTGCGGCATATTGATGACATAAGCTTAAAAAAAAATCCATCCATGGCTATATTGGCCACACAATTGAGAGCTCTCCACAACATGTTTACATATATGCAAAGTGCTTCTCTCCACTAATTTTAGCAATCGGTTGGGGTCTCTTCACTTATACCCTGACTGACCAAAACTTTTGACATGTCACAAGAATTTTTTTAACGACCGCAACTCTTTAATAATAGAACCATTCGTAAATATCTTCATATGGAACATGAGACGATACAAGCCTCATGTCATTCCTGGCATCTGGAAGAACCAAACAGATACACTTCCTAGGCCATTAATAGCAAATGTTTGACATTGCACTGAAGGCCTCATAGTCTATTACACAAGATCACTGCTCAGTCTTTTTTGGGTGTAAACACACATACAGTACCCTGCGCATACTTGATGCTGCAGATACAAAGCTGTGTTCAATAAATTAGTTTACATTAAATTGTTCAGCATCATATATGTGCAGGACACCGTACATGTGAATATACCCTTAGGGTCAGTTTACACATTCTTATTTTTTGCAGCAAATTTGACTAACAATTGAAGTTAATAGGCAGCAAAATCTGCAGCAGGAAAAATAAGGATGTGCTAACTGACCCTTAGGGTACGCTCACACGGGCAGATTTATTTGCGAGTTTCCTGCTGCGTATTTGAAAGGCGGCGGGCTTTTCGCGGCTGTCCACAGCAGATTTTCCACTGCGATAAATCCGCCGCAGACCCTATTGACTTCAATGGGGCTTGCGGCGGATTTTCCTCAGCAGAAATTCCACAGTGGAAAATCTGCTGCGCACAGCTACAAAGAGCCCATCCCCTATCAAATATGTAGCAAGAAACCCGCAAATAAAGCCGCCCATGTGAACGTACCCTTAGGGTGCATTTACAGGTACAGTACACTGCCCTTATTTTATGGTAAACTAAAAGGAATAAAAAGAATTAGATTTATGCAACCCAAAATGGTATAAAATATATTGGGCTTTGGTGCATACACAGTCTTTTTATTTTTTAATTATTATTATTATTTTTTTTGCAAATACATTTTGTAGAAAAAAGAAACGTTTCTGTTAGGACTCAGTTAAATAATGTTTTACTACAAATGTATTGTTACTTCTCTGTAAAGGTTTAATGTTTGTAAAATCAGTTATTTTGTAACTATGGTATTCTGAAAACTAAGTCACGCCATGGTTACAGAACACAATGATATAAATAGACTTCAAAGTGAAAGAAACTGCACATGGTAATAAGTAAAGAATTTATTAAGAGAACAAGAAAATTGTAATCATCTGGTTCAATGGCGTCATGCTTCATATTTCCTAGGTTGGTGCTTGGCAGAATTGTACACCTGCTGTTAGGTACCCCAACTTATTAAAGCTGAACAATGGCTGTCCTAGTAGTACAATCACTGTGTACAGGACCATCCTACCACAACAGTATTATAAAAAGCAGATGACCACTTCTCTAGTGATTGGGGAAACAGCTGGTGGTGACATATTTCTTGTGCCACCTGTTGGTAAAAAGTATTGTAAATAGTGGACTAAGATCATTTGACATTGCTGGTTATATTTCACACGATACCTGCTTAAATAAATGGGCAACCATGTAATATGTGACTAAGACTTGTTCTCCAAAGTAAAAGCTGCTTTTGGCAGCAGCTGAAGACCCCTCTGCCATGACATTCATGTGCTGTGGCAATGTAAAAATACATAAAAATGTAATTTAACCCCTTAAAAGGACTAAGTGTTTTTCCGTTTTTGCACTTAAATTTTTTCCTCCTTACCTTTAAAAAATCATAACCTTTAAATTTTGCACCTAAAAAATCCATATGATGGCTTATTTTTTGCGCCAATTCTACTTTGTAATGACATCAGTCATTTTACCCAAAAATCTACGGGGGAAACAGAAAAAAAAATCATTGTGCGACAAAATTGAAAAAGAAAACGCCATTTTGTCACTTTGGGGGCTTCTGTTTCTACGCAGTAAATTTTTTTGTAAAAATTACACTTTCCCTTTATTTTGTAGGTCCATATGATTAAAATGATACCCTACTTATATAGGTTTGATTTTGTCGTAATTCTGGAAAAAAAATCATAACTACATGCAGGAAAATGTACCGTATACGTTTGAAATTGTCATCTTCTGACCCCTATAATTTTTTTATTTTTCCGCATATGGGGCAGTATGAAGGCTCATTTTTTGCACCGTGATCTTAAGTGTTTAGCGGTACCATTTTTGTATTGATCAGACTTTTTGATTGCTTTTTATTCATTTTTTCATGATATAAAAAGTGACCAAAAATACGCTATTTTGAACTTTGGAATTTGTTTGCGCGTAATTCAGACATTTCCGCATGCGGCGATATCACATATGTTTATTTTTATTTCCACAGTTTTTTTTTTTTATGGGAAAGGGGGGTGATTCCAACTTTTATTAGGGAAGGGGTTAAATGATCTTTAATCACTTTTTTTTTTTGCAATGTTATAGTTCCCATAGGGGGCTATGTTATAGTTCCCATAGGGGGCTATAACACTGCACACACTGATCTTTTACATTGATCTTTATTATCCCATAGGATAACATAGATCAATGATTCTGCTGCTTGACTGCTCATGCCTGGATCTCAGGCACTTAGCAGTCATTCGGCGATTGGACACCAGGAGGAGGTAAGGGGACCCTCCTCATGTCCTACAGCTGTTCGGGAGGCCGCAATTTCGCCACAGCGATCCCAAACAGCCCCCTGAGCTAACCGACAGCAGTTTAGTTTCACTTTAAATGCGGCAATCAGCTTTGAACGCCGCGTCTAAAGGGTTAATAGTGCGGCACCGCGATCAGTGCCGTGCGCTATTAGCCATGGGTCCCGGCCCTTGCTAGGTGCTGGGCCCGACCCGCTACGACGTGGGGCCACGTCGTGGCCCCTGCGGTATAGTAAGGGAGACGACTCTGGACGTACCGGTACGTCCTTGGTCCTTAAGGGGGTTAAACAATAGGTCATTTTCTGATGTCACATTCCTTTTAAGCCTAAGAAATACATATGAAGTGTCTCAAGATTGCTGCTATCACCAAGAAAGCACAAATGGTGTCATGAAGGAAAATGAAAAATAAAATAAAACATTAAAGTTGGAAGATTTAAAAGTTAGTCCTTACAATATTAAGAGCTTGCTTTAACTTTATGAAATTATTTGGGTAAAGTTAGATACATCATAAATCACATTAAAATAAACAGAAAAAGGAACTGAAAAGCATCTAAGTAGTTTTGTATGCTTTATGTATACTGTATTAAAGGGGTTTTCCACCATAAGTTGATTTTAGTTCATACCTGTCAGGCTATCTTTTTGTGAACTGGGCATTTCCTATTGGAGTACGGTCTCTTATACTACACATCCCATAGTTCCATGTTTGAGTGTGAAGTTACATTCCTCCCTCCCACACATTAGCCACCCCACCGACTGCAGGACAAATAAGCTGCATCCATTCAAAAGACCAGTGTTTCCTAACTAGGGTGCCTACAGCTGTTGCAAAATGATCTCTCTCCCAACCAGCGGTAGCTCCACCTACTGAAGGAGGACAGGTTCCCTTTGCACAACTGACTAGTGAGATCATGTCTCGACGAACTGCAACCAGGGAAATCCCAAGACCTGAGTAGGTTTGTATGCCGTAAAAAATTAATATTGGGGTGATTAATTAATATTGGGGTTTGGTAATTTTTTTTTTTACGTTTACATCATTGACTGTACAGGATAATGTTTAATTTTATATTTTAATAGTTTGGACAATTACGGACACAGTGTTACCAAATATGTTTATTTTTATTATGTTTACACTTAAATCTGTGTGGAAACCTAGCCTAAGGGTGGGTTCACATTACGTTTGTTACATAATGGATACAGCTGGGGGGAGTGAAAACCGGTGCTCCCATATCCCAGCTGGACCCGTGGTATACCACGCTTTTAGATCAGGTAATGGATAGGGGACAAAAATGAGCCAACCGGAGTCACTATCTGACTCTGATCGGCTCATTCAAATGAATGAGATACGGGCCGGGGCCAGCTGTAATACGGGATCGCCGGTTTTCACTCCCCCAGCCGGATCCAGTGACCCTATGTAAGAAACGTAGTGTGAACCCACCCTAAGAGGAGTTTACACCAATCTCCTAGATTGGTTGTATAAATTTGAAAGTTGAAATATGAGCTAAAATTGAAACTTGAGAAGTTGTTTTTGGCTCTTCAGTATATACAATTCATGCAGAGAAATACCAAAGCTGAACATAACCAATAAACCTTCACATTCTGTGAATTTCTGAAAAGAATGTTTCCATACTTGCAATACCAAAACTAGAAAAAAAATATTTTTATTTTTTAAGTTTACTTGTCATAAAGGTTAAAAATTCTGAAAAACAATATTCACGCAAAGGATATTATGAACATTTACTGTATATCAAAAGGATCCTGTCCTTTCATCTGCAGCAAGCCACACTACACTATAGCTCCTAGTGTAAAGAGTACTTTGTGGCTCTGCTCTGGGGCAAAGAACAAAGGCTACTCTCTACAATGTGTTTGCTGTCTTCAGCAGACAATTATCTCATGTGTATAACCAGCTATACACTTTAAAGGGGTACTCCGGTTTAGAAAAACTTAGCCCACAGCCACAAGATGGCAGATAAGTATCTGATCACGGGGAGTCCGAGAGGGTCCTGTTTTAGCAGGTGATATGCTGAGCAGGCCGTCATTTCTGTTCACCACGAGTGTGTCTCTGAAGGTGGAGGCCGGAGCGATCTGGGGTGAAGACATGCTTGGTCACTTGAGCATGGAGGATGAAGAAAGGCTGAGGAAATGGAAGCTGAGATTGCGCTGTCAGGAAGGAAGGTAGGTAGGTGGATCCAGGATAGTGATATTGAAACCTTTTATTCTTGTAACAAGTGCACGCAACGTGCTTCAAAAACATCCATTTTTTTCATCAGGCGTGATCATACTAAAACTTGGATATAATTTATACAGGATGTGATCAAGTCGTCACACATACACCTGACGTGTTGATCATTCATAAAACATGGAAAAGACATAACAGACACATAACAAAAACCTGGAAACGTATACAAAACATGATAAAATTACAATGTTATACAATTCCTAGTTAGCTAATATGAATAAATTATAAAGACATATATAGCAAAGAAATAAAAAATGATCATAAAATAAATACTAAAAAGCTGTCTTTTCTATCAATTCATTCAACCCATGAGGCCACAGCAAATTAATGTTAAAAATCCAAAAAGATTCTCTATTAATAAGTCTTTGATAACTATTAGGTGTTCGATCAGGAATAGATTCAATTATACGCACTGACAAACAAGGGGGGTCCCTTGCATGAATCATAGTGGCATGCCTTGATACACTGTGTTGCAAAATTTTATGTGGATATTATGGCGATATTTATTAATTCTCACGATAAGTGTCTGCACGGTACGGCCGATATATTGTATTCCATACTTACAGGTAAGTAGGTACATAACATACATGAAAGAACAATGGGAAGGTGTATTTGTTATTTTCAGAGGTGGAACTGTCTTCAGACGGCCGGGTGCCAAATGTCAGTGCACTTTATCCGAATATTTTAGAGGATAAAAGGTATCGAATCAGTTAGATTTTATTTGGACTCTGATACTGATATTACGACAGCACAGGCTGATTTTATTGTAGATTCCATTTTGTAGATTTTACGACATAATGTGTTCTCATTTAGTGACACTATTTACTGTCAGATACGTGAATGTGCAATGGGGACTCGATTTGCCTTGTTATGCAAATTTGTATATAGGGCGGTTCGAGTCTCTATCACACATCCACGTATCCTATTTTATCGGAGATATATAGATGATTTGATCATTCTGTAGGGGGGGGGGGGTTCTGAACAGAAAGCTTTAGAATTTGTTAATACGATTAATCTTAATAATTGGGATTTAGTCTTCACCCCGTATGTATCCGATGAGTCAATAGTTTTTTTGGACTTGCAAAATTTTAAGAGAACTGATAGTAACTTCTTGTGCACTCGGACACATTTCAAAAAGGTCGATGTGAACAGTTTCTTATCCTTTGATAGCTGCCATTTTCCAAAGTGGGTTAAGAATATCCCATCTGGGCAGTATCAGAGGATACCAAAAACTGTTCACTTGATATAGATTTTACTAATCAAGCTAAAATCCTACAAAGCCACTTTATAGAAAAAGGCTATCCAAAAAATTATTAAAAAGTAGCGTATAATAAGAAAAAGGCCTTAAAACAAGAAGATTTAGTGTCCAAAAATAATCAAAAACCAACCAAAAAACTGTACAGAAGAAAAATACTAAATATTTAGATAGAAATGTAATTTTGATAACAAATTTTTATAGTTCCACAGTCCAAATCCATAATATTCTAAAAAAAAAATAAAAAAATTGTGCGATACTGCTAAGTGACCCCATACTGAAACAAAAAATCCCCACTAAACCTCTGATTACTTATCGGAGGGCCCAGACATTGAAGAGCCATTTGGCACAAGGCCGTCTGAAGACAGTTCCACCTCTGAAAATAACATACACCTTCCCTTTGCACTGGCACTTTTAAATGCAGACATCTCAGGTGTATTTGCTGTTCGTGGATTTCTAAAAATGACATCTCAACGTTTAATTCGTTCTCGACAGGTGAGAATTTTTCCATCAAAGGAAGACAGAATTGTTCTTTCATGTATGTTATTTACCTACTTACCTGTAAGTATGGAATACAATATATCGGCCGTACCGTGCAGACACAGAGCGAGAATGAATAAATAGCGCCATAATATCCACATTAAATTTATGCAACACAGTGTATCAAGGCATGTTACTATGATTCATGCAAGTGATCCCCATTGTTTTTCAGTGCGTTTAATTGAAACTTTTCCTGATCGATCACATGATAGATATCAAAGACTTATTAATAGAGAATCATTTTGGATTTTTAACATTCATTTGCTGTGGCCTCATGGGTTGAATTGATAGAAAAGACAGCTTTTTTGTATTTATTTTAGAATCATTGTTAATTTCTTTGCTGTATATTTATATATATATATATGTCTTTATAATTCATATTAGCCAACTAGGAATTGTATAACATTGTCATTTTATCATGTTTTGTATATGTTTCCAGGTTTTTGTTATGTGTCTGTTATGTCTATTCCATGTTTTATGAATTATCAACACGTCATGTGTATGTGTGACGTCTTGATCACATCCTGTATAAATTATATCCAAGTTTTAGTATGATCACGACTGATGAAAAAAACGGATGGTTTTGAAACGCGTTGCATGCACTTGTTACAAGAATAAAAGATTTCAATATCACTATCCTGAATCCACCTACCTTCCTGACAGTGCGGTCTCAGCTTCCATTTCCTCTTCCTTTCTTCATCCTCCATTATCGTGACGCTCGCTGGTCGGCATGGGAAGCCTCTGCAGTCTATTGGATTTAACATACTCGTTTGAGCGTTGTGCCTTCTTAGCACAACAGAACCAGGTGAGCAAGTTTCTTACAAGATCTCTTTCACTTTGGTTCCACCATTGATTCCACACAGGGAGCGCTCTGTGTCTTGATTTTGGTTACTTGAGCAGGCAGAGATAGGGCTCAGTTGAGGAGATTACAGGGGAACCCAGCAGTTGTACTTCCTTGAAATATGATCCCCTATCCTGTGGAGTTAGAGAATACATTTTTCTACACCAGAGTAGTCCTTTAAGATGTCAGATTTGTTTTGTGCTTTCTAATGGTAAACTAGGCAAAGTAATCTTCATGACAATAACCATAATGTGAAGCTCGTTTATCATCAAATAAAAACAAAGTCAGTAAGTAAAAGTAAACAGTGCTTGTTTACTGTAAAACCGAACACACATTATTCAGTCTTCAGGAAAGTTATCCAAATGGTCTAGAAGTTCCTTAAGGGAAATAAAATCTGTTTATTTTCAAGGAAGGCAGATCCCTCTTTAGACAGAGCGCTAAGGGCTTTAGGCGAGTCAGTGAGTCACTGAATGGATCTGTTTGTTTCTTAAAGTTATTTCACACAGTACTGACGAAGGTATAACTGGCGACATAAAACACGACTGACTGCAGTAACATAACGGTATAAAGCCATGAAACCAATGTGGAATTCCTCCTGGAATCATGTAAGACTTTGGCACAAAACAACAGGAAATGACTGTAAAGTAATAACATAGTCAAATGGTGTTGTCTTCCAGTTGTAACATAACAGTGTGTTAAATCTTCATTCTTAAAGACATTATATTGTTTATATAAGAAGCAATCATACTGGTTGGCCGAAAACCTTTGACAAAGGTCACTTATGTGCAGATCTTAGTGTATCCACTGTGGTTAGGAAAGTGTTAAAACATGCCTGGTCTTTATTATTCATGTCTTTTACAACAATTGTTCACTTTCTATACTGCCTCTGTGTTGGCTCTCATCCAGGGAACGATTGCTCTTAAGGTTTCGTTCCCATTCTCTCTCTATGTATAGATGGTATGGGTCATTTTTAGATTCTTGCTTCCGTGATCTGGTGTAAGCCAAAATAAGTCCTCCTGCTAAGCAGCCATAAAATATCATTATAAGTAGGATATACAAGTAAGCATCATCACTGTCATCATCATTGGATGGGGTGCTGGTGGCATTTATCCGGTCTAGCTCCTGCAACATTTGTACCAGAAGTTTCTTCAGTCGAGATGCATCACTACAGTTAAGATTCATGGTCAAGTTGTTGTAGCACCAGAGTTAAAAATTCAGAAAATGCACAAAATGTTTCAGAGAACTGATAACCTTTAATGTCACAGAAGAGTGTGCTTCTCTTCTTTTCACACAATGCTACCTGTGGAGAAAAATGGGTAACAAAAGTTACAATATTCTCGGTGGGTCTGTCATTACATTTCATACAAAATGCACTATAGTCCAGAGCTCTGTTCTCAACTTTGTAAGCTTCAGAGCTAATTTCTCATAAGTGTTTTATGGGTAAAGGCCCGTGCACAACTTTCTCTCTCTCTCTTTTTTTTTCTTTAAACTTTCCATAGTGTTTATTGTCTTACTAGATTATATGACAGCCTCCGATGACAACTAAAAGAGTGAATGCAGCTCTAGTATAGAATACAATCTTTAACATCATAAGTAATAAAATGTATTTGTAAAGATACTTAAAGGGGTTGTGCGCTGCCCTGCAGTTCAGAGCTCAGCTCACAGCATCCGGAAGTTCATTACTCCGAACGCTGTGTGCGGGCTTCAGTGTTCGCAGCCGCCGGGCGTGACGTCACGCCCGGCCCCTTCGTGACGTCTTGCCCGCCCCCTCGTGACATCACGCCCCCCCCCCTCTACCAAAGTCTATGGGAAGGGGGCGTGACAGCGGTCGCGCCCCCTTCCCATAGACTTTCGTTGAGGGGGTGGGCGAGATGTCACGAGGGGGCGGGCGAGACATAACGAAGGGGCCGGGCGTGACGTCACGCCCGGCGGCCGCGAACACGGAACCCCGCACACAGAATTCGGAGTAATGAACTTCCGGATGCTGTGAGCTGAGCTCTGAACTGCAGGGCAGCGCACAACCCCTTTAACTATGTGTTGATTATGTCTATATTAAAACTATATTAAGGCTACATTCATATTGCCATGTAAATGCCATACACTATATTTAGCAAACAAAATAGTATTCATTAGTGGAATGTGAGAAACCTTTTGTAAAGTTTTCCTGCGTACTGATGATGGGATTTACTCCTGTTCTACAGCCGAATATATAGTTTGCACACTGAAATTTGTAGGGGTGTGAACCGGCAAGGATTTGGCGATACGATACGTATCGCGAAACATGTATGACGGTACGATACATAACGATATATCCCAATTCTGTTTACGGGACGATATATCGCGATTTATCCCGATTCTGTATCAAAAACAATGTCTTTTACACATTTAATAAAACTTTTTTTTTTTTTTTTTATACACTTTATTAGACTTTTAGGAGGAATCGTTAGATTGCTCAGACAGATGAATCGAGTTCTATTGAACTCCACTGATCTGCGATCCATTGATAGAGCCTAGTCAAGCCAGGCTCTATCATTGACAGAGCCACGGGACAGCAGGAAGCAGAGGTAAGCCCTCTGGCTACCTCTATAGTGGATCGCCTGCGATCGTGCTGCGAGGGGGGGGGGGTCAATCCACCCCACTAGCCCACCAGGGGGCATTCACAGATCCCTTAAGGCTTAATAGGCAGCCGCGGCGATCGCCGCATGTTGGCTATTAGCGGCGGCCCCCGGCTACTGAAAACAGCTGGGGGCTGCAGAGTATGGAGCGGGCACGAGTCCAGAGCCCGCTCCATACAGACTGCTAAGCGCCACATGCTGGATATTAGCGGTGGCCCCCTGCTACTGAAATCAGCCGGGGGCTGCAGAGTACGGAGCGGGCAGGAGTCAGGAGCCCGACCCATACACCCAGAGCGCTGCCGCGCTTGTCATGTCCGGCCCTGCTTGCACGAGCCGGAAAAATTCACCTTCCCGTCACCCGGAACTGCATGTCCCGGGCGTCGGGAGGTACAAATTGCACATCCCTAAAAAGATCAATTCAAAAATATTTTGAATCGATTCAGTATCGCCAAATTTAAAAATCGCGATAATCGAGTGAATCAATTTTTTTCTTACACCCCTAGAAATTTGTATTGGCAGAAACTAAGGCCAATGTTTGATCAGATCTATCTATATAGTAAGTTTGAGCTCCCATATAATGGCCACAGCCCTGCCAAAAACCATGCCATCATCCGGCTTCATCACAAACTGGCATGTAAGTCCATTAAACAGTAAAACTGCATGTTTTGTCACATTTTTACTGCACCAGTACAGTATATTGGAACACACCTGAAGGCCAATTTTACATGGACCTAATAAGGGTGCATTTCTGTGTCCATATTACGGTCACAAGTCCCATGAAACTGCGGGTCCAATTACCCAAACTGACAGCAATATAGGGACCTTAAAAGGGTATTCCGACTCTGGTGGAAATAAATGTTTTCAAAAACTGTTTTTGTCCCCGCCGAAGCCGCTGCATTTCAATGATTTAAAGCTGGCGCTTTAAAATCAATGAACTGCAGCAGCCTCTGCGGGGCCAGATGCCCACCGCCGCTGCCTGAAACCCTCCCCCATCCCCGGTTTTATAGTTACATGTCTGCTGTGCGCAATGATGAGTGACATCCTTAACTCGACGTCTTTTGTCAGTGCGCGGCGCACAGAGACAGCTCAGGACGCCGCCAGAGCATGAAGGAGCGCGGTCACCAGCTGTATATATAGAACTGGGGATGGGAGAGGGAATCTGGCAGCGGTGGTGGGACTCTGGCCCCGCAGAAGCTGCTGCAGTTCATTGATTTAAAGCGCCCACTTTGAATCATTGAACTGCATCAGCTTGTATGGGGCCAGAAACAGTGTATTGGGGTATACCCGCACACACTTTTTATACCCAAATTTCCTAGGAAAAATTAGGATGCGTGTTATAGGCCGGTGCGTGGTTCACCCCGATAAATACAGTAGTTAGAATCAGAAAAAAAAATCGTAAAAATGTAAATACTGGTAAGCCTTGTGGAAAAGCTGAACCATCTTACCACAGGTATTACCGTGAATGAAGTTCGAGAAACATCTTAAAAATAGACAGCATTTTTGTAAAAAAAAAAAAAAAAGAAAAGAAAAAGAAAATGCCATATACTCACTGCATGGCATTTTTTGGGCCAAAACCACTGTGGCCAGATGTTAGCGGGAAGTCAATATAGAATGTGAAAACACCATATAGTCTTTTATTTTATTTTTTAAACCTTTAGTGGGGTTTTGATGCCCAGTGACAGTTTTAATAAATTGCTGCATGCTCTGGGTATGGCTTTTTTTTTTTTCTTATTAAAGAAATCTTGCCGTGATTCCTTCCATAGAATTTTATGGGTGTATTCACACAGAATAGGCTGCAGATTGGAAATTGTAAAATACCCAGCAGCAGATTTGAAGTTATAAAATCCGCAAGTGCAGATTTTAATAAATTGCAGCATGCACGTGATTTTTTTTTTAAACAAATTCCACAAAAACTGCATTGTGGCAAAGAAAAATGAGGGGGCAGTTTTTTGTGGCTTTCTATCGTGCCCCAAATAATTGCCAAACTTGTCTCTTCATAGCTTGATGTGAACAGTAAAAAAAATGCACTGAAATTTAAGGTGGGAAACATTCCATGCAACATTACCTGCTTTTAACCATTATACTTATAACTACGCCACAGATAAGGCATCCCCCTTGTAGGAGCAGATCTGTACTTTTTCTTGCAAAGTCGAGTAAACACGTAGATGCAGACAGATATAGCGTGTCCATACAGCTGCCTACAGCGATGAGCAGCATGTAAAGGAACTACTTCCACACCCACCTCCCCACCCCCAGTGAGGTAACCAAATCTCCAAACAGGACTCACACCCTGAAACTGTACAGAACTACAGACTTCAAACAAACAGATATACATTAAAAATACATAAAAGCTACAGAGATCCTAAAGAAAAAAAGTCAAAACATTTTCCTGGACCATATCCCCAGCATCTGGTTATACACAGCAATAGTATGTGCTGTATAGGGTTACTCACGCAACTATTATGAGAACCAGCTGAATCCGGAGCTCCAGGATGCAATAAAACTTTATCCGCAGAGCAGATTTGTTCTAGTACAAAGAGAAGCAGAGCTTTGTGCAGGATGTGAGATGCACAGATAAGTCATAGTAAAATCTTTTCCACTGAGTGCTCACAACACAATGGGGGGCATGGGTCCATACCAATGTCTTTATAAATTGTATCATTATCAGTCAGTTCATTGCAAAACATGGATCTGTAGGGGCCCACGTTTTAGGCTATACTAATACCAAAAACTATTTTGAGATGGCAGAAAATACAGTGACCCCCCCCCCCCCCCCGATCTACGATGGCCCCGACATACGATAATTTCAACACGCGATGGCCTCTCAGAGGCCATCGCATGTTGAAGGCAGCATCAACATAAGATGCTTTTGTATGTCGGGGCCATCGCATAAACGGCTATCCGGCAGCGCAGACTGCTTTAGCTGCTGCCGGATAGCCGTTTACGGTGCCCCGTGAGCTCCGGTGATGGTCACTCACCTGTCCTCGGGGGTCCGGCGCGTCCTCTTCGGGATCCCCTGCATCGTTGGCGCTCTCCATCGTCGTCATCACGTCGCTGCGCACGCCGTCCAGTCATCCAATAGGAGCGGTGTGCGTAGCGACGTGATGGTGGCGACGGAGAGAGCGGTTGCCATGGAAGCAGAGGCCTTGCCGGAGCGTCGGGGACACTTCGGGGACGCGGCAACAGCGATGGACGGCGACAGCCCGGTGACGAGCGGCGTTGACAGGTGAGTACAACTTTCTCTAACAGTGGTCTACAACCTGCGGACCTCCAGATGTTGCAAAACTACAACACCCAGCATGTCCGGACAGCCAACGGCTGTCCGGGCATGCTGGGTGTTGTAGTTTTGCAACATCTGGAGGTCCACAGGTTGTAGACCACTGTCCTATACCTTACATTGCACGGATCCCTCAACATACAATGGTTTCAACAAACGATGGTCCGTTTGGAACGGATTACCATTGTATGTTGGGGACCACTGTATAGCCTATATAGGATGCAGTGAATATAGTCCTTGATAGGAAGAAAGCCAATGTACATAAGTTTAAGGGTAAATGTGTTCTTGATCAGGGGTGTTTTCTTAAAATTTGGGTCTTTTGGTGAGGTTCCACTAGATAACGAAATTCTTAGTTCTACATCAGCTTAGCTAAATACACTGAACAACTTTACAGATGATGTTGTTAGTAATGATTGTGTTAGTTTTATGTTCATTAAGGACCAAGGGCGTCCCTGTAAAGTTGATTGCGCATATTAATGCAGGATTAAGCTCAGGTAGTTGATCGTTACATCCGAGACAAAATCAGAAAGTCCTAATAAGCTGAGTGGACAGCGGGAGGGACCTTACCTGCCTCCTCACTGTTCGATTGATGCTCCAATGTTCCAGCCAGCCTCTGCAGGATTGAGCAGCAGAACACTGATAACAACACTGATCAGTGCTGAGCCAAAGCAATGCATTGAACAGTGTATGCAAAAAATACAGAAAAAAAGGCCCCAAAAAATTGAATTTTTTTTTCTATTTCACCTCACAAATAATTTTTTGGGGGTTTTGCCGTAGATTTTGTTATGAAATTTGTGACATTATTACAAAGTACAATTTGTGGCGCAAAAAACAAGCCCTCATATGGGTATGTAGGTGGAAAATGTAAAGCATTATAGGGGAGACATATCAAAACCTGAGCAAATGAAAAGTTGCTGAGTTGCCCATAGTAGCCAATCAGATGGCTTCTTTATTTTGCAGAGGCCTTGTTAAAAATGAAAGAAGCAAGCTGATTGGTTGCTATGGGCAACTGGACAGGTTTTGATAAATCTCTACCAACAATTTCTAGCAGGGGAGGAAGAAAAAACAAAAGTGCAAAAATGTAAAATGGCCTGGTCCTCAAAGGGTTAAAGGAAATATGTCATCAGTGTCACCCGCACTAACATGTCATACAGGCTTGTAATGCGGGTGATACTGATCAAAAATGATCCGCATCTTGATCCGTTGCTGTTCCGCCATAATTCTTCTTTTTCTGTATATGCAAATTAGTTGCTTGGGGCATGGGCGGAGCTACAAACACTGCTCCAGGCACTGCGATGTCCTTTTCACCGTGGGCGCTCCGCCCGGCTCCTCCATCTTCATAATCCCCTTCCCTGCTTGCTCAGTGTACATTAATGTTATGCGCATGCGCCGATCCGTGGGTACACCAGGAGGAGGCGTACAGCTGAGCTTCATTCCAGCTTCCTTGTGTGCATGAACACTGCATCCGGGGGTATCCAGGAAGCGGCACGTGCGCCGAACAGTAACGTACACCGAGTGAGCAGGTAGGGGGCTTATGAAAATGGAGGAGCCGGGCGAAGATGACATCACAGTGCCCGGAGCAGGGTTCGTAGCGCTGCTCGTGCCTCAAGCAACTAATTTGCATATACCGAAAAAGAAGAATTACGGCGGAATGGGGCGACGGATCAAGATGCGGTAAGTATCATTTTGATCAGTATCACTCGCACTACAAGCCTGTATGACAGGTTAGTGCGGGTGATACTGATGACAGATACACTTTAAAACCAGATGGCCATAAAAAAATAAAAGTAAAAATAAAAATAAAAAGATCCGAAGATGCATTTCATATTACATTTTATTGATCTCCATTCAATTGGTGTTATAATTGAGCACAGTAGCACATGCTGTGTTTGTGATATACACACGTACTTTAAATGCCCATGCGAAATAGCTGGGCATCCCCCCCCCAGTCGCCCACCCCCCTTCCAAGCTCTCACCCCACTCCGATTTGTTTTATTTTGTTAGACATTCACGTGATTGCTAACATGTTATTGACAGAGTCCTCCCAAGACGCCGACTATACTACTGCTGCTCCAGCTACCTACCCTGTCCTGTCGACCTGAGAACACATGAGTTGACTTAGCCTCTGTCACGCTGTTATTATGTTGACTTATGCAGTCGTCTATCTTGCTACCTTGTATTATTAGACATTGTTTGTCGTGTCTTACTTTCTTATGGAAACACTTCAAGAAAAATGTAAATTTGAAAAAAAAAAAATATATATATATATATATATATATATATATATATATTCATCTGAAAAAAATTTACTTCAAGTTCTTCCTGTTGACATCAATATAACTAAAGATGAGCATAAAAGTGGATAGAGAAGTAGTCTATGGGTGTTATCTAGAGATGAGCGAACTTACAGTAAATTTGATTCGTCACGAACTTCTCGGCTCTGCGGTTGCTGCCTTTTCCTGCATAAATGAGTTCAGCTTTCAGGTGTTCCCGTGGGCTGGAAAAGGTGGATACAGTCCTAGGAGACTATTTCCTAGGACTGTATCCACCTTTTCCAGCCCACCGGAAAGCTGAACTAATTTATGCAGGAAAAGGCATCAACTGCCGAGCTGAGAAGTTCGTGACGAATCAAATTTACTGTACGTTCGCTCATCTCTAGTGTTATCATTACTTTAAATTATCTGCCCTCACATTGGGTATGTTCACATATACCATTTCTGCTGCATATTTTCTGCTGTTACATCAATACAAATAAATCAAACAGGCAGCAGATAGATATATAGCAGTGTTTCCCAACCAGTGTGCCACAGCTGATGCAAAAACTACAACTCCCAGCATGCCCAGACAGCCAAAGGCTGTCTGGGCATGCTGGGAGTTGTAGTTTTGCAACAGCTGGAGGCACATTGGTTAGGAAACACTGGGATACAGTATGTATAAAAACAAAGATACAAAGACTTGTTTCAATAATGTTCTTATTAGAACTGCACACACAGACAGCAACACTAAGAAAACAGCCTAGACCTCTATATAACGCTCATTTCTGACCCTAATAACCGGGAAGAGAGCGCTATACAAGGGTATAGTAACTTTACCTGCAGTTCTCCGCCCGCTCCCTGCACTTTACAGAACCTTAGCTGAGAATGACTCGTATAATGGGACCCGCACACATCCTGCACTACAAGACGGACTTACCTTCCACGATGTCTTCTCCTACCGCATCCCACAGAATGAAGCCCACTGTACACACTGAGCGGAGGAGAGAGGCGGCACAGTGCACAGCCGCTGCTCCAGTGGGGGAGGATGAGAGGGGGTCCGCTGTGTGGGGGTCACGTGGTCCCCTCGGTGCGGGAGGCGGGAGGCTCTGGGCGGTGTATGGTGCAGCCTGTGAACATATATTAGTCTGTTTACCGACCGTCTGTAGAACCAGCACCGAGATTTAGCATAACTTTTCCTACTTCATCTTCCTAGTCTACCCCTGCAAGCTCTTTCTGACAGGAATCTTTGTGTCCTCCCCATAAATCTGTATATTTTTGACTGAAAGAATCCTTTCTACCCTCCTAACAGCCATGTAATCCCCTCACAATGGATTCCAGGACCCTCACACCACAAGCATACTAGACAAATCCCACAATGAGGGTATGTTTACGTAGCGGAATGTCTGTGGAGTTCTGACAGAATTTTCCACATGGACATTCTGCTGCAGCTGATTTCAATTGGATTCTGCTGCACTGTGCACATTTTGGAGTAGATTTTTCTGCGGAAATCCCGATTCCGGGGTCCTCAGAAAGAATATGCTTTCTGCGGATTTTGCTTGGAAATGCTTTGCCGTCTATCAGTGCATTTCCGAGCATTTCTAGTGCCTGCAATATCAGGCAAGTGTGCAGACTGTCCACCTATAGTTTTGGGCGGACATTCTGCACATTTTGTGCCCTGTGAACATGGCCTGAGAAAGATCCTTGGCACTGCTGCAGATTAAATCCACGTGAATTGACACTATGGCGGAGATTTATCAAAACCTGTCCAGAGGAAAGTTGCCCATAACAACCAATCAAATTGCTTCTTTCATTTTAAACAAGGACTCTGCAAAATGAAATAAGCAATCTCATTGGTTGCTATGGGCAACTTTTCTCCCCCCCCCCCCCCATGTCCCGCCTCAGACAGCTCCTACTGTGGTGCTCACTAGTTGATACAGTACACGTTCATAGCAAAAACACATTATAGAAGAATCAATAACCAGGGCACTTACCAATCACTTTCTTACTTCAGTATTCTTTATTCATAGAGAGGGGCATTTTCTAATCTTTTACTATGTAGTCTGGTTTTTACCCTGTTTTTCTACTTCATTTTTGAAGTTAATAAACGCGTTAATAAACACACATAGGCAAAAGTGGGAAATTTACTTCATGTAGTAGAAAAAAATAGTCTGTTCCTCTTTCCTGCTGTCTGAATAGGTTTGGCTGCTAGGTTTCCTTCTGGATCTTTTGTTTTTGAGTTTTTTTTTAAAGCTTTTATTTAGCTAAATAATTCAATAACTAAATTGTAGTCATGGCTCAGAATAGTGGTAAACGGCGTTTAGTGTGTGTGTGTGTGTTTATTACATTTTTTTAACACAGTTTTTTCTCCTTAAATGTACTTACTCTTTTTTTTTTTTTGTTACTTCTTCTACAGATCCGTGTATCCTGTGGACTCCTTCGGATTCGGTGGACTACTTCGACGACCAGCGTTTTTCTTTGCTTGATGTTAATAAAATGGTTAACGAGGGCTTGTGGGAGAGTGTTTTTTTGTAATAAATTTTTTTTAAACCTGTTGTGTTTTTTTTTTTTTTTACTGGACAGGCTTAGTAGTGGAAGCTGTCTTACAGACGGAGTCCATTACTAAGCCGGGCTTAGCGTTAGCCACAAAAACAGCTAGCCCTAGCCCCCAATTATTACCCCGGTACCCAACGCCACAGGGGTGCCAGGAAGAGCCGGTGCCAACAGGCCCGGAGCGTCAAAAATTGCGCTCCTGGGCCTAGGCGGTAACAGGCTGGCGTTATTTAGGCTGGGGAGGGCCAGTAAAAATGGTCCTTCCCACCCTGGTAACGTCAGGCTGTTACTGTTTGGTTGGTATTTGGCTGAGAATAAAAATAGGGGGGACCCTATGTGTTTTTTTTAAATATTTAATTATTTATTTAAAAAAAAAACGCATAGGGTCCCCACTATTTTCATTCTCAGCCAAATACCAACCAAACAGTAACAGCCTGACATTACCAGAGTGGGCGAGGACCTTTGTTACTGGCCCTCCCCAGCCTAAATAACACCAGCCTGTTACTGCCTAGGCCCAGGAGCACCATTTTTGACGCTCCAGGCCTGTTGGTACCGGCCCTTCCCTACACCCCTGTGGCGTTGGGTACCGGGGTAATAATTGGGGGTTAGCGCTAGGTGTTTTTGTGGCTAACGCTAAGCCCAGCTTAGTAATGGACTCCGTCTATAAGACAGCTTCCACTACTAAGCCTGTCTAGTAAAGTAAGGAAAAGACACAACAGGTTTTAAAACATTTTTATTACAAAAAACACTCCCCCACAAGCCCTCGTTAACCATTTTATTAAAATCAAACAAAGAAAAACGCTGGTCATCGAAGTAGTCCATCGAATCCGAAGGAGTCCACAGGATACACGGATCTGAAATGAGAAGAAAAAAAAATGGGTTAGTACATTTATTATCACCTGCTCACACATCTCCCGCCCCGCAGAACTACAACTGCCAGCATGCCCTTACAGTAAGGACATGCTGGGAGTTGTAGTTGTGTGGTGCAGGAGATGTGTGGGCAAGTGACAAGCTTGTCCCCTGCCCCCAGCTGCAGGACTACAACTCCCAGTATGCCCTTACAGTAAGGTGGGGCGGAGGCCGGGCACAGTGTTTCCCAACCTGGGAGTTGTAGTTTTGCATCATCTGGAGGCACCCTGGTTGGGAAACACTGTTTTATGCAAGTGTTTCCCAACCAGGGTGCCTCCAGATGTTGCAAAACTACAACTCCCAGCATGCCTGGACAGCCAAAGGCTGTCCAGGCATGCTGGGAGTTGTAGTCTTGCAACATCTGGAGGCACCCTGGTTGGGAAGCACTGTTTTAGGCCAGTGTTACTCAACAAGGGCGCCTCCAGATGTTGCAAAACTACAACTCCCAGCATGCCTGGACAGCCTTTGGCTGTCCGGGCATTCTGGGAGTTGTAGTCTTGCAACATCTGGAGGCACACTGGTTGGGAAACACTGTTTTAGGCCAGTGTTTCCCAACCAGGGTGCCTACAGATGTTGCAAAACTACAACTCCCAGCATGCCTGGACAGCCAAAGGCTGTCCAGGCATGCTGGGAGTTGTAGTCTTGCAACATCTGGAGGCACCCTGGTTGGGAAACACTGTTTTAGGCCAGTGTTTCCCAACAAGGGTGCCTCCAGATGTTGCAAAACTACAACTCCCAACAAAGGCTGTCCAGGCATGCTGGGAGTTGTAGTCTTGCAACATCTGGAGGCACCCTGGTTGGGAAACACTGTTTTAGGCCAGTGTTTCACAACCAGGGTGACTCCAAATGTTGCAAAACTACAACTCCCAGCATGCCTGGACAGCCAAAGGCTGTCCAGGCATGCTGGGAGTTGTAGTCTTGCAATATCTGGAGGCACCCTGGTTGGGAAACACTGTTTTAGGGCTTGGGCAACTTACCGGCTTCCGTAGGATCCAACGCCGCACGACATTGCCGCAAGACACTGCCGCGCGACAGTGCCGCTTGACGATTCACTACTTCCACTACTAAGCCTTCCACTAAGGCCTATTCACTACTTCCACTACTAAGCCTTTCACTTCCACTACTAAGCCTGTCTAGAAAAGTAAGGAGAAAACACAACAGGTTTTAAAACATTTTTATTACAAAAAACACTCCCCCACAAGCCCTCGTTAACCATTTTATTAAAATCAAACAAAGAAAAACGCTGGTCATCGAAGTAGTCCACCGAATCCGAAGGAGTCCACAGGATACACGGATCTGAAATGAGAAGAAAAAAAAATGGGTTAGTACATTTATTACCACCTGCTCACACATCTCCCGCCCCGCACGACTACAACTGCCAGCATGCCCTTACAGTAAGGACATGCTGGGAGTTGTAGTTGTGTGGTGCAGGAGATGTGTGGGCAAGTGACAAGCTTGTCCCCTGCCCCCAGCTGCAGGACTACAACTCCCAGCATGCCCTTACATTAAGGTGGGGCGGAGGCCAGGCACTGTGTTTCCCAACCTGGGAGTTGTAGTTTTGCAACATCTGGAGGCACCCTGGTTGGGAAACACTGTTTTAGGCCAGTGTTTCCCAACCAGGATGCCTCCAGATGTCGCAAAACTACAACTCCCAGCATGCCTGGACAGCCAAAGGCTGTCCAGGCATGCTGGGAGTTGTAGTCTTGCAACATCTGGAGGCACCCTGGTTGGGAAACACTGGCTTAAAACAGTGTTTCCCAACAAGGGTGCCTCCAGATGTTGCAAAACTACAACTCCCAGCAAAGGCTGTCCAGGCATGCTGGGAGTTGTAGTCTTGCAACATCTGGAGGTACCCTGGTTGGGAAACACTGTTTTAGGGCTTGGGCAACTTACCGGCTTCCATAGGATCCAGCGCCGCACGACATTGCCGCAAGACACTGCCGCACGACAGTGCCGCTTGGCGATTCACTACTTCCACTACTAAGCCTTCCACTAAGGCCTATTCACTACTTCCACTACTAAGCCTTTCACTTCCACTACTAAGCCTGTCTAGTAAAGTAAGGAAAAAACACAACAGGTTTTAAAACATTTTTATTACAAAAAACACTCCCCCACAAGCCCTCGTTAACCATTTTATTAAAATCAAACAAAGAAAAACGCTGGTCATCGAAGTAGTCCACCGAATCCGAAGGAGTCCACAGGATACACGGATCTGAAATGAGAAGAAAAAAAAAATGGGCTAGTACATTTATTATCACCTGCTCACACATCTCCCGCCTCGCACGACTACAACTGCCAGCATGCCCTTACAGTAAGGACATGCTGGGAGTTGTAGTTGTGTTATGCAGGAGATGTGTGGGCAAGTGACAAGCTTGTCCCCTGCGCCCAGCTGCAGGACTACAACTCCCAGCATGCCCTTACAGTAAGGGGGGCGGAGGCCAGGCACAGTGTTTCCCAACCTGGGAGTTGTAGTTTTGCAACATCTGGAGGCACCCTGGTTGGGAAACAATGTTTTAGGCCAGTGTTTCCCAACCAGGGTGCCTCCAGATGTTGCAAAACTACAACTCCCAGCATGTCTGGACAGCCTTTGGCTATCCAGGCATGCTGGGAGTTGTAATCTTGCAATATCTGGAGGCACCCTGGTTGGGAAACACTGTTTTAGGGCTTAGGCAACTTACCGGCTTCTGTAGGATCCAGCGCCGCACGACATTGCCGCAAGACACTGCCGCGCGACAGTGCCGCTTGGCGATTCACTACTTCCACTACTAAGCCTTCCACTAAGGCCTATTCACTACTTCCACTACTAAGCCTTTCACTTCCACTACTAAGCCTGTCTAGTAAAGTAAGGAAAAAACACAACAGGTTTTAAAACATTTTTATTACAAAAAACACTCCCCCACAAGCCCTCGTTAACCATTTTATTAAAATCAAACAAAGAAAAACGCTGGTCATCGAAGTAGTCCACCGAATCCGAAGGAGTCCACAGGATACACGGATCTGAAATGAGAAGAAAAAAAAATGGGTTAGTACATTTATTATCACCTGCTCACATATCTCCCGCCTCGCACGACTACAACTGCCAGCATGCCCTTACAGTAAGGACATGCTGGGAGTTGTAGTTGTGTTGTGCAGGAGATGTGTGGGCAAGTGACAAGCTTGTCCCCTGCCCCCAGCTGCAGGACTACAACTCCCAGCATGTCCTTACAGTAAGGGGGGGCGGAGGCCGGGCACAGTGTTTCCCAACCTGGGAGTTGTAGTTTTGCAACATCTGGAGGCACCCTGGTTGGGAAACACTGTTTTAGGCCAGTGTTTCCCAACCAGGGTGCCTCCAGATGTTGCAAAACTACAACTCCCAGGATGCCTGGACAGCCTTTGGCTGTCCAAGCATGCTGCGAGTTGTAGTCTTGCAATATCTGGAGGCACCCTGGTTGGGAAACACTGTTTTAGGGCTTGGGCAACTTACCGGCTTCCGTAGGATCCAGCGCCGCACGACATTGCCGCAAGACACTGCCGCGCGACAGTGCCGCCCGACGATCTCCGTCACCGATCGTCGCTGGAGCCTCGGAAGGGTAAGTGAACGTCTTCGCCGATCCCCTTAAGCTGTTTAACCCCTTAAGGACCGGAGGTTTTTCCGTTTTTGCATTTTCGTTTTTTGCTCCTTGCCTTTCAAAAATCATAACTCTTTCAAATTTACACCTAAAAATCCATATGATGGCTTATTTTTTGCGCCACCAATTCTACTTTGTAATGACGTTAGTCATTTTGCCCAAAAATCTATGGTGAAGCGGGAAAAAAAATAATTGTGCGACAAAATTGAAAAAAAAACGCTGTTTTGTAAATTTTGGGGGCTTCCGTTTCTACGTAGTACATTTTTCGGTAAAAATGACACCTGATATGTATTCTGTAGGTCCATACGATTAAAATGATACCCTACTTATATAGGTTTGATTTTGTCGGACTTCTGGAAAAAATCATAACTACATGCAGGAAAATTAATACGTTTAAAATTGTTATCTTCTGACCCCTATAACTTTTTTATTTTTCCGTGTATGGGGCGGTATGAGGGCTCATTTTTTGCGCCGTGATCTGAAGTTTTTAACGGTACCATTTTTGCATTGATAGGACTTATTGATCACTTTTTATTCATTTTTAAATGATATAAAAAGTGACCAAAAATGCACTATTTTGGACTTTGGAATTTTTTTGCGCGCACGCCATTGACCGAGCGGTTTAATTAATGATATATTTTTATAATTCGGACATTTCCGCATGCGGTGATACCACATATGTTTATTTTTATTTTTATTTACACTGTGTTTTTTTTTTTATTGGAAAAGGGGGGTGATTCAAACTTTTAATAGGGGAGGAGTTAAATGATGTTTATTCACTTTTTTTTTGCAGTGTTATAGGTCCCATAGGGACCTATAACACTGCACACACTGATCTTCTATGTTGATCACTGGTTTCTCATAAGAAACCAGTGATCAACGATTCTGCCGGATGACTGCTCATGCCTGGATCTCAGGCACTGCGTAGTCATTCGGCTATCGGACAGCGAGGAGGCAGGAAGGGGCCCTCCCGCTGTCCTGTCAGCTGTTCGGGATGCCGCGATTAGCCGCGGCTATCCCGAACAGCCCGACTGAGCTAGCCGGGAACTTTCACTTTCACTTTTAGCCGCGCGGCTCAGCTTTGAGCGCGCGGCTAAAGGGTTAATAGCGCGCGGCGCCGCGATCGGCGCTGCGCGCTATTAGAGGCGGGTCCCGGCTTCACTATGACGCCGGGCCCGCCATGATATGACGCGGGGTTACTGTGTAACCCCGCGTTATATCAGAAGAGCAGGACCAAGGACGTACCGGTACGTCCTTGGTCCTTAAGGGGTTAATTTTGCAACAGCTGGAGGACTACAGTTTACAGACCACAAACCAGTGGTCTGCAAACTGTGGCCCTCCAGCTGTTGCAAAACTACAACACCCAGCATGCCCTGACAGCCAAAGCCTTTGGCTCTCAGGGCAGGAGCCCGGGCTGACATTACAGTGCAGCCACCAGGGTTCCTCATACGGCCTCCCTGCTACCCTCACTTATGGGGACACTGATATCCCCCCCCCCCTTGTCTCCCGCCCGCGCCGCTCAGCTCCCGCTGCTACTCACTGTAAGGGCATGCTGGGACTTGTAGTCTTGCAACAGTTAGCAGACAGATGGGAGTTGTGTGGCGCTGGCAGGTGAGAGGGGGGGGATGTAAATCAGTGTCCCTGTAGCGAAGTGAGGGTAGCGGGGAGAAAGTATGTCGGAGCCCGGGCGGCAGTAGCTTTTCCTGCTCCATGTTGGAGCTGGAGTAAATTTAGTAAATTTTTACGGCCGTTGCGACAGTTTATTGAGCAGCTGTGACTGTCTCAGTTAATAAATACCTGACCACTGCAAGTCAAAAATGAAAACTTGCGTAAATCAAGCGGGAAAAAAAATGTGACTTTCTAGCTCTTGCTAGAGAACGTCGGACGAAAAATAGGATAGGCGCAATCGCGACAATTTTGCGCCAAAAATTGTCAGAAAAAAATTACTAAACCCCTTAGTAAATGCCCCTCATAATTGGGAATGACATCAGTGCTTAAAGGACAAGATGGACAGCATGTAGCAGGGGGTGTTTCTCTGGGCCCACAAAGGGGCCAGTCGAAGCACTGATAAAGCGCAAAACAGCATTTGTGCCCAGAGAAACACCCCCTGCTACCTGCTGTCCTTCTCGTCTTGTTAGCAGTGGTGTTCTTCCTACTTGTATAATAAAGAATACTGAAGCAAGAAAGAGATTGGTGAGTGCCCTGTTATTTATTCTTCTACAAGGTGTTTTTTACATGCATAGTAGAGCCCTCTGCGGGACTGTTTTATTAACCTCTTAAGGACCAATGACGTTGTGGAACGTCATGGCACCCTGGGCCTTAAGGACCAATGACGTTCCACAACGTCATGGCGTTTTCCGGTCTCTGCCGCTCGCCGAGCAGAGATCGGAAGCAGATGCCTGCTGAAATCCTTCAGCAGGCATCCAGGGCAAACGCCGAGGGGGCCCATGCGAGGGGAAATCGCCCTTGCGATCTGCGGTGATACCGGGCTGATCGGGTCTCTGGGACCCGACCGCCCGGTAATTTCGCATGATCCCGGCTGTCACAGACAGCCAGGACCATGCTGGAGCCTAGGAGCGAGGTGGCAAGCCTGCCACCTTCTCCGATCCCCTGCGATCCGTCGGTTAACTAACCGACCAATCGCAGGGGGGGGAGGTTACTTCCTCCCGTCCTGCCCGGCCCCTTGAAGTCCGGAGAGGACGGGAGGAAGACTGGAGGACGTGGCGGGGGACGGGGGAGTGCTGGGGACCAGCCCCGGTACTAACTCGTCCCTGAAGACCCGGATCCCGGCGGCGGAGACGGCGGCAGCGGCGACAGGTGAGTGGATCTTCAGCCGCGGTCGGGCCCTTTACAGCAATGCACGTCGCCGTAAAGCGACATGCATTGCTGAAATGGGACCTTGTAAACTACAACTCCCAGCATGCCCAGACAGCCCTTGGCGTCTGGGCATGCTGGGAGTTGTAGTTTTGCAACATCTGGAGGTCCACAGTTTGGAGACCACTGTGCCCTTCCAGATGTTGCAAAACTACACATTCTCAGCATGCCCCTACTGTCCAGGCATGCTGGGAGTTGTAGTTCTGTAACATCTGGCCCTTCAGATGTTGCAGAACTACAACTCCCAGCATGCCTGGACAGTTTTGGCTTACTGGGAGTTGTAGTTTTGCAACATCTGGAAGGGCACAGATTGGGAACCACTGTATTAGTGGTCTGCAAACTGTAGTCCTCCAGATGTTGCAAAACTACAACTCCAAGCATGCTGGGAGTTGTAGTTCGGCAACATCTGGCTCTAAAGATGTTGCCGAACTACTACTCCCAGCATGCCTGACAATGCTGGGAGTTGTGGTTTTGCAACAACAGGAGGCACACTGGTTGGGAAACATTGTCTGTTTCCTAACTCAGTGTTTCCCAACCCGTGTGCCTCCAGCTGTTGCAAAACTATAACTACCAGCATGCACTGATGGACTGTGCATGCTGGGAGTTGTAGTTTTGCAACAGCTGGAGGTCCCCCCCCCCCCCCTGTGAATGTACAGGGTACATTCACATGGGCAGGGGCTTACAGTGAGTATCAGGCTGCAAGTTTGCGATGCAGCAAATTTTGCGCGGCAGCTCAAACTCGCTGTAACCCCCCGCCCGTGTGACTGTACCCTAAAAACACTACACTAAACTAACACAAAATAAAATAAAAAGTAAAAAAACACTACATATACACATACCCCTACACGGCCCCTCGTCCCTCCCCAATAAAAATGAAAGCGTCTGGTACGCCACTGTTTCCAAAATGGAGCCTCCAGCTGTTGCAAAACAACAACTCCCAGTATTGCCGGACAGCCGTTAACTGTCCAGGCATGCTGGGAGTTTTGCAACAGCTGGAGGCACCCTGTTTGGGAATCACTGGCGTAGAATACCCCTATGTCCACCCCTATGCAAATCCCTTATTCAGGCCTCAAATGCGCATGGCGCTCTCTCACTTTGGAGCCCTGTCGTATTTCAAGGCAACAGTTTAGGGTCACATATGGGGTATCGCCGTACTCGGGAGAAATTGCCTAACAAATTTTGGCGGACTTTTTCTCCTTTCACCCCTTATGAAAAGGTGAAGTTGGGGGTCTCACCAGCATGTTAGTGTAAAAAAAAATTTTTTTACACTAATATGCTGGTGTTGCCCCATACTTTTCATTTTGACAAGAGGTAAAAGGGAAAAAAAAAATAATAATTTGTAATGCAATATCTCCCGACTACGGAGATACCCCATATGTGGGCGCAAAGTGCTCTGGGGGCGCACAACAAGGCCCAGAAGGGAGAGTGCGCCATGTACATTTGAGGTGATTTGCACAGGGGTGGCTGATTGTTACAGCGGTTTTGACAAACGCAAAAAAAACAAAACCCCACATGTGACCCCATTTCGGAAACTACACCCCTCACGGAATGTAATGAGGGGTGCAGTGAGAATTTACACCCCACTGGTGTCTGACAGATCTTTGGAACAGTGGGCTGTGCAAATTAAAAATGTTGTACAGACCACTGTTCCAAAGATCTGACAGACACCAGTGGGGGGTAAATGCTCACTGTACCCCTTGTTACGTTCCTCAAGGGGTCTAGTTTCCAAAATGGTATGCCATGTGGAGGTTATTTTGCTGTCCTGGCACCATAGGGGCTTCCTAAATGCGACATGCCCCCCGAGCAAAATTTGCTCTCAAAAAGCCAAATGTGACTCCTTCTCTTCTGAGCATTGTAGTTCGCCCATAGTGCACTTCAGGTTAACTTATGGGGTACCTCCATACTCAGAAGAGATGGGGTTCCAAATTTTGGGGGGTATTTTCTGCTATTAACCCTTGCAAAAATGTGAAATTTGGGGGGGAAACACACATTTTAGTGAAATTTTTTTTTTCACGTATGCAAAAGTCGTGAAACCCCTGTGGGGTATTAAGGCTCACTTTATTCCTTGTTACGTTC
Source organism: Hyla sarda (assembly GCF_029499605.1). Taxonomy (NCBI): domain Eukaryota; kingdom Metazoa; phylum Chordata; class Amphibia; order Anura; family Hylidae; genus Hyla; species Hyla sarda. The sequence goes on along the minus strand of NC_079197.1, from coordinate 100,518,986 downwards.
CTCAAGGGGTCTAGTTTCCAAAATGGTATGCCAAGTGGGTATTTTTTGCTGTCCTGGCACCATAGGGGCTTCCTAAATGCGACATGCCCCCGAGCAAAATTTGCTCTCAAAAAGCCAAATATGACTCCTTCTCTTCTGAACATTGTAGTTTGCCCGTAGTGCACTTCAGGTCAACTTATGGGGTACCTCCATACTCAGAAGAGATGGGGTTACAAATTTTGGGGGGTATTTTCTGCTATTAACCCTTGCATACATGTGAAATTTGGGTGGAAACACACATTTTATTGAAATTTTTTTAACATTTTTTTTACATATGCAAAAGTCGTGAAACACCTGTGGGGTATTAAGGCTCACTTTATTCCTTATTACGTTCCTCAAGGGGTCTAGTTTCCAAAATGGTATGCCATGTGGGTATTTTTTCCTGTTCTGGCACCATAGGGGCTTCCCAAATGTAACATGCCCCCAAAAAACCATTTCAGAAAAACGTACTCTCCAAAATCCCCTCGTTGCTCCATCGCTTCTGAGCCCTCTACTGCGCCCGCCGAACAATTTACATAGACATATGAGGTATGTTCTTACTCGAGAGAAATTGGGCTACAAATATAAGTATACATTTTCTCCTTTTACCCCTTGTAAAAATTCAAAAATTGGGTCTACAAGAACATGCAAGTGTAAAAAATGAAGATTGTGAATTTTCTCCTTCACTTTGCTGCTATTCCTGTGAAACACCTAAAGGGTTAAAACGCTTACTGAATGTCATTTTGAATACTTTGGGGGGGGGGTGCAGTTTTTATAATGGGGTCATTTATGGGGTATTTCTAAGATGAAGACCCTTCAAATCCACTTCAAACCTGAACTGGTCCCTGAAAAATTGTGATTTTGGAAATTTTGTGAAAAATTGGAAAATTGCTGCTGAACTTTGAAGCCCTCTGGTGTCTTCCAAAAGTAAAAACTCGTAAATTTTATGATGCAAACATAAAGTGGACATATTGTATATGTGAATAAAAAAAAATTATTTGGAATATCCATTTTCCTTACAAGCAGAGAGCTTCAAAGTTAGAAAAATGCAAAATTTAAAATTTTTTCATCAAATTTTGGAATTTTTCACTAAGAAACGATGCAAGTATCGACAAAATTTTACCAATAACATAAAGTAGAATATGTCACGAAAAACAATCTTGGAATCAGAATGATAGGTAAAAGCGTCTTAGAGTTATTAATGCTTAAAGTGACAGTGGTCAGATGTTCAAAAAATGCTCTGGTCCTAAGGTGTAAAATAGCCTGGTCCCTAAGGGGTTAAAGGGGACCTTTCATCAAAAAAACTTTTGATATATTATAGATTAATGTATGCAGAATAACTTTCCAATAGCATGTTATTAAAAAATATGCTTCTTTCTATTTAATTTTCCACTTTGAAAAATGACCACTAGAGGTCTCCCTACCAGTCCTTTTTTATAGATTTCAGACTCATGCTGGAGTCTTAAATCTCAGACTGCAGCCGGGACACAGACAAACTCCCTGACAGGGAGCAGTGCTGAGTTTGTCTGTGTTCTGGCTGCAGTCTGAGATTTAGGACTCCAGCATGAGTCTGAAATCTATAAAAAAGGACTGGTAGGGAGACCTCTAGTGGTCACTTTTCAAAGTGTAAAATTAAATAGAAAGAAGCATATTTTTTTAATAACATGCTATTGGAAAGTTATTCAGCATACATTAATCTATACTATATCAAAAGTTTTTTTTTTTAATGAAAGGTACCCTTTAATCCCTCTCCCACTGGATTTCTGACCATTACCGCCTGCTCCTGCAACATTTGTGTCCACTCCCGACAGCTCCTGCAAACATTCTGTCACAGCCTTTGGAGGTAGCCCCCTGTTCCATTTCAGAGATTTGCGGGACTGCGCAAGATTTTTCGGGATTCGCTGTATGTTCTGTGACCACCGACTCAGGACTAAAAACCACCCACTCCCGCTGAATCTTAATCCCATTGAGGGTCTATTCACACGTACACGCAGATTTAACGTGCAGGATTTCAAGCTGTGTTCAGTCATTCGGTTTACGTTGAAATCTGCAGCAGAAAATCCTGCGCATCAAATCTGCGCAGAATACTGTACGTGTGAATAGAACATAAAGTTACATTTAAGTTTCAGTGTAGAAATGTTTTGCATGCATTTCTATAAGCCTGAATTAATTTTAGTTTAATTTTAATCAAGATATTATTACACAATTTTTTCTGAATATAACAATTTTTAAGATCCAAGTTGCATCAGATAGCAATACGTATAGTTATTGGAGCAATGTAGACATTTTTTCTAAAAAAAAAAAAAGAAACTTGAGTCTAAGGTAGGAACTGTCTGTCCAAAAGAGGGACACTTAGGAGGTATGCACATTGTTTATTTAGCCTGTTGACACAATTCAAACACCAATGGTACAGTACTATGCCCCGTGGCGGTCCTGGAGGGGGGGGGGGCATTATTGGATTATCGGCAAGGTAATTGCCGATACCGGTGACGTCCAAAATCATGAATATCAGGTCTTTTAGGATAACTTCTCAACATGTGTAACCTGTTCTATGTGGGATACATGCCATGTCTGGGGGTACTGGCACTGTGCTCATGCCATGCTTTTAATAGGCGGCACAGTGTACTATCATAGCCTTGGGGTTGCATTGATGTAATTGTTTGATCAGAGGTTACTTAATAACATAAAAAAACACTGATCTGGAGAAGGGGTTGAAAGCTCCAGGCTAAAGGTCTCTCATAAGGACATGATTTTAGGATTACCTTAGTATTTCACAGATGATACACACTGACCACTTTATTAGAGACCAACATCTGGAAGCACATAGTAACCTCTTTGTACTCCAGGACTCAGCGATGCACAATGGGAAGAAAACAACTTCCTGGAACCATTCCATGACTATACGACCCTTGTGAGAAGTGTCCATCTGCCATAGGGGAAGCAGTTGATGCAAAGAGAGAAATTTCTAATTCACAATGCTTAGATAAACCATACTGTTTATCCACAGGTACAGGGCCAGATTAAAGGGGTTATCCAGGAAAAAAAACAATTTTTTTAAATATATCAACTGGCCCCAGAAAATTAAACATTTGTAAATTACTTCTATTAAAAAATCTTAATTCTTTCAGTACTCATGAGCTGCTGAAGTTGAGTTGTTGTTTTCTGTCTAAGTGCTCTCTGATGACACGTGTCTCGGGAACTGTCCAGAATAGAAGCAAATCCCCATAGCAAATAACTTCTACTCTGTGCAGTTCCCGAGACAAGCAGAGATGTCAGCAGAGAGCACTGTTGCCAGACAGAAAAGAACAACTCAACAACAGCACCCGATAATTATTGGAAGGATTAGGATTTTTGTAATAGAAGTAATTTACAAATCTGAATTCGGGTAGAAAACAGACATGGTGCACAATCTTGTATAATGATCTGATTGCTTCTCAGCATAATATCAAAAACTAACAGGTTGTTAGTATACATTTTTGATCAAAAAGTACAAGCCCACTCGCCATGTCAAGGCCACCTATTTAGAGTGGGTCCCTAACGTCCCTAGCATAAAATGGCGCAGCACTGGGCGGCGACCACCACCGCCGCGACACCAGTGCCCACGGGGGGGGGGGGGGGGGGGGGGAACGACCCACTGGCAGAGCGGCCCCAATGCCACTCAAACCAGTCTATGGGTCGCACCTCCCCGCAGACACGGCGCTACAAATCTGTTTAACTTTCTGGAGCCAGTTGATATATAAAAAAAAGTTTTTTCCTGGAATACCCCTTTAAGGCTGCCTGGACTGCACTTCAGTAAGATGGGGCCCCAAAACAATCCCCCCTCCCCTCCCACTGTGACTTGTTCCCCTCCCACTGAGACTTGTGTCTGGCTAGCAGGGGTGGACTGACAACTCATGGGCCCCCCATGCACCCACAACCATATAGATGCCCTGCCCACATACAATAAATACATTTTTCAATTCATAAAGAATATAGCAAAATAACAAAATTTTGGAAAGTTTATGGGGGTGTGGGTTTGTTTCTATGCAGTATATTTTATGGTTACAATTACACATTATCTTCATTCTGTAGGTCCATATGATTACAACGATTCCCAATTAATGTAGGTTTTGTTATATTTTACTACTTTTTGTGAGAAAATTAACATGTATAAAATGTTCCCATTCTGAACCGTATAACACTTTTATTTTTCCGTATACAAGGCTATATGAGGGACCATTTTTTGTGCCATGATCTGTAGTTTTTATCGGTATCATTTTTGTTTAGATGTGAATTTTTGATTGGTTTTTATTAATTTTTTATGTCATATGAAATGCTTTTTTTTTTCTCCCATATCTTAACCAGCAGAATAGTGAGTCCAGCTCTGGAGGGTGTGGTCACTAGGTGTGTCTGTCTGTTGCTGAGCTCCTGAGATTCCAGACTTCCAGAAGAGAGAGGCTGATTTTTCCACCTGCTTTCCCAGGAAGGTGGAAGATTCCTGGGGAAGAGCCTCCTGCAATGGAGCCTCATGGCTCCACTTCCCGTTCTAGGCTGGCGGGGAGTGGAGTGAAAACTTCGACAGCCATGGTTCCGGCCGGGAGAAGATCTGGCAGAGTCTGCAGAAATGCAGGCTCTGCTTCCCAGGCTACGGGTGCCAGCCAGTGATCCACAGGTGGAATGAGGGCACGGAAAAGCAGTGTGGAGATGTGGTCGGAGAGTGGGCCCGGGGAGTCCAGCTCCACGTACTGCTCCCGCATGGCCGCAAGGTTTGCGGAGTATGATCAGCGCGGCAGGGAACTGAGGATGGCCAGAGAGGATCTGCGTGCAGCCCAGAGTCTGATTAGTGCTGGATCCAGAAAGCGCAAGCCAGAACTGAAGAGAAGGATAACATCGCTAAGAGGCGAGATTGTGAAGCTGGAGGCGAGGGGAGCGGAGATACTGGAGGGGAGCGGTCTCTTTAAGGAGAAACTGATCAACAGCGATCGGTTTGCCGCCATGAAATCCCCAGGTAAGGTGGAGGTGGATGATGGGGAGAGTAGTGGCGGTGAACATAGTGAGGATGGCGGTGAAGATGTGATGGCTGAAAGTTCACAATGTGCGGAAGTTGTAGCTACTCCCTGTGACACCCAGACCCAGGACAGCTACATTGAGGCTGGACAGGTGGCACTACCACCAAGTGAGAGCGAGGAGGATGACGTGGAGGGTGAGGCTGGGGGTCTATTGAGGGCGATTATGATGCAAGAGTCCCCAGCACACCTCCAGAATTTCAGACGAAGAGTGTGAGGATGTGGTGGTAAAGCAGAAGGCCAAGAAGCGGAAGATGAAGGAGACGGTGCAATATGTATTTATCCCTTTCCAGCAGTCTGTGCCAGCTGCAAAGCTGGTTCAGGCTGCAGGCTCCCCCAAACTGCCAGACCCCTTTCCTGTGGTGGAGCGGGGCCAGCATGGGGGGTACAGCATGGCGTCAGAAAAGGTTGAGGGTGCAATAGTTGTGAAGCCCACCCATCCTGGTGGTAGGGAAGGGCAGGATGGGCTCATGCAGGGCAGCTCTGGCACTGCAGGACCGCCCCAGGGTGGCAGGGGGCGTGTCCAAGTGCCAGAGGGGAGCTACGCTGCCGTGTGCTCAGTAATGTGGGCAGAACGGGGGAACTGTGCCGGCGGTCAGGTGGTGGGTGGCAATGAGGTGCCGCTTCCAGTTGCAGACTACAGAAGCCGGGGAGTTGTTGCCTAGCAACATCTGGAGGGCTACAGTTTGGAGACCACTATACAGTGGTCTCTAAACTGTAGCCCTCCAGATGTTGCAAAACTACCACTCCCAGCATGCCCAGACAGCTGTTTGTTGTTTGGGCATGCTGGGATTTGTAGTTTTGCAAGATTTAGAGGGGTACAGTTTGGAGATCACTGTGCAGTGGTCTCTAAACTGTGATAACAAAAGACAGGGTTGGCACTCGAGTCCGGTAGTGGTGCACGAGGAAAGAAGTACTTCTGGTAGAAAAGAAATCCCGGCACTCACTATATTCTTCTGCCAAGTGTTTTGTGTTTATTTGTACAGTGCTAATACAAATAGATGCATTTTGGCCAAAGCCTTACTCAGACTGACATCAGTCAGTCTGAGTAAGGCATTGGCTGAAATGCGTATATTTGTATTAGCACTGTGTAAATAAACACGAAACACTTGGCAGAAGAATACAGTGAGTGCAGAGATTTGTTTTCTATCAGATGTCTCTAAACTGTGGCCCTTTACATCTTGCAAAACTGCAACTCCCAGCTTGCCTACACAGCAGTTTGCTGTCTGGGCATGCTGGGTTTTGTAGTTTTGCAACATCTGGAAGGCCACAGTTGGGAGATCACTGTCTGGTGGTTTCTAAACTGCGGCCCTCTAAAATCTTGCAAAACTACAACTCCCAGCATGCACGAACAGCAAATGGCTGTCACGGCATGCTGGGAGTTGTAGTTGCGTACCTCCAGCTGTTGCATAACTACATCTCCCAGCATGCCCTTCAGCGATCAGTACATGCTGGGAGTTGTAGTTTTGCAACAGCTGGAGGCACACTGGTTGGAAAATACTGAGTTAGGTAACAGAACCTAACTGAATGTTTTCTAAACAGTTTGCCTCCAGCTGTTGCAAAAGTAAAACTCCCAACACGCATAGTCTGTCAGTGCATGCTGGGAGTTGTAGTTTTGTAAAATCTGGAGGCTTGCCCCCCATGTGAATGTACAGGATACATTAACACGGGCTGGTTTACACTGCTTCAAGTTTGAGCTGCGAATGTACCCTAAAAACACTACACTACACTAACACATAATAAAGGGTAAAGCACTACATATACATCCCCTTACACTGCCCCCCCCCCCCCCCCCACCAAATAAAAATGAAATGTAATTTTTCATTTGCACAGCCCACTCTTCCAAAGATCTGTCAAACGCCAGTGGGGTGTAAATACTCACTGCACCCCTTATTAAGTTCTATGAAAGGTGTAGTTTCCAAAATGGGGTCACATGTGGGGGTCCACTGTTCTTTGTAAATGCAAATGCACATGGCCCCCAACTTCTATTCCAAACAAATTTTCTCTCCAAAAGCTCAATGGCACTCCTCTTCTGAGCATTGTGGTGCACCCACAGAGCACTTGACATCCACACATGTGGTATTTCCATACTCCATACTCCATTTTAGTGAAAAAAAAATATTTTTCATTTACACATCCAAATTTAATGAAAAGTTGTCAAACACCCGTGGGGCGTTAAGGCTCACTGTACCCCTTGTTACGTTCCTTGAGGGGTGTAGTTTCCAAAATAGTATGCCATATCATTTTTTTTTCTGTTCTGGCACCATAGGGGCTTCCTAAATGCGACATGCCCCCCCCCCCCCAAAAAAAAATAATCCATTTCAGCAAAAGTTGCCTTCCAGAAGCCAAATGTGACTCCTCCTCTTCTGAGCATTGTAGTTCTCCCGCAGAGCCTTTTACATCCTAACATGGGGTATTTCCATACTTCAAAGAAATGGGGTTACAAATTTTGGGGGGCTTTTTCTCCCATTAGCCCTTGTAAAAATTCAAAAACTGGGTCTACAAGAACACGCGAGTGTAAAAAATGAAGATTTTAAATTTTCTTCATCACTTTGCTGCAATTCCTGTGAAACACTTAAAGGGTTAACAAACTTTCTGAATGTTAATTTGAATACGTTGAGGGGTGCAGTTTTTATGTTGGGGTAATTTATGGGGTATTTCTATTATGAAGGCCCTTCAAATCCACTTCAAAACTGATCTGGTCCCTGAAAAATTCATATTTTGAGAATTTCGTGAAAAATTTGAAAATTGCTGCTGAACTTTGAAGCCCTTTCATGTCTTCCAGAAGTGAAAACATGTCAACTTTATAATGCCAACATAAAGTTGACATATTTTATAAGTGAATCAATATAAAATTTGTTTGGAATGTCTATTTTCCTTACAAGCAGAGAGCTTCGAATTTAGAAAAATGAATTTTTTTATATTTTTCATGAAATTTTGGAATTTTTCACCAAGAAATGATGCAAGTATCAATGAAAATTTACCACTCTGTTAAAGTAGAATATGTCCCGAAAAAACTATCTCGGAATCAAATTCATAAGTAAAAGCATCCCAGAGTTATTAATGGTTAAAGTGACAGTGGTCAGATGTGCAAAAAATGCTCTGGTCCTTAAAGAGTACCTGTCATCAACTAAACTTTCCCTGATCCCCCTCCCCATCTGTCCCTATGCCTATCCCTGTGTATATTGAGGTTTAAAACACTGTGGAAATACCTTTTTTTATCCCTCTTCATTAGCTCAGGAGCACTGTCTTTCTGAGGGGTGGAAGGAGGCGGGTCCCGGCAGGCATGATGTCACATGAAGCCTGGCTGGGACTCTGCTTCTTCCAGTCTTCCTGTATGCTGCTCTCCCTCTGCAGCAGTGTTTCCCAACCAGGGTACCTCCAGCTGTTGCAAAACTACAACTCCCAGCATGCCCAGACGTCTGTGCATACAGACTAAGTACAGGGGAGGGACGGCAGCCTGTATCTCTCTCTCTACTATGTCTCTCTGCACTAAAAAGTCAATGCTGAGAACCAGGGGCGGTGGGAGCAATTACAGAGGCAGTAATTAAGATGAATGTCAAGGTGGGGGGGGGGGCACAGAGCAGGGAGTGCAGTGAGATAATACAATGTATAAGATAACGTGTGGTGAGGGGCAGGGAGAACACAGATCAGGGGGGAGGGGGAGGTGACTGGCTGTTATATGAGAGGCATGTGCAGGCTTGTAGCTCACAGTGAGCTGAGAGTACTGAATTTCCTGTGGAAGGACCAGAGCCCTTTCAGCATTAGTCCTAAAAGCTGTACATTTACTATGAAAAGCATAGGATGCTGCCTGCAGACCAGGCATAGAAGAGAGACCCCTAGTGGCCAAAAGTATAAAATGAAAAAACTGGTATAAATATGAACATTTTTTAATGAAGATATATAACAATATGTCTTCATTAATGATTATGAACAACATATTAAAAGTTTTTGTTGATGACAGGTACTCTTTAAGGGGAAAATGGGCTTGGTCCTTAAAGGCTTGGTCCTTAAGCCCAATTTAAATTTTTCATTTTCATTTTTTCCTCCTCACCTTCTTAGAGCCATAACTGTTTTATTTTTACATCCACAGACCCATATGAGGGCTTGTTATTTTGTAGGGAAATAAAAAAAACAAAAACATTTTGCAACTTTTACAGTGTTTTAGTTTTTTACGCAGTGCACTTAAAACTGACATGTTTTCTTTATTCTGTGTGTCAATACAATTAAAATGGTATCTATGTTTACATGCTTTACTTTTACTGTACTGCTTTAAAAAAAAAAGAAACTTTTTTTTTTTTTTTTTTACAAAATTCATATGTTTAAAATTCCTCTATGTATGTTCAACTCCTTAAGGGCACAGGGCGTAAATGTACTCTCTGCAACCGCTTCTGAACTATAAAGTGCTCAGAAGCTGAGAACACTTCAAGGGGTACTCCGGCGCTAAGACATCTTATCCCCTATCCAAAGGATAGGGGATAAGATGCCTGATCGCGGGGGTCCCGCCGCTGGAGACCCCCGTGATCTTGCACGCAGCACCTCGTTACAATCAGTCCCCGGAGCATGTTCGCTCCGGATCTGATTACTGGCGCTCACGGGACCGGAGCATTGTAATATTACGGCCCCGCCCCCATGTGACGTCACGCTCCGCCCCCTCAATGCATGATTCAGAAATAAGTTTCCCTCCATCAGTCATTAATTACATTAGCTCGGACTTTAGCACAACCATTTAAGATCTCATTTTTAGTAACCTTCAATAGACGAGCATTGAAGCATCTAAAGAGATCCGACAGAGACACCTTTCTAGGCAGTAGACCCACTATATCATCATAGAAAGAGGGTGACACCTCCGAGGAAGGGTCCCGCAATCAAGACTTGCAAAAAGAAAGCAACTGTGACACCTAGAGGAAGTGATAGGGTGGCATGGAGAAGGATGACAGAAGATCCTGCTGACAAACGCTTTTTGTCAGCATGCATCAGTTGCCTAGCAACCTTAAATGGGCACTGTCAGATAAAAAAAACTTTTGATATGTTGTAAAGCATGCAAAACCAATAGGTTTTGCAATTACTTTCATTAGAAAATGTTCAGTATTTCATACTGAAAAAGCCAGTCAAACAACTGCCCCCCCCTGCCTGCTTGGACACATACTAATCCTGCTGTGTCAATGCATCATCACCTATGTCATGGACACACTTCCTTGATTGACAGCTTGTGTCCCTGTCGGAACTGTAACATTTGCCAACAAAACCTAGCTAAAAGAGTGTTCACATTGGGTGGTTATGAAATAAATGTACAACAACTCATAACTTGTAAAAGCACACATGGTGGTTTATTGTTTAATATGCCCTTGTGGGATGTTTTACATAGGAAATACAATCAGGAATATGTATAAACGTATAAAAGAACACATTTATTCATTGAGAACAAAATCCGAAGCCACAAGGTTCATTAACCATATGCACGAAGTACATGCAGGAAATCCAGCATTATTTAAATTTGCAGGCATAGAGAAATTAGAATAACAAAGACAAAATGTTTCAGCTCACCACTGTAAGATGTAGAGGACTGGAGCTCTGTAGTAGGTTGGAGAGCAGGGCAGGCAAACAGTGGGCTGGGTCCCGGGAATCGACTTGACAAGAAGAGCAAAAAAGCATAGGCTCGACTAAGAGCCAGTTTTGGCTCGAAACGCGTCGGTTCTCCTGTAAATTTTTCTCATCGTGGATATCCTCTGGTTTAAAAAAAATGTGAGGTTTTAACAGCCTACCTTCCTAATTTTGGAGCAGCTGGAGGCCCCTGCTTTTTTGCTCTTCTTGTCAAATAGAGAAATTAGAAACTACAGAAAGATGAATAGATCAGGACTGTTTATTATTACAAAGAGAAGCTGCATGGATTAGCCGCCTTGAAGCATTGGGTCCATTAGGACTCAATGAACGGAACAATCTTTCCTCTTACCTGTAAGAACAGGTCGTGTGTGTGCACGGAGGAATCTAAGTTGTTACCCTCCCCTGCACGAGCACCCGTTAACCCGCTATGTTTTGTAAAGCTTGAAGTGCTGTGTATTGTTTCACTTCTGGATATAATAACGATCCCAGCCCACGACCAGCTTATTTAAGAGTGTGGTGAGTGCATTCATTCATTCTCTACGGACTCTTATATATGAAGAATAAAGACCCCCTAAGAAGGTTCGGAAATGACCCACAATCTACGTTCTTTCCAGCACCATCCCCAGCCAGTCCCACCTAACATTGTCAAAGGCCTTCTCAGCATCTCCATCTCCAGGCTGGGGACGGTGCTGCACCCTATCTAAGACAGTGAGAACCTTGTGGATATTGGCCACCGCTGAGCAGTTAAGGACAAAACCTATTTGCGAGGGACCAATAAGAAGAGGTAGGTATTCGATCAGGGCGGTCTGACAGGAGTTTTGACGCTAACTTAAGATCTTGGTTAATGAGGCAGATGGGCTGATAAGATTGGGGGGAGAGAGGATCCTTACCAGGCTTCAACAGAAGTTTAATGGTGGCCATGCTTGAGTGTAATGGTAAAGATCCGGAATGCAAAAGATGGTTGAAATAAGCTGTCAGGGGAACCACAATTTGCTCGGCCAGAAGTTTATAAAATCCGCCAGAAAAGCCATCTGGACCAGGGGCTTTAGCATTATTGAGATGTTTGATGGCCTGCCTGACTTCAGTTTCAGTAAAGTCTGCACTCAGGGCAGCGCAATGGTCCGCTGACAGCTTAGGCAACCGCATTGAATCAAGAAACGCCACACCCTCCGACATATTTACAGGGCAAGAAGAATACAAAGTAGCATAGAAATCTCTAAACAATTAATAGCAGTAGGGTCAGAGTGAAGGCCGCCTGACACATCATGAAGGGCAAAAAATTTTGGGAAGATCTGCGAACCTTAGCCAGGCGAGCAAGGAGGCGTCCAGACTTATTTCCGAAATGGAAAAGTTCAGCCTTGAAACGAGAGAAAGAGGCAGAGCATCTATGCTGTGACCACAAAGAAAAAAAAGTAGCCTTAGACTCCTTCCATGCCTGGCAAGCCGCCACAGTGGGACAAGAGACATAAGAGGTATATGCCTTCTGCAAGGTTGCATTGGCAACCTGGAAGTGGTGGAGGGATTTCTTCTTCACTGTAGACATGTAAGTTATCAGTTGTCCTCTCAGTACTGTTTTAGCCAACTCCCAATAAAGAGGGGCATTAGATGCATGAACACTATTGTGCCAAGAGAATTCTGTCCACCACCCCTTCAAGGTTTCTATAAAATTGCCATCCTTCGTCATATATGCTGGGAATCAGAGATAACCATCGTGTGCATCTCAGAGGTGGCCACACAGGCAAGCAGGGCAGGAGAGGTCAGGAGATAATCTATCCGGGACCAAGAAGAGTGGCTTTGTAAATAATGCGTAAATTCTCTGCTGTACAGGTGCTTAAACCTCCAAGGATTACGAAGGCCAGAGGCCTCTACCAATCTAGAGAGGGCGGTCACTAGGACGAGCACGCGTCCTGTTGACCACGCCACCCCTTCTATTCTCCAGAGACACTGCCACCGCATTCATGTCACCTCCCACTATTTTGAGAGGAAAAGGATGACCAAGAAGCATTGCCTCCAACAAATGAAAGTGCAATTTGTTATCCACATTGGGAGCATAACAACTATAAATACTATAATTGTAACCCTCATATTGCACATGGAGTCGTACCCACCACCCCTAGCCATCAACTGTCTTACTGATAACTGTTCTCCCAAAATTCTTATGGATAAGAATCAATGTGCCTGCCTTACTATTAACAGCCGGGGCTCCAATCCCCTCCCCTACCCATAGTTTAGACATACGAACCATGTCTTCAGCCGACAGGTGAGTTTCCTGAAGCAATGAGATAACTGGATGAAGACGCTTAAGGTGGCGAAGAATCTGCATCCGCTTGTTAGGCGGGCACAATCCCTTCACATTCCAAGATACCGACTGCAACCTAAAAGAAGGAGAGGGACCAGACCTAAAGAGAAAGAGAGAAGGGAAGCAAGAGAAGGAAGGGAGAAAAAAAAACACACACACAACACCCACACGCAAACACTCATGGTTCTAATGCAATAAAAGAGACTTAAGAGCTAGAGGATACCGTCTAGACCAGAGATAAACCTGATGCCTTAAGGGCAACCCAAAAAATTATGGGAAGCAATAAAACAATAATACACCTGCGCCAAATAAACACGAAAATATGTGCTCAGCACTGTGTTAGGGACATCCTTTTTTCTACCAGGCCCGGTTAACCCACCTCCCAGCCAATTATGAGGTAAAAGGAGGTATGACAGATCCTAGAGTCACCCTACATACTTGGATGGACTTTAGGACATCACTATTTGTACCCGTCAGTTGATGTTGTCCAGTGACATAAAGCTCAGAGTTAAAATACTTTTATTTACTGTTTTCGTACACTTTCTGCACACGGTCCACTTTCGGTGCACAATACACCCTTTTGCACACTGTCCACCTCCTTTACACAATCCACCTTTTGCACACTGTCCACTTTTTGTACAATACACTAATTCTACACATGCTTCTCCTCTTTGCACACAGTCCAACTTCTGCACACCTCCACCTTTTGCACTCAAGGCACTGTATAGGGAGAGCTAATCGCCCTTATTGGATTATCTCCCAGACTCATTGTCACCTGTATTGTCTTTACTGACCCTTCCCCCTGTGATGTCCTTCCTATAAAAGAAGACACTTGTTCCACAATAAAGGGTTCTGATTTTATACCTGAAGACTGGTGTTGCCTGGTTCTTTAGGTACAAGGATACAATAATCTCTAGTTCTGCCTGGGGATATTGCCTGTGATATGCTGGGGCTTGTCATCCGGAAGGAGAAGTCACTTTTGGCGGAGTCAGTCCGTCACAATTGGTGGCAGCGGTGGGATCTGACTTCTCCAGAATTGACACTGAGACCAGCCCAGCTGGGGGAGATACAGCCGCTGGCTTGACCCCGGTCTCAGCAACTTACCCTGGTGAGGAAGAGCCTGTAAGGATGGAGGATTTCCGAAGAGAGGTGCAATGGTTCCTGGGTCTCTTCAAAGATCCTCCACAAGAGAGTGTGAACAGGGTCCTTACACAGCTGACACAACTCCGTATAGCGAAGCTGCAGTATACCATGGAAGAGATGTCCATGCAAGAGAGAGCCTTAATTCGCTTGCAGATTTGGGAAGTTGTTCTTGAGGAGTCGGTGAGAAGCCGAGCACAAGTCCTGCCCACCCCAGAACAGGTCCACTTGCGGCTTTGCTACCTCAGAGAGCAACCCATGGGCAGCGAAATGGTTGAGTTGCACAGATTGGTGCAGAAAGAAATGGAGCTCGAGGCTCATTACCGTGCCCTGTACTGGTGGGCAAGCTGCAGGCAGTCGGAGCCAAACACAGCCTGTTCTCCGGAAGGGACAGACTTCGGCTGGCCTGGTCTATTGTGGGATGCATTCAAGGAGCAGTACGACTTCGGCCGTACCGAGGCATACAGACTCTGGGACATTCAGGACAAGCGGAGAGAGATGCTGCCGCAGTCGGAGGTGCCAGACCTGGAACCGGATCTATCTTGGCTGACGTATCAGGAATGGTACCTTGAGGAAGACTACCTGTCCTTGTTTGAGGGGGATTTCTACGGTCACAAGCCATGTACAGCAGAGGAAACCAGGACAGATGAGATGGCTGGTCTCTGTCTCCCCCTTCCCCTGGATTGCACACAGGACCGCAACGCTCTAGCAGTATCCGGTCAGGACACCAGGGTGGAAGCGCCGGCATTAGGGCTGAGTTCTGCTACACTCTGTCCAGCATCAGACACCAGTGCCAGCTCTACAGCTACAGAGAGAACCGTGATCCCTACACTGGTACAGCCGGGGCACAGTTGGTGCAGCTCCCCCGCTGCAGAATTCCATATTGGAAGATGGAGTGGTCGGTTTACCTCCCCAGCGCCAGACATTGCAAACAGGTGAGAAGGTAGTCGACCTTCCTCTCCACCTAGTGATCACTTCTCCGGCTTAAGTGCCGACATTAGGGCAGAGTTTTGCTACAATCTGCCTAGCACTGAAGACTGCCGGCAGGTCTGCAATTACAGATGGGACTGTGGTCCCTGCATCGGTCCAGTCAGGATCCCAGAAGGTTGACCCGGATCCCCAGCGGCTGTGGAACATTACAGGGGCTGGCACAGTCGGTGCGGCTCCTCAGTGGCAGATATTGCAACCGAGTGAGGAAGCAGTCGGCCCCCTGTCCCTTCAACTGGTGACAGATGGAGTTTTCCTTTGGGAAATGTTGCTTGGGAGGGGCTCGGAAGCTAGCCTCCTTCCCACAGACTACGGGCCAGGCCAGGCCTTCCCCCTCCCCTGGCAGGGGAGGGGAGGAAAAGCAGAAACATTTTTTGAGGGGAGCCCCAGTAAGCTTCAAACAGGGTTTGCTGGTATTGGATTACATTGTTGCCGCACACCCCAACCAAGAGCAGGACCAAGACAACTGCGTCTGGTGGTTGAAGCCCGGACAGCCCCAAGTGGATCTGTTGGGATCGCACCGGGTCTGCCATTTTATTAGGGGGAGCCCTTTGACCCATCCTAGAGTCACCCTACCTACTTGGATGGACTTTAGGACATCACTTTTTGTACCCCTCAGTTGATGTTGTCCAGTGACATAAAGCTCAGAGTTAAAATACTTTTATTTACTGTTTTCATACACTTTCTGCACACGGTCCACTTTCGGTGCACAATACACCCTTTTGCACATGGTCTATCTTTTGCACACTGTCCACCTCCTTTACACCATACACCTTTTGCACATGGTTCACATTTTGCACACGGTTCACCTTTTGTACAATACACTAATTCTACACATGCTTCTCCTTTTTGCACACAGTCCAACTTCTGCACACCTCCACCTTTTGCACTCAAGGCACTGTATAGGGAGAGCTAATCGCCCTTATTGGATTATCTCCCAGACTCACTGTCACCTGTATTGTCTTTACTGACCCTTCCCCCTGTGATGTCCTTCCTATAAAAGAAGACACTTGTTCCACAATAAAGGGTTCTGATTTTATACCTGAAGACTGGTGTTGCCTGGTTCTTTGGGTACAAGGATGCAATAATCTCTAGTTCTGCCTGGGGATATTGCCTGTGATATGCTGGGGCTTGTCATCCGGAAGGAGAAGTCACTTTTGGCGGAGTCAGTCCGTCACAGGAGGCAAGGCAGAAAATAGTGAGCAATCACGGAACTAATCAGGTTCTCCTCTCACAGAGGAAATTGACAGACTAAAATGACTCCAAACAGAACAACTTACAGGCATACCCTAGGAACCCAAAAGAAAGGCCATCAAAGCCCCCCTGCAAGAAATTACTGCTACAGCAGTCCCAAGAACAATCAGCATGTGACAGGAGGGAAAGAAAAACTATACAGAAACAATACAGTGCAAAACCCCCTGACCATCCCCTACCCACCCTTGAAGGACAATGAACACTGCGGACCACTAAAGGTCCGAAATTCAAAGGCTAGGAGTGACGAGCCGGCCAAGTAGACCAGGGTCAATCAGAAACTTGTAGACACACAGGTAGCAACACTAGAACTGTAGCGGGAAGTCCATGGGAAGTTCAGGAACACAGGAACAAGAACTCTGTATCATCCGAAACAAGTCCAACAATAACAATAGATCCACAGAGCACAAAGTACAAAAGGTGGCCCGGTCGTCCCAAAGCACAGAGTGTCCTGAGGATGGAATGGAGGGCTCCCTCTGAGAGCGCCTAGGACTTCCCTGGTGGCAATCAGATCTGGAAGGGCCACATAAGGCCCTCTCAGCTGCAGACGGGCTGGAGAACACTGTGGAAGTGCAATCATCATGAAAGACACGCAATACTGCAGGTTACTGCAATTGAAACTTCACCTTGCACTGAAACAATTCTGTGCAAACAGTACTGAACGCTCTGCAACAGGAAAATCTTCAAAAAGCCCGGGTGCCCTGGAGCGTGAGAGGAGATGAATGTCTCCGAAAGGCCAGCAAGAGTTCCTGGCGGTCATTATAGTCCAATAACTTCAAAATAACCTGGCGAGGTCAGTTTTGCTGTAAAGAAGGTAAATTAGAGTCTTTGTTCCCTGTATCCGGGCCAATCCTATGAACCCTCTCCACTCTGCAGTAATGATCTAAGCCCAAAGCTTCAGATAATTCCACTTCACAGAGATGTTGCAGGTCTGGCACCTTCACCCACTCCGAGAGACCCACAATGCTAAGGTTATTCCTCCTAGAGCAGTTCTCTAGGTCGTCTATTTTAGACCACAGTCTGGCATTTTTCTGCTGGAGGTCTGCTACCAACGCTGAGACCTCGGAATGATCCTGGGTCAACGAGGTCACATCACTCCGAAATGCGTCAACCGCATTGTGGGTCAATGCAAGTTCAGACTGCAACTTATTATAAGATGCTTGTATGGTTGCCTCCAGAGTTTTCTGCAGATTGGGTGCAATTTGTGCCATAACTTAGTCTGTAAGACATTTGAAATAAATAAAGAAAAAGGCTGAGGCTGCACAGCAGATGCATCAGTCACTGTATCTAAGAATACACGTAAGAAGCGGCACTCCAGGGATTGTAATCCAAGAAAATGATTTATTCACCCATCAGTGAGATGCAACGTTTCGATCCACAATCCGGATCTTTATCAAGCATGCTTGATAAAGATCCGGATTGTGGATCGAAACGTTGCATCTCACTGATGGGTGAATAAATCATTTTCTTGGATTACAATCCCTGGAGTGCCGCTTCTTACGTGTATTCTTCAATTATCTGGGATCTTGAGTCGGAGCCTTGGAGCCTGTGCACCCACTCTGGACTATAAGTCCTCCACTGTGCCTTACCTCACTTTTCTTTGTTTTTCCAGTCACTGTATCTAGTTGATCAGCAGGCAGTAAGGACATGGAGGAGGGTGAAAATGGCTCCAGGTCAGCAGACAAGCCAGGGGGCTGATAGGATGAAGGAGGAGGGGTGGAGGCACCCTCTGAAGCAGGAGCCATGGTGCCTGACTGAGAGGGGGGCAGAGGGGAGAATTCAGGTGCCCCTGCATCAAGCTGTAAGTGGAGGGACCGACAATGCTGAGGGAAGGATGGGGCTGACTGTGTGCCTTGAGCTGTGGCCGGGAGAGACTGAGTGGAGCAATGCAGGGAGGAGCGCTGAGCGTGCAATGATCTCTCCGCCGCCATGACAGATGAAGAGCCTATGCGGGAGCCGTGCTGGTGCATCAGCTTCTGGCCGCTATGGAGCAACTAGCGCTCCATACAGAGAAGCTGCCAGAGGTACAGGGAGCCCACTAGGAGTGTTGTTACCTTACAGCGGGTCAGAGGCTGGGAGGCGCGGGAGCCGTCTTAGCTGCGGCTGAGCATGGCAGTGCCGGAATCGGAAATCACTTTTTCCTATTTTTGGATGCCATTTTGGGGCTTCAGAACCAAGTACCAGGTTTCCATAGAGTTTTGGTCTCAACATACAATTGTTAAAACATATAATCCTGTAGCCTATTAATATTGTAAGTTGAGGGACCAATGTATATGGAAATAAAAGAGTTATAGATGTCAGAAGAGGACAATTTTAACCATACTACAAAAAGTCATTTTTTTTAAAGTAGTAAAACAGAATTAAACCTATATAAATTGGGTATCTTTGTAATCGTATGACTTACAAATTTATTTTTTCATTGAAGATTTTTTGGTACAGTGAGTGATGATATTAAAAAGTACAATTGTTGGCGTGAAAACAAATCCTCATATGGGTCTGTAAGTGGAAAATTGAAAGCATTATGGATATTAGAAGTTGAAGATGAAAAAACTGAAATGAAAAATTCCTGCGGGGTTAATGGCAGACAGTGGTGTTGTTTTATTGATTTGGCTACATAGATTATATAGCCCAATAATTGTGTGTATATGTGTGAGTATGTGTGTATGTTCCAGCATCACTTCCAAACGGCTGAACATATTTCAATATAATTTTGTACACATGTTACTTACATGTCCACTACAAACATAGGATAGATAAATTAAACAGCTTACATTGACGTGGTCTGAAATGGCAGGAGGCGCTCAACCAAGTGCAGTTGTGCACCTACGCTGGGGTGGAGGTCCTGCACTTGTGGGCCGTTGCTATGGGCAATCCCCTGCATAATATGCGTACAATGGAGGATGCCTGCAGACGGTCACAAGAACCACAATGGCATCCTGCACCAGATAAATGTGTGGATGCATAACACTCATATTGTGGTACTTGTGACCGTCTGCAGGCATCCTCCCTTGTATGCATATTATGCAGGGGATTGCCCATAGCAACGGCCCACAAGTGCAGGACCTCCACCCCAGCGTAGGTGCACAAATGCACTTGGGGTTGAGCGCCTCCTGCCATTTCAGACCACGTCAATGTAGTTGATTAATGATAGATAAATTAACCCTAACCCACCCCTATTTGCGAGGGTTGGTGTTTTTGTTTGAAGTCCCATGCATGTCTAAGGGAAATGTATGCTCCAGCATAACTTTCAAATGGCTGGAGATACTTTGATGAAACTTAGTACACTTTACTTTTATATCAAATAAAAATATATGATAAATTAACCCAACCTACCCCTTATGTGAAGGATGGGGGTTTCCGTCTTATGTCCCATGCAAGCATATAGGACTTCCAGTACTTTACTCCAAAATTCTTCTGATGAGTGTGTAAGTCCAGCCACACTCCTCACACATGCCACACCCCATATCACAAAGCCACACCCACTATTTAAGCCACACCTCTTATTTTCTCCACTTTTTGTACATTGGTCCGGCTTGCAAGTCATGCCCACTTCCACAAAAACACACCTTTAATTTTTGGCCTACCATCTTTTCATCACAACTCAGCCCAGCCTGAGGACGGGATATGAGGACAGAATATGAGGGTGGGAGATGAGGAAGGGATTTGAGGTCAGCATATGAGGTCGAGATATGAGGATGGGATATGAGGACAGAATATGAGGGTGGGAGATGAGGAAGGGATTTGAGGTCAGCATATGAGGTCGAGATATGAGGATGGGATATGAGGACAGAATGAGGGCTCAGCTAGTATTATAAGGGGGAATCACTATCAATATTTTTTTTAGTTTTTTTTTTTATATTCATTTTTTTTATATCTATTTGTATTTTAGCTATTTTATTTTAAAAGATTTATACGAAAGGGAGGCGACCAAAAGGGCCCAGTGATACCTTACCTAGTATTAATAATTTTTCAATAAATACATTTTTTGTATGAACTAAATGGCCTAGTTAACTATTCTCATCTTTTGATACTCTTCTTGTCCTTTTTCAATACTTTTTTTTTTTTTTTTTTTAACCCTTTTTCTCACTATATCTAGGTTCACCTCATTCTTCTGGCTATTTCCACCCTTTACACTCACTTTTTAGATATCCCAAGTGGATAAAACCTGAGGACTCGATCCTTTAATTAATCAGCCAGAATGCCGATGTCTGTCATTGACTGTGAGTGCACCGCTGCTGATAGCAACTGTGCCACACCACAGAGTCTATAAAGAGAGTACAGCTCGCTCAATTGCTCATTAGAAAGAATGCCGCTCAGGATGTTAATGTACTGTATGTACCAGGGCATCAGGGTATACATTTACGTCCAATGCCCTTAAGGGGTTAATAACCTGCCAAGTGAGCTTTGTGCTTTCTATGCTATTTTGTATAACCCACTGTAAACATTTGTCCAGTGCAAACCTTGTTTGTTCCATAATGTAGATCAGTGCTAACTTTAGGAGATTGCAGGGAGTCCCAGTGAACCCCCCCCAACCCCCCATGATTAGACATAAATGGTAGAAATGCTGTGAAAATGACCTGTGGTGTGGATTTTTTAATTTCATCCGGGATTTCACCTCTTTTAATGTATGAAGATGAAATCTACATGTTACACAGCGTGAACCTGCTCCAAGAGTGAAATACATTAGACACCAGCTGGATTTATCGATGTCAGATTCAAGGAAACAAATATCCTGCATGTTCTGTTCCAGTCTAAAAAGCTCCTTATAACTTGTTGTGACGAGATTGCAGAAATACCAGGAAAAGGCTCCCCCTCAGAGATTTGAACACGAAGGAATGTTACTGGAATCTACCAGTTATGCAGCACAAACATAATGTAAATTCCTGTGTTAACTTGTTTTGATGTGTAAGAGTGATACTATTTTTATGTCATGCAAATGTTTTTTTAGGATATATTTTTAACATGTCTTAAATAAATGTAGATGACCTAATCAGCAGTTGCCATGGTAATTGCCACTGAGGGAAGTTATCATATTTTTACCCTTGCTTTAAGACATTACATAGGTGAAATGCAGAAAATATGCAACTTTTAGGGGGTTATGTAATGCCTGCACAAAGTTTTAAAAAGTGGGAGGAGCCTTTGAAATCCACCAGATTTACTAAAACTTATGGCTGCACACAGGCGTAGATTTCACTCACAGGTGCGCCTTTTGATAAATCCAACACTAAGTAATACCCCGTCAATGTACAGTAAAGAGACAGTCACCTATTTTATGCTGCCAAAACTGTGCAAGAAGTAAAATGCCAGGACACTATGGTTTACTCTGAAAGGCAAAACAGAAAAAAAGAGAGATGGCTCTCTGACCACAAAATGCAATAGATTAGACCAGGCTAGTCAGTAATCACCTATACCTCTGGTTAAAAAGGATAAAACAATAAATAACACAGAGCTGGAGCTCAAGGTCTAAGCTATACGGCACAAAAATTAATAAGCAATAAGATTTATTCTAAATGATGCAAAATCAAACACATAATAAAAACAATTGTAGTAAAAAAATACTGCCAACACCAACAGGGCCCTTGTCCGTGTGACAACAATGATAAATAAAAGAATAGTAATGTGATACCACACAAAGTGAGTATCTAAATTAATATCAAATGAAGAGAAAATGGATAAATATGAACATCAGTTAGTATATTATGCCTAGGTTGTTAGTAGGTATGTATTCAAATAGATTAGTTTGTATGGAAATTGAAGTAAAACTGCATCAATTCAATAAAATTATACGAAAATTTGATTGATAGTTCATATAAATCCAGAGTGGGAGATAATTTCACTGTTTTATACATGGCAACCCCCGTTCTGCCCACCCCTGGATGTCGGGCAGAACGGGGGGAGAAGATTGAGGCCGGTACCTGAGGGCAAGATGCCGTGGGGACCGCCGATCGTTGCTGGAGACAGCGGAGATCACAGCGAAGGTAGGGAAACGACGGTTGGGGGGGGAAGGAAGGGGGCAGTAAGCGATATTTACTGCTGCCCTTCCTAGTGGGTGCCAAACTGCAAATCCCAGCATGCCCAGGCAGCCAAAGGCGGTCTGGGCATGCTGGGAGTTGTAGTTTTGCAACATCTGGGAGGGTCACAGTTTGGAGATCAGTGTTACAGTGGTGCCCAAATGGTAGCCCTCCAGATGTTGCCAAACTACAACTCTCAGCATGCCTAGACTCCCCAGGCATGCTGGGAGTTGTAGTTCTGTAACATCTGTCCCTTCAGGTCTCACAGCCCTTGATAAATTCTGTGCTCAGACTTCAGGGTCTACAGCTTAAACTGCACTTAGACCTGCTCCAACATGGTCTGACATTTCAGCGTATTTTGGGCAGATGCGACTTGTCGCACAAAAGTCGCACTTGATAAATTCAGCACCAATGCATTTTCCAACGCATTTCCGTCTAAAATTTACTTGCATGCATCATGTTCTAAAAATCCTCTACAGCAAAAGTCACAGAAAAGTCGCACATATTTAGACTGCGACTTTCTGTGCGACAAATTTAGACAGGAAAAAACAGTCTAAATCCTTTGATAAATTTCCCCCATTGTATTTGTGAATAAAAAATAAATAAATTTGAACTATAAACAAAATCTCAGAATCAGAATTAGAGATGAGCGAACTTACAGTAAAAATTCGATTCGTCACAAACTTCTCCGCTCGGCAGTTGATGACTTTTCCTGCATAAATTAGTTCAGCTTTCCGGTGCTCCGATGGGCTGGAAAAGGTGGATACAGTCCTAGGAGACTCTTTCCTAGGACTGTATCCACCTTTTTCAGCCCACGGGAGCACCTGAAGGCTGAACTAATTTACGCAGGAAAAAGGGTAAAAAGATATTCATATACACCACTCTTCATGAATTCCTCCCATAACTCTTATTTTTCCATTCACAGACCAATATATGAGGTATTATTTTTGCGCAACCAATTGTACTTTGTAATGATATCTTTCATTTTACTATAAAATGTACAGCGCTAGCCAAAAATATTTCTAAAAGGGAATTGCTACTTTTTGGGGGCTTTGTTTTTATGCATCGCACTTTACAGTAAAACTCTCACATTAGGCCCTGA
Organism: Hyla sarda; assembly: GCF_029499605.1. NCBI lineage: Eukaryota > Metazoa > Chordata > Amphibia > Anura > Hylidae > Hyla > Hyla sarda. Next base: position 100,495,529 of record NC_079197.1, on the reverse strand, counting down.
TTTATCAAAGTGTGTGAGAAAAACTGGAGACATATTTACCCCAGCAACCAATCACAGCTCAGCTTTCACTTTATAGGAGCTGGTCAAGATACAAAAGCTGTGTTGTGATTGGTTGCTGGGGTTTTTCTCACACATTTTGATAAATCAGGGCCAGTATTCTTTATTCTGTTGGTCAATACGATAAGGATACATATATTTAACCTATTAAGGACATATGGAAGGAGATTTATCAAAACGTGTGCAGAGAAAAAGCTGACCAATTGCCCATGGCAACTAGATAGCTTCTTTCATTATTTATAAAGGGTCTTTGAAAAATGAAAGAAGCTATCTGATTGGTTGCTATGGGCAACTGGTTAGCTTTTCCTCTGCACAAGTTTTGCTAAATCTCCCCTACAGGGTATACTGGTACACCCTTGTGTCCTGGTACTTAAATTCCCAAAATAAGGTATACCGTATGTGTATTGGTTCCTAAAACCACTTATAAGTAAAGAACATTTGATTATTTCATTCTAATGGTAGCGGACAAGAAGCGATTATGCAGCAAGTGAACAGTCAGGTCCTGAAGAGATTATATGTTACAAGCAGGAAAATTGGTGACGCCTAAAAGGATCTGAAAGACTCTAAATCTCTAAAGGTCCATTCACACTACATATTTTCAAAATGGGATTCAGCTAAGGAAAATACGGTGCAGCAGCCTCCCATTGTTTCCACTTCAGAATTTCCGTGACAGATGTCCCGCCACGGAAAACTCTGGACGCCACACTCCACTGAAAGAATGAACATGTTCAATCTACAGTGGATTCCGCTCTGAAATGCATTGCCATCTATGGAGATGGCACATTTCCAAAGTGGTCCTAGCGCCAGTTGCTCTGCCTGTGCCTGCTACAGACGAAATCTCCGTGTGGAAATTCTGTAGTGTGATTGTCAAATTGTGTTGCTAGAAACCTGGGTCAAAGCATCTCTGAAACTCGGGTCATGTGGGGTATTTCCAGTATGCAGTGCCTTGTGGTTCAAGGAGAGCTGGTGAACCAGTGCCAGGGCTCATTGGTACCTAAAAAGTCCATTGATTGAAAAAGTTACCCGCACTAGATCATAGAGCAGTGGATGATTGTGGCCTGTTATGATAAATCATATTTTCTTTTACATCATGTGGATGGCTGGGTGTGTAAGAATTACGTTACTGGGGAAGAGATGGCACCACAATATATTATAGGAAAAAGAGCTGGTAGATGCTTTGTGAAATGCTCTGCTGAGAAACCTTAGGTCGTGACATCATCCCCATCCTCCATTTTTCTCTCATGGAATCTTAATTCCTCCATCTTGAAAGTATATTGGCCTTTTTGAGAAGACTACCCCAGTAGACAATCTTTACTACAAACCTGCTTGCTTGTCTATTTGACGTAGAGTGTATGAACTGTATGTATATGCCAACTTGAAGCTAAAGTAGGGCAGTTTCAGTTTTCTGTCTTTGTTCTCAAGCTAAATACTCTATCCAAGGTAGAGGAGTTTGTTGGCACCAACTGCATTAGATTAAAAAGGAAAAGGCATCCATATATTCCTTGGTTCCAAAGGGCATAATCACTATAAGGCTCGCCTCACATGAGCATGTTACCGAAATCATTTTGAATTTGTGACCGCAGTTCTGATGACCTGAACACAGCTGTCAAACAGTCAGGCAGGGGCTTTCATTTGTAATACAGACACAAACATGTGTATATAATACGCTTTCATTTTCCGAGCACATACAAGTTTTGGCTCAAATTGAAAAGTGTGGTTGGCAGCACTTAAAATGTACCTGTCATTTAGCAAAAAAAAAAAAAATGTACCGTATTTTTCGTCCTATAGGACGCACCGGCATATAAGACGCACCCAATTTTTAGGGGCAAAATCTAAAAAAAATAAAGATTTTGAACCCAATAGTGGTCTTCAACCTGCGGACCTCCAGATGTTGCAAAACTACAACTCCCAGCATGCCAGGACAGCCGTTGGCTGTCCGGGCATGCTGGGAGTTGTAGTTTTGCAACATCTGGAGGTCCGCAGATTGAAGACCACTGCATAGGAGGTAATACTCACGTGTCCCCGCCGCTCCGGACCCGTCACCGCTGCCCTGGATGTCGCTCCATCGCTGTCGCCGTGTCCCGGTCGCTCTGGAACGTTTCTGCTGCCGGCCGGGTATCCTCGCTCTCCGTTGCCGCCATCACGTCGTTACGCACGCCGACGCACGTATGCGACGACGTGATGACGAGGAAGGAGAGCGCCGGCCATACAGGGGATCCCTGAACGGAGAAGACACTGAGGAGGCAGGTAAGGTCCCTCCCGGTGTCCTGTAAGCACTAACCCGGCTATTCAGTCGGGCTGTTCGGGATCGCCGCGGTGAAATCGAGGCGGTCCCGAACAGCCCGACTGAACAGCCGGGTTAGTGTCACTTTCCCTTCAGACGCGGCGGTCAGCTTTGATCGCCGCGTCTGAAGGGTTAATACAGGACATCACCGCGATCGGTGATGTCCTGTATTAGCCGCGGGTCCCGGCCGTTGATGGCAGCAGGGACCGCCGCGATAGGGGTGTATTCGCCGTATAAGAAGCACCGACTTTTTCCCCCCAGTTTTGGGGAAGAAAAAGTGCGTCTTATACGGGGAAAAATACGGTAAATACTGTAGATGATAAACATTATAGGGGAGATTTATCAAAACCCGTCCAGAGGAAAAAATGCTTAGTTGCCCATAGCCACCAATTAAATTGCTGCTTTCATTTTTCAGACACCTTTTCAAAAATGAAAGAAGCTATATGATTGGTTGCTATGGGCATCTCAGCAACTTTTCCTCTGGACAGGTTTCAATAAATCTCCCCCAATATGTGTATTTGTACTATACATTGGTTTAAAAAAAATTTGGGGTGAAAAAAAATGCTGCTTTGTCCCTGCAACTACTGCCTGTGTCTCACAGCTGGGACAAAATACAGGAAGTGTGAGCAGGACAAACAAGGCTTAGTACAGGCTCCTGACTTGTTAACCAGCCTGCTGTGTGAGCCGGGGGCATGTCATAGAGCCTCAGTGCACAAAACCCTGCTTATCTGCCCTCACTTCCTGTATTTTGTCTCTGCACAGGGACACAAGGGCAATAGCTGCAAGGACAAGATACCATGTATAATGCAAATACTCATGTTATTAACTACATTATATATAAAGTTTTTGCAAATGACAGTCCCCATTTAAGTCAGAGACAAAGCTCAGATACGTTTGGAAAAAGACCCAACGGCAATAGTAGACTATGCTCGAGCCATTGAAATGAATAGGGCCCGTGCCTGTCAGAGTGTGGACACGCCAGTATGTAATTTGACAGTTTCCTGACAAATCCTTGTCTTGTCCACAACAATTCTACAGAAAATCTGCAGAATTCCAGTCCTCTGATCATACACTAACAGTGTGCCATATAGAATTAGTTGGTGCACTTTATTTCACAGAGACACGTAACACATTCTTGCTTTGTAACCAAAAAGGAAACCATTTTATTCATCCTTGCTCAAGCCAATATTCTCTTGCCTGTCCTCAATGGAGGTATTAATCCTGAGGCAGAACAGAATATGGCCTATACAATGAAAACACAGAAAAAGGCAGTTTTGTCATAAATTAGTCCATACAAAAAAAATATATATATACACATATATAGATCTCTCAAAAAAAGAACACACAAATCAATAAAACATTTCAAAACCTTATAAATGTATTACTGACAGGTTCACTTCTGTTCTACGAGAACCATCCAAAGCTGGAAAATGACAGTAATAAATTAACAGATAGCAAAAAGACTTAAATATCTTGATATGTTCAGAAAAATACACAACCATACAAGCCTCTCCATACAGATTGTAGTGGTCCCTTTTGTGGCAGTAATACAATACAGTTCCCTTATCAGAGAATTGGTTGACTGTTTTTCATGCACAGTGTGAATCCCCTAGATACAGTGGACGCAGCCATTTTTTTAGATTGAACCAGTCACACAAGCAACTAGTAACATTACCAGAGCCAGATATTCAATAATTACTTCTAGTAAACTAATGCAGATAGTTGGGAATAGTTTAATATAGCCTCCATGGTTGACCTGATTTCAGACTACCACTTCCCTGCCGAAGGGGGGAGCAGTAAGATGGCTACCACTATGTATGACCCAAGACTAGTATATGGAATAACAGAGCAACAACAAAGCGCCTCTATGAGAAACATTATGTGATGAGGAATATGAGAAAGTTACTAAAATAGACAGGTCTGGAGAACAGAAAGGTCTTCTTTGAAGACCTGCCAGTTATACATGCCTTTTCCTCTTCAAAATGTTGCATGATAAGTTCCATGTATTTCTAGTAACTATTGGGTCTTAAAATGACAGAACAGTAGATTGGTGGTAGTCATACCATGTCAGCCTGCAGGATTGATCAGGTTTTTATAGAAATAAATCTAGGCTGGCTTTTTTAGAAGTGAGAATATGGGAGAACATAGAAAAGGAAGATCTGAATACTGTATAATATACCATTTGTTTCCATTTAACTATCAATTTATTTATGATAAACTAGCCAACCTTTATCACAACTGACATGACAAGATGGCAGGGAACGAGCCTAGAGTCATTTTTATCATTTGACTTTAACACATAATTTAGTAGCCTGTGTCTCGCTAACCATAAGTCTAGTTAACACTATGTAACTGGCACCCTAGATTGTCTGAACCGGTCCACAGCTTTACAATGAAATACAGCCAAAATATTATAGCCAATAATGGCCACAGAAGACAGCAAAATAACAGCAATTTCCCGACAACAACAATGTATACAAAAGAATTCCCCATAACCCATCACCTTCATACAGTGACAATACAAAGACTTATTTGTGGTCATCATATACAGAGGATTTTTAAATAAGCTTCAAAATAGATTCTCCCTAATAAATACTTTAAGATCTTAAAAAGGTACACGTTAAGCGGCTAGCCGACAACTGTACAAAGCATTTCAACACCACTAAATTAATGTAAGAAAAAAGTGCAAGGTACATTGAATCAAGAGGCATCACTTTTTTTTAACCATTTTTTTTTTTTAAGCAGAGTAGAGTCTAGCCAAGATCTTTCCAGCCACTGGCAGGGCATACTGGGGGTTGTGGTTCTCAGCTAGCCTTACCCTGTTTACAGTATATGTTTTCCATGTAAACCACTAACTACAGATGGTTACCAACATTATGTCATAGGAAACAGTGTAAAAATAAAATCCATAGAGAAATCCTAGGGAGAATTGTTGGCCTATATAGCCAGCAGTGCAGCAGCCCCTAATAACCATGGATTATCTCAATGCACAATACATGTCGAGTTTCCAGTATATATATATATATACACACAATGGATAAAAGAAACATTCTAGTGATTTATTTTAGTAACACCCGTAGTTTTACACTCCTATCTTTGGGATATTTTGGTTTAAATCTAGTCATCCTCCCATATGAAATGGATTGAAGTACATGATATAAAGTAGCATGATGGGAATAATGGCAGTCCAGATATGTAGTGGCTTACAAGTAACAGCATATAAAAGGTATACATATTCATTCGACAAATGGTACGCACATGTTTGCTTGGTTTCGTTGTCTTGGTGCTAATAAGGGTTATTTTTTTATTAAGGACTGCAATGTATATGTTTAGGAATGCACTATAAAAACTGCAGGGCGACCATTCAGGCACCCAGACAATTATATTTTAGGTTTGCTGAAGACGTCCCAGTGAGATTTTTAAAAATAGATGTATTAAAAAGGGACTTGTCACTAGTTTCATGCTGCTGGGAACAGGGCTCAGACATTAGGGTGGTCTGACGACCGTGACTGATAAATCTTTCCCGAATTGCAAATAAGATTTATTAATCAAGCTGCTGGGGTCCGCACCAATGACTTGGAGCCCTGTTCATGGATGATGTTATACAGAACATAGTCTGATAAGAGCGCCCATCAGTATGTTATGCTGTCCTGGTTCAGGCAGTATCTAAATGGAACCTACCATTAAGTTATCTATATTTATGCTCACCTGGCTTCTTAAAAGGGAGATCAGAGTAGAACTTAAATTTAATATTTTTTTCCTGTAGCAAAGCTTCTTCCTAAAATACCATATTTGTCCTCAGATTTTGTGTGGTATTATAACTGAGCTGCAATACCACACACAACACGAGGGCAGGTGTGGAGGTGTTAAAGAATCTCTCTAATCCTGGATAACCCCTTTATTCATCAAAAAAGTCTAAAGATTGTATTGCCCATAGCAGCCCCTCACAGCACAGCTTTCACCTCTTGGCACAAAAGGCAGTTCTAGCTTCATGATGTAAACAAATTTTCCATATTTTTAGGTCTGATTTATGTTGGAAATAAAAAATATATACAGTTTTTAATGTGTTACCACTTGCGTACAATAAAGCACTTTTGAAGTGTTTGTGTTGTGTTTTTGCATCATATGCCAAGAGCCAAACCAGTGGACTTGACCATGAGATTATTCGATCACTGATATAAACTGCAATGCTACCTGTACAATGGGTTGACCAAGAGCTTCCTTACTCTAACTACTTAGATGCTGTGGTCACTACTGACTGCAACATCTAAGGTGTTAAACAGTCAGTGCTGTAGTTCTCTCTGATCCTGGCTATTGTAGCAGGGTATTAGCTGTAAATGTCCAACTGATGGCTCCAAGGGGTTAAAGGGTTAGTAGCTTTAACCTGAAAGCTGAGCACTGATTGGTTGCTGACAAGCTGTTCGATCAACCTGGTAAAATAAGACTCAGTGACAATATAATGGCCTGTTGAGGTCATGATTTTAAAAAGTCCTGTTAAAAGACTACAGCTAAGGGTCTGATTATAGGTGGTGAGCTTTTTTTTTTTTTTTTTTTTTTTTTTTATAGGTGGCGTTCAGTCGTCCTGCTAATACACAACAGCATGTCACCCATAGAAGTGAGTCACGATCTTGACACTAATCTTGTTTTTAAGGGTTTAACAGAATCTATAACAAATGGGAACATACACATAACAAAATATAATCACATACACATAAACCAGCAATTATTTCTAGAAATACATAAATGACTTGTCCATCTCAAGTAAAGGTGGTGCCTATTGTATGTACACATTTTGTTCTAATAAATATCCTTTCTGAATTCATGTATGTCAGTGGTTTTACACTTGTGTGCAATTAAAGAAAAATATATAAATACCAGGTTTCTTCAATTGTAACTAAACAAACATGCATAGTCAAAACAGTTCCATAGATACACTGCTTATCCAGTCTGTAGAAAGGCGTCCCCTAGTCTGACAGGGGAAAACAAAATATAACAAGGACAAATAAAACCAGCAATCCAAATGAACAGTCCAAAGTGGTGTAGAAACTTTGCAACTACTTTCCTCCGTACATCCGCTCAATATCATTTAGATAGTGGTTCTTCAGTTCTTTTCTTTTCAGCTTGAAGGCATCTGTAACCAGACCCGTCTCAGGGGTCCAGGGGTCCGGGCTGAGCCGTACCTTAATGGGAATTTCAAATCGTTCCAATTTCACTGTGCAAACAAAACAAAGATCTGGTTTAATACAGGTAGGTAGTCTTAATACAGGTAAATAATCTTCTTAAAGGGCTTGTCAGAGTAAACATTTCTAAATTAAACATGTTCATCTGCTGCTGATCCCCCACTGATACAGCTGCTCAGCGCCTTCTCTTCTGCATCACAACACATAGGAAATTCTTTATGGCTGAACAAGCATTACCTGCGTATCTGGATGCAGAACAAGTTGCAGGGACAACAGCATCAGGAAATTGGTGGCAAGTGAGAACATGTTTTTCTCTTATGTTCCACCACCTAGAGCACTTTTACATATTTACTCAGACAACACCTTTATGCTTGACACATAACACAACAACATTATCTTTAGTTCAAAAGCTTTTGAGTGAAGATGACCAAGAATGGGGATTATCAGAAGCGGTCATGCCTAGGGATAGCCTTTAGTAATTCAAAGGGTTAACAGAGGTCTCTTTGACCATCAGTAGGCAATGTGTGTATAATAGAGGGAGTGAACAGCTGTCCACAGTTCTACACATCAATTGGTCTACCATACATAAAAGCAAAATGTGCCCCATCACATGACAAAACAGTAGTTGCTTTGCCTTTCAAATATTATCCTGGGTAAATCCTATGATAAAAAAACACCTCCTCTTAATAAAAGGCTGCTACTAGAACATATAAGCTTAAAAGGTATAGCAGATAATCTTACACATATCTTATATGAAAGAGTTTTAAAGGCCATTTAAAGCTTTCCCACTAGATGGCAGAAGAACTTTGCTTTGTACACTACCAAAGATAGAGGTTACGTGTTTCTACTGAAGATTTATTTGCTTGCTGGAGGAGTTATAGCTTAAATATACAGTAACTACAGTGGTAAAGGGTAAATATTAAGTTTATGATGGTTGTGATGTGTTCTAAAACTGAGATGTGTCGCTCAGGGAAGGAATAAAGCTATGCTCAGGGCAAAAAATAACCAGCTAAGTGTATTACAAAACAGAAAAAACAGGATATTACTTACTTGAGGATGCTACCTCCTTAATCTCCTTTAATACCTCTGCCTCCATTGTCGGATTGTTACAGATTTCCTCCCAAGTTCCTTCGATCCCTTTCTGTCCTGCTAAACTAGTTAGCTTCTTCTGATTAGGAACGACAAAGCTGATCACATAAGACTGGTAACTGAAACAAGATACAAAGAAGATTAGAGGGTGTCTCCAAGGACACAGATAAACAGTCAGAATACTGAAGGTTTGAAAGAAAAATACAAATGGATCAGAGCAGAGTCTGTTACTTAACAGGTTCAGTGCACAGTTTGATTGGCTAATATTGACAGCGCCTAGCAATAGTGAAACAGTGATCATCTAGTTTGACACATTAATTGAAATAAGCTTAAAAAAACCAGATAGGATGCATGTAAACAGAAGCCCATCTCCAATTATAAAACAAAGTTAATTGCTGCTTATAAAACACTAGTCAAAAAAAACACCACACTATAGAATTAGATCCTGGGTGGCTTTCTTTACAAAATGTTGCTGTGCTACATGTTAAAATCCTTTGGGCAAAACACCGTAACATTACAATAATTGACATCAAGGTAGTGTTCGTAGAATTAAAGGGGTTTTCAAAGACATCATATCAGAACACTGATAAAAAAAAAAATCCAAGGGTATATTGATATGGGGTTGTTATGGCACATGGTAACATGCAGTTATTGCTCAGACTGCAGTGAAGGGTCATAAAATGAATATTTATGTAGAGTTTTGCTTCATCATTGCCACGTTGCAATCACTTTACTATTTACTACAAATTATGGTTCATGTCAACCAATACAGTTAATGATCAGGTTATGCCTTCTAATCCAGTACCTGTTGGCATAGGCACATATATTGTCAATGAGGGAACAGTTCTTTAAAGCAGCTTCCACTTTGCCCAAGGACACATACTCTCCGGCCTGCAACTTGACCAAATCCTTCTTCCTATCTGTAAAGAAACACAATGATGTGGGGTTATATTCTGCCAGTTATTAAATCTATGCCGGGATATTAGAGTTAGCTATGCGACTTACCAATTATTTGCAAGCAGCCATCAGGGTGAAACTCCCCTATATCTCCTGTGCAGAACCACCTCTGACCGTTTTCATCTACATAGAAATCCTCTAAGCTCTTTTCATCATTTTTGAAGTAACCCATTGAAACATTATGTCCCCCAATAACTATTTCACCCCTTGGGTGGGGCTTGTCATCATTTGTATAACCTCCTGCAAAAAAATAAATAATAATAATAATTGGTTAAGATTCTGAATCTAAGATTTGAAGCTACCTTAAAGGATAAAAGCTGAAGTTTAGAAGAGGTCAACCAAATGTCATGTTCCTATGAGCCGATTTTACTTCTATTCCTTCCATTCTTATTCACATTACGTGTAAGCTAAATCCAAAAAGGTACAATAAGAAAATGGCTAAGCTTGGATTCTGTTCAAACCTTGCAATCGCCCCACAATTATTCAAAGTGGGAAAAAATCATATATACATGTGACCCATCGACTTATGATGGCCCCGACATATGATCATTTCAACATATGATGGCCTCTCAGAGCCCATCGTATGTTGAAGGCAGCCTCGACATATGATGCTGCTGTGTTTCGGGGCCATCGTACAAACAGCTATCTGACAGCGCTGACAACTTCAGCAACTGACAGATAGTTGTTTAATGTGCCCCGTGTGCCCCGTTCTGCCTCCTGTTACTCACATGCTGTCCTGCTAACTCATACAGGCTTCCACTGTGAGCTCCGTGTAAGCCCCGCCCCCCAGTGCAGCCATAGTCAATAGCCTGCAGCATTTTGCTGCAGGCATCCAATGAGCTGCTGGCTGCCCTCCCCTTCCTTTCCTATAGAGCTGTAGTCGGCAGGATCGTAATGGAGGATATTCTGTCCCCCCTGAAGGTATTTAAAGAACTGTACAGTACTGTATGCGATGTCACACATCACATACAATACATATACACACTATACACCCCATACATCAGTGTTTCCATATCAGTGTGCCTCCAGCTGTTGCAAAACTATAACTCCCAGCATGCCAAGACAGTCAATGGCTGTACATGCATGCTGGGAGTTGTAGTTGTGCAACAGCTGGAGTCACCCTGGTTTGTTAAACACTCCCCATACACTCCACATACAATGGTCATCCCAGAACAAATTAGCAGTTTCCCATGGAACCATTGTATGTTGAATACATATCTCTGAGGCCCCAGAACCAATTACCATTTTTACATATGATGGTTTCAACATATGATGGTTCTCCGGGAACCAATTAATATGATATGTTGAGGGACCACTGTAATATATAAGCTAGTGAACACATCAAAGCTTTGGAGAAAGCTTATTAGGAACTCACATACACACACACGCACGTTCAAAATTGGCTTCTACCTCCTGGGGCTTTTTGACTCTCTCTAGATCAGCGATTCCCAACCGTGGTGCCGCAGCACACGTGTGTGCCGTTCAGCACTGCCCATGATGCCGCGTGATTTTGCCATGATTTTTTTATTATTATTATTATTTTTTTTAAATGTCCTGCCCCGGCCTGACGGCGCAGGGGGGAAGAGAAGTCTGCGTGCGCACTGCGCACACAGCGTCCCCTGCATCTCCTGTGTCCCCCTCCTTCCCCCTCTGTTCCCCTCCTTCCCCCTCTTTTCCCTGTGTCCCCCACGTCCCCCTCTCCCTTGCGGCGCAGTGAGCCAAAAATGGTGCCCTGGGGCGGAACGAGCTGCACCTGCGCCGGACTCCCGTGCCTGCTGTGGAACTGCAAGCTGCGCGGGGCGGCTTGCTTAAGGTACCGTACCCTTTTCACCCCTCTGTTCACCTTCTCAACCCTGTCTAAACCCCCTCACTCATGTCCACCCCCCGTCACCCATGTACACTCCTCTATACCCCTCTGTCACACATGTACACCCCTCAACACCCCTCTGTACACTCCTCTACACCCCTCTGTCACCCATGTACACTCCTCTACACCCCTCTGTCACCCATGTACACTCCTCTACACCCCTCTGTGACCCATGTACACTCCTCTACATCCCTCTGTCACCCATGTACACTCCTCTACATCCCTCTGTCACCCATGTACACTCCTCTATACCCCTCTGTCACCCATGTACACTCCTCTACATCCCTCTGTCACCCATGTACACTCCTCTACATCCCTCTGTCACCCATGTACACTCCTCTATACCCCTCTGTCACCCATGTACACTCCTCTACATCCCTCTATCACCCATGTACACTCCTCTACACCCCCTATGCCACCCATGTACACTCCTCAACACCCCTGACACCCATGTACACTCCTTTATACCCCTCTGTCACCCATGTACACTTCTCTATACCCCTCTTTCATCCATGTACACTCCTCTACATCCCTCTGTCACCCATGTACACTCCTCTATACCCCTCTGTCACCCATGTACACTCCTCTACATCCCTCTATCACCCATGTACACTCCTCTACACCCCCTATGCCACCCATGTACACTCCTCAACACCCCTGACACCCATGTACACTCCTTTATACCCCTCTGTCACCCATGTACACTCCTCTACATCCCTCTGTCACCCATGTACACTCCTCTACATCCCTCTGTCACCCATGTACACTCCTCTATACCCCTCTGTCACCCATGTACACTCCTCTACATCCCTCTATCACCCATGTACACTCCTCTACACCCCCTATGCCACCCATGTACACTCCTCAACACCCCTGACACCCATGTACACTCCTTTATACCCCTCTGTCACCCATGTACACTTCTCTATACCCCTCTTTCATCCATGTACACTCCTCTACATCCCTCTGTCACCCATGTACACTCCTCTATACCCCTCTGTCACCCATGTACACTCCTCTACATCCCTCTATCACCCATGTACACTCCTCTACACCCCCTATGCCACCCATGTACACTCCTCAACACCCCTGACACCCATGTACACTCCTTTATACCCCTCTGTCACCCATGTACACTCCTCTACACCCCTCTGTCCACTCATCTACACCCCTTTGTACACTCCTCTACACCACTCTGTACGCTCCTCTACACCCCTGTCACCCATGTACACTCTTCTGCACCCCTCTGTCACCCATGGAGTATGTTCTGCATACTCTGGGTATGGATTTTTTCCACATGGGAATCCCTATAGGTCTAAGATCTAATGAACAAAATTACAAAAAAAAAATAATAATAAAAAAAAATGCTATATTTATTAAAAAACACAAGCACCTCCCTCTCCTCTCTAGGTTGACCCGAACACAATTTTACATTTCAGGTAACCCAGGGAGTGAGCCAGAACAGGTTTCTTTTAGTGCTCTGAAATGCTATTGATGAACACAATGTAAACCTGTTCCTCCATTGATGTTATTTCAGAAACCCCCAACAGGAAGGATTAAAGCGGTCCTACAATTAGGTCTCCATACAAAAGCGCCATTCTCAGTGCAGTTATTTTCACTGTCCAGGCTGTTGAATTACAGATTCACCTTGTCTACAGACCAGTATCAGTAACATGGCAGAAGAGTGAATGAGGCTCGTACACAATGGATTCATTTTGCACACTACTGAGTACGTAGAACAGAGCATTACTCAATGCTGCAACCAGTCTGCTCTGCATTAGCCAGCACTACCAGCCTTCACAAGGAAGAACCTGACACCAACCTGACCTACACCCACACAGACAGCCCTGTGCCAGCAACGCACTTAGGTAAAACAGATGTAAGACAAGCTTATACTTCCATTCACCCTCAGTTTATATACACAGAAGTGTCCTAATCCATAGAACAGTGTTTCCCAACCAGGGCGCCTCCAGATGTTGCAAAACTGCAACACCTGGAGGCACCCTGGTTGGGAAATACTGCCATAAAAGAACAGATGAACTGTCCTTTAAAACCAGTTGAACACCTGCTGACTTGTAAAAAGCATCATGGGAGGTGTAGTCCTGACTTAAAGGGGTATTCCAGGCCAAAACTTTTTTTTATATATCAACTGGCTCCGGAAAGTTAAACAGATTTGTAAATTACTTCTATTAAAAAATTTTTATCCTTCCAATAGTTATTAGCTTCTGAAGTGGAGTTGTTTTCTGTCTAACTGCTCTCTGATGACTCACGTCCCGGGAGCTGTGCAGTTCCTATGGGGATATTCTCCCATCATGCACAGCTCCCGGGACGTGACATCATCATTGAGCAGTTAGACAGAAAACTTCAGAAGCTAATAACTATTGGAAGGATTAAGATTTTTTTAAATAGAAGTAATTTACAAATCTGTTTACCTTTCCGGAGCCAGTTGATATATATAAAGGTTTTGCCTGGAATACCCCTTTAAGCAGGTGCTAGGCTGCAAATCTACCTCAGACAGCTATAGTGAAGTGCACCCATCTTGGCTCAAGACACACTATTACAATACAACAAGCGAGAGACCAGTTAGCAGACAGTTCTGGTGTTGCCGATAACTGGAGTACAAAATAGAATGGAGAAGTGCAATGTCATATTGTCAAATATTTTTTCCCTTTAATGTCAGTTTGCATTTATCCATGCATTTGCGTTTTTGTTCTAGTACATCTGCTACAAGATATTTATTATTCATCTAAACCTAGGGTGGGAATTCACTTGTAGTTTATATAGATGTTGCAGCTTTGTCTGACACAGAGCTCTAAATCCCCTAGATAGATAGACTTAAAAGGCTGCATAAAGAAGTTTACTGCTACTATCTTGACTGTAATAATAAAATAGCCGTATTACTGGACCCCTTACAGCAATTCTTCCTCTATCCCTTTCCCCTTATAGCAGTCATGTTTATATTGGAAGAGGTCGATCAGTTTGCTTACCTTCAACCCAGGCACGGAGTTTGATTTCACAGCAGGTAAGAGGAGCGCCCACTCTACCAGTGCTGTAGTCAGATACTAAAAAGAAAAACAAACCCATTAACTGTATACCATGTACTGCAGGCTGCCATCGACACAAGAACGACAGATAGCAGCACAACCAACAACAAGTAAAGAGCAAGCAAGTAAAGAGCAGGCCAGAATCCAAGACATGTAAATAAAGATTTCACTTTTTTCTTTAAATCTAGAGAAATAATAATAAAAGCAATAAAGATTATCACAGAGAAAATTTTGGGAGAGGCTCTTATCAGACTAGTGACCTGAGCAACTCAAATGGCACCTACGGTATACCCACGGTGTCTAAAATGGCAAATAAATAGTAAAGAAATTGAGGCTCAGGGTCTAGAATAAATGGTAAATAAATGTATTTATATATGAATTTACACAATGTTAAAATGTAATGTGTACCGTGACCCACTGGGCCCTTGTGGGTCAGTGGAAGCACAAATAGATAGAGGCAATATTCAATCAAAAATACATTAAAAATAAAACAATCTAAAATATGACAATACTTAAAATAGAATAAAATTAATAATGGGCCACACGTCTGTGGTTATCCAGTTTGTAAAAGATGTCAGTATCACACATTAAAAAAATGATCCCAATAAATATAGAAACAAAAAATAGTAATGAATGAAATCTGTTGGTATTGGTAACGGTAATGTCCACAGAAATGATAAGAAGTTCTGTTTTTTTTTTTTTTTTGTTTTGTTTTTTTAAATCACACAGAACTTGTCCTTTCTGTGGACATTACCGTTACCAATACCAACAGATTTCATTCATTACTATTTTTTGTTTCTATATTTATTGGGATCATTTTTTTTAACGTGTGATAATGACATCTTTTACAAAACTGGATAACAACAGACATGTGGCCCATTATTAATTTTATTCTATTTTAAGTATTGTCATATTTTCGATTGTTTTATTTTTAATGTATTTTTGCTATTTTTGATTGAATATTGCCTCTGTGTTTCCACTGACCCACAAGGTCACATATTACATTTTAACATTGTGTAAATTCATATATAAATATAAATACATTTATTTACCATTTATTCTAGACCCTGAGCCTCAATTTCTTTACAATAAATATTATCCTGTCTCAATTAAAATAAGAAGCAATAGAGAACAAATAAATTGAAATCCATGTAAAATGAATTACAGCAGGATAAACATTACCAGACAAAACTGATTGCAGGGCCCTTGCGGATACAAAAATCTAAACAATGGTTACAATGAAACATGTATATAATCTAAAATATAGACTTTAGTGGTTAAAAAAAGGCTTTTTAAGATAGTAAGCAGACAATGCAATTGACAATGATGTACGCTCATATAAAGAGTTGATATATACGGAACAGGTTCTTGTTGGTTGATCAACTTATGAAAACCCATGTAGCAACAGGGAATGGGCTTAATGGAAAGCAGTTCTGTGTACAACTATATGCTCACTACCTGCCTCTAAAAACTGCTTCTCATTAACCCCATTTCTCCTTACAACATGGGCTTTCAGAAGTTGATCAACAAACAAGCACTGGTTGAACATATATCTACTCTTTATATGAGTGTACATATGAGAGTAAGCATGGTTGTCAATTGCATTAACTCTGCCTGCCATCTTTAAGTGCATTTTGTGCCGTCTTTCACATTGCAATCCAGTCTTTTTTTTACATATTCTCCTTATATTTTTTACATTCTACACCACTGCTTAGATTTCTGTATCAAAAAGGGCCCTGCGGTCTGTTATATTTCCGCTAATGTTTATCCTGCTTTAACCCCTTAACAATGCAGGACGTAAATGTACGTCCTGGTGAGGTGGTACCTAATGCACCAGGACGTACATTTACGCCCTAAGCATAACAGTGAGCATCGGAGCGATGCCCAGATCATGCGCGGCAGGTCCCGGCTGCCGATCGCAGCCAGGGACCTGCCCGTAATGGTGGACATCCGCGATCCTGCGGACGTCCGCCATTAACCCCTCAGATGCAGTGATCAATACAGATCACGGCATCTGCAGCATCGCGGTCATTAAAATGGATGATCAGATCGCCCGCAGCGCTGCCGCGGCAATCCGATCATCCAGCACGGCAGACTGAGGTCCCCTCACCTGCCTCCGCTGCCTTCCCGGCGTCTTCTGCTCTGATCTGCCTTCCCACAGACCAGAGCAGAAGATGACCGATAACCCTGATCAGTGCTATGTCCTATACATAGCACTGAACAGTATTAGCAATTGAATGATTGCTATAAATAGTCCCCTATGGGGACTATTAAAGTGTAAAAAAAAATGTGAAAAACCCCCTTCCCCAATAAAAACGTAAATTGTCCCATTTTCCCTATTTCACCCCCAAAAAGTGTTAAAAATATTTTATATACATATTTGGTATCGCCGAGTTCGTAAATATCTGAACTATTAAAATAAAATGTTAATGATACCATATGGTGAACGGCGTTAACGTAAAAATAAAAAATAAAAGTCCAAAATAGATGCTTTTTTATAACATTTTATTCCTAATTTTTTTTTAATTAAAAATGGATTAAAAGTTTTATATAAGCAAATATGGTATCAAAAAGTACAGATCACAGTGCAAAAAATGAGCCCTCATACCGCCACTTATACGGAAAAATGAAAAAGTTATAGGTCTTCAAAATAGGGGGATTTTAAACGTACTAATTTGGTTAAAAAGTTTGTGATTTTTTTAAGTGCAACAGTAATAGAAATGTATGTTATCATGGGTATCATTTTAATCGCATTGACCCAAAGAATAAAGAACACGTCACTTTTACCATAAATTGTACGGCGTGAAGACGAAACATTCCCAAATTAGCAAAATTGCAGTTTTCTTTTTAATTTCACCACACAAATAGTGTTTTTTGGTTGCGCCATACATTTTATGATATAATGAGTTATGTCATTACAACAGACAACTGGTCGTGCGAGAAACAAGCCCTCATACTAGTCTGTGGATGAAAATATAAAAGAGCTATGATTTTTTGAAGGCGAGGAGGAAAAACGAAAACGTAAAAATAAAATTGTCCGCGTCCTTAAGGCCCAAATGGGCTGAGTGCTTAAGGGGTTAATTACTTAATGTATTTAAAGTCAATTACTAAAATAAATTAAATGTATTCATTCTCTACTGCTTCTAAGTTGAGGTCCCATAATATTTCTTGCAGTTTTTTCCTAATTTACTCCAGGGGTATAGGCGGCTTGTTAGGCTAAGTTCACACAGCCGTTGTCCCCAGTCTAGATTTTGTTCGTTATTGCCTCCTAAACGGACCATTCTATTAACGGGTGCAAACTGATGCAAAGGGATGCTATTTAGTGGCATCCGTTTGCATCAGTTTTTCATCCGTTAGTATCAGCTGTCTACAGACTCCTGCAGCTGGGACTACTACTACTGCCATCATGGAACAGACTTCTTTTCATGATGGGAGAAGTAATTCCCCGACTGCGGGAGTCTGCAGGCGGCTTGGAGGCTACATTAGTGCTGCTAATGCCCCCTGCTGCGTTTATATATGTCCCCCCGCGAGCGCATACATAAATCCCTCACAACTCTATCTGAACAGTATACTATCAGCAGCGCAGCGGGGGGCATTATACCTAGCTAGCGCAGCGGGGGGCGGCATTATACCTAGCTAGCGCAGCGGGGGGCGGCATTATACCTAGCTAGCGCAGCGGGGGGCGGCATTATACCTAGCTAGCGCAGCGGGGGGCGGCATTATACCTAGCTAGCGCAGCGGGGGGCGGCATTATACCTAGCTAGCGCAGCGGGGGGCGGCATTATACCTAGCTAGCGCAGCGGGGGGCGGCATTATACCTAGCTAGCGCAGCGGGGGGCGGCATTATACCTAGCTAGCGCAGCGGGGGGCGGCATTATACCTAGCTAGCGCAGCGGGGGGCGGCATTATACCTAGCTAGCGCAGCGGGGGGCGGCATTATACCTAGCTAGCGCAGCGGGGGGCGGCATTATACCTAGCTAGCGCAGCGGGGGGCGGCATTATACCTAGCTAGCGCAGCGGGGGGCGGCATTATACCTAGCTAGCGCAGCGGGGGGCGGCATTATACCTAGCTAGCGCAGCGGGGGGCGGCATTATACCTAGCTAGCGCAGCGGGGGGCGGCATTATACCTAGCTAGCGCAGCGGGGGGCGGCATTATACCTAGCTAGCGCAGCGGGGGGCGGCATTATACCTAGCTAGCGCAGCGGGGGGCGGCATTATACCTAGCTAGCGCAGCGGGGGGCGGCATTATACCTAGCTAGCGCAGCGGGGGGCGGCATTATACCTAGCTAGCGCAGCGGGGGACGGCATTATACCTAGCTAGCGCAGCGGGGGGCATTATACCTAGCTAGCGCAGCGGGGGGCATTATACCTAGCTAGCGCAGCGGGGGGCATTATACCTAGCTAGCGCAGCGGGGGGCATTATACCTAGCTAGCGCAGCGGGGGGCATTATACCTAGCTAGCGCAGCGGGGGGCATTATACATAGCTGGCGCAGCGGGGGGCATTATACATAGCTGGCGCAGCGGGGGGCATTATACATAGCTGGCGCAGCGGGGGGCATTATACATAGCTGGCGCAGCGGGGGGCATTATACATAGCTGGCGCAGCGGGGGGCATTATACCTAGCTAGCGCAGCGGGGGGCATTATACCTAGCTAGCGCAGCGGGGGGCATTATACCTAGCTAGCGCAGCGGGGGGCATTATACATAGCTGGCGCAGCGGGGGGCATTATACATAGCTGGCGCAGCGGGGGGCATTATACATAGCTGGCGCAGCGGGGGGCATTATACATAGCTGGCGCAGCGGGGGGCATTATACATAGCTGGCGCAGCGGGGGGCATTATACATAGCTAGCGCATAACGGGTTGCATAACGGGCATTTTTTGATGGGAGCAGGCGGCTGTGTGAACGTGCTCGGTTTTAGAACTTAATACCTCAGTAACCTAGTGATATTATAGCGCTGCCCACAATATAAATTTGTATAATTGTTATTTTAGTAATAATACAAATTGAGATTACAGCTCTTCATATACTAGTCACATAAGTGTTAATGACAAGTGTAAAAATAGACAAAACTACTATATTCCATGGGCATTATAGCACCAGCAATGAATACGGTATATAAAACGGATGGCCCATGTAATATGCCATATTCTGCTCTGTTTAGGGAGAATTCTACAAGCTGGTACTAGGATTTGGTTTCTATAACACAGTCTATTAACCATCGCCTGCAATGTATTTTCATTTCTGGTCACAGGAAGAGATGAGCTATTGTTTAATATCTTCATGTAACCAAATTTAGAACAAGGAAGTGGTTATTAATCAGACAATGCCTTTACTGTAAGTCTAGTAGTAATTCTGATGCCTACCTTCAGTGATGGTTCCAGCCCCACAAGTTTCTGTCAGTCCATAACCCTGACCAACCGGACAGCAGAAACAAATGTTCATAAATCTTTGGGTCTGCGGAGATAAGGGAGCCCCGCCGCACAGCATCATACGGACATTCCCTCCTAATAAAGCCTTCACCTTTTTGAAAAGTATCCTGTAAGAGAAAACAGAACAGGCAATGAGTAATGATGCAAATAGCCGCTTACAAAGCTTCAAAGTTCTGCAACATTACTGAGAGAGAAAATAGTATTATTCGGAGGCCAAACAAAAATTTTTAGGTAATAAAATAAATAGCTTTTTTAGGAAATGCCATTGAAGTGTTTGTGCTGGTGTCATAAATGCAGAGAGAATCAATTAAAGTGCATCGATGATTGTAAACTACATTCCAAAAATCAATAAGACAAGCAAAAAAAGAAAAAAAAAGAAAAAAAAAAGAAACTAAGAAACTTTGAACATACACTTGCATGGAGAACTTAGCTTGGAGCACTCACCTCAGACACAAAACATGCAGCGATACAGCATCTTTATTAAGGTTGCAGGTACGTGTACAGCAGGGAGATTGAAAGATGAAAAAGACGGGTGGGTTCAGCCGTATTGCGCTCTTTGCGCTTCGTCAGGTCCCTTCAAACAGGTGCACATCAGACACGTATATACAGAAGACAAGGGAAGGGGGTCACTGAACACCCCAAACCTAGTGCACAAATGAACTCTGAATACGTAAACCAATGAATGTCTTAAAACCAGAGTTAATTTGTGCACTAGGTTTGGTGTGTTCTTTGACCCCTCCCCTTGTCTTCTGTATATACCTGTCTGATGTGCACCTGCCGGAAGGGACCTGACAAACCGCAAAGAGCGCGATACGGACCGTTGCCCATCGGCTGAACCCACCAGTCTTTGTTTCATCTTTCCATCTCCCTGCAACCTTAATAAAGATGCTGTACCGCTGCATGTTTTGCGTCTGAGGTGAGTGCTCCAAGCTAAGTTCTCCATGCAAGTGTACGTTCACGCTGTGATTTATTTGTGAGAACCATTTGTCAGACGCAAAGGAAACTGATCGCAAACACGGCTGTGCTGATCCTGCATTCAGCAGGAAGATCCCTAGTGGCGTTTGAGCTGTGACTGTGCCTGGTTATTTGTATCTGTGAAAGGCATTTTCCTTTAAATAAAGAAACATTGTTTAATGATGAGACTTTTCTCCCCCACAATTCACTGAAAAATCCACACACATTAAACAGAGAGGAGATTGATTTACTGCTTCACTGAACACAGAGGTCCACAGAAGCTAGAGGAGGGAGCAGCTGAAAGGAGACACAACACACTTTTGGTATTCTATCATCTCACCCCAGTGCTGGATTCAGTAGCATTCCTTGTACCATGGGAGGACATTTTACAGCAGTAAAAAGCAGTGTTTCAGTGAATCAATCTCTGCAGAACACTTGCTAGAACCACAAGCTGCATCTATCTGTAACAGTGTCTCCTTGCAGCTGCTCCCCTCTCCCCCTTCCTTCTGTAAAGGCCTCTATAGGCAACAGCTGTAATCTAATCCCTCAGTTAGGGCAGATTCACGCAGGGCACATCCACAGCGTATTAAACACACTGCAGATGTGCCAATGACAGTCAAAGAGGAACTAAAGAGCAAGTTCCTGGCTGCGGCCGGGTAGCTCTGTGTGTCTGGTCATAGTGGGGAATTTCCCGCCGTAGAAATCCACCGCTACAAGTGGACACACAGAGCCGGCCGCAGCCTCTGTGACTACCTTCAGGGCATCAGCGTGAAATACGCCAAGGATGTGCCCGTGTGACCCTTCCCTTAAGCAGAAAATTAATCACATCTTTGACTAATGTGTATGGATTTTACCAGTGAACTGACGGTGAGTGATCAGTGCAGGAGGAGGGGATGAGAGGGAAAGGAATGGAGTCTAATATAAGGAGAAAGTGGCATTTTCCTGTTAAAAGATATATCATTTTTTATATTTTTATAATTGGAGGGAGGTAAACTTTTCTGGGCAAAATGGATTCATGATGTTTGGTGGGGGGGGGGGGGGGGGGGGAATCAGGCGTCTTAAACCCACTGATCAGATATTGATAATTTATCCAATCAGCTGTTTGCCTTAGCTGTGGGACTGGCATAACATTGAAACAGTCGGAAGAAGACAGCTCTATACACTGAAGCTCCATAGTGAAGTGATGGAACATGTATAGTAAATCTATTTTTTTTTTTTTATCCATTCCTTACTTTGGCTGCAAAAAAAAAAAAAAAAAAAGAAAAAAGAAAAAAGAAAAAGGCCATGTGAACACCCCTAAGCGAGCTACAACTGGGAAACATGCATAAATAAATTGTATATAGACATTTATAGACAAATCTGGTCAAAATATTCTAGTAATCAATGGTACATACATATGTGTAGCCAGTTAATCCCTTACAACAATATTGTTACAACACTTTTTAATCTCTTTCAAATTATTTCCTTTCACTATATTGTTTGCTTTATTACAAATATTTTCCTATTACTTACACATTACATAAGGGAGCATCATATCCCTTCTTTATTTGCTCCAGCTTGTAGTCATAGCCAAGCTTGAACAGGGTTCTCTGGAAAACATTCATTTCTTGAACTTTGCTCATGACATTCTTGTAAATGCGATCCATTATTTCCTGTAAAAAGAATCACATGACTAGTTAGACTGGGAGGTGAGGTTGAGTGAGGAGGCACGCCAAGCTGTGGCACTTTAGCAGCTCGGCTCCTCTTTGACACTTGGCTGATAAACGAAAAGGCAATTTTAAAATGTTTGGCAACCAACATCAGCTCTAGAAAAGGTGTAGTTTGCTTTGATACCCCAACAGCTATACCAAAGTGTCTGATGTCTTAGTGGCAAATTGAGCTGACATATTCCCTTTCAGAGCTTCTTTAGGTGATATGCATTCTGTAAAGTATAGCGTATATACTCCGGACAGTAATCTAATGGAGGACATAACTGTCCCTCTACATCAGTGTATTCCGGACAGGGTATCTCCAGCTGTTGAAAAGCTACAACTCTCAGCATGCCAAAGGCTTATCCTAAATAAAGAGCAATACTTACAGGCACAGCAGCCATCAGTGTAGGCCTCAGTACAGAACAGTCACCTTTGCTTCCCTTCTTAATTTTACTGGACTGTAAAGACAAAAGAAAGATGAGCAATTAAACGAAATACAAAGTGACCTAGTGTTTTAAGGTTAACCATATTTAAGAATTTTTGGTGATGTTATTTCGAATTTTTTTATTTCTAATATTTTTAAATAATCCGGAAATCTTGCAGTTTACATTCTGGACACTAGGCCTAAAACTAAGCTGAGACTATGTTCTGTAGAAAATTCACTTTCCAGCAGTGCTCTTATTATTACTAACAAGATTACAGTTAAAGGTTGCATTGGAATATAGATAACATAGCAGCTCACAAATCAGCCTTCCCCTCTCTGTGTAAAGGTCACAGAGCGCACTGAAACACCTTTCCCATTCATGCCAAATGGTCTTGCTAAATGTTGTCAGAAACCGTTTAGGCAAGATTGCTGCCTCCATAATAATGTATATTTAAAAAAAAAAAAAATAATGAAGTAATTATTACTATTAGAAAATAGAAACAGCTAAAAAACAAGTAACATGTTTTAGTATCTGACTATTTTGAAAAAAAAAAAAAAAAATTATATATATATATATATATATATATATATATATATATATATATATATATTTTTTTTTTTTTTAATCTAGGCAATACATACATATGAATAATCATTGTCTCAGTGCAAATCCATTCACCTATTTAGTGTTTTAGACCAGGCTATATATTTTAGAGATCCCCCAAGATGCACCTCTGGCTTCTTCAGATAAATCAGCATGAGGGTGCGTTCCCACAGGGCGTATACGCTGCGTATTCCTTGCTCACTTTATACACAGGGCTTTCCGGTGGCAGCCCTATGCATGTAGTGAGTTTTGGAGGCGGAGCCGCGCGTCACAGACACGCCGGCACACGGCCCCGCCTCCATAACTTACTACACACATAGGGCTGCCGCCGGAAAGCCCTGTGTATAAAGTGAGCAAGGAATACGCAGCGTATTTCCCACTGCTGCTGTAAATTTTGCGCAGCGTGAAATACGCTGCGCATACGCCCTGTGGGAACGCACCCTAAATCTGTATTTGCAGCACAACTCCCTAATTACTGATCCAATCTACATTTGCTAAAGCTGGAACCAGCGTTTTTCACACTGGCCACTTTTACATTACATCCAAGACTATAAATTATGGCAGCAAAAAGGATTTATGTATAAATGCAAGAAGTAAAGCTGCACATCTCCTCTATGTTAATATCATCATTCTGAACTAGTTGAAATGTTAAGAAATAAAAAAATAAAAAAAAGTGGGATGACTTTTTTTTTCCAAATTCAAAAAGAAGTTTATTGAATATACGTAAACATGACAAAGAGTAGAATAAGCATCAATACAATGACAACATTGGCCTTACAAGGCCTGGGATGACATTTTTAATAGATGTCTGCTGTAATAAAACCTCTGGAATTTTGGTTGCCCAAGAATTTCCTAAGATCACTAAAGAAACAGTCACGCAGGTCTCAGCCTGTTCATAAAGCATAGCCTTATCCAGTGTGAGGTTAACAAGACATGATCAGATCAACTGCAAACATGAAGAGCTGCAGCCTATTACACACATGCTGACATTTTCTAGTGTTCTATTAACATTTTATCAAGTGCAAGCACTAATGTGTGGCCATGTGAGTACATGACAAGTACCGCTATTAGGCACATGTTTCTCGTCTGGTACCGCCAGTTGGCTCCTTTCTTCCTGTGACATACTTTTTATAGATAGAGGCAGGAGGCTCAAACACCTCTGTGGCACTGAGGTTAGCAAACACATTACAGGCTGATCAAACCAGTTTCTCTTCCCGTTACTTTTAGGCTGCCATATGCGGGAAGTTTTTTTGAAGGAAAAAAAACAGCAGGGGATTAAAAAAAATCCAGACTCTACCCCTGCCCCATTTTCTCTCCGAAAAAAAAAATTAAAATAAAAAAAATCCTGATGAAAACATGCATGTGTGGATGTATCCTAAGGCCTGTTTACATATAACCAGTGGATGACCTGTGCATGACCAACTGGTAGAACGAGCAGGGAGAGAAGAACGCAGCTGAGTGTGAACGACTTAGACTTCCATTGGGAGTCCATTTCAGTCACACAGCTGGGAGAGAATGCTTTTCCCAACTCATTCCAACATAAAGATCTCGACAGTGACAGTGCCCATTTCATTTTGTTGTGGGGCTAGAGAGAGGTTATGTTCTGTACTCTCCCAGCATTCCTCTGCATAAAGATCACAGATAATAAATTTGTGTCTGGTGGGCATTGGATCATTATCAGAGGTCTGCATATAGATTATTGCTCAGATGGCACAATTTATGCCGTTCCAGCATGTGCCAACATGTCACACTGGCAGGCGATGCCACTGGTTCCATAGCAATGGTCCAAAGAATAGTCTTTTAAAGGAGAATTAATTTAAAAAGCAGATTTTTAATACACTGCATATGTTCATCTATTAGCCAGAGTAGAGTTACAAGAGGACTTTCTGTCTATAGGACCCAATACGTTGATGTCATGTGTCAGTACCACAAGTGAGGTAGGGATACTCACAATGAAGGCAAAAAATAAATAAATAAATAAATTAGAAATTAAAGCTTAGAAGCCCCAAGCAATGAGGATATTGAATTTGCAAACTATAATCCTCTAATATCCATAACCAATTAGCCAGCACAACAACCACCATTTTAATATAGTAAGAAAGTCAGCCCTCAGGAATGCCGCCTTGTCCTCCTGTTTGTGCGTTCCGCTTGGATAAACACCCCGCAGCCAGATTACTATTCTCAAATATTTACATCTTCCTTGGCTGGAAGGGAGAGAGAGTCTTATTCTTCATGTTTAACTCCGGCTTACAGCTAATTGTGGACCAGTCAGCGTTACAAGACGCTGGGACTTTCTTCACTGAACGACGAGCTAGTCAATGAGGGCAGATTTTATGCTGGGTGAATATGGCATTGTGCCTTGAAGCAGAGAGAGTTGCCAAAGTCTGGGTCAATGTCTGAGAACAGTGATCCACTTCAGGACAGGCAAGGCACTTCGCTTGTAGTTCAGGAGACTTTTGTCAACCTTTCCCTACACAACACACTCGCACAAGCTTAAAATGATTGTGAGATCACGGACAGAATACAAACCCTGATCTCCCCGATAAACAAATAAAAAAAATGCAAACAGAACAACTTTCTCTACTCTATCTATATGAGGCTTACATTAAAGGGGTACTCTGCCCCAAGACATCTAGTGGATAAGATGTCAGATTGCTGCAATCTCTTCTGCAGCACCCACTTGTCATTAGCTGCACGGAGCGAAGAGCGTTCCGTGTCTGATGACTCACGATACAGAGGCCGGAGTATAGTGCAATCACGGCTCCGCCTCCTCGTGTAGTCACACCCCGCCCCCCTCCGTACAAGTCTATGGGAGGGGGTGCGGTGGGACCCCCCCCCGCGATCAGACATCCTGATCGGAGGCGGAGTGCCCCTTTAAGTCAAAGAGAAAGTGATATCCATTGCACACAACAGCCACTATGTGAATCAGAAGACTCGCTGGCAAGCAGCAGGCCTGGAATGGCATGATATTTGTGAACGTACAACCGCCCTGTGAGCGAGCAGGATGGCTGTTTACTGTAGTATGTTACTATCAATGGAGAAGAAAAATAAATAGTCTGGTCTGAAACTGGAATCTTTTCCATATAGATCAGGACTAAACAACTACAAAACTCCTACTGAACCCCATCAAGATTCCCCACCAGTGTATGCAGTAAACACCTTCACAGTCTACCCATCAAAACGGAAAACACATTACTGCAAGAATGAATGCAAAGAATGATTAGCACATCAGCGCAGTCTGCCTTTCCTTCATGATATTCATCACAAAACTGAGGTGGAGCAACAACAACATCTGCACGCACTATGAAATTAGGAAGTCTCTGTAAGAGCAGGTCTATTCTTGCCTTTTAAACTTAAATTTTATAAACAAATTTTATATAAAGGATAAAATCCTGGATTAAATATGTCCTTACCTGGTCTGATAGTGTTAGTGGAGAGGAGTAACCAATTCTGCATCCATAGGTAACACATGAGATCTCTGCAGTCATCTCTAGTACATGTGCTAAAGGCAAGTATCCAATATAAGTGTCTTTGGGCCTGCAAAATAAAGCCCTTTTAATATCCTATTCATTGTAACAATTTCATCAGGCCTTAGGGTGTCATCTGGGGGTTTATACATAAGACTAAAATTAAACCTGCAAGTAAATGACAACAATCTAAACCCAAAGTGAGAGTATACAGAACTAGTACTTGCAAGGATTTTCATTTACTAAAGATGATTTCTTATATCTCCCGACTTGTCTGTTTTAGTGTATACTTAATCTCACAGCATAATCTCAGAGATATTTTAATGTATTTTTTTTTCTTAATGCTGTGCCGTTCTTCATTATTCCTCTTGGAAACAACATTGACAACTGGGTGTTACAATTTCCTCTGTCAATGGCTTGTGTCGCTGTTCACCACTGTCCAGTCAGTGGTTACAGTGCTGAGTTCATTCAGTGCTGGTAAGGTAATACAGTGACCCCCCCCAACCTACGATGGCCCCGACATACAATCATTTCAACATACGATGGCCTCTCAGAGTCCATCGCATGTTGAAGGCAGCATCGACATGCTGGATGTCCGGGCATGCTCGGTGTTGTAGTTTTGCAACCTCTGGAGGTCCGCAGGTTGTAGACCACTGTCCTATACTTTACATTGCACGGATCCCTCAACATACGATGGTTTCAACAAACGATGGTCCATTTGGAACGGATTACCATTGTATGTTGAGGGACCACTGGTACTTTGAATGCACACACATCAGTAAAAGTGTGTCACAATAGTTAATACAATATAATCTCAGGTCCCTGTAACATTTTTTACTCACAGTATTCTTTTACTACAGTATTGAATAATATTGCAGCCAGACCTCAGAAAGTCCATGCTGTACAGAGTGTTGTCCCCAGCCTGCCTAATAAAATGAGAACACTTTGCTCACCTTCCTCCGCTCCCTCATAGCCTTCGGATCGGGGAACTCCATGGCTGGCAACTCTGCTTTCCCCTGAGCTGCAGAGTGTAGTGTCTGCAGCCGGGGGAACTGACAATGCTGCTCCCCAATCGCTGGCCAAGGTGGGTCACCAACAGTGATTGGCCGAGTGACGTTGTGACATCAGTGAAGACTAGCCATAGAGAGGGGTCCCCTGATACCTGCTCTACAAGGGAGTTGATCCCAGTGGCCAGACCCCCATGATCAGACATCTTATCCCCTATCCAAAAGATGGGGGAATAAGATGTTTAGGGGTGGAGTACCCCTTTAAACTGTTTATTTTATTAGGCTGGCTTGGGACAATAGGAAAATACATTTTACTGGACAATCCCAAAGTACACAGAGTTTATCAGTATATCTTTTTTATAGGAGGGATATACAGTATTATAGTATAAATTTGGGCATCATAGCAAAACTGTCTGCAAATACCAAACCCCATAGCTGGCTGCACCACGTGTATAAAGGGGTATTCCAGCTAGAAACATTGGATAGCTAATAAATGTCAGACTCCTATGCAAATCATCCCAGCTTATCTTACTAAAAGATAATAGAATAATATAGAGTACACATTAATAGTTAACTAAAAATGATGCACCAGTCCATGAAAACGTACCCAAGTCCAGGTATCCGTTCACATTGTCCAGCCATGCCAGCTATTAAATTGCTGTGAATCATCATCACACCTTTTGGTCTGCCAGTTGAACCACTGGTATACATCACAACCGCTAGGTCTGTCGGCAAAGGTCGGCTTGGTGGGTTGTTCACTATTAAGTAAAATAACAAAATAAAATAAAAAAAAGACTGTTAAACCATCCATTGATCAAAGCCAACAAATTAAGCTTGGCCCAGAAAACACATCCAAAAAATTAATAACCACCATACATGATATCCACTTTTCTAAAATGGATGTGGTGTTTTGTTTTCTATGTCACATGCTGGAGCGGTTTGCAGATAGACAGTAAAAGAAATAACATGTCATGTTACTGGTGTGTCCCATCGCCCAGCACATTCACACCAAGTCTCACCGCACACACATCTGTGACATAGCAGGTACACGTGCAGGGTTCAGTCTTCTATTCCCTTATTACAGAGTAAGTAGGAGTTTTAAATAAGGCGTGAGGTTATTTCTCACCACACCCAGCAGGAATTGAGGACAAATAAGGGAATGAGTGGGTTGTGAAAGTTATGCATACTATGCAAGGAAATCAATATTTCCCTGTACAGTATATAGCATTGTCCAAAAGAAAACAGATGCCCCTAATGTAATAAAAACCTATTGAATAGGGGGTTTTATACTTTTAATGCATTATAACAAGAATACAGCTAGAGGTGCTCTCAGTTTATAATAGTCCATGTATGTACTAGGTTCCTAGGCACAAGTATAGAATGCCAGCTTCTAGCAGGGATCATGTGTCTGATCCATCATTTACACATCCTGACTTTTAAAACATTGCATATGTTGTCAAACTCCAACATTTTCTAATAAATCTCACTTTATTGCAACACAATTTCCTGAGAGCTGTTTTTTTTTTGTTACAGCTGTTAGGGCTCGAAAGTGGGCTTCTAGTGCACAATACAGATTTACTTGAGAGCTACTACTAGATTAGATATATATATATATATAATATATAATATATATATATATAATATATATATATATATAATATATAATATATATATAATATATATATATATAATATATAATATATATATATAATATATAATATATATATATAAATATATATATATAATATATAAATATAATATATAATATATATATATATATATATATATATATATATATCTACCGTATATATACTATATATTATAGCCCAAGAGCACTTCCTGTAAGGTTTTCTCCTCCCTCTCTTATAGTAACATGCAATCGCACTTACAGTTTTCTGGTTTGGCACCCAACTCCTCCACTTCCTCTATGTGATATAGTTCTCGATCTGCAGGATATTCTGCTTTGTCAATGTTCTTCTTACCGACATAGATAATGCACTTTATGTTGCTAATTTGTGACAACACACCCTGCACGCAGAAGGAAATACAATGTAAGGCTCAGACTATACAAGCACTGTATACAAGTATATTTACAGCTTCATACACGCACCTTCAGCTTTGTCTCTAGCAGCTCAGAACTGGTAATAAGGTGCGTAGCTCCAGACTCATTTAGGCCATAGGAAACTGCATCCTCGCCAAGTGTAGCGTACAACGTGACCACTAAATAAAGAGTGAAAGACATCACTGAACACTTCACAGATCATTTTATGTACATTTGGCGACACAGCCTGTTACTTCTCTCCCTGCTTGCAAGGAATGGGCTATATCGCATCCTATGTAAAAAATAAAGCCACAGTTCCCTATACTCATAACTGTATGTGTAACAGGGATGTATAATCTTGAAGGTAGACCCGTATGTGTAACAGGGATGTATAATGCTGAAGGTAGATCTGTATGTGTAACAGGGATGTATAGTGCTGAAGGCAGACGTGTATGTGTAACAGGGATGTATAGTGCTGAAGGCAGACCTGTGTGTGTAACAGGGATGTATAGTGCTGAAGGCAGACCTGTGTGTGTAACAGGGATGTATAGTGCTGAAGGCAGACGTGTATGTGTAACAGGGATGTATAGTGCTGAAGGCAGACGTGTATGTGTAACATGGATGTATAGTGCTGAAGGTAGACCTGTATGTGTAACAGGGATGTATAGTGCTGAAGGCAGACGTGTATGTGTAACAGGGATGTATAATGCTGAAGGCAGACGTGTATGTGTAACAGGGATGTATAGTGCTGAAGGCAGACCTGTGTGAGTAACAGGGATGTATAGTGCTGAAGGCAGACCTGTATGTATAACAGGAATGTATAGTGCTGAAGGCAGCTGGCTTAGGCAGACCCAAGAAGATCTTTGTAGACCTTTTTACTGATTTAGACCTTTTAGTGATTGAAGAAATCCCTGGAGTTTTTGCAGGAAACTTACAAGACTAGTTAAGTTTTCCAAAATTTTTCACGATTAATCATACAAAACTATGTCAGTACAGAAGTAGAAATCAATTCTATATAAAAAGAGGTTTCTCACCACAGCAAGTGAAGGCATATCACTGGGATAAGTCATAAGTCATTTAGGGGCTTCAACTGCCCGAGCCCTCACTATGTTAAAATTAAAGAGGCCACAGCAAAAGCAGTGCTCCCATCCACTGACTGCAGGGAACTACTACACATACCTATTTACTTGAATTGAGCCATGTTGCAGAGCCCTGCACAGTGGATGGATAGGAGTGCTGCCAAAATATGAAGTTGGCCCCCTTCATTTACAGGACTGGCATGGTGCCCAGCGATCAGACCCCCACCAATCAGAGGTTATCATCTATCCTAGGGACATGCTTCCATTCTAACAGAGGACTCATTTTAGATCAATACTGAGCGTATATATAACACAAAAACAGGAATTGAAAAAAGTGTCATTTCCATTTCTGAAAGATGAGGAACTTGCTCAAATTTATGGTTATTCTAGGATACAAACTGAGAAGTTATGTCCACCACAGGCGACAAAGCCAAGAGTTAAATAAATTACTTCACATGAAGAAGCTCTACAAAGGAATTTAAGCACATATCTGAACATATGCAGAACTATTTCATAGCAATGTAATGATACTGTATTATGGGTATGTTAAAGTGTACCCGTCAAATCCAACAAAAAAACTTTTTTCAATATATCACTCAGTACCTAATCCTGACCATGTATATCTAATTTTTATGTGTCTAGCATCTTTATTTTTTTTATTACACTTTTAGTTTTTTTCACTAGTCTGAATTCCTCTCAAAGGGAGGGGGCGTGGCCTCACTGTGCAGGTCTCCGCCCCCTCCCTCAGTATGCTGTCTGCTCACATCTCCCCTAGCATTAGCAAAACTACAACTCCCAGCTTGTCCTCACTGACAGTAACGGGACACAAGCTGACAGTGGGAGTATTTTTCCTCCAGCTGTGAGCCCTGCACTCACAGCTGTCAATCAAGGAAGTGTGTCCATGACATAGGTGATGACACATGGACACAGCAGGACTAGTATATGGACACAGCAGGACTAGTATATGGACACAGCAGGACTAGTAGGCGTCCAAGCAGGCAGGGGGGGGGGCAGTTGTTTGTCTGGCTTTTTCTGTATGAAATACTGAAAATTTTCTAATGAAAGCAATTGCAAAATCTATTGGTTTTGTATGCTTTACAACATGTCAAAAGTTTTTGTATCTGACAGTGCCCATTTAAGATTTCAATCACATCAAATGGATTGAAAAGGACCTCCTTGCTGCATGTTAGAACTTCTGTACATGAATAATGAAAACTATAGGTAAAGAAAACCTGTTACTACCCCTGACAGGAGTAATTGTGCTCTCCTTGTGATGGAAAAGCACCTTTACTTAGTAACCTGAACTCTGCCATTCTGTTATTCCTCCTGGGTGTAACCCTACAAAGCCTGACTGTACAATTTAAATGGCAATACCTAGCCTTCAATTTATTTATATATTTTCAGAAGCTATAACGCAGGAAAGAGTTGTTTCTCAATTTTTTCTTATGGAAAATGCAAGTATTTACTAAAACAGGCATGTCAGCTTACTGATGGGTCCTGTTTAGATATATCTTACTAAAAACGTAAGCAAAAGTTGTGACAACAGTGTCTATAATTGCCTCCCATATCATCATAAGGCCTGCAGACTGCATCCACTCAGTGATCTGTTATTGGGGAAATCGTTGTCTGGCAGCAGCAAAATTCTAATGAAGTTCCTGTTTTAGGGTACGTTTACATGGACGGATGTATAGCAGGTTTCCCACAGTGAATTTGAGCTGCTGCAGATTTTTGTAGTATAAAATCTGCATTAGATTATATTGACTTCAACAGGGTGTCCTGTGAAAATTCTCCGTGGAACACCGATCTCAAACCGACAGCAGAAAACTAGCTACACATCTGCCCATGGAAGAGTACCCTTAGGGTGTATTCAGACACAAAGGATCTGCAACAGGTCCTGTATGTGTGAATATACCCTTAAATTTGGCAATTTAATAAAGACTTCACTGTTGGGGTTTTGCGTGCTGGGGCCATATTCTAAACCTTTACAAAAAGGGACCAAACATCTACTGAGATTTCGCTATGTCAGAAATTCCACTAAAAGCTTGTCTGAACTCACTAGGGCCATACTACCACATCCGATAACCA
Organism: Hyla sarda; assembly: GCF_029499605.1. Taxonomy (NCBI): domain Eukaryota; kingdom Metazoa; phylum Chordata; class Amphibia; order Anura; family Hylidae; genus Hyla; species Hyla sarda. Next base: position 100,462,264 of record NC_079197.1, on the reverse strand, counting down.
AAAGATCCTTGGAAGCTATACAGCTCTGCTTACACGTGGGTTATATCTTTGATGTCTGGTTTCTTTGCTACATGCTGCATCATGCCATTCCATATAGGAAATAAAGTTGCCATTTGACAGATTTAACCAAATAAATAAATACAAAGGCAATGGTGCAATGAATAAAAGGATTATTATTTAAGTGATGGGGGAAGATCATCCAGTATAGTCTACAGGTAAAGCTGGAGGGACGTGTACCATTATAAAAAGGTAGATCATGTAAAGGTGCATATTATAACCTGCACCTTGACTATAATGAATCTTTAATAAAATAAGACAGTAGCTGCCTGGTACTATATTGTTCTACATGCAACAGATAAATGCAACAAGTGTTAACCTTGCCTATAGGGAACATGAGCTTTAGACAACCCTTTATCACATGGTCTTAGGAATTCTTAGCTAACACTAAGAAGACTGCTTTATAAGCTAGAACCAAAGATTAATGGTATGCATTATAAACAATGGCTGCCTACTGATTTCCATGGCAGCTACTGTAATGATTATCGAGCCCAAAACACTCACATCAGTCAATCTAACAGCTGATGGTTCGCTTATTTAGTGAGTACTATAGCATCCACAGACTGGCCATTTATTGTTGGATATCCGCTGTATACAGAAGAGGCTTTGGGTTGTTCCCCAGGCTTTATCAATATGATAGTGAAGTGTCCAAGCTTTGTTCCAGCAGAGAACAGGTATCTAATCTTGAAGCATTAGCATACATTACTTACAAGGGAAGTTGTACTTGAAGCACGCTTGGGCAGTGATCATCCACTCTGCTCTGGTCTCACAGAAAATGGCAACTGTGCCCTTTGGCTTCAGATTCAGTGCAGCCAGCCCGCTACCAAGGTGGTGAACTCTTGTATTCACTTCTTCATAGCTTAACCACTTATATTCCCCTAAAATTAACTGAAGAGAGGGAAGCAAACGTTTAACATCTACATGACCGGTAAGCATTGCTGCAGAGCATGTACAGAAATATCTCTACAGCTAAATAATTCTATTTAAAGTGGCTTTCTACAGTCTAAAAAAAATTATTTATCAGTGGTGGCATATAAGCTTTGAGATAAGGCTTGCATGAGTCTGGGTTCACATTAAGAGTAGGGCTTCATGTCTGTGGTTCATGATAGTACAGCATAGTCAGGTCTGTTTACTTTAAAGGGCTATTCCAGTATAAAAACAAGGTTATATGTTGTTGGGTACAGGGTAAAAATCTACCCCAGTCCCACACAGCTCCTGTTCAATCACCTTTCAATCCCCACTGGTCACTGCTTATTGCTACTTCCAAGACTAATGTTCTCAGCAATACCTGCCTGCTCAGCCAGTCGCTGCCAGACGGGACAACGCTGCGACCACTGAGTGGGCAGGTCCTGCTCTTACATCTTGTCTTGGAAGCAGGAACATAAGGTGACCAGCCAGGGACTGGAAGGCAGTGGAATGGGAGCTGTATGGGACCAAAGTAGGTAAATACAATTTATTTTTATTTCTAAAAAGATCATGTTCACTGAGTGCTGACAGGAGCTGAATACACGCCCCTGCTATTTAATATGCACGCCCCCCCCCCCAGTCACTGTAAGCACAGCGTAATTACATCCCTGCCCCTCTGACGCATTACTGGACGTTATCTCTCTAACGGGGTGCTGATTAACATACTTTAAACTGGTATGTGATCGGCCCCACTCAGCTACCAATAGGTAAAGTAACAGATTCTTTTTACAAACCCTGCCATAGTGGAGCAATGTCCTGTTACAACAACAACAAAAAAAAAAAAATCCTAGAAATGGGGCCTATCAGGTTTCTTGCATTGTTTCCAGCAGTCTGCACTATTCTTTTCCTTAAAGGGGTATTCCAGGCAAAAAATATTTTTATATATAAACTGGCTCCGGAAAGTTAAACAGATTTGTAAATTACTTCTATTAAAAAATCTTAATCCTTCCAATAGTTATTAGCTTCTGAAGTTTTCTGTCAAACTGCTCAATGATGATGTCACGTCCCGGGAGCTGTGCATGATGGGAGAATATCCCCATAGGAGCTGCACAGCTCCTGGGACGCGAGTCATCAGAAAGCAGTTAGACAGAAAACAGCAACTCAACTTCAGAAGCTAATAACTATTGGAAGGATTAAGATTTTTTAATAGAAGTAATTTACAAATCTGTTTAACTTTCTGGAGCCAGTTGATATATAAAAAAAAGTTTTTGCCTGGATAACCCCTTTAACTAATGTTAAGTTTAGATGTGACAGAAAAATCTGCCTGTGTAACATGTTGATTCTTTAGCAACATTTCAGAAGAAAATGCCCACAGAGTGGCCTAACCGCTTAGCATATTTCTTTCTCGCTATGCATTTGCATTTCACACTATGTGGACCTGTAAACTCTACAGGTTATTTCAGAAATGCCCAGTGGATAGAATGCCTGGATTCAGTCTTCATGTATTTCATAAATCTTTAATCATTACTAGATACGAGCGAGAGAAAAACAGCTAAAGGTTTGCACATTATGAATAGCAAACGCCCGGACTCATCGCTATCCCCAGCTAGAATGTAGTAATAAACCTATTCACTGAAAGGCAAGGTAGCACACAGGGAAACTTACCTTCTTGAAAACTTTGCCGTTTGGTTGCTTCTCATTCTCCTCGCACAGGATCTCCCTTGTACCGAGACAATCTTTCTTGCCAAAATTAGCCACTGCATGTTGAAAGAGTTTGTCCAATGTGTCAGCTCCGGGAATGTCTATGGTGGCCAGCGAATCAAAGTGGCTAAGTGCCCGGAAGGGGCTTCCGATTTTCTCCGAAACAGGCTTTGCTTTTATCCTTTTTGCCATAGCCTTTCTATTTTTCGCATTGGTGAGAAAATACCATGGTAAAAACGTGAGAGTGCTGTACACAAACATTAAAAAGTAGACAGGCAGCAATACAACAGTGCACACTTCTGCTTTAAGCTTCATGATGCTGGTATTACTATTTGGGCTCTGTGCTCGCCTCCACTCAATATTCTTTGGGTTCTTAAGGCAAACTTATAAAGCGGCGGCAGTAGTTGTTTACCGAAGGCAGCAATGCGAGAACACAAGCATTACTTGTGGCAAAACTACTGTCTGTTAGTCTTTGGAAGCCAAGACTTGCGAGATCTGCGCAGCCAGTCAGAAAGCAGAAAAGAAGAGAGGGGATACATTAGTAAAACTGTAAGGGAAAACGTGTGCCCATTAAACATTAAAGACAATGTGAAGGATACCAACATAACCAGGCTGTCAGTCAGTGGGAACTAGCGGTAGTGTCTCCTTCCTCAGCTCCTTATCTCTGAATACATGTATTCAGTCTGATAGCTCATGCGGAGGAGGCGATGGACGTAACCAGGAATGTATGAGGGGGATATTCTTACTAAAAAAGGTTAATATTCAGGAAGTTAAATATTTATTCTCATTGCAAAACATGTGGCAAGATTGGAAAAAAAAAAAAAAAAGTATTTAACCCATCTGGTGCTGTGTCCTCATGACTCATCTGTCCACAAAAAGGAATTTAGTCATTGTGTGTTAAATTCTAGAACCGCGCCATTTCTGACACGTAGTCAAAACTACTCTGTATCTTCATATATCTGCATTCAGTATAAGCATATGCTCTTTCTCCATTTCTAAACTCAACTGCGGATGTGTTTTTTTTTTTTTTTTTTTTTTATGGGATTACCGGGCTGCGAACCATATGCATGCTCCTTCCAGCAGGGAAAGGGTTAATGGGCGTTCTGGCAAGTGCACTAATCCTAACCCGGACGACGGCAGATTTATTTCCACCCTGCATCACGTAAACAAGTTCTGCTTCTATGTAGATGATCCCTGGCTATTCATTTGCACATCTGTAAGCATTGCCACATAGGCCAAACCACCAGACCGTAAATCTCATTTATTAGAAACAAAACCTAAAAAAAACTCTGTTGCAGCTGCGTGTTCTAGTCTGGCCAATACGGAACAGGGATACTGTCGTACCAGGAGTTTCTAGAATGGTTTCCAAATGCCTCAACATCTAAGGCAGTGTTTCCCAACCAGGGTGCCTCCAGCTGTTGCAAAACTACAACCCCCAGCATGCTCGGACAGCCAAAGGCTGTCCGAGCATGCTAGGGGGTTGTAGTTTTGCAACAGCTGGAGGCGCCCTGGTTGGGAAACACAGCTATAAGGAGACAGGGCAGTGAGCTGCAAAGTCTGCTTGGCTTTATAGTGATATATGGCAGCATGTTGGATACAGCAGATCTGTGATCTAGACAACCTGGAAAAGTTAGGCAACAGCTGGAGAACGAACTTACAGTACAAATTGCAGAATCTTAAATTTCAACTAGTTTTGGACAATTTATTTTATTTAGCAAAACTAATTCTGAATTCCAAGTGCTCCGAATTCAGCTATCATACTAGAATTTTTCCGGAAATCCGAGCATTTGGAAAGCTGAAGCCTTTCAGACTTGGCGCTTCCTACTGTAAATTCGCTCCTCTTTAGGTACTGCCGCTGTGGATATTGCAACTACGGCCATAATTGTCAACCAGCTTCCCCAGGATATGCTTAAATATAGTGCTTACAATGGGAGGACAATTGTTTGACTAAAATGTATTATTTTTTAATGTTATTTTGACCACGATGTTTAATGCCCTAAAATAGTGCAAGACAATGAATCCGGAGAGTTATTTAGGCACACAGGAGCACAATATGGAACCACACTTTATTGTAGGATGCTTAGATCCAGTTACACTGCAACCTACACGCGAGTCTGTACACTGTATTCCATGTAAAAATGATCTGTGTATACCTATGTATTCTGATACGGTGGTATGAATGTCACCATTAAAATGCATTAGCACAAGTGTTAAAGGGGTACTTCTTTTAAATCAACTGGTGCCAGAAAGTTAAACATATTTGTAAATTACTTCTATTAAAAAATCTTAATCCTTCCAGTACTTATTAGCTGCTGAATGCTACAGAGGAAATTTCTTTCTTTTTTGAACACTGATGACATCACGAGCACAGTGCTCTCTGTTGACATCTCTGTCCATTTTAGCATCCATGTATAGCAGGTGTATGCTAAGGGCAGCATGGTGGCAGCATGGTTCAAATCCCACTAAGGACAACAATAAATAAAGAGTTATTGTTTTTATACTGACGTCAGCAAAGAGCACTGTGCTCGTGAGGTCATCAGAGAGAATTCCAAAAAGAAAAGAATTTCCTCGGTAGTATTCAGCAGCTAATAAGTACAGGAAGGATTAAGATTTTTTAATAGAAGTGATTTAAAAATCTGTATAACTTTCTGGCACCAGTTGATTTAAAAGAAAAAAGGGTTTTCACCGGAGTACCCCTTTAAGGACACCAAATAAGCATGAGGCCTGGGGGCTAGTTCACATGCAGCTGTCAAGTCATGGGTTTGCTGCCACTTGCGCACAAGGACATTGGTTTAGCAAATGACCGTAAAAATGTTTTTTTTTTTTACCGTGACAAAAGAATTCACCCTTAGTTTCAAACTCACTTTAGCTCAATACTTAACACACAAATTGTCTCCTAAACTGCTTATAAAGCTGGTTTGCACACAGTAAAGGTTAGGGCTTCTACACTGCTCAAAAAAATTAAGGGAACACTTAAACAACACAATGTAACTCCAAGTCAATCACACTTCTGTGAAATCACACTGTCCACTCAGGAAGCAACACTGATTGACAATCAATTTCACATGCTGTTGTGCAAACGGAACAGACAACAGGTGGAAATTATAGGCAATTAGCAAGACACCCCCAATAAAGGAGTGGTTCTGCAGGTGGTGACCACAGACCACTTCTCAGTTCCTATGCTTCCAGGCAGATGTTTTGGTCACTTGAATGCTGGCGGTGCTTTCACTCTAGTGGTAGCATGAGACGGATTCTACAACCCACACAAGTGGCTCAGGTAGTGCAGCTCATCCAGGAAGGCACATCAATGTGAGCTGTGGCAAGAAGGTTTGCTGTGTCAGCATAGTGTCCAGAGCATGGAGGCGCTACCAGGAGACAGGCCAGTACATCAGAAGACGTGGAGGAGGCTGTAGGAGGGCAATAACCCAGCAGCAGGACCGCTACCTCCGCCTTTGTGCAAGGAGAAGCAGGAGGAGCACTGCCAGAACCCTGCAAAATTACCTCCAGCAGGCCACAAGTGTGCATGTGTCCACTCAAACGGTCAGAAAATGACTCCATGAGGGTGGTATGAGGGCCCGACGGCCACAGGTGGGGGTTGTGCTTACAGCCCAACACTGTGCAGGCATTTGCCAGAGAACACCAAATTCGCCACTGGCGCCCTATGCTCTTCAGTGTGAACCTGCTTTCATTTGAGCATGTGACAGACATGGCAGAGTCTGGAGATGCCGTGGAACGTTCGGCTGCCTGCAACATCCTCCAGCATGACCGGTTTGGCGGTGGGTCAGTAAAGGTGTGGGGTTGCATTTCTTTGGGGGGCCACACAGCCCTCCATGTGCTTGCCAGAGGTGCCTGACTGCTATTAGGTACCGAGATGAGATCCTCAGACCCCTTGTGAGACCATATGCTGGTGCGGTTGGCCCTGGGTTCCTCCTAATGCAAGACAATGCTAGACCTCATGTGGCTGGAGTGTGTCAGCAGTTCCTGCAAGAGGAAGGCATTGATGCTATGGACTGGCCCGCCCGTTCCCCATACCTGACTTGCCCGTTCCCCATCTTGTCTCGCTCCATCCACCAACGCCACATTGCACCACAGACTGTCGGCAGATGAGTTGGTGGATGCATTAGTCCAGGTCTGGTAGGACATCCCTCAGGAGACCATCCGCCACCTCATCAGGAGCATGCCCAGGCATTGTAGGGAGGTCATACGGGCACGTGGAGGCTACACACTACTGTTCCTCATTTTGACTGGTTTTAAGGACATTACATCAAAGTTGGATCAGCCTGTAGTGTGGTTTTCCCCTTTGATTTTGAGTGTGACTCCATATCCAGACCTCCATGGGTTGATAAATTTGATTTCCATTGATAATTTTGTGTGATTTTGTGGTCAGCACATTCAACTATGTAAAGACGAACGTATTTCATACGATTAGTTCATTCATTCAGATCTAGGATGTGTTGTTGCCTTTATTTTTTGAGCAGTGTATATACAATGCACATTGCACAGTATACATCCCTCTATAAATAGAGCAGGCTGGCTGATCACTATAAGGTTAGCTGCAAAGTTTAATAAAAAAAAATAATAATACAGAGCGCTGTTGATCTAATCTCTGGGTCAGTGAAAAGAAGAAGACTGCGAGCAGCAACATGCCATCGACTAGATCTACTGAGCTAGACATACTTTAATGCAGTGTTCCAATACTTTGGAGGTTTTAGGGAATTTACAAATAAGCAATTTCCTGTCTAAATAGTGTTACCATTTTTTGGCCTAATGTTTTAGCTGCTGCTAGACACTGCTTATCTCCAGAGAAAATGGTAAATGATCTGGCACTGAAGTTGACACATGTCTTTCAGCTACCATTAAATGTATATATGACTCAGTCCTGGTTATGTTTCTTATCCCAGTACAAAGAAACCACATTTTTATGAACATTCAAAATAAAGAAAAAACAGCAGTTTCCCAGCCCACACCTGTGTGTATAAAACAGAGAAACCCCACAGTATTTAAGCAAGCGAGGATAGATGGTGGATTAGTATAAGCTTTATGCCACACATTGCGGTTTTACCCTGCATTTCTTTGTGCGCCAAAACTGGGACATAAATGAGTTATAAAATGTTTTTTATTTATATCAGTCGTGTGGGATTTGAACTAGTATTTGGTGTACAAAGAAAGGAGAACACACAAACAAACAAAAACATGTAAACAAGAACACAGCACCGCAAACACCGCCAATGTGTGACTGCTGCCTAACAAAGCCGTAAAGCATGCTTATCTGATTATTGTGGTAGATTATTATAAGAGGAGCCATAGACACTACAGTGTGTGCACAGTGCCTAACATTAAGTTCTGTGAAATAAAGTGCTGGAGCATACTGTGTCACTGTGAATACTTATTTGTGAGAATCAACACCTTAAAGTCTGCATGGAACACAACACACACCATTCCCCACTCAAGTCAATGGGAGCTTGAAACTGCTGGGGTGTTTTTGTCCGTGTGAACATACCAGGATTTTCATTATATGGGATAGAAAAAATTAGAGAAGCGTACCTCAGAATAGCCTTGTCCCATCTCTGAGGTACACCCTCCTCATTTTTTCTTTCCCATATCTTGTGATCTCGCAGGATTGCAGTGAACCCCAGTACTGGTGATATTGATTTACGCCAAGTTTACAGTGAGTGGTATGGGAATACCATTTACAGAATGTGAGTGTTGTTGCTTTATTTATTTGTTCATCTAACTTGGATGTGTTCCGGTCACCGCTGTAACGCCCCCTCCCATAGACTTGCATTGAGGGGGCGGAATGCGATGTCATGAGGGGGCGGGGCTATGACGTTACAAGCTCCCGGCACTGGCTCCAGCATTCGTAACCGTTTGTTCCAAATGCTGGGCAGCGGAGTACCCCTTTAAAGCCGGTTTCACATGGCAGAATTTCTGCACTGCATGAATTTATAGCCAATACACTTTAATGGGATTCTGCTGTCCCATTCACATATCAGAATGTCTGCTGCAGGAATCCCATTGAAGTGTACTGGCTATAAATTCATGCAGAATTCAGTGTAGAAATTCTACCATGTGAAACCGGCCTTAAAGGCATGTATCCTTATTCAATTTAGCCTCCGAGATAGATTTTACAATGTTGGATCTTATTGACTGCAGCGGTCAGCTGCCTGGCACCATATCAAGAGTGGCAGACAGACAAAGTACTCATTGCTTCTACTTTACAGGCAATGCTGGGCAAACATATGCCACACAAATGTTGCCAGTTCACGCAACATGTTTTTAGCTTTTATTTATACATAAAAGGCGCGCGCATTCTTTCCTGTGGGACAGCATGTGTTCGCCTTTCAATTTCTGAAACTATGGAATCCTACTTCTGTGACCCGAAACTACAAAGCATGGTATGTTTTATATGGATTTTAGAGATTTGCTCAAACTGATGCAACCTCCTCCATAATAGAGCCAATAACCTAACCTAAAATAGAATGATTAAAATGTAGCCCCCCTGAAAAAGACTGAGCAAACCATGCAGATAAAAAGCAGCATTGCTGTTAAGTTTACTTACAGAACTGTCTGCTCGGAATAATCTTCTTACTTCTTGAATCTGAATAGAAAAACAAAAGCAGAGATTTCAGATTACAATAGAGCTATTGCAGATATTTGGCTCACAGGTAACACAGCATCTGAATGGATGATTAATATAGTAATGTTTATACTGTCAGGTTGGTCAGTACTAACATAACTACACACACTCTGCTATCACAACGCAAACAGCTCTATCAGGTGACATTAACCCTTTGGCTGTGGGGCATGAATATGTATGTGATGCAGCACAGGAGGCTCTTACATAAACTGCTATCTCAGTTTATTGCCCCAATAAACAGTCTCAAAAAAACTAAGTTGTATGGCAGAGAAATAGTGCAGGTACGTTTGTTTAACAATTAGGCTCAAAATGTGACCACAATGCTGTATTATTTCCCCCAACAAAGTATATGGGGCAGAGCTGTGCAGTCACAATATTTCGACATACGTATGAACAGCTGTAGTTCTTACTAGTGCACACATCCAGCTTAACCTGTTGTACAAGCTTCTATCCTTCAAATGTCATTTAATGTCTATGTAACAGACATCTGTGACCTCAGAATACAGAGAGACCTACAATAAACACTCTTTATATATGACATCCACCCTCATCTTTGTCCCTCCAATGGCATTAGATGTATCTTCTGTAGGGTCTATTAAAGGGGTATTCCACTGGAAAACTTTTTTTTAAATCAACTGGCGCCAGAAAGTTAAAAACAGATTTGTAAATTACTTCTATTAAAAAAATCCTAATCCTTCCAGTACGTATCAGCCACCCTTATGATCCACAGGAAGTTCTTTTCTTTGAATTTCCTTTCTGTCTGACCACAGTGCTCTCTGCTGACACCTCTGTCCATTTCAGGAACTGTCCAGAGAAGGATAGGATTTCTATCAGGATTTGCTCCTAAAATGGACAGAGGTGTCAGCAGAGAGCACTGTGGTCAGGCAGAAAGGAAATTAAAAAAGAAAATAACTTTATGTTGATCATACAGCAGCTGGAAGTACTGGAAGGATTAAGATTATTTAATAGAAGTGATTTACAAATCTGTTTTATCTTTCTGGCATCAGTTGATTTAAAAAATTTTTTTTTTCCAGTGGAGTACCCCTTTAATTTCTTTGTTGCAAACCCTATTCACTGCCATTGCTGCATATTTGATAAGAATAGCAAAGCCTCTGGCACTATTCAAGTTGAAATGACAGAACACCCCCCCCCCCCACTTTAAAAGGGTGGAAAACCCCTTTAATGCAATTTACAACTAAGAAACAGATAATTCCAAGAGGAGACTCCACCCCACACTTCCTGATGATGACACCTGGATGACTTCTACTATTAAATGGGCACTATTAGACAAAACTTTAGATATCTTGTAAAGCATGTATAACCAATAGGTTTTGCAATTGCTTTTATTAGAAAATTTTCTGTATTTCATACTAAAAAAGCCAAACAAACAACTGCCCCCCTGCCTGCTTGGACATATACTAGTCCTGCAGTGTCCATGTGTCATCACCTATGTCATGGACACACTTTCTTGATTGACAGCTGTGAGTGCAGGGCTCACAACTGGAGGAAAAAGTCCTCCCACTGTCAGCTTGTGTCCCGCTACTATCAGAGAGGACAAGCTGGGAGTTGTAGTTTTGCTAATGTTAGGAGAGATGTGAGCGGACAACATACTGAGGGGGGGGAGGAGACCTGCACAGTGATGCCACACCCCCTCAGAGGAATTCAGACTAGTGAGCTAAACTAAAAGTGTAATAAAAAAATAAATAAAAGTGCTAGACACAAAAATTAAATGTACATGGCCAGGATTAGGTACTGAGTGATATATTAAAAAATGTTTTTTGTTGGATCTGAAGGGTACGTTTTAAACATTAGCTTTTGGTTGGCCCCCAGGTCAACCTATGTATACATGATACAGTTTTATCATCAAGTACCAAGGGAAACATATTCACACATATACAATCATGCCACCAAAACCACAGACGGGAGGGGGACATTTTGGTGTGCACAGATAAAGGGAAAGAAGTGACAGATGAATAGCATCTGATAAGAGCCAAGGACCAAGTCAATGAAAGGCAAACAGCAGCGATGACAACTGCATGCCAAGGGGTCAAGTTTCTTTCTGTTCCCGTTTTAAACAGCAACCTTGATTTCACGGACTAGTGAAGTGTTTCCCAACCAGGGTGCCTCCAGCTGTTGCAAAACTACAACTCCCAACATGCCCAGACAGCTGTCTGGGCATGCTGGGAGTTGTAATTTTGCAACAGCTGGAGGCACCCTGGTTGGGAAACACTGCACTAGTGCCATCCCATGCAAGATCAAACTGTTGTCATGAAAGAGAGGTCATTTCCTTAACATAAAGGATGCAGCGGTGAATTTAAAGAAAGAGCCAGCAAAACTGATACACAATACTATACCCGGTGTAGGCAGCGGAGGGTATCTCAAAATAGAATCCCTAAAACCCTGTGCCGTGCGCTGCCTCCTCTAGACCTGCAGTAGCTGGAACGCAATATATCAGCTTTTGTCTAGACTAAGTGTTTCTTTAATACACATCTGATACATTAGATTCAAAGATGGAGATTTATAAGCCTTGTGCAAAAGGAACAATGGAGCAGATTGCAGGTTTCTTTTTTTCCCCCCCTTTTTAAAAATGAAAGCTGGAATCTGATTGGTTGATATGGAACTGCTCTATTGTTCTTCACTACTGATTTAGTTCAAGATGAATACTTCTCCCCCATAGTGTCTATATGTAATTTATTACTACACAAGTACATGAACAGCTAAATCTAAGGCACAGCACCAATGAGGCAACATCTATTTCTGCTAGAAGGGGGGAAAAACAAACAGCTCGGAATTGCTTCCTTCTCTGACACAATCAGACGAACCATTCTGTAGAAGGGGAGCTGCTAGCAATGCAATAAAGTTGCATAGCATGCATTTAACCAGACCTTGTGATTGGTGACACATTATAATATATAATATATATAAATATATATATATATATATATATATATATATATATATATATATAAATGTATAAATATACATATATATATACACCTATACACACAGCAACAGGAGGTTGATGACTTTTACTGCATAAATTAGTTCAGCCTTCAGGTGCTCCGGTGGGCTGGAGAAGGTGGATACAGTCCTAGGAAAGAGTCTCCCCTAGGACTGTATCCACCTTTTCCAGCCCACAGGAGCACCGGAAAGCTGAACTAATTTATGCAGGAAAAGTTATCAACTGCCGAGCCGAGAAGTTCGTGACGAATCAAATTTACTGTAAGTTTGCTCATCTATATTATATTATATTACCGTATATTATATTATATTATATATTATATATATTATATTAATATATATTATATTATATATATTATATTATATTATATATATTATATTATATATATTATATATATTATATATATTATATTATATATATATATTATATTTATATATATATATATATATATATATATATATATATATATATATATATATATATATATATATATATATATATATATATATATATATATATATATATATATATATATTATATATATATATTTTATATATACACACACACACACACACACACACACACACACACACACACACCCTTATTATCCAACCCAATTAGGTCATCCAACCCTAGTAGTAAATAAAATAAAATTAATCCAGCATACTTAAACCATACTTTAGTTTTTTTTAAGTATGCTGGATTAATTTTATTCATTGATTTATTATTTTATTTACTGCTAGGGTTGGATAATAAGGGTTGGATGATATATATTAAAATTAGTAATTTATATTTTTGGGGATAAAAGATTTCTTTAGGTACAAATTAAAAATATAATGCACATTTTTAATACTTTTTTGGGTATCGTTACTAATATATGATATGACACAATTCATTTAAATCCCTACTACGTGAGTGATCACCAGTTGTAAATATAATATATTTATATCATTTATCTAGATCATGTTTTGATTATACAAGATCTGGATATAGATTACAATACCTATGCCACCGGTGACAGCAGAGCGGCGTCATCCTAGGTATCAAGTCACCTGACATGGAGTCTCCTTTGTATAATCTAGGTAAACACTGACAGCTAGTAAGCGTCAGTTGTTTCCTTGGAGACGGGTCATGTGACGCTACGTTGACGTGACTGTCACGTGAACGGCATGTCTGGCGCATGCGCACGGCGAAAGAACACAAGCCGGCAGCGCCACGACAGTAACGGAGCGGGTAAGTGTTCCTATGAGACACATGGCATATTTTAATAATTTACATGTGATATTATCTTGTGGACTCAATTAAAGGGAACCAATCATCAGATTTTACCCTATATAATGCTTGGCAAAGCGTTATATAGGGTAAAATCTTTATTTTCACCATTCCCGGGGGACGCTCCTGCCCCCAAGGATGGTGAAGATATGAAGTTATAAACTAGTCACCGCCGCCGCCGTAAGTAGTCACCTGGGCGGGGAGCTCTTCTCACCTACTCCCGTTCTTCGGCCAGGAGCGACGCCCCGCTTGATTGATTGACGGGCCGCGTCATCGCTCTGCTCCGTCTGTTCAGTGAGCGGAACAATGACGCAGCCCGTCAATCAATCAAGCGGGGCGTCGCTCCCGGCCGAAGAACGGGAGTATGTGAGAAGAGCTCCCCGCCCAGGTGACTACTTACGGCGGCGACTTGTTTATATCTTCACCATCCCTGGGGGCAGCAGCATCCCCCGGGAATGGTGAAAATAAAGATTTGACCCTATAACACGCTTTGCCAAGCGTTATATAGGGTAAAATCTGATGATTGGTTCCATTTAAGTATTAGATTCTTGTTTCAAGCCTTGTTTTTAATATTTTGTAACTATTTAACACCTGACACTATATGTACTTATGAGTACTCTTAATTATGTATGTTGGTTTACACTATGTATTACACTATATTTGTTTTTTGGATTATATTGCACTTTATTGATATATGGAATGATTTTATTGGATGAATTGTGTGATTGGGCATATAATCCTTCCATTTGATAATTGTCACTATGCTTGAAAAAGGCTCTAGTGTTAGCTGAAACGTTGCCGTTTGTAACGTGGTGAATAAATTCATATATTCTTTGATTCACCTTTGGAGTGCTGCGCCATTACTTGTTGGACTATCTAAGCGGGTTAGGATCGGACCCAGGACGCCGGGCACCCACATGCTTTTTTATTTGGTGGTGCTGCAACTACTCTGGTGATTATATATACAGATGCAAATCATAAAATGTTGCAGTATCTTGTAATACCTTTTTTATTGGACTAACAGAATTTTGTAGAGAAGCTTTCAGGATTCCTCCCTTTATCAAGTCCAAAGCAAATCTAAGTTCACAAGCAGAAGACACAGGTTACATCTCACAAATATCCAGATTTGAGATGTAACCTGTGTCTTCTGCTTGTGAGCTTAGATTTTCTTTGGACTTGATAAAGGGAGGAATCCCAAAAGCTTCTCTACAAAATTCTGTTAGTCCAACAAAAAAGGTATTACAAGATACTGCAACATTTTATGATTTGCATCTGCATCACTGGACTAATACGGCTACTCAAATTTACTATAATATATATATAATATTTATTGTAATTCACTTTGTGTTTACAAAATATAGCCAGTACTACAGATTAAACTTTAAAGTAATATTCAAGGAGTCTCTCTCGCTCCCTGGCTCCCCGGCTCCTGAAAGTTAAACAGATTTTTAAATTACTTCTAATCTTAATCCTTCCAATCATTATCAGCTGCTGAAGTTGAGTTGTTGTTTTCTGTCTGGCAACAGTGCTCTCTGCTGACATCTCTGCTTGTCTCGGGAACTGCACAGAGTAGAAGAGGTTTGCTATGGGATTTGCTTCTACTCGGTTCCCGAGACAGGTGTCATCAGAGATCACTCAGACAGAAAAGAACAACTCAACTTCAGAAGCTCATAAGTACTGAAAAGATTAAGATTTTTTTAATAGAAGTAATTTACAAATCTGTTCAACTTTCCGGAGCCAGTTGATATTAAAAAAAAAAAAATTTTTCCTGGATAACCCCTTTAAGTGTACCCATCTGTTGCCAAATCTTTACTGGATTGGCAGGAGATGTGTACGTTTTACTATATAAATAATAGGAATTAACATTCCAACACACTTTGCCCATATCTAAATTATATATATATATATATATATATATATATATATATATATATATATATATATATATATATATATATATATATATATATATATATATATATATATATATATATATATACACACACACACACACACACACACAATCACTTGTAACCCCACCCATTTATGCTTAAGAAAGACAGCGTGACTTTGCAATTGCTTCTGACCATGGGTCAATAAGCACGTTTGGTTTATTTACTTTTGGAGTGCTGTGGAACCTCTTTGTGTGTATTTGGATCTTATGTTCAATCTGCGACTGGGACTGACTACATCCGCTTGCACTTTGATCTACTTGGATAAACTACCTGGTTGTGCAGCTTCTACCGTTTGTGTATTATATACACACACACACACACACACACTTTGTACGTTAAGGCTGTGTTCACATGGAATCTCTGTGCAGACATTCCCCTGACATAGACAGCAATGCATTTCCGTGCAGACATGTCTATTCTTTCTGCGGACACTGGAATTTGACTTTTTGCGCCATAAGCTTCTGGCGTGGAAATTCTGCTATGTGAACAGTGCAGCAGAATCCAACTGAAATCAATGGGACTCTGCTGCTGAAGAACCTTCATGCTGAATTCCAATGTGGAATTCCGCACCAAAATTCCATTGTGTGAACGTAGCCTAAGGGTGCATGCAGTTTTTATAACAATTTGCTTGAAATATGTTCTAGATCAGCGTTTCCCAACCAGGGTGCCTCCAGATGTTGCAAAACTACAACTCCCAGCATGCCTGGACAGCCGAAGGCATTCTGAGAGTTGTAGTTTCGCAACACCTGGAGGCACCCTGGTTGGGAAACACTGTTATAGATTTGGGAAAAGCAAAGGCAAACTACCTACTAAAATCCATTATCTACAGAGCTCAATATGAGGCTTCACGTTGTCCCTTGCAATGTGTATTCTTGACTAATCTTCAAGGTCTGTGTTTTTACGGACAAATAAATGCTGCAGAGGTTTGTTATGCATGTGCAAAAGCAGCAATAAAGATTCTATGGCAGGAATAAGACACAGGTAATTATGAGCACCTTTAAAGATCTTTCGTACTTTCTAAATTATTTTAGAATAGGACACGTCAAAGGTAGAACAGACTGACTGTACAGTCCTATTACGACCTGATCGTTCTAATAAAACCTGAACTTTATAACCGGTTGTCGTAATGCCACTATCAATAAGCCAATGCATGATGGGTGTTTCAGATCTACAACTGCGTAGATGTAGACCCATGGATCTAAAATATCAGCCAATATTGTATTACTTTGAAAAACCACCGCCAGTACAGGTTGGATTGCGGCATTAAAAGCAGATGACCCTTTCCTACTGAAGAACAACAGGATAAAAAGGTCAGAAACTAGAGACAGACACGTGGCCTGACTGCAAAGTAAGAACAAACCAGTTTTACAAGGTAAAAGTATCTTGTGAAGTTCCCCCACTGATAGGGAAGAAGACACAGCTTTCTTTCAGAGGACAGACCATGCCTGTGTCTATGTGAGATCCAATATATTGTGCTGACTGTGGGAGGATTTGCTGCTGCTGCTGAAACTTTGTAGCAATGTAACAAAGTTACATCCCAAGAGTCAAACAAAAATGTCTCCTCCGTGTATTCCCGAACATCTGATAGCAGCGCGTCCTCTGCTCTATATACCAAGTAAAACAAGTCACCAAAGAGTGTGGCAAGTCACAAACCTGGATCCACAACAGCTTAGTTTCCTAGAGGTAAAGCTAAGAAATCTGTATAAAGTGTGTTACTCACGCTGCCTCGCATGTGACGTCTCAGTCTGGAAGTGAATAGACTGAGAAGAAGAGACTTATAAGGAATGGAGGCCCGCCCACGTGTGAATGACTTCAGGGAAATCTTTAAAGAAACACTACCCCCAACTAGGTGAAAGGCCAATAACGGGAAAGTGTAAAGGGAAGTGATTCACTGATAAAAAGATTTTTACTTCATACATGTGACGTCTGCAACACAGCAGAACAAGGATGCCCAGTTACAAAATGTTTTTGACTCCTAAGGTACACGTTGCTAAATAGACACTTCTAAGGAACAACCCACTGTACATCACAAAAAACACAAAAATATACATTACTTCCTTTCTGAATAATAGGAACTGGTGACAGTAGATGAAAAGTAATGAAAGGGAATCATGGGATGTAACATTACACCCTGAGCCTTTGATGTATCGTAATGCCGGGGCCCATGAGTCAGGAGGGACACAAGATAATGGAAGAATCTGTTCACATTCTCCGCTTCATATCTAAGAGACAACATAACAGCATCGGATTTATCTAACAATACAAAACCTTTTCCTGACTTCTCACAAAGCTTGTGCAGTGATCACAAGAAAATATCTTTTTAAAAGGTTTCTTTAGTGCCCCTAAAAAAAGTGTCTAACATTTCAGCCACTAAGTGTCTCACTTCCAATGGATTTGCAACGCTAATAGCAGATACACTTACAACAGAGAACACAGTATGTGGGGGCGAGGCTTAGCTAGTGCTATGTGCTGGAGAGAGCCTAGGCTGTGTGAATGCACACTGACTCTGTCCACCTTCTCCAGAGGGTCCACACTATGCCTGAAAGGTCAAATCAAGGCTCCCCTCTTATCTCTGACCACCCATAGATTTTTGGTCTGCTGTTCCTTGTGTAGCCTGACAACATTGGAAGCAAGCTCACTGCTTAGACCAGGGCTGTTAGGTAATGTAACCCCTTTCTGCTAACATAACATCTTGCAAAGCTAGCGCATCAATAACCCCCCTTCTCCCGCAAAACACCATTTATAGTAGTGCACTGAAAAGAACATCCCTGCATAGTGCCAGCCTGTTTCCAGCACTGTGTCCTGTGACTGACCAGAGAAGTAGGGGAGAAGGAAGAAAGACTAGATGGGAGTACTGCAGACAAACAGTCCAGCTCTGGTCTCTCTCCTTGATATGGAGAGAATGGAAAGTAGCTGTGCACCATGGAGGGGGCTCAATAACAGCAGAACACAAAAATCACCTCGTCAAAACCGTAAAAAAAGGATTAAGTGACAAAGATATGCGGGTTGATAAAAAAAAAAAATTTGAAAAGTACAGGAGCACTATAAAAAAGGTATATATATTTTTTTGTTTTTTAAAGACACACATTGCTGTGGCTGCTGTTAAACCAAAGTGATACTTCCTTACCCTGGTCTCCCGCTACTGCTAGTCCCCTGCAGCTTGGCATTTCTCTTTGCTGCTAAGACAAGAGGGTCTCTGTCCGACAGTCTCAGAAGTAGTGAAAAGGGGAGAGAGGCGGTGAAGCAGAAGTATCTGAAATGGTACTGTTGGGGGACCAGAGTACGCAAGTATCACTCCTCCCCCCCCCCCCTTTATTTTTACACCACATATCCAAGCAGCCTGCAGTACAATAAGTGCTTATACATATTACTTCCTAGCACAACATCATGCTAGCAGTCATAGATAGTAGCATATATATGTGATATGTTGAACCAACTTGGTAGCTACAATGGTAGCATTATGGCAGTCTATTTGGTATGAACTGAAGCATTTATACTATAATTTTTTTTATTACGTCATCACTGCACTTATTTTTCATATTATCAAAGCATCGTTCTGAATATATGATCTATACAGCACATGTATGAAGCTTGGATAGATAAAATGTAAGTTTAGTTGGGATAGTGAACCTGAATACTCACATCACAACTTGTTCTGTACAGTTTAGTATCAGGCTCTGTATAATGAAATGGACAAAATGTTCTAGGGTAATTGACCATGTACTTGTGAACTGAACCTTTACGGTATGATGCCTGTGTATGCTGCCAATGCTCTTGGGTGGGCTTTAAATGCATAGCTGGTAAAGAGGTCTGTCAGCAACTAACACAGAAAGATGCATTCCCCATGACTTTAGATAAGACTTGCCACACAGGTTAGTTCAGTAGATACTCTGCAGGTTGATGACCCTACAATGATGATATTTTAAAGAAAACAACATACATCAGATGTAATTTTGGGGGTAACAACAATGATTGTGTAAAAAAAAAAAAACGTTTGTAGAGGCAATGACATGTCTGCCATGTGAAAATACACAAAGAGAAAAAAAATACAACACACGCAACAACAAAACTGCCCCTCAAGACCTGCACTAGACAGGTGTATGTTTTGGCTGGAGGGTTACTTTAATAGGGGTACACCTAACTCAAATGTATACCTTCTGCATAGGGGGAAAACAAGCTGATCAGTGAGGTCTGATGTAGAGAACCCCCCAAATCACAAGATCAGGAGAAGATTGCCCCCCAAATGAATGGAGCACAGGGTTAATGTGCCATAAATTCTTTATGTGGCTTCCAAACAATGTTGAGCACTGAGCTCAGACACCCCCTACCAGCTTGGTATACGTAATGCTAACCTAGGGGATCATTTTTCAAGTTTATCTTTAGGAAAAATGACAACTGCAATAGATCATTGAGAGAATCTGTCTTTCAGCTGTAATGCACAAAATGCAGCTGCATGGCTACAATAAGGAGACCAATATTTCTGTCAATCACAATCATTTAATACCCAGTTTCTTCAATATAAACAAATAAAAATGAAGAAACATTCACCTGCCCAATCCCTCACCGCTGCTGCTTCCTCCTGACAATAACTTGGTCACCAGTGCGGCCAATAATTGGCTAGCACAGAATTTCCTGTGTGCCCCCGCCATTTACCAGGAAGCAGTGACAGCTGAGGACAGGGCATTGTGTGACTTGCAGTGGATTTGGCAGGAGATAATCACTTATTTTGCGTATTTTTTTTTTTTTTTTGAAAGGTACAACTATCAAAAAATAAAATAAAAAAAACTTTTCTAATACTAGAAAAATCCTTTAATCTTATCAACTAGAATTTTAAAGGGGCATTCCAGCCAAATACATTTTATCCCCTATCCAAAGATGTCTGATATCGTGGGCCCAGCTGGGACCCCCCGCGATCTCAGTGTCCCCTGCATTCTATGCCGGGCTGCTGCCCCAGTCTCAGAAACCTCTTTCCGTGGTGTCACACCCCGCCCCCTCCATTCATGGGGCAGCAGCCCGACACAGGATGCAGGTGCTGCAAGGAGATCACGGGGCCCCGCTTCTTTGGATAGCGGTGAGATGTCTTTGGCTGGAATACCCCTTTAACCCCTTAAGGACGCAGCCCATTTGGGCCTTAAGGACGCAGAAAATTATATTTTTATGTTTTCATTTTTTCCTCCTCGCATTCAAAAAATCATAACTCTTTTATATTTTCCTCCACAGACTAGTATGAGGACTTGTTTTTTGTGCGACCAGTTGTCCGTTGTAATGCCACTCACTTTACCATAAAATGTATGGCGCAACCCAAAAAAATACTAATTGTGTGGGGAAATTAAAAAGAAAACCGCAATTTTGCTAATTTTGGAAGGTTTTGTTTTCACGCCGTACAATTTATGGTAAAAGTGACATGTGTTCTTTATTCTTTGGGTCAATACGATTAAAATGATACCCATGATAACATACTTTTCTATTACTGTTGCGCTTAAAAAAAAAAAAAAAAATCACAAACTTTTTAACCAAATTAGTACGTTTAAGATGCCCCTATTTTGAAGACCTATAACTTTTTAATTTTTCTGTATAAGCGGCGGTATGAGGGCTCATTTTTTGCGCCGTGATCTGTACTTTTTATTGATACCATATTTGCTTATATAAAACTTTTAATACATTTTTAATGAAATTTTTTTGGAATAAAATGTTATAAAAAGCAGCTATTTTGGACTTTTTTACGTTCACCGTACGGTATCATTAACATTTTATTTTAATAGATCAGATATTTACGCACGCGGCGATACCAAATATGTATATAAAATATTTTTTTTAACACTTTTTGGGGGTGAAATCGGGAAAATGGGGCAATTTATGTTTTTATGTTTTTCACATTTTTTTTACTTTATTTTTTTACTTTTATTTTTACACTTTAATAGTCCCCATAGGGGACTATTTAAAGCAATCACTCGATTGCTAATCCTGTTCAGTGCTATGTATAGGACATAGCACTGATCAGGGTTATCGGTCATCTTCTGCTCAGGTCTGCGGGAAGGCAGATCAGAGCAGAAGACTCCCGGAAGACAGCGGAGGCAGGTGAGGGGACCTCCGGCTGCCGTTCTGGATGATCGGATACCGGCGGGTCCCTGGCTGCAATCAACAGCCGGGACCTGCCGCGCATGAGCCGGGCATCGCTCCGATGCCTGCGGTTATGCTTAGGATGTAAATCTACGTCCTGGTGCGTTAAGTACCGCATCACCAGGACGTACATTTACGTCCTTCGTCGTTAAGGGGTCAAATGGGCACGTCAGATGAAAAAACTTGATATGTTTTTAATAATTAAAAATAAAGACACTTAACTAATATGCTTGTTTAAAATTTTTTTAATATTTATGAAAATGGCCCCTGAAAATTCCACCACTATGGGTCCCCATACCTAGTGGGACACCAACAAGTCCCACAGAAGCGTTTGTCCAAGAGATAACTCATGAACAATGCTGCATGACACCGCCCCCTCCCCTCCATAATCCCACCCCCAGCAGTCCAGGCAGCAGTGTAAACCTGGCGGAGGCAGGTGAACCATCCCTGCATCAACCAAGTCTGGCTGACTGAAGGAGGCATAGACTCATACACAGTGATTTTAAAACAAGTGAGCTACAAAAAAAAAAAAATAAATAATAATAATAATTTATTTTTATTTTTTTAAATCAACTGGTGCCAGAAAGTTAAATAGATTTGTAAATTACTTCTATTTAAAAATCTTAATCCTTCCAGTACTTATCAGCTGCTGTATACTACAGGGGAAGTTATTTTCTTTCTGGAATTCTTTTCTGTCTGACTACAGTGCTCTCTGCTGACACCTCTTTCCATGTCAGGAACTGTCCAGAACAGGAGCAAATCCCCATAGCAAACATTCTGCTCTGAGCAGTTCCTAGAATTGACAGAGATGTCAGCAGAGAGCACTATGGTCAGACGGAAAGGAACTTCAAAAGAAAAAGAACTTCCTGTGTAGTTTACAGCAGCTGATAAGTACTGGAAGGATTAAAGGGGTACTCTGGTTAAATTTTTTCTTTTTTTTTTTCCACAAATCAACCGGTGCCAGAAAGTTTAACAGATTTGTAAATTACTTCTATTAAAAAAATCTTAATCCTTCCAGTACTTAGCTGCTTAATACTACAGAGGAGAGTCTTTTCTTTTTGGAACACATTTTTGTCCATTTAAGGTAACTGTCCAGAGTAGGAGAAAATCCCCATAGCAAACATAAGCTGCTCTGGACAGTTCCTAAAATGGACAGAGATGTCAGCAGAGAGCAATGTGCTTGTGATGTCAGCAGAGAGATCTGTGTTCCAAAAAGTAAAGAATTTCCTCTGTAGTATTCAGCAGCTAATAAGTACTGGAAGGATTAAGATTTTTTAATAGAAGTAATTTACAAATCTGCTTAACTTTCTGGCACCGGTTGATTTAAAAATGTTTTCCAGTGGAGTACCCCTTTAATGGGAAATAAAAGCAGAAGCAACTTTTTCATATGAAGATTTTCTTTTGCAGTTATTTTGAAGAAAAACATTTAACAAGTTTCCTACATTTAAAGGGAATCTGTCAACAGCGTCACCCACACTAACTTGTCTGTACAGGTGACACTGATCGGTTTTTCCTTTATTCAAGTTAAATTTGGTTAAAGGAGTAGTCCAGTGGTGACCCAGTGGTGAACAACTTATCCCCTATCCTAAGGATAGGGGATAAGTTTGAGATCGCGGGGGGTCCAACCGCTGGGGCCCCCTGCGATTTCCTATACGGAGCCCCGACAGCCCGCGGGAAGGGGGCGTGTCGACCTCCGCACGAAGCGGCGGCAGACACGCCCCCTCAATTCAACTCTATGGCAGAGCCGAAGCGCTGCCTTCGGCAATCTCCGGCTCTGCCATAGAGATGTATTAAGGGGGCGTGTCGGCCGCCGCTTCGTACGGAGGTCGACACCCGCTATCTGGCCGGAGAGCCTGGCCCCCGTACAGAGAGATCGCAGGGGGCCCCAGCGGTCGGACCTTAGGATAGGGGATACGTTTTTCACCACTGGACTACCCCTTTAATGTCAATGAATGTGGCTCCCATGGTACATAAATTTGAGAACCTCTTCCTCAGTAGGGACAGTGACCAGACTTCAAAATAGTCCTAAGTAGTGCTTTTATCTCCTCCAGCTCTTATTAATTTCAAATTGGTTGTTCAGCAGGGTATTTTTTTAATTTAAAGTGGACAAAAAGGTATAAAAAAGATAAATTAAGCTTTACTTACACCTTAACAAAACAAGGGCTCAATATACATCAAATTGCCACTCAGCCCATCACTGCCCGATGATGAGTGGAGCCACGGTGTGACGAGATGGCCACAAGAAGTGGAGGCAGTGAAATTATTTAAATAAATAAATAAAAAATAAAATAAAAAAATGTTGCATCCCAGAGTACTCCTTTAATCATATGTGAGGTACTTCATGTATTTTTTGTAGTGTTCCATAATATACCACATTATTTAGCATGTTGCAATCGGGATTCATAAATCTTAATGTATACCAAGGGGCAGTAGAAGGAGAATGCAGGCAACAGGTCAAGGCTTGAACACATGATAAACTAGAATAACCTTGTGTAATGTATTCAGATACATGAGGAAACGGATAATTATGGTCATGCTAAAATATGTAAATCTAATAATCATAACAAATTGTGCAAGTATGAAGTGAAAGACATCATCTGTCTACTATCCTGACCTTAGATAACATATACCTCTAAAATCTGAGGGTAAAACTGGCCCATACTTTAGTCATGATCTGACTCACTATCTAGATTTTAAAGGGGTTGTTAGATGAATATAAAAAAAAAAAAAAAGGTTTATAAGGGTTAATTCAGGATCAGAGCCCCTCCTCTCCTCCGATTGCTTCACCAACTAAAGCAACGGAGAAGAGGGGGATGGAGGAGACCCGGCGAAAGTCACTCATATTGGTCTGAGAGTACCGACTGACCAATAGGAGCGACCGTCGGATGGGGACCGCAGTGATTGGTTCCTGGCCGGCTTCAGGAACGCCCGGCTGTGCTGTGACAGTTTAAACGCATCAGGTACATGTACGTGGTGATGCAGCAAGTCAGCTAATCACCCCAAAAATGTACCCGATTTTGTGGAAAGGGGTTAAAAAGGTGAACTTTGATACATACGCTCTTATCCCCCATCTAGGGGATCTCTTGCAGCAACCGTAATCCATCCACTGAGCGTAGGTCGCGTCCTGCATGAGGAGAGCCAGGGCGCCGGGCAGGAGATCGCGGGGGACCCCATGCAATCAGACACTTATCTACTATGCTGTAGATAGGGGATAAGTACTTAAAGAGTTCCCCTTTAAGTACAAGACAAAATCTACCCACCTGATTTCACAATGTGCCGCCTCTAGTTATAGTGTAGGGCAGTGGTCTTCAACCTGCGGACCTCCAGATGTTGCAAAACTACAACTCCCAGCATGCCCGGACAGCCGTTGGCTGTCCGGGCATGCTGGGAGTTGTAGTTTTGCAACATCTGGAGGTCCGCAGGTTGAAGACCACTGGTGTAGGGCATACAGTCTTTAAGTTGGGCACAGAATTCAGCGGTCTTTAGAGATACCATGATTTTAAGCTTATCTGCCAGCATTTTTCCTACTCCATGACCCACAGTAACCTTTCCAGCGCTGGCAGAAAGGACGCATGTGATTTTCTTTAATGGTCTTTCATGCAGCAAGTTGTGTTTCGGTAATCTGCATACTATATATAGCTTAACTCTGAACACCAGAGGGGATTATGACTTGTTTCCCATAAAGTATATACATTATTATGGACATTTATCAACGGGTTTAGTCAGGTTTTATTTACTAGAATTGTCGCAAAATTGTCGCAACCGCGACTACGCGATTTTTCATGCGACATTTTGACTGGAAAGCGAGAAAAGCAAGTTTTCCAAAACGTAACTACGTAGTAATAATTTTAAAATGGACTACGGGTAGTCAGGTATTTATTAACTGCAACAGTCGCAACTGCGCAAAAAAAAGTCGCAACAGGGTTAAAAATTGACTAAAATTTACTCCAGCTCAAACATGGAGCAGAAAAAGCTACTACCAAAGTAAAAAAGGAAAAATTGCTTACGTGAAAGAAAATGATCAACAGGCTGAAACCAGTTGATAAATAAGTCACACATAAGCAAAAAATTACTAAAAAAAAGAATACATAAGCAAACATTGATAAATGTCCCTCTATATACCTCAGCAGGGAAAGGAAACAAACCGAGGATAACCACAATATCACATATGACAACAGGATTTCTATGTAAATAAATTCTAATTATTAATATATAAAGTATATTAATACATAATATAAGTACCGTATTTTTCGCCCTATAGGGCGCACCAATTTATAGGTGCAAAATCTAAAATAAAAATAAAGATTTAGAACCCAATAGTGATCTTCAACCTGCGGACCTCCAGATGTTGCAAAACTACAACTCCCAGCATGCCCGGACAGCCGTTGGCTGTCCAGGCATGCTGGGAGTTGTAGTTTTGCAACATCTGGAGGTCCGCAGATTGAAGACCACTGCATAGGAGATAATACTCACGTGTCCCCGCTGCCCATCGCTGTCGCCGCGTCCCCGTCGCTCCGGGAACATCTCTGCTGCCGGCTGGATATCCTCGCTCTCCGTCGCCGCCATCACGTAGTTACGCACGCCGACGCACGTACGCGACGACGTGATGACGAGGAAGGAGAGCGCCGGCCATACAGGGGATCCCTGAACGGGGAAGACACCGAGGAGGCAGGTAAGGTCCCTCCCGGTGTCCTGTAAGCACTAACCCGGCTATTCAGTCGACTGTTCGGGACCGCCGTGGTGAAATCACGGTCGTCCCGAACAGCCCGACTGAACAGCCGGGTTAGTGTCACTTTCCCTTCAGACGCGGCGGTCAGCTTTGATCGCCGCGTCTGAAGGGTTAATACAGGGCATCACCGCGATCGGTGAGGTCCTGTATTAGCCGCAGGGACTGCCGCGATAGGGGTGTATTTGTCGTATAAGACGCACCGACTTTTCCCCCCCCAGTTTTGGGGAAGAAAAAGTGCTTCTTATACGGTGAAAAATACGGTAACTTTACATAAAAACAATAAAACGTACAAACACCACATTTAAAGGGTACTCCAGTGGAAAAAAAAAATTTCTAAATCAACTGGTGCCAGAAAGTTAAACAGATTTGTAAATCACTTCTATTGAAAAATCTTAATCCTTCCAGTATTTATCAGCTGCTGTATAATAGAGGAAGTCCTTTTCTTTTTGAATTTCTTTTCTGTCTGACCATAGTGCTCTCTGCTGACACCTCTGTCCATGTCAGGAACTGTCCAGAACAGGAGAGGTTTGCTATAGGAAATTGTTCCTGCTCTGGACAGAGGTGTCAGCAGAGAGCACTGTGGTCAGACACAAAGGAAATGAAAAAAGAAATGAACTTCCTCTGTATTATACAGCAGCTGATAAGTGCTGGAAGGATTAAGATTTTGAAATAGAAGTAATTTACAAATCTGTTTAGCTTTCTGGCACCAGTTGATTTAAAAAAATAAAAATAATGTTTTCCACCGGAGTACCCCTTTAAGAATTCATGGTGGGTTATGTTTTACAATATAAAAGGTAGATTGTGTTTATTTAGGACATGACTTGCATATCACAGAACATTACAAGTTTAATCGTATTACAAGGTGTTCTTGTCCATGCATAATCTTCATATGAACATCAAACTCAAACTGCAGAGATCAGATTACTTTTATGAATAATTAGCTTAGGACTGAATGTCACGATAACCCAAATTATTAGTGCAACTCATTGGAAAGTTCTATAAAGATTACCAAACCAATAACTTAAGCTGCAAAACAATCTAAAATTGTTAAAATGTCCCTGTCCTTATCCAAAACTTTTGACATGTCAGAGGCACCTGTTAAAGGTTTTGATCGGTCAAGGTCTGAGTGTTCAGATCCCTACTGATATCTAGGTTTAGCAAGGTGAAGCGTACAGCAGCGCACTTCACTTTCCAGCTGGCAGCAATCTCTGTCCAGTTGTAGGAGCTGGCCACACAGAGTCATCTCTAGAGCTTTCTATATGATGTAACAGCATGGACTGTTCCACAAGTTCTCCACAAGGGGGGATATGAACTCCTATCACAGCTGCTTAAAGGGGTAGTCAAGTGCTGAAAAGCTTATCCCCTATCCTAAGGATAGGGGATAAGTTTAAGATCGCGGGGGGTCTGACTGCTGGGGCTCCCCCGCGATCTCCTGGACGGGGCCCCAGCACTCCGGCTCTGCCATAGAGTTGTATTGAGGGGCGTGTCAGCCACCGCTTCGTGTGGTGGTCAACACGCCCCCTTCCCGCGGGCTGCCGGGGCCCCGTATGGGAAATCGCGGGGGGCCCCAGTGTTCGGACCCCTCGTGATCTGAAACTTATCCCCTATGCTTAGTATAGGGGATACGTTTTTCAGCACTGGATATCTCCTTTAAAGCAACCCAAACAATTGCTTATTTCATTTTTAAAAAGGTCTCACATGAAAGTAATCTCATTGGTTGCTATAACTGAACCACTCTTCCTCGACACAGGTTTTGATAAATATCGCCCTATATGTCCATAGAAACAAAATGCTTTATATGCAATGTTTATATGCTCAAATAGAGAATACAGATAGGTGATAACTTTTAAGTCCTACCTAGATATTGGGGGAGATTTATCAAAACCTGGGCAGAGGAAAAGGTGCCTGTTTGCCCATAGCAACCAATCAGATTGCTTCTTTCATTTTGCAGAGGCCTTGTTAAAAATGAAAGAAGAAATCTGATTGGTTGCTATGGGCAACTTTTCCTCTGCACAGGTTTTGATAAATCTCCCCCATTATCTTTACAAGACAAGAAAAATTGGCAATTATGGTGACATATTGAGCAAGTACTGTCAGTCAATGACTAATAATGGGAACATAGGGCTATTGGTACAAGTAGGTTACTGCAGTTCAGATTTCACATGTTTTGTGGTCAGGATGTTCTGTGAATACCTAGTCTATGACCAGACTGCAGTTTGCAAATCATAGATGGATCTAGTTACAATCGAAAACCCTTTTCTTTCACACAATCTCAACAAGTGCTATAGGTTAGAATCTCTATTCTTGGTAATGGTGGATGGCATATGGCACATACCACTACGACCAATTTTCTTGTGCCAGGGAGCTTTTTAGATGATTGACGATACAATGATTGTAATTAAAGTTTACCGGTCATCAAAAAAAACTTTTAATCCATTGTTCATTAATGTCTCCTTAACCCCTTAAGGACGCAGGACGTAAATGTACGTCCTGGTGAGGTGGTACTTAACGCACCAGGACATACATTTACGTCCTAAGCATAACCGCGGGTATCGGAGCGATGCCCGTGTCATGCGCGGCTGATCCCGGCTGCTGATCGCAGCCAGGGACCCGCCGGCAATGGCCGACGCCCGCGATCTCGCGGGCGTCCGCCATTAACCCCTCAGGTGCCGGGATCAATACAGATCCCGGCATCTGCGGCAGTTCGCGATTAAAATGAACGATCGGATCGCCCGCAGCGCTGCTGCGGGGATCCGATCATTCATAACGCCGCACGGAGGTCCCCTCACCTGCCTCCGTGCGGCTCCCGGCGTCTCCTGCTCTGGTCTGTGATCGAGCAGACCAGAGCAGGAGATGACCGATAATACTGATCTGTTCTATGTCCTATACATAGAACAGATCAGTATTAGTAATCATGGTATTGCTATGAATAGTCCCCTATGGGGACTATTCAAGTGTAAAAAAAAAATGTAAAAAAATGTAAAAGTAAAAGTAAAAAAAAAAGTGAAAAATCCCCTCCCCCAATAAAAAAGTAAAACGTCCGTTTTATCCTATTTTACCCCCAAAAAGCGTAAAAAACATTTTTTTATAGACATATTTGGTATCGCCGCGTGCGTAAATGTCCGAACTATTAAAATAAAATGTTAATGATCCCGTACGGTGAACGGCGTGAACGAAAAAAAATTTAAAAAGTCCAAAATTCCTACTTTTTTAATACATTTTATTAAAAAAAAAATTATAAAAAATGTATTAAAAGTTTTTTATATGCAAATGTGGTATCAAAAAAAAGTACAGATCATGGCGCAAAAAATGAGCCCTCATACCGCCGCTTATACGGAAAAATAAAAAAGTTATAGGTCATCAAAATAAAGGGATTATAAACGTACTAATTTGGTTAAAAAGTTTGTGATTTTTTTTAAGCGCAACAATAATATAAAAGTATATAATAATGGGTATCATTTTAATCGTATTGACCCTCAGAATAAAGAACACATGTCATTTTTACCAGAAATTGTACGGCGTGAAAACGAAACCTTCCAAAATTAGCAAAATTGCGTTTTTCGTTTTAATTTCCCCACAAAAATTGTGTTTTTTGGTTGCGCCATACATTTTATGATATAATGAGTGATGTCATTACAAAGGACAACTGGTCGCGCAAAAAACAAGCCCTCATACTAGTCTGTGGATGGAAATATAAAAGAGTTATGATTTTTAGAAGGCGAGGAGGAAAAAATGAAAACGTAAAAATTAAATTGTCTGAGTCCTTAAGGCCAAAATGGGCTGAGTCCTTAAGGGGTTAAAGGGGTACTCCGGTAAAAAACAAATGTTTTTTTTTTTTTTTTTTAAATCAACTGGTGCCAGAAAGTTAAACAGATTTGTAAATTACTTCTATTAAAAAAATCTTAATCCTTCCTGTACTTATTAGCTGCTGAATACTACAGCGGAAACGCTTTTCTTTTTGAAACACAGAACTGTCTGCTGACATCACGAGCACAGTGCTCTCTGCTGACATCTCTGTCCATTTTATGAACTGTCCAGAACAGCATATGTTTGCTATGGGGATATCTTTTTACCCTGGACAGTTCCTAAAAATGGACAGAGATGTCAGCAGAGAGCACTGTGCTCGTGATTCAGCAGACAGCTCTGTGTTTCAAACGGAAAAGAATTTCCTCTGTAGTATTCAGCAGCTAATAAGTACAGGAATGGTTAAGATTTTTTTTATAGAAGTAATTTACAAATCTGTTTAACTTTCTGGCAACAGTTGATTTAAAAAACAAAAAAAGTTTTTCACTGGAGTACCCCTTTAACCTCCTTAAGGACGCAGGGCGTATCCATACGCCTGTGGGAATTCCGGTCCCCACCGCTAGCCGGTTGGGGACCAGAGCCGGATGCCTGCTGAAATCGTTCAGCAGGCATCCCGGCATATCGCCCAGGGGGGGGATCATTATGCCCCCCATGTCGGCGATGGCTGCAGGTCGCTGGACAATTCAGTCCAGCGATCTGCAGCGATTCCGGGTCAATCTGGTCTCCAGAGACGGCCCCGAAAAGCCAGAGCCAGCAGGGGTGAGGTGGCACTGGTGCCACCTCACGATCGCCCTGATTAGTCGGCCGACCAATCAGGGCACCTGCTGCGGGTGTCACTCCCGCAATCCGCTCCGCCCCTCTTCCGGAGGACGTGAGCGGGTGCGGGAAGACGACCCCGGGTGCTAGGGACCCCGATCCCCGGCGTCCCTGTTGGGATCGGGGCCCCAGGAGCGACGGCCGCGGCGAGGAACTGACCTGCAGCGGAGCAGCAGCAGGAGGTGAGTGACAGCCTCCTGCTATTGCTTAGCAACAGCTCCCAGCATGCAAAAAGGGCATGCTGGGAGCTGTAGTTATGCAACAGCAGGAGGCAGACCACCACAACTCCCAGCATTCCCTTATGGGCATGCTGGGACTTATAGTTTTGCAACAGCTGGAGGCACATTTTTTCTATGGAAAAGTGTACCTTCAGCTGTTGTATAACTACAACTCCCAGCTTGCACAAACAGCTAAAGTGCATGCTGGGAGTTGTAGTGGTGCATCTGCTGGTTGCATAACTACAACTCCCAGCATGCCCATCGGCTGTCGGTGACTGCTGAGAGTTGTAGTTTTGCAACAGCTGAAGGCACACTGGTTGTGAGACACTGAGTAAGGTCACAAACTTCGTGATACATAACCAGTGTGCCTACAGCTGTTGCAAAACTAAAACTCACAGCATGTACAGTCTGTCAGCGCATGCTGGGAGTTGTAGTTTTGCAACAGCTGGATGTTCCCCCCCAATGTGAACGTACAGGGTACACTCACATGGGCGGAGGTTAACAGTAAGTATCCGGCTGCAAGTTTGAGCTGCGGCAAATTTTCTGCCGCAGCTCAAACTGCCAGCGAGAAACTACTGTGAACCCTTTGCCCGTGCGACTGTACCCTAAAAACACTACACTACACTACCACAAAATAAAATAAAAAGTAAAAAACACTACATATACACATACCCCTACACAGCCCCCCTCCCCAATAAAAATGAAAAACGTCTGGTACGCCACTGTTTCCAAAACGGAGCCTCTAGCTGTTGCAAAACAACTACTCCCAGTATTGCCGGACAGCAGTTGACTGTCCAAGCATGTTGGGAGTTTTACAACAGCTGGAGGCACCCTGTTTGGGAATCACTGGCGTAGAATACCCCTATGTCCACCCCTATGCAATCCCTAATTTAGGCCTCAAATGGGCATGGCGCTCTCACTTTGGAGCCCTGTCGTATTTCAAGGCAACAGTTTAGGGTCACCTATGGGGTATCGTCGTACTCAGGAGAAATTGTGTTACAAATTTTGGGGGGTATTTTCTGCTTTTACCCTTTTTAAAAATGTAAAATTTTTGGGAAAACAAGCATTTAAGGTAAAAAAAAAAAAAAAAAAAAAAAAAAAAAGATTTTTTACATATGCAAAAGTCGTGAAACACCTGTGGGGTATAAAGGTTCACTTAACCCCTTGTAACGTTCACCGAGGGGTCTAGTTTCCAAAATTATATGCCATGTGTTTTTTTTTTTGCTGTCCTGGCACCATAGGGGCTTCCTAAATGCGACATGCCCCCCGAGCAAAATTTGGTCTCAAAAAGCCAAATATGACTCCTCCTCTTCTGAGCATTGTAGTTCGCCCATAGTGCACTTCAGGCCAACTTATGGGGTACCTCCATACTCAGAAGAGATGGGGTTACAAATTTTGGGGGGTATTTTCTGCTATTAACCCTTGCAAAAATGTGAAATTTGGGGGGGAAACACATTTTTGTGAAATTTTTTTACGTATGCAAAAGTCGTGAAACACCTGTGGGGTATTAAGGCTCACTTTATTCCTTGTTACGTTCCTCAAGGGGTCTCGTTTCCAAAATGGTATGCCATGTGTTTTTTTTTTTTTGCTGTTCTGGCACCATAGGAGCTTTCTAAATGCAACATGCCCCCCAAAAACCATTTCAGAAAGACGTACTCTCCAAAATCCCCTTGTCGCTCCTTCCCTTCTGAGCCCTCTACTGCGCCCGCCGAACACTTTACATAGACATATGAGGTATGTCCTTACTCGAGAGAAATTGGGCTACAAATATAAGTATACATTTTCTCCTTTTACCCCTTGTAAAAATTCAAAAATTGGGTCTACAAGAACATGCGAGTGTGAAAAATGACGATTGTGAATGTTCTCCTTCACTTTGCTGCTATTCCTGTGAAACACCTAAAGGGTTAAAACGCTGACTGAATGTCATTTTGAATACTTTGAGGGGTGCAGTGTTTATAATGGGGTCATTTATGGGGTATTTCTAATATGAAGACCCTTCAAATCCACTTCAAACCTGAACTGGTCCCTGAAAAAAAGAGAGTTTCAAAATGTTGTGAAAAATTGGAAAATTGCTGCTGAACTTTGAAGCCCTCTGGTATCTTCCAAAAGTAAAAACACGTCAATTTTATGATGCAAACATAAAGTAGACATATTGGAAATGTGAATAAAAAAAAAAAAAAAAAAATTATTATAATATATATATATATATATATATATATATATATATATATATATATATATATATTTGGAATATCCATTTTCCTTACAAGCAGAGAGCTTCAAAGTTACAAAAATGCTAAATTTTCAAATTTTTCATCAAATTTGGGTATTTTTCACCAAGAAAGGATGCAAGTTACCACAAAATGTTACCACTATGTTAAAGTAGAATATGACACGAAAAAACAATCTCAGAATCAGAATGATAACTAAAAGCATTCCAGAGTTATTAATGTTTAAAGTGACAGTGGTCAGAATTGCAAAAAACGTCCGAGTCCTTAAGGTGAAAAAGGGCTAAGTCCTTAAGGGGGTTAACTACTTTCTAATTTAATGTCATTACCTAAAATGTTTATTTATATATTTTTCAATCTAAAATATGGCCACTAGGGGTGCCCCTACATGTCTGTCTCAGAGATTTCGGACTCATGCCGGCTTGGTTCGAAATCTCAATGCAGCTGGGCTGACAAGCAAGCACAGCGCAGCTCCCTGCCTGTCAGACAGACAGGAACGAGCGCTGTGCCCAGAGCACAGCAGAGCGTCATCAGGCTCCAGCAGCAGGGCACATGAAAGCAATAAAGATTATATATATATATATATATATATATATATATATATATATATATATATATATATACACACACACACATATACACATTGTACAGTTGACAACAATCAGCTGGCCGCCTCCCGTAACTGTAGTGTGAGCAGCTGGAAGTAAGGATGTGAATCTGACCGGAGGAGCAGGAAGCGTGTGAGGAGCCACAGCCGAGGAGTGCGGGGTCAGTGTTATTATAGGGGGCAATGATGTCACAACAAGGGCAGGCGAGGGTTAATGTGACTACTATACTACAATTATTATAGCAGTCATGTTAGTATGCTGGCAGGAGAGGGTCAATATTGTCATATGGACATACATTACTATAGAGGAGGAAGGGGGTGGAAGTGAGCCCAGATAGGCTTCACATGACGTTGCGCCTGCCAGGCCACACCCCTTTTCCCTCCACACGGGCAGCAAAGTGAACAGGGAAAAAATCTGAAGAATAAAAAAAAGGTACATAAGGGGAGTTTAGAAAAAACAAACAAACACAGGGTTAGTGTCAGGTAGAATCAGGGACAGACAGGGAGGGAGGATTAGGGACAGTTTAGTTCATGATAGGTTACTCTGTAAATGAATCCATTAAGACGGCTGTATACCTAAGTGCTGGGAATAAATTCCAGTCTACAAGGAGTACTGATAGTATTTATAAACATTCGTACTACTGCTCCCGGTAAATTTGACAGTGAGTTGCAAGTACTGGCCGCTTTCCCAGATTAAACCCAGCTGTCATTAGAATTCTCCACAAATGTGGGAGTGATGTTTAAAATAGATACTCTGCAATGTACGGGGCAGTGTTCCTAGCTGTAAGTCTAAAGTAATTTTAATGAGGTACTCTGCCCCTAGACATCTTATCCCCTATCCAAAGGATAGGGGATAAGATGTCCGATTGTGGGGGTCCAGTCGCTGGGGACTACCGCGCTCTCTCCTGCAGCCACCCGTGTCATCTGGTGCATGGAGCGAACTTCGCTCTGTGCCTGATGACTGGTGATGCAGGGGCCAGCGGCTGATGACTGGCGATGCAGGGGCCGGAGACTCATGACGTCACGGCCCCGCCCCCACGAGCCTCCGGACCCTGTATCGCCTGGATAGGGGATAAGATGTCTAGGAGCGAACTACCCCCTTTAAGGGTCATAATGCAATGATATGTAATTTAGTGGTACTTTCCTATGGCAGCCCCTTGCATGAAATCAGTTATTAGTAGTTGTATATACTCGAGAGTAGGAGACCTCTTATCAGTGTACACTTTTGAATAAAACATTAGAGAAAATATTAAAGATGTTAATTCTATTTGCACTTGGATGCTATGTGTGTTATTCTACATTGATAATTTACTGAAGCTCTGCCCTCCATGACAGCCGTGTACTAAATGACCAGTTGCTGAATGAGTCTTACCCCCTCAAGCACATTTTTAGGTAAATGTTTTACTGTGTTCTTTGATTTGCATCTCTGATACAAGACAAATAGGGAACTGATTAAGCAGTGGGGTAAAAACACACAAAGTAAAATGTTATACTACACAACCCCAAGTTTCTCATCTAGCACCAGATCCCATTATTGAAAATATAGAAACGTATAAGATCTTAGGCTCCGTTCACATTGACATGTCTCATTGTTCCAATGTGTTCAGTAACATCTGCTGTACTATTGCTATCAAAACAAAGGCTGAAACCTGATAAACCTCCCATAACCTAAAGGGGTATTCCAGGATTTTTTTTTTATTTGACTATGCTACAGGGGCTGTAAAGTTAGTGTAGTTCATAATATAGTGTCTGTACCTGTGTGTGATGGTGGTCTTGCAATTCCTCTGTGATTTTCACCTCAATATTTATTTTTAACAGCATACAAAATGACTCATGTCTCGGGATTTCCCAGGTTGCAGTGCGTCGAGACCTGACATCACTAGTCAGGTGTGCAAAGGGAGCCAGTCCTGCTTTAGTGGGTGGAGCGACAGATAATTTTGCAACAGCTGTAGGCACTTTGATTAGAAAAAAAAATTTTCTAAGCTAATTTGTGCTGCAATGGGTGGGGTGGCTGATGTGTGGAAGGGAGGAATCAAGCTTCACACAAGCATGGAACTATGGGATGTTTAGGTTAAGAGACCAAACTCCAACAGGAAATACCAGTTCACAAAAAGATGCAAGGTATGTACAAAAATCACCTAATGGTGGATAACCCCTTTAATGCAATCTATATGAATGTGTTTAAAAATAAATCTCTGAAGCCATCATTGTGTGACCTGACTCTGAAGGAGCTCATACATAGGAAATTTGGCCAAACCCACAGATTTTATGTTCTGACTCTTATGCGAATAGGGAGGTCCCGACTCTCACTTGATAGATGTCAGAGGAAAGATGAATTGGATTTCTACATGCCCCACCTTTGGCAGCAGCTTGTCTCCCACTTTAACAAGAGGACCTACAATCTGTTTATTGACATTAGAGATGAGCGAACTTACAGCAAATTCCATTTGTCACGAACTTCTCGGCTCGGCAGTTGATGACTTTTCCTGCATAAATTAGTTCAGCCTTCAGGTGCTCCGGTGGGCTGGAAAAGGTGGATACATTCCTAGGAAAGAGTCTCCTAGAACTGTATCCACCTTTTCCAGCCCACTGGAGCACCGGAAAGCTGAACTAATTTATGCAGGAAAAGCCATCAACTGCAGAGCCGAGAAGTTTGTGACGAATTGAATTTACTGTAAGTTCGCTCATCTCTAATTGACATCAAAAAGAGTATAGGCGCCTTTATCAATTGAAAACAAGTTGGGCATGAATGCAATGGATCTCCTTGCTGATTTTTTCCTTTTTATAGTTTGCTCGTATTTGGCTCTATGTAATGCAAACAGTTAAACATTTATCAAGTCAAAAAAATAAGATAGCAAGTGTCACTGTGACAAAAAAAAAAAAAAAGTAGGAAAACATACATAAGTCTGTGTACATGCCCCCAAATGTCTGATAGTGAACCCTGTTGTGACATTTCAGAATTGCTTCTTCTGCTTATTTAGCCACTTTGGTCTCCTGTAAGGCCGGGTAATGGAGAACTGTAGAATTACAAGTATACCTAGTGTCAGACCAGTGATGGCTACAACTTCTATTCCTACCAAATAGACACAACTTTAGCTGCAGTATGACTATAATAAGCGAATGGAAATGAATAATGTGGAAAAGTGACAAGTGTTTTGAGTACACTGCAGTATCAGAAATAAATCAAGTCTATTATAGAACATTCAAGGTGTAGCCACTCACAATACTGAAGGCCTATCACTAGACCAAACTGCAAAAATACATCATGCCATTTGGAAGATAGCAGCTATCTAATTTTTGCAGGAAATCATTGTGTTTTGGGGATTATATGTAACCATTTATATATTTATTGCCAACATCAACAAATCTGCCCTATAACCAAATTCTACCTAATGTGTATAGGTACCTACAATCCTGACTTTTATATTGAAAAAAAAAAAAAGTAGTTTAGAAATATGGATAGGGCTCTTATATACTGTGATGTAAACAGGCTCTTACACAAGTATTGAAAAATCCATGCTTCATCATCAAAATCTCATTTATTAAACATCCTTAATGCAGAGATCTTGGAGGTTCTCCAGACTGGCTTTCATTCGACTTATGCACTGAAATCTTTTATTGACCACCATTTTTTTTAGACTGCCAATGCAGACTGTCTAATGAAAAATATAAAAAGCTTCTTCTATTGAAGGAAACCAGTCACCTGTGTTATGCTGCCCAAACTGATGCACCCGGTCTCGGCCACGTCCAACTTCCTGAGCCAAGTGTCTATATATCATTGCCACTGACTGCAACAGTATCCTGCCTCAGCGGCACAAGGAGGCAGAGTTCAGGAGGCAAGTATCATTTTTGCTTAAGCAGGCACCCTGGGCATCTTTTTAGGGGAGGGGGGGGGGGGGACATTTTTTTTACTTTTCACCTGAGTGCACCTTTACCTCTTTGTGATGTCCCTAGTCCCTTTAGCATCTTACTCTCTCAAACAGATGGTAACTGGATTCCGGTAGAGCCCAATATCCAATTCCTATTTCCATTGTAAAGTTTCTCCTAATAATGGGGTGCAAATCTGCAACCTTCTTCACTACACTCCAACCAACTCCCTGATAGGAGTAGTAAGGGGAGTGCTTCAGACAACCTGCAGTCCCAAGCATATTTTAGGAATTTTTAGCAGAAGCTGTAGGTATCCCAGGTTTTCCTTAGTTATTCTCCTCTGACAATCTCAATCACATGGAGAAGATAACCTGCACTACATATCTCTATTCGCACTAATTGATGGTTGGGTTACCAAACAACATTTGGATGGGGACTTTATGGGACAACCACTTTGGGAACCTCTTGCCAATGTCCTAGTGTGTTAGTAGTCTGTATAACCTTTTTTTAGTGAAAAAATAAAAATTTTCCTGCACCAAAAGGTAAGTTATGAAAATATTGGCTGGTTGGTCTAAACACGACATATGTTGTCTTAAGATATGTAAAGGATAAAGGATGTGTCTTAAAGGGGTACTCCGGTGGAATAACTGGAAGAATGTCTCCTAATGTGTTCGCGTGCCTGTGGTTTACAGAAACTCTCAGGAGGTTTTCCAGTTCACCAGGCTTGGCCTTTATTCATAGAATGTGTCTGTCATTAAAGGGGTCCTCCAGAATTGTAAATTACATCTATTAAAAAAATCTTAATCCTTCCAGTACTTTTTAGCTGCTGAACACTACAGAGGAAATTATTTTCTTTTTGGAACACAGTGCTCTCTGCTGACATCTCTGTCCATTTTAAGAACTGTCCAGAGTAGGAGAAAATCCCCATAGAAAACATATGCTGCACTGGACAGCTCCTAAAATGGACAGATGTCAGCAGAGAGCACTGTGGTCATGATGTCAGCAGAAAGCTCTGTGTTCCAAAAAGAAAAGAATTTCCTCTGTAGTATTCAGCAGCTAATAAGTACTGGAAGAATTAAGAATTTTTTATGGAAGTAATTTACAAATCTGTTCAACTTTCTGACACCAGTTGATTTAAAAAAAAAAAAAAAAAAAAAAAAAGTTTTCCACCGGAGTACCCCTTTAATGACAGACACATTCTATGAATAAAAGGCCAAGCCTGGTGAACTGGAAAACCTCCTGGGAGTTTCTGTAAACCACAGGCACGCGAACACATTAGGAGACGTTCTTCCACATACAAGATCCTGTATTAACTACTTACCTGCTGGCTATGTACACAGAAGTGCATAGGAAATACATTTACATATTAATGTGAAATGCTTTTAGTTTTATAGACCAATTGCTATACACCTTTCACTAGCAGAAAGGCTTCCCTGTATGAAATGCACAGTTACAGGAAGTGTTCACGCCACGGTCTAGTGGAAAAGGAGATATAAAAACATCCTCTCTACAGCAAGTGGGTTTAATGGAAATGACGCAATTTCAAGATCTGATGAACATTCCAAGGAAAAGTAAAGGCTGGGAGTCAAAACTATGAAGTGTTATGTTCTGTGATAAACGTCCGGCTATAAACTTCTGTAAATATCCTTCAGGTATTAAAGGGAGACCAATAATAATTCACCATTAGAATCACTCGTTTTCAGGATAACTACCGTATATACTCGAGTATAAGCTGACCCGAGTATAAGCCGAGACCCCTAATTTCAACCCAAAATCCCAGGAAAAGTTATTGACTCGAGTATAAGCCTAGGGTGGGAAATACATCATCCCCCCCCCCCCCTGTCATCATCCAGACCCCCGTCATTAACATCCTCATCATCATCATCCCACACCCCCCCCCCTTCATCATCCCCTTGTCATCATCCCCTTTTAATCATCCCACACCCCCTCCTTCATCATCCCCTTGTCATCATCCCACACCCCCCCTTCATCATCCTCTTGTCATCATCCGCCCTCAGTGGTCTTCAACCTGCGGACCTCCAGAGGTTTCAAAACTACAACTCCCAGCAAGCCCGGGCAGCCATCGGCTGTCCGGGCTTGCTGGGAGTTGTAGTTTTGAAACCTCCGGAGGTCCGCAGGTTGAAGACCACTGCGGCCTTCGACATCATCCAGCCCCCTCTCACCCCCCTTTAGTTCTGTACAGTACTCGCCTCCGATCGGCGCTGATCCGGTGCTGCAGGGCTGTCCGGTGAGTAGGTCGTCCGGTGGGATAGTGGTTCCGGGCTGCTATCTTCACCGGGGGCGCCTCTTCTCCGCGCCCAGAATAGAGGCGTTGCCTTGACAATGACGCAGAAGTACGTTGGCAATGAACGTACCTCTGCGTCGTTGTCAAGGCAACGTGACTATTCTGGGGCCGGGCCCGAAGCGCTTAGAAGAGGCCTCCCCGGTGAAGACAGCAGCCCGGAACCACTATCCCACCGGACGACCTCCTAACCGGACAGTCCTGCAGCACCGGACCAGCGCCGTGCGGAGGCGAGTACTGTACAGAACTAAAGGGGGTGAGAAGGGGCTGGATGATGTCGAAGGCCGCAATGGTCTTCAACCTGCGGACCTCCGGAGGTTTCAAAACTACAACTCCCAGCAAGCCCGGACAGCCGATGGCTGCCCGGGCTTGCTGGGAGTTGTAGTTTTGAAACCTCTGGAGGTCCGCAGGTTGAAGACCACTGCGGGTGGAGAGTTCACTCGAGTATAATCCGAGGGGGGTGTTTTCAGCACGAAAAATCGTGCTGAAAAACTCGGCTTATACTCGAGTATATA
This sequence comes from Hyla sarda, assembly GCF_029499605.1. Classification (NCBI taxonomy): domain Eukaryota; kingdom Metazoa; phylum Chordata; class Amphibia; order Anura; family Hylidae; genus Hyla; species Hyla sarda. The sequence goes on along the minus strand of NC_079197.1, from coordinate 100,421,568 downwards.
CGGTAATTATATATCCAGATTGTTGACAAAGTTGTGATGTGAACATGTTACTGAGTGACAGAAGACAAGATGAAGGGATGACACAAATAGGGTCTTCTTGATCAAGTAAGGTTCTAACCATGTCAATCGCATCATGTGCTCCACTTGTACATACAGTTTATTGCTGCCAAGGAAGATTGAGGTCTCAAAGGGGGTCTGGATTAGAGCCCTGCAATGGGATTGGGATCCTGCGGGACCCAACCCAAAAAGTGCGGGCGGTCAGGAGGCTGCTGTGGGCGTGTGGTCAGCCGCTATGCCTGCAAGTCCCGCAAATCCCACACTGCCGTGGCAGCCTTAATAAAATAAGTCTGGACTCCAAAGTGACTCCCAGTTAACCCCGTCCTCCACTGACAAACTAGCTTACCACGAGTCACCAGCAGTGGAGCAGGCAGGCAGCACCGCCAGAAGATCATCATGCTGCTGCTCCTCCCAGTTGTGTCTCTGGTTGGCGATTCTCCCAGGGCCTCTGCACCGCTATTCACATGGGGTAAGTGCACTGCAGAGCATTACATACACTATGGTGCAATGCTCTGCAGTGCACATACCCCCTTGTGTATAACCGTGTACAGACTAGCATGCAATGCTCTGCACATTGCCCACCTGTATAGGAATGTGTACACACTGCTATACACATGGGGGGTATGTGCAGAGCATTGCACCCTAGTGTCTTCTACAGACACTAGGGTAGGGTGCAATGCTCTGCACATACCCCCATGCATACCAGTGTGTGCACTGACTGCTTTGCTATACACGTGGGTTTATGTGCAGAGCATTGCACCCTAGTGTCTGTACATTCCTATGTTAGCGGGAGTGGGCGGGATTGGACAACAAATCTTGCGGGAGCAGAGCAAACACCCTGCCGGAAAAAAAAAAGCCATCAGGACCGGGCGTGAGCGGGATTGAAAAACAGTCCTGCGCAGGGGTCTAGTTTGGATTGTTACTTATGTTTTTTTTATTCTTTAACTTGTAAACCATTGTCTTGCAGATGGACAGTTTTTTCTACCTGATGGTGCTTTCTGTAAATACAATCTGTTCCTAGGAAATATTAAATGACATTTCATTATCTAACACACCATTATGATGTACGCTTCCCAAGTAAAGTGGTTGTAGAGTCATTTCTTCCTCTACACAATAAGCACAGATGGAGGCGGCTGAGCTGTAGTACTGGACATAGCCTATGTCTGGTATTAGAAAACTGCTTTTTGCAACAACTACTAAACGTACATTCACACGAACACAATCTGCTGATTGTTTTCCACAGCGGAAAATCTGCAGCACATTTGCTGCAGACCCATTGATGTCAATGGGTAGCAACAATCAATTTGCAGAGGATTGGGTATGTGAACATACCCTTAAAAGGGGTAAAATTTCAAATCAATTGGTGCCAGAAAGATAAAACATATTTGTAAATTGCTTCTATTTAACCTCTTCAGGACATAGGGCGTATGGATACGCCCTGCATTCAGAGTCCTTAAGGACGCAGGGCGTATCCATATGCCCGTGGGAATTCCGGTCCCCACCGCTAGCCGGTTGGGGACCGGAGCCGGATGCCTGCTTAAATCGTTCAGCAGGCATCCCGGCATATCGCCCAGGGGGGTCATTATGCCCCCCCCCTCATGCCGCAGATCGCTGGACAATTCAGTCCAGCGATCTGCGGCGATTCCGGGTAAATCGGGTCTCCAGTGACCCGGTGACCCGGAATTACTGGCTGTTCGGGGCCGTCTGACGGCCCCGAACAGCCAGAGCCTGCAGGGGTGAGGTGGCACTGGTGCCACCTCACGATCGCCGATTCGTCGGCCGGATTACCGGCCGACCAATCAGGGCGCCTGCTGCGGGTGTCACTCCCGCACCCACTCCGCCCCTCTTCCGGAGGGCGTGAGCGGGTGCAGGAAGACGACCCCGGGTGCTGGGGACCCCGATCCCCGGCGTCCATGTTGGGATCGGGGCCCCAGGAGCGACGGCGGTGGCGAGGGACAGTCCTGCGATGGAGCAGCAGCAGGAGGTGAGCTACAGCCTCCTGCTGTTGCTTAGCAACAGCTCCCAGCATGCAAAAAGGGCATGCTGGGAGCTGCAGTTATGCAACAGCAGGAGGCAGACCACCACAACTCCCAGCATTCCCTTATGGGCATGCTGGGACTTCTGGTTTTCCAACAGCTGGAGGCACATTTTTTCTATGGAAAAGTGTACCTTCAGCTGTTGTATAACTACAACTCCCAGCTTGCACAAACAGCTAAAGTGCATGCTGGGAGTTGTAGTGGTGCATCTGCTGGTTGCATAACTACAACTCCCAGCATGCCCGTTGGCTGTCGGTGACTGCTGAGAGTTGTAGTTTTGCAACAGCTGAAGGCACACTGGTTGTGAAACCCATTTTTTTTTTAAAATAACTCAGTGTTTCACGACCGGTGTGCCTCCAGCTGTTGCAAACTACAACTCCCAGCAGTCACCTTACACCATGCACCGTACATGTTGGGAGTTGTAGTTTTGCAACAGCTGGAGGCACACTGGTTTTGAAACACTGAGTAAGGTCACAAACTCAGTGATACATAACCAGTGTGCCTACAGCTGTTGCAAAACTAAAACTCTCAGCATGTACAGTCTATCAGCGCATGCTGGGAGTTGTAGTTTTGCAACAGCTGGATGTCCCCCCCAATGTGAACGTACAGGGTACACTCACATGGGCGGAGGCTTACAGTAAGTATCGGGCTGCAAGTTTGAGCTGCAGCAAATTTTCTGCAACAGCTCAAACTGCCAGCGAGAAACTACTGTGAACCCCCGCCTGTGCGACTGTACCCTAAAAACACTACACTACACAAAATAGAAAGTAAAAAACATTACATATACACATACCCCTACACAGCCCCCCTCCCCAATAAAAATGAAAAACGTCTGGTACGCCACGGTTTCCAAAACGGAGCCTCCAGCTGTTGCAAAACAACAACTCCCAGTATTGTCGGACAGCCGTTGACTGTCCAGGCATGCTGGGAGTTTTACAACAGCTGGAGGCACCCTGTTTGGGAATCACTGGCGTAGAATACCCCTATGTCCACCCCTATGCAATCCCTAATTTAGGCCTCAAATGCGCATGGCGCTCTCACTTTGGAGCCCTGTCGTATTTCAAGGCAACAGTTAAGGGCCACATATGGGGTATCGCCGTACTCGGGAGAAATTGTCTTACAAATTTTGGGGGGCTTTTTCTGCTTTTACCCTTTTTAAAAATGTTAAGTTTTTGGGAAAAGAAGCATTTTAGGTAAAAAATGTTTAATTTTTTTTACATATGCAATAGTCGTGAAACGCCTGTGGGGTATTAAGGTTCACTTAACCCCGTGTTACATTCCCCGAGGGGTCTAGTTTCCAAAATGGTATGCCATGTGTTTTTTTTTTGCTGTTCTGGCGCCATAGGGGCTTCCTAATTGCGGCATGCCCCCAGAGCAAAATTTGTTTTCAAAAAGCCAAATGTGACTCCTTCTCTTCTGAGACCTGTAGTGCGCCAGCAGAGCACTTTTCACCCCCATATGGGGTGTTTTCTCAATCAGGAGAAATTGGGCTTCAAATTTTGGGGGGTATTTTCTGCTATTACCCTTTTTAAAAATGTAAAAAACTTTAGGGAAACCAAGCATTTTAGGTAACATTTTTTTTTATTTTTTTTTACATATGCAAAAGTCGTGAATCACCTGTGGGGTATTAAGGTTCACATTACCCCTTGTTACGTTCCCCGAGGGGTCTAGTTTCCAAAATGGTATGCCATGTGGGGTTTTTTGCTGTTCTGGCACCATAGGGGCTTCCTAAAGGTGATATGCCCCCCAAAAACCATTTGATGCTCCTTCCCTTCTGAGCCCTCTACTGCGCCCGCCGAACAATTAACATAGACATATGAGGTATGTGCTTACTCGAGAGAAAATGGGTTTCAAATACAAGTAAAAATTTTCTCCTTTTTACCCCTTGCAAAAATTCAAAAATTGGGTCTACAAGAACATGCGAGTGTAAAAAATGAAGATTGTGAATTTTCTCCTTCACTTTGCTGCTATTCCTGTGAAACCCGTAAAGGGTTAAAACGCTTACTGAATGTAATTTTGAATACTTTGGGGGGTGCAGTTTTTATAATGGGGTCATTTATAGGGTATTTCTAATATGAAGACCCTTCAAATCCACTTCAAACCTGAACTGGTCCCTAAAAAAAAGCGAGTTTCAAAATTTTGTGAAAAATTGGAAAATTGCTGCGGAACTTTGAAGCCCTCTGGTGTCTTCCAAAAGTAAAAACTCATAAATTTTATGATGCAAACATAAAGTAGACATATTGTATATGTGAATAAGAAAAAAAATTATTTGGAATATCCATTTTCCTTACAAGCAGAGAGCTTCAAAGTTAGAAAAATGCAAAATTTTCGAATTTTACCAAAAAATTTTACCACTAAGTTAAAGTCGAATATGTCACGAAAAAACAATCTCGGAATCAGAATGATAACTAAAAGCATTCCAGAGTTATTAATGTTTAAAGTGACAGTGGTCAGATTTGCAAAAAATGGCCGAGTCCTTAAGGTGAAAAAGGGCTCAGTCCTTAAGGGGTTAAAAATCTTAATCCTTCCAGTACTTAGCTGCTGTATACTACAGAGGAAGTTCTTTTCTTTTTGAATTTCTTTCTACTCTAGGACAATGCCACAGTGCTCAATCGGAGAGGTAGCCCCTTTATTTTCAGGATTGCTGGGGGTTCCTGAATGCAGCCCTTACTGATCATAAAATGATGGTACAGCCAAGTGATTTCCATCACTTTACAAGATGAGAATACCCCTTAAAGGGGAACTCTGCCCCTAAACTTATCCCCTATCCAATGGATAGGGGATAAGATGTCTGATCGCGGGGGTCCTGCTACTGGGAACCCCCGCGATCTCTCCTGCAGCACCTGTCATCTTGTGATGTTACGCCCCGCCCCCTTAATGCAAGTCTATGGGAGTGGGCATGGCGGCTGTCATCAGGCACGGAGCACAGCTCGCTCCGTGCACCTTGATAGGGGTGCTGGGTTCCCAGCGATCAGACATCTCATCCCCTATCCTTTCAATAGGGGATAAGATGTCTAGGGGCAAAGTATACCTTTAGAGATGTTTACATGGCCAGATTTTATTGCATGTTTCCTACTACAAGTTTGAAGCGGGATGGGCTCTTTGTGGCAGTTTTCAGCAGCTAAATTTCTGGTGCCAAAAATCTGTTGCGGACCCCATTGAGTTCAACGAGTAATGTGGCATATTTTCTGTAGTGGAAATTCTGCTGTGGAAAACCTGCCACGGAGAGTCTGCCCCCATTCAAAATCACAGCGGGGAAACATGCTGCAAGTTGACAAAATCCAGCCGTGTGGATGAGCCCTTAGGGTCAGTTCAAACATCCCTATTTTCGCTGCCCACGTGAGAAGATCTGCTGCAGCAAATCTGCAACAAAAAAATAAAAGACACGTTAAATGACCTTTTAGGGTTTACACATACAGGTTCTGCTGCAGATTTAAAGCTGTTGGCTTATAGGTCATAATGATAAATGTAAATGAATACTGTACTCCGTATCAGGCCACGTAACGTAATCCTGCTCTCTACAGGCTGACAGCAGAAGTACCTGTGCCTCATCATTGTTCAGAGGAACTGACTACAGCCAGGTAAGAAGTAGGATCTTTACATGGTAATAACATTATTTTGATTACTATTGTAGACAAGATCAGTCTCCAAATCAGCTAAAGACCTGAACAAATAGAACTGGTGGGAGCTATGGGCATTCACCAGCAGGCACTCAGGCAAACCTGCTCTACAGGGGGTATCAGCCCAGCCCACTGCATATGCTAAAGAACACATAAGACCGCCATCCTTCTGTCACTTTCCCATCCATCATTCTGGTGAATGACCGGACAGCACTGGGAGAACTGGTGTAGAAAGGATAGCTTAGCTAAACCATCTGCTAGAGGCCATTGACTTACACAGTCATGTTTAGCTTTTAAAGAAAAAATAATAAAAATAGAAAAATGTGTGAGTGTGTGTATATATATATATATATATATATATATATATATATATATATATATCTATATATATTCAATGAGAACTATAGCATCTGCAACACAGAACTGATCGCTGGCTGCATAATATACTTCATTAGGGATGCACCATGTCTAGTACCAACAGTGTTCACAGTAGTTTATATTAGCATCACCTAACAATTCAAAATTGCTGTACAAGATCATTTATTGGTGACAGGAATTATTTTAAGGGTCCACTAAACCTGCTTTATATTTGGGCCATATTACACGTATATATTTGTTGGGAAAACACAGATGTTATGCAAAAAAAGAAACATTTTACCAATATATGGCCCTAAAGTGGAAAGAAAATACAGCTATGGCAAGATGAAAACCTATCCCACTCTTTTTTTCAATTTGGACATGTTGATCATAAGTCTATGCAGAGAAAGTGAACGAATCTCTCTGCTGGGTGGTAAGCGGAGCGCAATGCTGCCTGCATACCCAGCTAATAACTTACAATGGCAGTGGGGCTCAGGAGTGTTGGATTTAAAAAAATATATATTTTGAAACCTGCTTAACTCCAGCGCTTACATGGTGCTCTGGTGTCCTGATCCATATGTAAAAGGTCAGTACTGAGATATTTTCCCATTGTTTGTGGAAAAAAAGCTATCCCCTATTCACACAATAGGGAAAAAACTAGTTTATAAGGGGGTCCAAGCTCAGCACATGCACACTGGCCCTAAAGTTTATTCAGGAACAATTTCCTTCCGTTCTTATAATTGGTTGGAGTTTCAGTGATCTAACCCCTAAGGATCAGCTACTTACGCCCTATTCTTTGGTATAATGCCTTTAAGAGAATGGATCTCCTAATTCTAACCTGCCTCCTCTTAGGGGCATTATATTGATACTCTTGTTTAAAATGTTAACATAGTAACAGGCCAAAGTTGCCTCAGGAGGGGGTACCTCACTAGGTGTCCGGGACCAACACATTCCATAAATAAATGGTTGGACTGAGTGCATGCCTGGTCATCTTCACAGAAGGGCACTATCTAAATAAAAATGGTACATAAAAAAGTGCAACATTAAGATAATCTAACTCAGAATAAAGACTGAAAGTAATCTGCTTCATGGTACATTGTCAGGCAGCTCCACACATGCAAAGCCTGTAGATCTGGGATTAAAGGGGTATTCCAGGAATTTTTTTATTTGACTATGCTACAGGGGCTGTAAAGTTAGTGTAGTTCATAATATAGTGTCTGTACCTGTGTGTGATGGTTTTCTCACAATTCTTCTGTGATTTCCCCCCCCCCCCCAATATTTATTTTTACCAGCATACAAAATGACTGTTGTCTCAGATTTTTCCCAGCTTGCAATGCGGCCAAGACCTGACTCACTAGTCAGCTGATGACAGCGAGCCCGTCTGCTCCAATGGGTGGAGCAATCAATCTGCAACTAATGCAACAGCTGTAGGCACCCTGATTGAAAACCACAGGTCTTTTGTTTCAATGGGTGGGGTGGCTGATGTGTGAGAGGAAGGGAAATGGAATTGTAGGATTTGTAGTAAAAAAAAAAAAACATAAGTCAAACAGGAAATACAAGTTCACAAAAAGCTAGCCACAGTATTATGGTAATCTCACAACATAGCCATTTAGCCCCAAGACAAGTGCAGATCCTTCCTAAGCATGTCCCTTACTGTCTGCCAGGTACGTACTAAAATCACCTTATGGTGGATAACGCCTTTAAAGACCTTCATATATGTGAACCCGATAAGGTAGAGAATAGTGCTGGTCGATATACTGGTTCATACCGAATACCTTTTTTTTATTCTGTACAATATCAATTTTTCCTATACCGCAATACTGGTCGGGCCCCTGCCCCCCTTTGAATGATCTATCAGCTGTAGCGGCTGTCCCCACATCGGGGAACTAACCATATGTGACCCGCGGGCACTGTTCCCCCCCCATCCTCCTGTGAGCCTCTGGCGCTTTAAATGAATGAGTTGCATGCCGCGGCGCTGGAAGTGATTAATAAAGACATCTGTACTGATTAATTTTACATATTCCTGTGCCCGGGCTGCAAAAATAAACAAAATAAACTTTGACTCACCTTCCTACGTTCCCCCGTTGCTCCGGTATCGGCCTCACTCATCTCCGCTGCAATCTTCATGCTGCTTCCTGGGGACAGGAACGTCACAGAGCCATCAGCGTATCACCGCCCGCAGCAATGTCCCGCCTCGGCCGGTGATAGGCTGAGCACACTGTCATGTAATGAGGCGGGACATCGCTGCGGCCGGTGATACGCTGATGACTCTGTGACGTTACCGTCCCCAGGAAGCAGCATGAAGATCGCAGCGGAGATGAGTGAGGCCGATACCAGAGCAACGGGGGAACGAAGGAAGGCGAGTCAAAGTTTATTTTGTTTATTTTTGCAGCCCGGGCACAGGAATATGTAAAATGAATCAGTACAGATGTCTTTATTAATCATTTCCAGCGCTGCAACACGCAACTCATTCATTTAAAGCACCGGCGTATCACAGGTGGACGGAGGATGGGGGGGAGCAGTGCCCCCGATTCACATATGGTTAGTTCCCCGATGTGGGGGGACAGCGCAGCGGCTGATAATTCATTGGGGGGGGGGGGGGGGGGGCGGGAGGTTAGAGAAGCAAAGCAGCACCAGCGGTCACATATGATTGATTAGTTCCCCAGAATGGCGGGAGTTTGGGAAATACCATTAAATACTGTAGAACCACCATAACTTACCGTGATATGCATTTTTCGTCATACCGCCCAGCACTAGTAGAGATCCTCTTTTATATTCCATGAACAGGAATAATCAGAAATAAGTAACTTCTTATATGTAAAAATATACCCTACCTTTCAGAAATGTTGTGAACATTCTCAAGAAAAGGACAGAAAATAACTGTATAGCGGATGTCAAATCTTCACTGCACTTGTGTACATCAGAAAACCTTCATTCGTTACATCCTGACACAATCTTCATTCCCCATACCCTGTGTGCAATCCATCCCGGGGTTAAGGCACCTGAGAACAGAGCCATCTGGGATCTCAATGACACCCTGCACTACATCAAATAGTAATGAGCAGTGACGCCGCTTCTGCTTATTCATTTGTAGTCCGTGTTAGTCACCCCACTGCATGGGAGCCACTCACTCTCTGTCTGTCTGGGCTGCGAGTGTGCCATAGTGATCAGATATTATATTCCACTTGGCATTTACTAGCATTCAAAGGCACAAACTAAATGCCCCTGACAGCTGCATTAGGAGTGCTGTGCGGAGCCATACTGATATTGTATTATCCTATGCCTTCACCCAAGATAACAGCATGGGTGTTTGCCAGCTGCTCATCTTCCTCCATACACTTATTATATTACGTCTTTTGCAGTAGCTTTTACTTGTGCAGAACATTTTGTTCCGAATGCTTGGAGCGTGCGGCGGGGGTTGTGACATCACGGCCACGCCCTCTCAATGCAAGTCTATGGGAGGGGGAGTGACAATGACCACACCCCTCCCATAGACTTGCATTGAGGGGGCGTGGCATGACATCACAAGGGACGTGGCCGTGACATCACGAACCCCGCCGCTTGGATGGGGGATAAGATGTCTAGGGGCGGAGAACCCCTTTAATCTTCTGTTAAATTGTTATAAATATCCCTTGGTTGTTTCACACAGTGATAGAAAGAAACGTCTGCCAGTACAGCTCCCACCTCTCAGACCCCTCCAGTATGGACTGGGCAATGTGACAGCAGCTTCTACTGAAGATCAAGTTGGGAAGATCTACAGAATGTAGAACAACTGCATAGAGAGCAACTCAAGGACTTTTCTTCACACAGGGGTGGGGTTTGGTCGCTTCTTAAAGGAGTACTCCGGTGCTTAGACATCTTATCCCCTATCAAAAGGATAGAGGATAAGATGCCTGATCTTGGGAGTCCCGCCGCTGGGGACCCCGTGATCTTGCACACGGCACCCCGTTTGTAATCAGTCCCCGGAGCGCGTTCGCTCCGGGACTGATTACCGGCGACTACAGGGCGGGTGGCGGGTGACGTCACGCCCCCATGTGATGTCACGCTCCTCCCCTCAATGCAAGCCGACAGATAGGGGATAAGATGTCTAAGCACCGGAGTACCCCTTTAAGATCTGGATTGTGAAAACGTCCGAATCACAGAATTGGGAAGGACAGAATATTAACCCAGTACTCAGTGCTGCTGATGCCAACGGCAATGGTCCAGATGGCCTCAGTTGGGTTAACTGGTGTAGGACGTTAGGGCAGAGAAGAGGAAAATTTTTGCGTTCTCATCGGGGTGGGTTCACACAGGGCCGGACCAGACCACCCTCCACCCGGAACGCCCCCGGACGCTACAGGAACGATGGATGGATGGATGGCCCGGAGCACCCTGGCAGGTAAGGGGAGAGAAGCGGGTGGTGGCGGCGGCGGCGGCGGCCTATGGCCCCGCAAAAGCCACTGCAGATCATTGATTTAAAGCGCCCGCTTTAAATCAATGATCTGCAGCGGTGTCGCAGGGGGTTAAATAGCCGATAACTTTAGCCGATAACTAATACCGATATTCCGGTATAAGTTATCGGCTATCGGCCCTAACCTGCACCGATTATCGGTATCGGCCCTAAAAAAACCGATATCGGTCGATCCCTAGTACAAATCTTTCCATTATACCTTTTTCTGTCAGTTCCACTTTTGATTTTGGCTTAAAACACCATCCGAAATACTACACGTTGCTGCTCAGCTATTGAGCTTAGGCCACACTACATCAAACGTGAGCTCTGCGCTAGAGATGCACCTGGGGCGTAAAAACCCTCAGGCAGAATATAGATTATTTGACAAAGCCCTGACCTCAGTATCTGAGGAGAGGGATTTAGGAGTAATTATTTCAGAAGACTTAAAGGGTACCTCTCATCAAATAAACTTTTGATACATTTTAGATTAATGAATGTTGAATAACTTTCCAATAGCATGTTAATGAAAAATATGCTTCTTTCAATTGTATTTTTCCCCGATCGGTCCTGTCAGAAAGCATTTCTGACTCATGCTGGAGTCCTAAACACTGAGCTGCCAGCCTGCTTTGTTCACAGCCAAACAGGCTGTGAACAAAGCAGGCTGGCAGCTCTGAGTGTTCTCCTTTGTGAACAAAGCAGACTGCCAGCTCGTAGTGTTTAGGACTCCAGCATGAGTCTGAAATGCTTGCTGCCAGGACTGGTAGGGAGACCCCTAGTGGTCATTTCTTCAAAGTGGAAAATTAAATAGAAAGAAGCATATTTTTTAATAACATGCAATTGTGAAGTTATTCTGCATTCATTAATCTATAATATATCAAAAGTTTTTTTTTAATGAAAGGTACCCTTTAAAGGTAGGCAGACAATGTAATAGAGCAGAAGGAAACACTAGCAGAATGCTTGGATGTATGGGAAGAGGTATAAGCAGTAGAAAGGGAGAAGTGCTCATGCCACTGTACAGAACAATGGTGAGGCCTCATTTGGAGTATTGTGCACAGTACTGGAGACCGTATCTCCAGAAGGATATAGATACTCTAGAGAGAGTTCAGAGAAGATACTAAACATACACGGATTGCAGGATAAAACTTACCAGGAAAGGTTAAAGGACCTTAACATGTATAGCTTGGAAGAAAGAAGAGACAGAGGGGATATGATAAGAGACTTTTAAATACATAAAAGGGAATCAACTCGGTAAAGGAGGAGAGCATATTTAAAAGAAGAAAAACTACCACAAGAGGACATAGTTTTAAATTAGAGGGGCAAAGGTTTATGCAGTAATATCAGGAAGTATTACTTTACTGAGAGAGTAGTGGATGCATGGAATAGCCTTCCTGCAGAAGTGGTCGCTGCAAATACAGTGAAGGAGTTTAAACATGCATGGGATAAGCATAAGGCTATCCTTCATATAAGATAGGGCCAGGGACTATTCATAGTATTCAGATTATTGGGCAGACTAGATGGGCCAAATGGTTCTTATCTGCCGACACATTCTATGTTTCTATATGAGATAAGCGAAGTTACAGTGATTAGATTAGTCACGAACTTCTCGGCTCGGCAGTTGCTGACTTTACCCTGCATAAATGAGTTCAGCTTTCAGGTGCTCCGGTGGGCTGGAGACTCTCTCCTAGGACTGTATTCACCTTTTCCAGCTCACCAGAGCACCTGAAAGCTGAACTCATTTATGCAGGCTAAAGTCAGCAACTGCCGAGCCGAGAAGTTCGTGACAAATCGAATCACTGTAACTTCACTCATCTCTACACTGCACCTTGCCTCGTGGTCCATGGTTCTGTGGCCATGTGGCATGTGAGGTAGTAGCCATAACCGGACAGACTACTCTGCACTTTCCAGGTGACCACTTTAGTCTTGGTAAGGCTGGGTTCACACCAAGTTTTGTTAAATACGGTTCCCGTATACGGTTGGGAGGAGGGGGGCGGGGCTTAATCGCGGCACCCGAACTCAGCCATATTCGGGAACCGTATTTAATGTATGTCTATGAGCCGACCGGAGTGAACCGCAGTCTCCGGTCGGCTTTGTTTTCGTCCGTATGCGGTTTCCCGACCGCAGGCAAGAACGTGGTCGACCACGTTTTTGCCTGCGGTCGGGAAACCGCATACGGCCGAAAACAAAGCCGACCGGAGACTGCGGTTCACTCCGGTCGGCTCATATATTATACATACCCTTACTGTATATATTATACATACCCTTCCTATATTATACATACCCTTACTATATTATACATACCCTTACTGTATAATACATACCCTTACTGTATAATACATACCCTTACTGTATAATACATACCCTTACTGTATAATACATACCCTTACTGTATAATACATACCCTTACTGTATAATACATACCCTTACTGTATAATACATACCCTTACTGTATAATACATACCCTTACTGTATAATACATACCCTTACTGTATAATATATACCCTTACTGTATAATATATACCCTTACTGTATAATATATACCCTTACTGTATAATATATACCCTTACTGTATAATATATAATATATACCCTTACTGTAGGAAAGCACTTCTACTGAAAACACATTTGATACAATTTAACCCATGGCTTGACAGTCTGTAGGAAGACTACAACAGCCTGCAGCTCCCTGGAGTTGTAGTTTTGGCACAGCTGGAGAGCCTTGGGTTTTAGATGATGTATTCTTAGGAATAGCATTCTGGTCCCTTTCTGTGCAATGATCAGCATCCCGATCCAGTCATACAATGCTGAACCCTCTCCCCCACCTGCTGCTTTATCAGTGACCCATCACCGTGCACATCATCCGGTACCCAGCTGTCAGCATCACTCGGTCACCGTCCCCCCTGCGTCTCAGTACCTAGCCCCGCTTTCCTGTCACGAGCCTCACTATAGACCTCCATTCACACTACATGCGTCAAGTCACCCGGCATGGCGTACGAGCGAGGCGCTCCCTGCTCGGTATTGTGTAGTCGGAGCGGGCAGATGACTTACCGGCGGAGGCTGTTGGTGATGGAGAAGACACGTCCTCCGGCTGTTGCTCAGTTTCGCTCCCAGTGTCAGTGTCGCCACGACCGCCGCCTCCTCCTCAGGTAACTGACCGGCAGTAACCTCAGTCTCCGGAAACCCGCCGGTCACGTCATCTGATTCGATAGGGGGCAGCCAATCAGCGCCGCCCACACATCACCCGCCCTTTTCCTTTTCCATCGTTCATCAAGTGTGGGGGGATTCCAGTCAGCGCATGCGCACTGTCCCCCTCCTCCCAGGCTGCGCGCAGTAAGGTGGTCTGAGGAGACCATGGAGACGTCGGTGCGGCTCCATGACTACATAGAATAGAAAAAAACATTTCCTGTTCTTGTTGCTAGTACTAAATATGGAACAGCATCAGGACCTGACATCATAGTGAGTAGACTCCGTAAATAAAATGGTCACGTGGTTGGAAGATAAAGTATTACTGGAATAATGTGTCAGTATGGAGATCCTCCACATCAGCAGTCTCTCTAACTCATGGGTCTCCAGCAGGGGGTGTGGGAACCCCCAAATCTGGGGGGATAGCATTGTAATTGGGTGTGGCTTTATAAAAGGCAGAGCAATAAAAAGAGGAGACCAAAAGGGCAGAACCACTTAATTTTGCATGACCATATAGGCTCCTCATCACAGGTACCTTCAGGAAGCAGTGAATTCAAGAGATAGGGACTCGTCAGGACTGTGGGAGGTAGGCTGTGTGTGTGAGGTCAGGATGAGGGGTTAGTGTAGTCACCATTAACACCTTGCCAAATAGGGTGTACATGAATGCCGTGTTAGCAGTCTGGGTGTAAGAAGAGCACTTACTAGCTGAACGCTCTTCATTTACTGCCAATGCCGCACATCAGTGATTATGTCCTTTCCCTAATAAAAGTGTAAACAAAAATAAACATATTTGGTATTGCCGAATGTGGAAATTTCCGAAATATTAAAATATAACATTAAAGGGGTATTCCATGATTTTTTTTTTATTTGACTATGCTACAGGGGCTGTAAAGTTAGTGTAGTTCATAATATAGTGTCTGCACCTGTGCGTGACGGTTTTCTCACAATTCGTATGTGATTTTCACTCATATTTATTTTTAACAGCATACAAAATGACTGTTGTCTCATATTTTTCCCAGGTTGCAATGCGGCCGAGACCTAACTCACTAGTCAGCTGTTGGCATGGAGCCTGTCTGCTTCAATGGGTGGAGGGATTGCTTGGTGGGAGAGAGATCAATCTGCAACTAATGCAACTGCTGTAGGCACCCTGATTGAAAACCACAGGTCTTTTGAATGGATGCTGCTCATTTATGTTTCAATGGGTGGGGTGGCTGATGTGTGGGAGGGAGGAAAATGGAATTGTGGGATTTGTAGTAAAAAAAAAGAAAAGTCAAACAGGAAATACCAGTTCACAAAAAGCTAGCCACAGTATTATGGTAATCTCATGACATAGCCATTTAGCCCAAAGATAGGGCGCAGATCCTTCCTAAGCATGTCCATTACTGTCTGCCAGGTACGTACTAGATTCACCTTATGGTGGATAACCCCTTTAATGAAACTGCATGGTGTAAACGTAAAAAAAAAATACCTAAGTCCAGAATTGCTGATTTCTGGTCATTTATATACCAGAAAAAAAAGTTTATTTAAAGTGATCAAAAAGTACCATTAAAGCAAAAATGATACTGATAAAAACTACAGACCACAGAGCGAAAAATAAGTCCCATAAGTAAAAGTCTTATAGAAGAGGACAATTTTAAGCATTAAAACCAGTATACAAGGAGAAATAAAATCACCATACATATTACCACTATACCATTACTGACCAAATCCTGAATACTAAGACCAATATTAACAATAATATCAGTATACATGGAACAAAATATACCAGCACATAAAGACTGGATAATACCACCATACTGAGTAAAAACCACTATAAACAGACTAACAATACCAATAATACCAGAATATAAGCACTACCAGGACCAAATAATACTGCCTCATCAGGAACACACTTTACATCACACAGTGACTAATGCATCATACTGTTACTGAATAAACCCACTGTATACAGACCTGTAATTCCCTGTACAGTGACTATAAAGAAGTAGATGCCAGCTGTACACAGAAGCAGTAGAAGACAGCACTAGATAAATCCATTGTGCACATATCTGTTTATAATTATTGGTGCTGTGGTCTTGGACTTTGTTGTAGGACCTGTATACCATATAAATGATTGTAACCAGGACCATATAAAGTTAGATACCTGCTGTACACAGGATCTGTATACCATTTAGGTGATTATAGTTTCATCTAGGGACATCACCAGTGTCCTCTTTCCTTTTCTTCTGCATCTGGATCAGACTGACATGTCAACTTCTTCCAGCCAAAAACCATCTCTTTAGCATCTGCAGGAAAAACATGTTAGACACTACATTATTCCAGTACACTGTCCTCTCATAAAAAGAATAGTAGGTCCCCCATTAAGTAGGCCTATCCGCCACCATAGACCCCCAGTAGAAAAATATGTCAGAAAGTAGGTAGGTTGCTAGCTAGCTATATTGGTAGGTAGGTTGGTAAGTAGGTAGCTAGCTACATGGGTAGGTACAGTGAGGATCAAAAGTTTGGGCACCCCAGGTAAAAATTTGTATTAATGTGCATAAAGAAGCCAAGGAAAGATGGAAAAATCTCCAAAAGTCATCAAATTACAGATTAGACATTCTTATAATATGTCAACAAAAGTTAGATTTTATTTCCATCACTTACACTTTCAAAATAACAGAAAACAAAAAAATGGCATCTGCGCTGCAGAATTTATAGCATGCACTGCCCCCTTTGCAAAGCTGAGACCTGCCAGTGTCATGGATTGTTCTCAATCATCATCTGGGAAGACGAGGTGATGTCAATCTCAAAGATTTTAAAGGGGTACTCTGGCGCTTAGACATCTTATCCCCTATCCAAAGGATAGGGGATAAGATGCCTGATCGAGGTGGGTCCCGCCGATGGGGACCCCCGTGATCTTGCACGTCGCACCCCGTTAAAATCAGTCTTTGGAGCGTGTTTGCTCCGGGTCTGATTACTGTCGTTCACGGGCCAGAGCATTGTGATGTCACGGCTCCGCCCTGTGTGACGTCACGCTCCGCCCCCTCAATGCAAGTCTATGTGAGGGGGCATGACAGCTGCCCAGGAGTATCCCTTTAAATGCCCAGACTCATCTGACCTTGCCCCAACAATCAGCACCATGGGTTCTTCTAAGCATTTGTCTAGAAAACTGAAACTGAAAATAGTTGACACTCACAAAGCTGGAGAAGGCTATAAGAAGATAGCAAACGTTTTCAGATGTCAATATCCTCTGTTCGGAATGTAATTAAGAAATGGTAGTCATCAGGAACAGTGGAAGTTAAAGCAAGATCTGGAAGACCAAGAAAAATATCAGACAGAACAGCTTGCAGGATTGTGAGAAAAGCAATTCAAAACCCACGTTTGACTGCACAATCCCTCCAGAAAGATCTGGCAGACACTGGAGTTGTGGTACACTATTCCACTATAAAGAGATACTGGTACAAATATGGTCTTCATGGAAGCGTCATCAGAAGAAAACATCTTCTACGTCCTCACCACAAAAATCAGCATTTGAACTTTGAAAATTAACCTACCGTATATACTGGAGTATAAGCCGAGTTTTTCAGCACGATTTTTCGTGCTGAAAACACCCCCCTCTGCTTATACTCGAGTGAACTCTCCGCCTGTCAATCCCTTCTCAGTGGTCTTCAACCTGCGGACCTCCAGATGTTGCAAAACTACAACTCCCAGCATTGTAGCTTTGAAACCTCTGGAGGTGTAGGCTGAAGACCACTGCGGCCGTCGTCATCATCCAGACCCCCCCCCCCTTTAGTTTTCTACTTCCTCCCCTCGGTGGGAAGGAAGGGTGAGCTGCTCCGGGCCATCTATGCTGCAGGGACCGTCCGGTGGGGAGGTTAGTCGTTCCAGGCTTTCCATTTTCACCGGGGGGGCCCTCTTCTCCGCGTTCCGGGCCTGCCCCGGACTAGTGACATTGCCTTGATACACAGGGACGCGCATGAACGTCCCTGTGCGTCGTCGTCAAGGCAATGTCACTAGTCCGTGGCAGGCCCGGAGCGCGGAGAAGAGGGCCCCCCCGGGAAAAATGGACAGCCCGGAACGACTAATCCTCCCCACCAGACGGTCCCTGCAGCATAGATGGCCCGGACCAACTCACCCTTCCTTCCCACCAAGGGGAGGTGAGTAGAAAACTAAAGGGGGGGGTCTGGATGATGACGAAGGCCGCAGTGGTCTTCAACCTGCGAACCTGTAAAGGTTTCAAAACAACAACTCCCAGCATGCCAATGGCTGAAGGGATTGACAGGCGGTGATGATGAAGGGGGGGGGGATGATGACGGGGGTCTGGATGATGACGGGGGTCTAGATGACATGGGGGGATGATTTATTTCCCACCCTTGGCTTATAGTCGAGTCAATAACTTTTCCTGGGTTTTTGGGGGGAAATTAGGGGCCTCGGCTTATATTCGGGTCCGCTTATACTCGAGTATATACGGTATAGACAAGCCTGATGCATTTTGGAAACAAGTTATGTGGACCGATGAGGTTAAAATTGAACTTTTTGGCCAGAATGAGCAAAGGTACGTTTGGAGAAGAAGGGGAACAGAATTTAATGAAAAGAACCTTGGTCCAACTGTTAAGCATGGTGGTGGATCAATCATGCTTTGGGGTTGTATTGCAGCCAGTGGCACAGGGAACATCTCATGAGTAGATTAAAAATGGATTCAATAACATTTCTGCAAATTTTGGATGCTAATTTGATGCCATCTGTGAAAAAGCTGAAGTTAAAGAGAGGATGGCTTCTACAAATGGATAATGATCCTAAACACACCTCGAAATCCATGGGGGACTACATCAAGAGGCGTAAACTGAAGGTTTTGCCATGGCTTTCACAATCTCCTGACCTCAACATAATTGAAAATCTATGGATAGACCTTAAAAGAGCAGTGTGTGACAGACAGCCCAGAAATCTCAAAGAACTGGAAGACTTTTGTAAGGAAGAATGGGCAAAGATACCTCAAACAAGAATTGAAAGACTCTTGGCTGGCTAGAAAAAGCGTTTACAAGCTGTGATACTTGCCAAAGGGGGCAGTACAAGATATTAACTCTGCAGGGTGCCCAAACTTTTGCAGACGCCATTTTTTTTCTTTTCTGTTATTTTGAAAGTGTAAATGATGGAAATAAAATCTAACTTTTGTTGACATATTATAAGAAGGTCCAGTCTGTAATTTGATGCCTTTTGGAGATTTTTTCCATCTTTCCTTGACTTCTTTATGCACATTAATACAAATGTTTACCTGGGGTGCCCGAACTTTTGATCCCCACTGTAGCTAACTACGTCGGTAGCTAGGTATGTTCGTATATAGGTTGGTTGTTAGCTAGATAGGTAGGTAGGTGGATAACTTGTTAGGGGTCTAGGTAGATTGTTAGCTAGCTAAGTAGATAGCCATACAGGTAGGTAGTTAGATTGCTAGGTAGATAGGTAGGTAGCAAGGTTGGTTGTTAGCAACATAGGTGGGTGGCTAGCTAGGTAGCCAGATAGGCAAATTAGCTAGGTAGGTTGTTAGCTAGCTAGGTAGGTAGCCAGGTAGTTAGCTTGCTAGGTAGATGGATAGGTAGGTAGCTAGGTAGGCATTCAGGTTGCTAGATAGCATGGTTGGCAGGCAGCTAGCTTGCTATGTAGGTAGCCAGGTAGTTAGATAGCCAGGGAAGTAGGTAACCAGGTAGGTAGGTTGTTAGCTAGTTTGGTAGGTTAACACTTATCAGGTTAAAATGGTGGATCTCCAGTACATTAATAATATAGACACTGATTTGAATAGGGACCTTCCATACAATAAAATATACCTTTTGTTACGTTCCAATAAAATATCGACCTACACTACAAAATATACAGGCTGCCACCGGTCACCTATGGATTAGCCCACATTTATCTTATTGCACTTGTATATACGTAGTCTCTCAGAATAAACTCCATATAAAATGCAAAAACAGTGTATAAAAACACACAAGATATATACACAAAAAATTCCAATAGGAGGTATGGTCCAAGATTATCTTCTGTTCTCAGTCAAACTTGAGTTTTTTACATGACATAAATTCCTTTATGTTTCAATATGTTCTAATTTATGTCACATGTAAGTCTGTTTGTTTGTTGTATCTGACTACATTCATTCTGGTGTTGGTAACTAGAATTCATGTCAAACCTATATAAGTTGGGTATCATTTTAACCGTATGGACCCACAGAATAAAGATAAGATGTAATTTTAAAAAAATGCACTGCGTAGAAATAGAAGCCCCCAAAAGATACAAAATGGCATTTTTTTAATTAAATTTTGTTGCAAAATGAAATTTTTTTCCGCTTTGCCATGGACATTTTGGTAAAATGACTAATGTCACTGCAAAGTAGAATTGGTGGTGCAAAAAATAAGCCATAATATGGAATTTTAGGTGCAAAATGTAAAACGTTTTGATTTTTAGAAGGTGATGAGAAAAAAATGAAAATGCAAAAACTGAAAAACCCTGCGTCCTTAAGGGGTTAACACCCCAGAAGTGGACAGGGCATATATTTAGACATCAGTGTGCCTTATTTAAGCCCTCCTCTTGCTTTCCTCAGTCTCTCTGCGCTTACCTGCTTTCCAGTGGTGTTTGTGTTATACACTGCCTTCTTGAATTGCTTGCTTTGTTTCTATCTTGATCACTTATTCTAGTCCTGAAATGTACGTTTTCATCTAGGAATCCTGCTCTGTCTTATTTTTTCTGCCAATGATTTTTTTATATATTTTAGAGGTCATCTATGGAGTCTGGCAAATCTGGAGGATGCAGAGAGTCATGAGTGAAGTCTATGCATAAACGCAGACACTTTGGAGGACATGTATCAAAGAATTTACACAGTTTTTGTGTGTAAATTTTTGCGCAAAATTGTGCGCAAGCTGTTTTGCATCTTTTTTTGTGTACATTTCCTCCTGATGTCGCGATACGGGGTACCTTGGAGTGACATCTATTGTACGCACGGATTTATTAACTGCGTACTTTTCCTTTACACCCAAAAATTTTCCGCAAGTACCTTTTTTTGAACGCAAAATATAACCCATCTTGGGCTTGACGTAGCAAGATGCTCTAAATCATCGATTCTATTTTTCAAAGAGTTGAATGAGGAGATTACTATATTTGCCCTCAATTTATGAAACTCATTGCGCTTGATTGATAAATTTAGCGCTTCTGTGCATAATTTAGAATTCGGCAAAAGGGATAAACTGCTTCTACCATACACAAATAATGATACATGTCCCCCTTTGAGTGTACATCCTGTAAAACTCCTCTCCCAGATGGATATGAGTACTCTATTTGCCCCTCATGTCGTCCCAGACTTCCGCCTAATCAGGAGCCATCTATGCAGGATATGTTTGTGTGGGTTAAGGAGTTTGTTTTTGGATCCATTAAAGAACTAAACTAAACTCTAGCTTTTGCCCCTCCTGCTAGCAAAAAATCGAGATGGGTGAAGTTTCCACTATAATCCACTCGGATGAGGAATTTAGAGTAGTGTATGAAGCTAAATCATCCTCTTCTGAGGAAGAAGAGATTGAGGGAAAGAATCATTTTCCTGTGGATACATTTCCTAAATTTATTAGAGCTGTGCAAACTGAGAATTTGCCGGATAAACAGGGGGAAGCGCCTTCCTCCTCGAGAGGACCTAGGGTTTTCTCTGTGGATGATACGCTTCTGGATCTTATAAAGTAAGAATGGGTAAATCCTGAGAAAGCTTCAGTCTTGAGCAGGCGTTTTAAAATGCTTTTTCCTTTGAAACCATCTAAGTATAAGTATTGGATTAACCCCCCAAAAGTGGACTTTGCTATTGGAAAACTGTCTAAGTGAACTATTGTACCTTCAGATAAAGGATCTAGCTTGAAGGATCCTATGGACCGCCATGTTGAGGTTGCCCTGAAACGGTCCTATACTATAGCCGCTAGTCAGAGTAGGGTGTGCCTTTTTTAAGGTTATTAACTCCATGAAAGCCTGGCTCTCGAGAGTTCAAGACGATATTGACTCTAGGGTCAGTAGGGAAGAAATCTTGAAGTCCTTCAAATATATACATTTAGGTATGGACTACCTTTATGATGCCAACTGGCAGCAGATTGAACTGTCCGCTCGTAACATGTCCCTCTCCTCCGCTGCTAGAAGGACTCTGTGGCTTAGACCCCGGCCTGGTGATAACTCTTCTAAGTATACATTATGCAACTTAGAATATATGCTGGGGAATTTTTTGGGATTTGAACTAGACACAATTATGGAGGAGCTCTCTTATAAGAAAGGGAAGATTCTTCCTTTATCCAATAGATCCTTTCGTGGCCGTTATAACCAACAGAGGCATGACCATTCCCCACAGAGGTCCTGTTGTAGAAAATCCAGACTTGTAATAATTCGGGCTCAGTGGTGTCTGCCAGGATAGCGAATTCGCAATAGTTGGAAAAACACAGACAGAGTCAGTGATCCAGCAACTGATTCCTCCTCCAGCATAGAAAGAATCCCCGGGGAGGTCAGTGTCTAGTTTATTTATGTACACAACAAAGAGGAAGGGGTTACAGTAGCCACTTCCACATATACAGTATCAGGTGTCACACCTACAGCCACTGTATCAAAAACACTCCCACAGTGGACACAGACAAGTTACAAAATGGTGATCCAGGCTACAACACTGTGCACTGAGGCCCATGTGTCACTGACCACCAACACATTTGCAGCTGTGCCAATAGCCAATAACAACAAACCACACTGCACAACAATGTGACAAACCAGAAAAATATTTCCACGACAGTCCAGACAAAATAGAAATGGAACATCAGGATCTGCTAGAAGACGATCCTCTAGAGCAGGGGTCCTCAAACTACGGCCCGCGGGCCACATGCGGCCATTTATCCGGCCCACTGGGTGTTTTTCGCTGCCTTAGGACATCCCTGTGTCCCGAAAGATGTTTTCGGGAGACAGGGAGGCCCCTGTTAACTCTCTGCTGCCCCGCGTTTACTTTAAAAATGCAAGGACTGCCGGGAGGTAGTGCATGCAGGGACGTCACTGACATCCCGTGCGTGCGCCCCTAGCAACGGAGCGTGGAGGAGCGGAGCAGCGAGCAGCTTGGTAAATGTTACCAGCGGCACATCAGCTTCGGTGCTCCGACCACCGCTCCACCGGTTCCGGGACCTACTGCTATGGCCGGACCGGAGGAGCGGTGGTCGGAGCACTGAAGTGGGGCAGTACACAGGCATACAGCCTCCAGCCATACAATGGCTGGAGGCTGTATGTCTGTGGGGGAACATACTGCAAGCCTAATGTGGGGGGAACTATACTGCCTACTAAATGTGGGGGGACTATACTGCCAACTAAATGTGGGGGGAACTATATTGCCAACCTAATGTGGGGAAACTACAACCTAATGTGGGGGGAACTACAACCTAATGTGGGGGGAACTATATTGCCAACCTAATGTGGGGGAACTATACTGCCAACTAAATGTGGGGGAACTATACTGCCAACCTAATGTGGGGGAACTACAACCTAATGTGGGGGGGAACTATGCTGCCAACCTAATGTGGGGAAACTACAACCTATAGTCCGGCCCTCCAACAGTCTGAGGGACAGTGAACTGGCCCCCTGTTTAAAAAGTGTGAGGACCCCTGCTCTAGAGCTAGAGGTGCCAAGAAGCCAGACATCTGATCTCCCAGCTTGGCAAAGTCTCATAAAGGATAAGTGGGTTCTAGATATTTAAAAGAGAGGTTATGCAATCTCTCTCTCTTCCCATCCCCGAGAAAGGTTCCTTATATCTTCCATCCTCAAGTCCCCAATACAGGACTTTTTGGAACAGTAAATTAATTGGAAAAGTCCCATATAATTCCGGACAAGGTTAGAACTTTTCTGGGATTCTGCCTAGATTCTCACAATATGAGAATTTATCTATCTCCTGCAAGAAAGGAAAGGATATCCAAAGGATATCAATTCCTTTGGACCCCTCGCAGGGTATCCCTGAGGACACTCATGAGATTTTTAGGTCTCCTATCATCCTCAGCAGAAGCAGTCCCATGGGTGTTGTGGCATATGAGACCCTTACAAGTAGAAGTCCTGCAATCCTGGGACAGGAAGATTTCCTCCCTGGACTCTCTCCTCAGATTTTCTCCCTCAGTTCGCAGGTCCCTGAGGTGGTGGACTGTACCCCGGGACAGGATGTCCCTTCTAGAACCACATTGGTTAGTCTTGACAACAGACGCCTCAGGGTCCGGATGGAGTGCTCATCTTCTAGGGAGGAAGGAGGCTGGGAAATGGAGTCCAGAAGAACTACTTCTATCTTCCAATATCAATGAACTGAGAGCAATGTAATATGCGTTCCTTCATTTCTCCCCTCTTCTCATGGAAGAAGCTGTCAGGGTGAGAACAGACAACATGGCAGCAGTTTATTATATAAACAAACGGAGGAACGAAATCTGTTACACTACTTCGACAAGTGGCAAAGATCTTCTGTTGGGCAGAGTCCAGAATACTCAAGTTATCTGCTGCCCACATTAAGGGTGTCCAGAATGTCATTGCAGACCGCCTGAGCAGAGATCTGACAGTTCCTATAGAATGGACGCTGGACCAGGAGGTGTTCCTTCAGCTTGTGCATCTCTTGGGTCTTCCAGAAATAGACAATTGCAAGTTAAACAGTTTCTGCTCCCTTTGTCCAGCGGACAATCCTTCTTGGTTGAATGCAATGACAATTCCTTGGAGATTCAATCAGGCATACATCTTTCCGCCAACTTCCATGATACCCAGGGTAATAATGAAGATCAGGCCTCAGTGATAGCAATCATTCCTTTTTGGCCCAAGAGATCCTGGTTCTCCCAGCTCATTCAGATGAGCAAAGGAGTTTATTGGAGACTTCCCCCCCAAGCAGAACCTGGTGTCTCAGGGTGCACAGTTCTGCCACAGCCTCAGAATATTCAATCTGGCAGCACGGAGGTTGATAGGTCTTTATTGAAAGCCAGAGGGTTTTCGGACCGCATACTTCAAACACTATGTCACTCTATTAGAATTAGAAGTGGTGTGCCGTAAAGAAGATTGACCCCTCCTCTCCTTCTGTTCCATCAATTCTGGAATTTCTACAGGATGGATTTGACAAAGGTCTTTCTCCCAACTCTATCAAGGTACAGTTAGCAGCCTTATCAACATACCTTCACAGTTGCCTCACTCAAGTGGTCAAATTCGTCCAAGATATTTGAAACCTGTTGTCCCATGGGATTTGACGTTAGTCCTGCAACAACTTTGTGCTCGACCCTTTAAACCCTTAGAGGAAGTGGGACTTACGGTCCTCCCTCTTAAACTGGTTTTATTGTTGGCTGTTATTGCTGCCAAGAGGGTTAGTGAACTTCAAGCTTTGGCTTCAGTTGAACCTTATACCACCTTCTTAGCTGGAAAGACCTTCTGAGATTACTTCAATCTTTTATGTCTAAAGTTGCTTCCTTTACAAACATTAATCAAGTAATTTCTCTTCCACAGTTTTCTCCTGAGTCTGAATCTTCTCAGAAGGATTTTGCTACCCTGGATCTGGTAAGATGTTTAAGAATCTATTTGAAAAGAACTAAATCCTTTTTGAAAATCTAAAAACCTTCTTATTCTACATCATGGCCTAAAGAAGGGTTCTAAGGCATCAAAAACCCTCTATTTCCCAGTGGATTTGTGAGTGTATTTATCTTTGTTACACTTCTAAGGGTTTGACTGCACCAGAGTTCACTAGAGCACACTCCACAAGTTCTATTTCAACCTCCTGGGCTGAACGTAATTCTGTCCCTTTGGAACATATCTGCCATTCCACAACTTGGAGTACACCATTGACTTTTCTAAAATACTATAGAGTTGATACTTTTCTATCTAGTGAAACTATTTTCGCTAGAACTATCGTGAATTCTGCACGGCAGGAGAGCCCTCCCTAGGGGTTACACTTGCTAAATCCCCATATTGTGCTGCTGAGAGACGACAGGGAAGACTTAATTTTGTTTGTTAATATGTTTTCCCTTAGTCTCCTCAGCAGCACAAGCTTCCCTCACTGTCCTGATGTATAGCAGGCGTTTATGTTGGCAAAGGGAGAGGTGCCTAAAGGATTTTCTGTTTGCCTTTATATTAAAAAATTACCTGTCCTATTAGCTCACAGGGGCAGAAACACCCCATATTGTGCTGCTGAGGAGACTAAAGGAAAATAAATTAACAAACTAAATTTAGTCTTCTGTGTGAATCTGACAAAATTATGTTGATATGTAAATAAATAGTCTTTTTTTATCAATACTATACTGAATTGTAATTCAGCCGGGATCCAGCGCTGAAATAGTTCCTATTTTTATGTTTTTCCTTGCTTGTGCTGTACCTGACCAGTAAAGTCTCTGTTCGGAAGGATCGTAACTGCAGGAGCAGGCATACCTATTCATTTTAAAGGGGTACTCTGCACCTAGACATGTATAACATGTCTGATCGCGGGGGGCCCGGCCAGGATGCAGTGTTATCGTGACATCAAGCCACACCCCCTCCATTCATGTCTATGGGAGGGGGCGTGAGAGCTAGTACAGTACGTATGGCCAGTACGTATCGCTCCAGTTGTTTCTCCTCCTTCCATGACCAGAAGTAGCAGCGCCAGGTAAAAGGGTTTTTTGCACCACCATATTGGATATTCTGCAGGACAGGCTGCTGAGGTGAGCGGTCAACTATCAGAGACGTCAGTCCCTTTGACTTTTTTCTCCTTTTGTCCTTGGGTAATGCACAAGGTTCCAGTATGCGGTCTCTTTTTTTCCTTGCATTTATAAGTTCATGAGCCCTTTTAACATGAATATCATAAGAATGTCACAGAGTGAACTACTTAAAGTCCCTAAATAAAGATGTATAAGTACTTGTCGATTAGAGCACAATCCATTTATGTAATACCTTAATCATTCTCTTTTCTCTAGCAACCTGAATACAACATTCTGGAGGTATGCAAATAAAAGTGACATATTTGTATTTGGGTAAATTCACACATACAGTATCTGCTGCCTATTTGAAGCTGCAGATATCAGTGTGACTAAATAATTAAACACAGCATCAAATCTGCAGCAAATCCCAAGACTACGGGAAAGATTTATCAAAACCTGTGCAGAGGAAAAGTTGCCCATTTGCTTATAGCAACCAATTAGATCGCTTCTTTCATTTTTACAGAGGCCTTGTTAAAAATGAAAGAAGTGAGCTGATTGGCTGCTATGGGCAACTGGGCAACTTTTCCTCTGGACAGGTTTCGATAAATCTCCCCCATATATATAATCATTACTATTATTCTTAATGTATTTATATATTTCCTTTACTGACCAAATAATTGCGAGCAGTGTATAGGATTATTATAGCGTTCTGCCTGTCCATACCCATTTCTTTCTGCTTGTATTTAGTCTGCAGTTTCTTGATAAAAGCAAATTTAATAAACAGCCTCGATGTAAAGGACTATTATGTGCAGTTAGGTGGTGACACAATGTTTACTACAACCCTAAGTCTTCCTATGTGTCATTCTTTTTTTTTTTTTTGTGCTATACTCCTGTGTTCTGGCCATAAAAATAAATAAATAAATAAATAAATAAAACATGACTGGCTTAACCCCTTAACGATGCAGGACGTATATTTACTGCTCAGTCGGGCTGTTCGGTACCACCGCCGTGAAATCGCGGCGTCCTGAACAGCTGACCGGACACCGGGAGGGCCCTTACCTGCCTCCTCGGTGTCCGATCGGCGAATGACTGCTCCGTGCCTGAGATCCAGGCAGGAGCAGTCAAGCGCCGATAACACTGATCACAGGCGTGTTAATACACGCCTGTGATCTGTGTAAGAGATCAGTGTGTGCAGTGTTATAGGTCCCTATGGGACCTATAACACTGCAAAAAAAATGTTAAAAAAAAAAGTGTTAATAAAGGTCATTTAACCCCTTCCCTAATAAAAGTTTGAATCACCCCCCTTTTCCCATAAAAAAAAATAACAGTGTAAAAAAAATAAAAAATAAACATATGTGGTATCGCCGCGTGCATAAATGTCCGAACTATAAAAATATATCATTAATTAAACCGTACGGTCAATGGCGTACGCGCCAAAAAATTCCAAAGTCCATAAAAGCGTATTTTGGTCACTTTTTATACCATTAAAAAATGAATAAAAAGTGATCAAAAAGTCCGATCAAAACAAAAATCATACCGATAAAAACTTCAGATCACGGCGCAAAAAATGAGTCCTCATACCGCCCTGTACGTGGAAAAATACAAAAGTTATAGGGGTCAGAAGATGACATTTTTAAACGTATAAATTTTCCTGCATGTAGTTATGATTTTTTCCAGAAGTGCGACAAAATCAATCCTATATAAGTAGGGTATCATTTTAACCGTATGGACCTACAGAATAATGGTAATGTGTAATTTTTACCGAAATATGCACTGCGTAGAAACGGAAGCCCCCAAAAGTTACAAATGGCGTTTTTTTTTTTCGATTTTGTCGCACAATGATTTTTTTTTTCGTTTCGCCGTGCATTTTTGGGTAAAATGACTAATGTCACTGTAAAGTAGAATTGGCGACGCAAAAAATAAGCCATAATATGGATTTTTAGGTGGAAAATTGAAAGGGTTATGATTTTTAAAAGGTAAGGAGGAAAAAACGTGCAAAAACGGAAAAACCCTGAGTCCTTAAGGGGTTAAAGGGGTACTCCGGTGAAAACCTTTTTTCTTTTAAATCAACAGGTGGCAGAAAGTTAAACATATTTGTAAATTACTTCTATTAAAAAAATATTAATCCTTCCAGTACTTATTAGCTGCTGAATGCTACAGAGGAAATTCCTTTCTTTTTGGAACACTGATGACATCACAAGCACA
Source organism: Hyla sarda (assembly GCF_029499605.1). Taxonomy (NCBI): domain Eukaryota; kingdom Metazoa; phylum Chordata; class Amphibia; order Anura; family Hylidae; genus Hyla; species Hyla sarda. Next base: position 100,393,053 of record NC_079197.1, on the reverse strand, counting down.
GTGCTCTCTGCTGACATCTCTGTCCATTTTAGCAACCATGCATAGCAGATGCATAGCAGATGTAGGCTATGGGCAGCATGGTGGCTCAGTGGTTAGCACTGCTGCTTTGCAGTGCTGGGGACTTGGGTTCAAATCCCACTAAGGACAACAATAAATAAAGCGTTATTATTATTATAATAACATCAGCAGAGAGACCTGTGCTCGTGATGTCATCAGAGAGCATTCCAAAAAGAAAAGAATTTCCTCTGTAGTATTCAGCAGCTAATAAGTACAGGAAGGATTAAGATTTTTTACAAATTTACAAATATGTTTAACTTTCTGCCACCAGTTGATTTAAAAGAAAAAAGCTTTTCACCGGAGTACCCCTTTAACACCATCTGTAAGTTAGAAAAGACAGCTGCAAGTACCGTATTTACTGGCTATCCCTCCCCCCCACAACTCATTAGCACATATGAGAGCTCACATAGTGCTTTTAATGCCGACCGTCTATGAGGCTGTTTCTATCAAATAAGACATCCTGTATGCAAAACATTTATCAGAAGATGTGTCTCTTATTCATCCTTGTTCATTTACAAAAATGTTGGTATTTTCTTGAAATTGCAACTTATGATTAAATTCATGTGATATTTGGTCTGTTTGCAGTGGGTTTTTTCTTCTTTTTTGAGGCAAAACACAGTCCCCAGATGTTTGTTGTTAAAGAGTTGGAAAATGTGTTTTTCATGTAGCTTAGACCAAAATGGTCTTTTCTTCTAAATTCGCTCTATCACATATTTTTGGGTTTTTAAAATTAAATGTATATTTGGGATATTTAAGGCTTAAAGCATAAATTTCATTTAGAGAATAAGAGGAAGTAGTGTTTAGCCTCTGTTCAACCTCTGCTAGATCACTGTGCATTTGTTGCTATTGTGCAGAACTAAGGAAAAAAATATACAAATATTACATTTGCATTATATTTTGTTATATAAGCAAATAATACAATATACTGTGTACTGTTTTTCATTTTATGACCACACCAGTTTTACTAGTAATAACCCATCCCCTTTCCCTTTATATCTGCTAACTAAATTACATTGAATATTGTACTGGATGGCTAAATAGCCTGGATAGCTGAAGGCAGTGCTCACACACAGCTTTTTTGTCCTTTCTCTTTCCTGCAAAGAAGATATCCACTTTTTGTATTGAATGTAACATAAACTAAGCAGCTATCACAATGTTTGTTACCGTTAGCAACCATTTATGACATATTTTATAGGTATGTGAACTTATTATAACCATACCATATCTCATGCTATGTTTTTATTTATTATTTTAGATCACACTCAAGAGAAGGCAACGTACGCAAGATGAAAAATACCATGGCAAGCGTCTGAACATGTATTATGCACTTCTAATACTATGCCATCCTGTTGCCATACTCGCATTTTTTTGGGCACATGATAGTGGGGTATGTGCCAACATACTCATGGTGATCCTCCGCTGATCCGAAGGTCCCTGTGCGTTTAGGGGTCTCCCTCCCTGTGCTTTCGCGCAGGGTGTGAGTCTCCGGTATGTTTCCCCCTTGTACTAACCCATATTGCTTCTATGTATGTGAGGGCTGCCAGACCCTCGTATGGCATTATAGGACTCATGTGACACATTGCGCTTGCGCGCGAGTACGTAGTGCTTTGTTTCTATGACTCCTGCGACGCCGGTCTATCATTGGTACTTCGCACGCATGCGCTCTGACCTTTGGAACGGCACGATGCACAGGAAGTATGAGCGGCGTCCCACGCCACCACCTTAAGCATGTTACAGGCGGGTTGCATGGTAATTATAATGATACTATATACTCAATTTATCTTATGTATGTTTTGCCTCTCTCATTACATCTTTTATTGTCACCATCACGATTATATACGCAGAACACTGTGCGCAGTGTGAAGCAGCTATGTCTTATAATGCACAATGCACCGATGCACTTTATTAATACATTTTGTGGATGTATTTCTTATTAATATGCTCTTAATCACTTAATTCATCTTGTTAATGTTATGTACACTTCCTGTATAAATATTCTGTCACTCCCACTGGTTGTTGAGCTTGAGAAAGACTGCAATTGGGCAGTTGAAACGTTGTTCCTTGATGTTGGGTCAATAAACCTTTTTCACCTTTATCTACTGGAGTGCTGCGGTCTTCGTTTGTGGTGTGGATATCTATAGGACCCCTGACCCGGGACCTTCCTACTGCTTGCACCCGCTGTCTTCAACCTAGGTTGTGCTGCTCTTCCTACTTCCCTCACCTTTTGTAGCCATCTTTTGCTCAAAGTGGGCATCTTTTTCTAAAATAATGGCTGGTAAAAAATACAATAATACAGCAGCTTTTCCATTGAGTTCCATTGAACTCAATAACAGGAAAAAGACAGTCCATTTTTCATCTTTTTTTTACCTTAAATGGACAAAAATGTTACAAAAGATTGTGAAAACCTTTGGGTTCATAAATACAAATCCTGTCAAATTTTATCCCAGTCTATTTTAGACCTCCTGTTCATCTAGGACCTGGATTATGGACCCCTAAAGAAGACTGTAAGCCTTAAAGGGGTTCTCAGCCCCTAGATAACATGTCTGATCACGGGGGGCTTCCGTGTTCGTGGTGTCATGCCACCCCCCCCTCCATTCATGTCTATTGGAGGGGGCATGATGGCTAGTTCACAGCCATCACGCCTCCTCCCGTAGAAGTGAATGGAGGGAGCATGACGGTGGTGGTCAGCCATCATCCGGCATGGAGCGAAGTTCACTCCGTTCACCGGATGACTGCTGTGCCATGCTGGAGATTGTGGGGGATTCCAACGGTGACCCTCGCAATCAGACATCTTATCTCCTATTCTTTAGATAGGAAATAAGATGTCTTGTGGCAAAGTACACCTTTAATGAAATGCAGAAACAAAGTGCATGAAGCCTTAGGCTTATCATCCCTCAAATTACTTTATACATTCACTGTTTTAAGTTCCTAAACAAGAATGTATTCTGTAGGTATTTAAGAGCTGTGATACATCATATGTATTTAGGTTGAACTTGATGGAATTTTTATTTTTTTTAAAGTAGTATAAAAAAAACTATACAAATTTGGTATCCCTGTATTTTTGGTGAAAATTTTTTTTTTGTAAACTCCTGCTGTCCACAACAGTTCCTGTAGTCTGAATAATAAGTCCAAGTTCTCTCTCAGTACTTATCAGCTGCTGTATGCTACAGTGGAAGTTGAGTTGTTCTTTCCAGTCTGACCACAGTGCTCTCTGTTGACACATCTGTGCATTTCAGGAACGTTCCAGAGTAGGAGCAAATACCCATAGCAAACATCTGTATCATAAGTGCTGGAAGGATTAAGATTTTTTAATAGAAGCAATTTACAAATCTGTTTAACTTTCCGGCACCAGTTGATTTGAAATTTTTTTTTTCCAGTGGAGTACCCCTGTAAAACTGCATGTACATTTGTGGAGTCTTATTACTGCATTTGTTCTTTGTTCTAAGTGTTCCAATCAGTGACATAGACTGCTCAAAACAATACAGGGAACACTAAGATAACACATCCTAGATCTGAATTAATGAAATAATCATATGAAATACTTTCGTCATTACATAGTTGAATGTGCTGACAACAAAATCACACAAAAATGATCAATGGAAATCAAATTTATCAACCATCAAAATGGAAAACCACACTACAGGCTGATCCAACTTTGATGTATTGTCCTTAAAACAAGTAAAAATGAGACTCAGTAGTGTGTGTGTCCTCCACGTGCCCTTATGACCTCCCTACAACACCTGAGCATGCTCCTGATAAGGTGGTGGATGGTCTCCTGAGGGATGTCCTCCCAGACCTGGAGTAAAGCATCTCCTAGACAGTCGGTGGTGCAACGTGGCATTGGTGGATGGAGCGAGACATGATGTCCCAGATGTGCTCAATCGGATTCAGGTCTGGGAAACGGGCGGTCCAGTCCATAGCATCAATGCCTTCCTCTTGCAGGAACTGCTTACACAGTTCAGCCACATGAGGTCTAGCATTGTCTTGCATTAGGAGGAACCCAGGGCCAACCGCACCAGCATATGGTCTCACAAGGGGTCTGAGGATCTCATCTCTGTACCTAATGGAAGTCAGGCTACCACTGGCAAGCACATGGAGGGCTGTTGGGCCCCCCAAAGAAATGCCACCGCACACCATTACTGACCCACCGCCAAACCGGTCATGCTTGACAATGGTGCAGGCAGCAGAACATTCTCCACTGCGTCTCCAAACTCTGTCACGTCTGTCACATGTACTCAGTATGAACCTGCTCTCTGGCAAATGCCACATGTTTTGCACAGTGTTGGGCTGTAAGCACAACCCCGCCTGTGGACATCGGGCCCTCATATCACCCTCAGGAAGTCTGTTCCTGACCGTTTGAGTGGACACATGGCCTGCTGGAGGTCATTTTGCAGGGCTCTGGCAGTGCTCCTCCTGGTCCTCTTTGCACATAGGCGGAGGTAGCGGTCCTGCTGCTGGGTTGTTGCCCTCCTGGTAGCGCCTCCATGCTCTGGACACTACGCTGACAGACACAGCAAACCTTCTTGCCACAGCTCGCATTGATGTGCCATCCTGGATGAGCTGCACTACCTGAGCCACTTGTGTGGGTTGTAGACTCCGTCTCATGCTACCACTAGAATGAAAGCACTGCCAGCATTCAAAAGTGGCCATAACATCAGCCAGGAAGCAAAGGAACTGAGCAGTTGTCTGTGGTCACCACCTACAGAACCACTCCTTTATTGGGGGTGTATTGCGAATTGCCTATAATTTCCACCTGTTGTCTGTTCCATTTGCACAACAGCATGTGAACTTGATTGTCAATCAGTGTTGCTTCTTGAGTGGACTGTGATTTCACAGAAGTGTGATTAACTTGGAGTTACATTGTGTTGTTTAAGTGTTCCCTTTATTTTTTTGAGCAGTGTAAAACTTCTGTCCCCTAAGTGTAGGGTCACACATAATGGATCCGCAGCATATTATACTGCAGAGCAAGCCCCCTGCCTGTGCCCATGTGTCCGCTCATCGCAGCAATCTGCTGCTATGAGCACAAACTCAGGGATCTGCGTGACTGTAGTAAACCGCGCGCTCATGCACAGTTTACTCTGAGGGAGCAGAGGAGCGGCCTCAATATCTGTGAGTTAACTGTGAGCAGATCTCTATGTGTGCTCATAGCAGCGGATTGCTGCTAAGAGTGGAAATACTGGCACAGGCAGGGGGCTCACTCTAGGGTCGGTCATTGGTGGATACGTAGCGTAAAAAATGCTGCGGATCTGTTACCTGTGACTCTACTCTTACTCATACCATAGAGTATCAATGTGTTTCTATGTGATGCTGTTGCAGTCTGTATCCCTGTGATTGGTTTCTTCTTGTCAGCACTTAAAAAGATAAAGCAGAAAAATGCATTGCCAAGCTACATCATGCCTATGCCTGTGTTAGAGAATCTACACACAGTGGAGACAGACACTGTGAGTCAGAGGAGTTATATAACTATGCAGCTAAGCATCATATGCACAATTTTGTTAACTTTTAACGTGGTTTTTCAAATCTAGCATGTGTTTCTTTAATTTGTTATAACTTGAAATGTTTTTACTGAGCGAAGCGACTTTGAGACTGTGTTTTCGTGACATATTGTACTTTTCAATTAGTGTTAAATGTTTGTTGATACATGTAGCATTTTTGTTAAAAACTCGTTTTTTAATTATGTTTAATTGCGTTCCCTGTGCGGTAAAAATTGTTATCTTTATTTTTTTCTCCGATTTATTGAAAAGTAAAAAGAACATAGACAATAATCATACCAAGGCATGAGCAACATGACAGCATCTCTCACAGGGGAGAAAAGGAATAACAATAACATCAAATGCACAGTAAATAAACGATCAAGGGTTATAAGGCACTCAAGCACTCGGCCTACACAGAGGAGCATCTTAGATCATCAGGGAAGCATAAATACTAAGAACAAAAATATACAAATTATGGAGAACCACTAAACTGGGGTATCACAGCAAGGCACTCTATATTGCGACAAAGGGGAAGAACACCAAGCCCCCCAAACTTTATCAAACTTCCCAGGGCAACCTCTATGTTTAAATACTACATATTCAAATGGTATAACTGCATTAACCAGGCGCTTCCAACTAGATAGTGTGGGAGGGCGGGGGTCCATTCATTGTGATGCTACAGCCTTTCATGCAAGAAACAGAGACTCCCTCAAAAAATGCGGCTGTGATGTGGCCATTCCTCCTCCGACAGCACTCCAAACAGATATGGGAATGGTTCTAGGGGCCCAGGCACAGACAACACAGAGAACAGCAATGAAACCACCTTCCTCCAAAATGAATAGACATAGGGACAACCCCACATAAGGTGCCAAAAATCAGCACGGGGAGAATAACAATGATGACCATTGTCATCTGGCATCCTACCCATATGTCTCAATCGAACTGGTGTCAAATTACCAGCATGTATATCAGACGCCAGGGGGGCACCAGAAAGTTTAGTGGTTATCAAATGGGTATACAACACAGAAATGAGACCCCTAGGACCTTGAGACCATAATATACTGTGACACTGTGGAAAGGGAAGGGTGTATTTCCCTAGCTAACCCTGGAGAAACCTCCACCTATGGCCTAATTAATGAGGTAGCAGAAAGGGGAAGTGTGTTTAAAAGGAAGTCAGACAGAATAGTTGGTGCTCTCCCAGAAGACAGCAAGGTGGCTGTAGGGGGGAGAGAGGGGTCCTGGTGAGGAACACACAGCCCAAGCTGTGAGTTGCCCCAAGAGTGATGTGGACGAGACACACAGCAAGAGGTTTCAAACGCTGTGTGTGAACAGTGAGTAGAAGGTTGCAGGAGGCATAAGTTTAACTGGCTGGGAAAAGCCCACCAGTTGATGGTCAGGGCACGCTGGATTGTGTAGTCAGTGACTGGATGGTCTAGGGTTTTGTTTGTTCCTGTGTTATGTTTTTATTTATCCTGAAACCTAATAAAGCTGGCCAGGGGCCGGATTTGCATAGAGTACTGTTGTTTGCCTACTGATTGAAGTGGAAACATGTCCTGTGGCGGTGTCAAGGACGATCCCAGAGCTATCCACAGGGAGAAATCTTTACAATTGTGGAGGATGCGGGCAGCATGTTGCTAACAGCAACCAACGGTCGAGTTGTAGTGAAGTTGTTGCCAGGAGGTTGGACAAGATCAGCTGTGGAGTACATGAGCAGGACTGGGCCGGTGGTGAAAGCGTTGCTAGGGGCAACAGATTGCATCAAGCGAGTGAGCGCTCTCTCAGCTAAGGAGACAGGTGGACGGGTTGTTTTGCAAAGATGGTTCGACCGTCGAAATGCCGTTGCTAGGAGCAACTGACCTGGACAGCAACCGGTTGTCGCCAAGATGGATGCTATGGTGAGCACCTTGATGAAATTGTCTGCAGTTCAGCAAGAGGACATCTTTGCACCTGATTGTCCTCTGGTCAGGGGGCCAGAAAAGATGGATATGAGGACCCGTGAGTTGATGGTGGGTGGTATCCCGATGTATGTGGAACTGGACTGTCACCAGGCTGTATCCAGAGTCATGCGGGACATAATACTGTTTGTGAAGATTCGACCAGAATCTGGTAAGACTGTTCTAATTGACTTTGAAACATGTTATGGGACAGAAAGCCATAAGCTGAAGGTGTGTGCAGAGCTTAAAGGAGTATTCCAGGCCAAAACTTTTTTTTATATATATCAACTGGCTCCGGAAAGTTAAACAGATTTGTAAATTACTTCTATAAAAAAATCTTAATCCTTCCAATAGTTATTAGCTTCTGAAGTTGAGTTGTTGTTTTCTGTCTAACTGCTCAATGATGATGTCACGTCCCGGGAGCTGTGCAGTTCCTATGGGGATATTCTCCCATCATGCACAGCTCCCGGGACGTGACATCATCATTGAGCAGTTAGACAGAAAACTTCAGAAGCTAATAACTATTGTAAGGATTAAGATTTTTTAATGGAAGTAATTTACAAATCTGTTTAACTTTCCGGAGCTAGTTGATATATATAAAAAAAAGTGGAATACCCCTTTAACCCCTTAACGACGCAGGACGTATATTTACGTCCTGCGCCGGCTCCCGTGATATGAAGCGGGATCGCGCCGCGATCCTGCATCATATCGCGTCGGTCCCGGCGCTCATCACCGATCGCGGCGATGTGCGGTATTAACCCTTTAGAAGAGGCGGTCAAAGCTGACCGCCGCTTATAAAGTGAAACTGAAAGTGACCCGGCTGCTCAGTCGGGCTGTTCGGGACCGCCGCAGTGAAATCACGGCGTCCCGAACAGCTGACTAGACACCGGGAGGGCCCTTACCTGCATCCTCGGTGTCCGATCGACGAATGACTGCTCCGTGCCTGAGATCCAGGCAGGAGCAGTCAAGCGCCGATAATGCTGATCACAGGCGTGTTAATACACGCCTGTGATCAGCATAGGAGATCAGTGTGTGCAGTGTTATAGGTCCCTATGGGACCTATAACACTGCAAAAAAAAAGTAAAATAAAAGTGTTAATAAAGGTCATTTAACCCCTTCCCTAATAAAAGTTTGAATCACCCCCCTTTTTCCATAAAAAAAAATAAAACAGTGTAAAAAAATAAATAAAATAAACATATGTGATATTGCCGCGTGCGTAAATGTCCGAACTATAAAAATATATCATTAATTAAACCGTGTGGTCAATGGCGTACGCGCAAAAAAACAAAAATCATACTGATAAAAACTTCAGATCACGGCGCAAAAAATGAGCCCTCATACCGCCCTGTACGTGGAAAAATAAAAAAGTTATAGGGGTGAGAAGATGACATTTTTAAACATATAAATTTTCCTGCATGTAGTCATGATTTTTTCCAGAAGTGCGACAAAATCAAACTTATATAAGTAGGGTATTATTTTAACCGTATGGACCTACAGAATAATGATAAGGTGTAATTTTTACCGAAATATGCACTGCGTAGAAACGGAAGCCCCCAAAATTTACAAAATGGCGTTTGTTTATTTTATTTTGTCGCATAATGATTTTTTTTCCCGTTTCGCCGTGCATTTTTGGGTAAAATGACTGATGTCACTGCAAAGTAGAATTGGCGACGCAAAAAATAAGCCATAATATGGATTTTTAGGTGGAAAATTGAAAGGGTTATGATTTTTAAAAGGTAAGGAGGAAAAAACGAAAGTGCAAAAACGGAAAAACCCTGAGTCCTTAAGGGGTTAACCCCTTACCGACCTATGACATACCTGTACGTCATGGGTGGCAAGGTGTTCCCGATCCATGACATACAGGTACGTCATGAACATTTTTGCCGCTACTCGCGGCATCCCGCAGCGCACGGTAAGATGGTGGCCATGTGGTGTCCCGAGTGGTCCCGGCGCGAGCGACGTCCTCCAGGCGGTCCCGGCGGCGCTGCGTCCCGACGGTGAGTTTCCGGCAGCAGTGCGGCATCTTCATTGGCAGCAGTGAGATCGCCGTAAAGCGATCTCACTGCTGCCTCTGGGAGTTTCAAAACTGCAACTCCCAGCATGCCCAGACAGCCTTTGGCTTTCTGGGCATGCTGGGAGTTGTAGTTTTGCAACATCTGGAGGTCCACAGTTTGGAGACCACTGTATAATGGTCTCCAATCTGTGCTCTTCCAGATGTTGCAAAACTACAACTCCCAGCATGCTCAGTCTGTCCAGGCATGCTGGGAGTTGTAGTTCTCTAACATCTGGAAGAGCCTAGATTGGAGACCATTATACAGTGGTCTCCAAACTGTGGACCTCCAGATGTTGCAAAACTACAACTCCCAGCATGCCCAGACTGCCCAAGCATGCTGGAAGTTGTAGTTCGGCAACATCTGATCCTTCAGATATTGCCGAACTACAACTTCCAGCATGCCTGGGCAGTCTGGGCATGCTGGGAGTTGTAGTTTTGCAACAACTGGAGGCGCACTAGTTGGGAAACATTGTCCGTTTCCTACCTCAGTGCCTCCAGCTGTTGCAATTGTTGCAAAACTATAACTCCCAGCATGCACTGACAGACCATGCATGCTGGGAGTTGTAGTTTTGCAACAGCTGGAGGCACACTGGTTTGGAAACACTAAGTTTGGTTGCAAAACACTTGAAAGTTTATTACTTAACTTAGTGTTTCCAAACCAGTGTGCCTCCAGCTGTTGCAAAACTACAACTCCCAGCATGCACGGACAGCCAAAGGGCATGCTCGGAGTTTGCAACAGCTGGATGTTTGCCCCCTCCCCCCAATGTGAATGTACAGGGTACACTCACATGGGCTGAGGTTTACAGTGAGTGCTGCAAGTTTGAGATGGCGCAAATTTTGCGCTGCAGCTCAAACTCCCAGCGGCAAACTTGCTGTGAACCTCTGCCCATGTGACTGTACCCTAAAAACACTACACTACACTAACCTAAAATAAAAAGTAAAAAACACTACATATACACATACCCCTACACAGCCCCCGGGGCTCCCCCAAAAAACTACTGTTTCCAAAACGGAGCCTCCAGCTGTTGCAAAGTAATAACTCCCAGTATTGCCGGACAGCCATTGACTGTCCAGGCATGCTGGGAGTTTTGCAACAGCTGGAGGCACCCTGTTTGGGAATCATTGGCATAGAATACCCCTATGTCCACCCCTATGCAAATCCCTAATTCAGGCCTCAAATGCGCATGGCGCTCTCTAACTTTGGAGCCCTGTCGTATTTCAGGGCAACAGTTTTGGGACACATATGGGGTATCGCCGTACTCGGGAGAAATTGCCTTACAAATTTTTTTTTTTTTTCTTCTTTAACCCCTTATGAAAAGGTGAAGTTGGGGTCTACACCAGCATGTTAGTGTAAAATAATACATTTTTTACACTGACATGCTGGTGTTGCCCTATACTTTTTATTTTCACAAGAGGTAAAAGGGAAAAAAGACCCTCTAAATGTGTAATCCGATTTCTCCCGAGTACGGAGATACCCCATATGTGGGCGCAAAGTGCTCTGGGGGCGCACAACAAGGCCCAGAAGGGAGAGTGCGCCATGTACATTTGAGGTGATTTGCACAGGGGTGGCTGATTGTTACAGCAGTTCTGACAAACGCAAAACAATAAATATCCATATGTGACCCCATTTTGGAAACTACACCCCTCATGGAATTTAATAAGGGGTGCAGTGAGCATTTACACCCCACTGGTGTATGACAGATTTTTGGAACAGTGGTCTGTGAAAATGAAAAATAAAATTTTTCATTTGCACAGTCCACTGTTTCAAATATCTGTCAAACGCCAGTGGGGTGTAAATGCTCACTGCACCCCTTATTAAATTCCAAGAGGGGTGTAGTTTCCAAAATTGGGTCACATGTGGGGGGGTCCACTGTTCTGGCACCATAGGGGCTTCCTAAATGGGACATGCCCCCCAAAACCCCTTTCAGAAAAACTCACTCTCCAAAATCCCATTGTTGCTCCTTCCCTTCTGAGCCCCCTACTGCGCCCGCCGAACACTTTACATACACATATGAGGTATTTCCTTACTCAAGATAAATTGGATTACAAATTTTAGGGTGATTTCTCTCCTTTTACCCCTTGTCTACAAGAACATGCGAGTGTAAAAAATGAAGATTTAGAATTTTCTCCTTCACTTTGCTGCTATTCCTGTGAAACACCTAAAGGGTTAAAACACTTACTGAATGTCATTTTAAATACTTTGGGGGGTGCAGTTTTTATAATGGGGTCATTTATGGGGTATTTCTAATATGAAGACCCTTAAAATCCACTTACAACATGAACTGGGCCCTGAAAAATTACGATTTTGAAAATCTTGAGAAAAATTGGAAAATTGCTGCGGAACTTTGAAGCCCTCTGGTGTCTTCCAAAAGTAAAAACTTGTCAATTTTTTAATGCAAACACAAAGTAGACATATTGTATATGTGAATCAATATGTAATTTATTTGGAATATCCATTTTCCTTTCAAGCAGAGACTTTCAAAGTTAGAAAAATGCAAAATTTTCTAAATTTTCATGAAATTTTTAGATTTTTTACCAAGAAAGGATGCAAATATCAGTGAAATTTTACCAATAACATAAAGTAGAATATGTCAGGAAAAAACAATCTTGGAATCAGAAAGATAACTAAAAGCATTCCAAAGTTATTAATGTTTAACCCCTTAAGGACCAAGGACGTACCGGTACGTCCTTGGTCCTGCTCTTCTGATATAACGCGGAGTTACACAGTAACCCCGCGTCATATCATGGCGGGCCCGGCGTCATAGTGAAGCCGGGACCCGCCTCTAATAGCGTGCAGCGCCGATCGCGGCGCCGCGCGCTATTAACCCTTTAGCCGCGCGCTCAGAGCTGAGCCGCGCGGCTAAAAGTGAAAGTGAAAGTTCCCGACTAGCTCAGTCGGGCTGTTCGGGATAGCCGCGGCTAATCGCGGCATCCCGAACAGCTGACAGGACAGCGGGAGGGCCCCTTCCTGCCTCCTCGCTGTCCGATAGCCGAATGACTACGCAGTGCCGGCAGAATCGTTGATCACTGGTTTCTTATGAGAAACCAGTGATCAACATAGAAGATCAGTGTGTGCAGTGTTATAGGTCCCTATGGGACCTATAACACTGCAAAAAAAAAGTGAAAAAAAAAGTGAATAAAGATCATTTAACTCCTCCCCTATTAAAAGTTTGAATCACCCCCCTTTTCCAATAAAAAAAAAAACACAGTGTAAATAAAAATAAACATATGTGGTATCACCGCGTGCGGAAATGTCCGAATTATAAAAATATATCATTAATTAAACCGCTCGGTCAATGGCGTGTGCGCAAAAAAATTCCAAAGTCCAAAATAGTGCATTTTTGGTCACTTTTTATATCATTTAATAAGTTGATCAATAAGTCCTATCAATGCAAAAATGGTACCGTTAAAAACTTCAGATCACGGCGCAAAAAATGAGCCCTCATACCGCCCCATACACGGAAAAATAAAAAAGTTATAGGGGTCAGAAGATGACAATTTTAAACGTATTCATTTTCCTGCATGTAGTTATGATTTTTTCCAGAAGTCCGACAAAATCAAACCTATATAAGTAGGGTATCATTTTAATCGTATGGACCTACAGAATACATATCAGGTGTCATTTTTACCGAAAAATGTACTACGTAGAAACGGAAGCCCCCAAAAGTTACAAAACTGCGTTTTTTTTCAATTTTGTCGCACAATGATTTATTTTCCTGCTTCACCATAGATTGACTGACGTCATTACAAAGTAGAATTGGTGGCGCAAAAAATAAGCCATCATATGGATTTTTAGGTGTAAATTTGAAAGAGTTATGATTTTTTAAAGGCAAGGAGCAAAAAACGAAAATGCAAAAACGGAAAAACCTCCGGTCCTTAAGGGGTTAAAGTGACAGTGGTCAGATGTTCAAAAAATGCCCAGGTCCTGAAGGTGAAAATGGGCTGGGTCATGAAGGGGTTAATGTGGAGTTTATACTAGGCAGATACTTCCTATGTTTTTGGCAGTTGCGGAATGAGGAGAGTGTGCCAGAGAAACTGCACACAAAGGTTCCTGAGCTAATGGTGGGTGGTATGTCACTACTTGGCTGTGTGAACTGTCCTGTAAATTTTGAACCTATGCAGTGTGATAATGTTTTTTGTCAAAAATTCATGCCTATGTGTTTGGAAGTAATGTGTACTGCTGCCAACTCTGACAGGACAAAATAAAACCTGTGTGAGCTGGTAGTACGTGGTAAAAAGATGGTTGCTTTGCTACAGCCTTGTGATATAATAAGTCTGGTGAAGCAGGACCCTGTCATAGTGTCTATACATCGATACACTGAAGAGAAAAAAAAGACAGGAGGAGCGCGACCCTAGTGTGTTACCAAAATAAATGCAGGCAGAGGTTGCAAATGAATTGTGCTCACCGAAGTGGGTTATGCTTAGAACATAACATCCATAGCAGCATATCGGTAGCGGGTCAACAGCCTTGGAGCACCCAATCCTCCAGGGAAGTAGGCAGGCAATAACAAACTTGGTAGAAGAAATAATATATCTTCAATCCAGGCGCTTCTCCCAATAAAAGGTTTACTTTATTCTATCAGAAATGACATAAAAAGTATAAAAGCACTTTCAATGCGTTTCTAGCCCGGACAGAGCTCTTTATCAAGATGTGCATATTATAAAATGGCATGGACACACTATATATAGATGCTCTAATGATTGCACTGGCTGGGAATTTGCCCGGGAACAGGTGCACCCAGACCCTGGCTTCACTGTAAGGTGTCCCAATATGGCGGTTTACAGATTTCCTGTATCATGTAATCTATGTAAAAAAAAACCTTCATTAAAAGCTCTAATAAAATTAATGCCAATCATGAGCAAAATCCAATAAATCCTCCAAACCACTAAGGGTTAATTCAGGCGCAGGCAATGGAACTAGGTATATACAGCAATGCTGGTGGATGGCTTATAGGAAAGTAGGGTCAATGTGAATAACCAAAGGTCATTTATTTCCTGAACCTGAGGAAGACGCCTGCTCTGGCGTTGAAACGCGTTGTTCTGAAATAAATGACCTTTGGTTATTCACATTGACCCTACTTTCCTATAAGCCATCCACCAGCATTGCTGTATATACCTAGTTCCATTGCCTGCGCCTGAATTAACCCTTAGTGGTTTGGAGGATTTATTGGATTACTGAACACCACGAGGTGGTGGAGAGGGACCGGTTGCACTTTGGACACATTTCCTTACATGATCACCAGAGTTGTGCCTGCTTGTCAGCACAACTCCTTGGGTAAGCGCAAATTATTATTATATGCGTATTTTACCCATCGTTTATTGCACTACGGAGCGCTCTCTGTGTTTTTTTGCATAATCATGAGCAAAAAACAGTTATATATACAGAAAAATAAGAACATGGTTAAAACAAAGCTCATAAATATACGGTTGCAAGAGATAAAATTCTGGGGAGCACTGCTCCGCAATGATTTGTCAATCATTCTATAGCCGCGCTATTATGTATTACAATGTAGCCGTGTGCCCGTGCTGCAGACATAAACAGGTAACATAGATCAGTAAGTGGAGCTTTTGAAACATATAACTTTCATCCTGCCGCGGTGATGCTAATACAGTGGTCCCTCAACATATGATATTAATTGGTTCCAGGAGAACCATCTTATGTTGAAACCATCATATGTCGAGTACATATGTCTATGTAAAAATGGTAATTGGTTCTGGGGCCTCGGAACCATTGTATGTTGAATACATATGTCTATGGGAAACTGCTAATTGGTTCTGGGATGACCATTGTATGTGGAGTGTATGGGGAGTGTTTAACAAACCAGGGTGCCTCCAGCTGTTGCACAACTACAACTCCCAGCATGCATGTACAGCCATTGACTGTCTGGGCATGCTGGGAGTTATAGTTTTGCAACAGCTGGAGGCACACTTATAGGGAAACATTGATGTATGGGGTGTATAGTGTGTATATGTATTGTATGTGATGTGTGACATCGCAGTACAGTACAGTACAGTACAGTACAGTACAGTACAGTTCTTTAAATACCTTCAGGGGGACAGAATGTCCTCCATTACGATGCTGCCGACTACAGCTCTATAGGAAAGGAAGGGGAGGGCAGCCAGCAGCTCATTGGATGCCTGCAGCAAGATGCTCCAGGCTATTGGCTATGGCTGCACTGGGGGGCGGGGCTTACACGGAGCTAACAGTGGAAGCCTGTATGAGTTAGCAGGACAGCATGTGAGTAACAGGAGGCAGAACGGGGCACACGGGGCACATTAAACAACTATCTGTCAGTTGCTGAAGTTGTCAGTGCTGTTTGTACGATGGCCCCGACACACAGCAGCATCATATGTCGATGCTGCCTTCAACATACGATGGGCTCTGAGAGGCCATCATATGTTGAAATGATCATATGTCGGGGCCATCATAAGTCGAGGGGTCACTGTAATAGCAAGCTAGGGGCCGACTGTAGTTGAACTTTCAATGATGGTGTTAGCGTGGATATTGCGCATCCAGATGAATATACTTTTATAGCTGACAGCTGACTTAGGTAGGTTGCTGCAGCAGGAAAATATTGTTTTTCCATATATTGTATAGATACGTCCGGCAATTCGCACAGTATGTGCGCATCTTAATCTGCATTATAAGATATTGTATAGAAATGTCCGGTAATCAGCGCAATATGTGCTCATCTTGATCTGCATAAGACAGTTATTCATTTTGGGTGTGCATTCTTTTTTTCTTTGTCCCGTGCAGAATAGCGCTTTTGGACAGCATCATAAGATAATCACAAGATGGTTACTGTATCATGGTGTTTAAGCATCAGATGTATTTTCTTTGTCCCGTGTGAGATAATGCTTGGGACAGCGGCAGTCTCCTATTGTGCCGCCTGAATGGAGGTGGAAAGTTCCCTTATAAGGGGTAAGGGACCACTATATATAAAGGGATATTTTTCTTAATTATTGGTGATGTCCCCCAAAGTAGCAGGAGGGCGATCTGATTATATCCATGAACTAAATTATACCTAAACAGGAAAAAAAAAGTTTTAATAAAGTATTGATAAAAATATATATGGAAAAAAAGTAGTATGAAAAAGTATGAAAAAATAAGAAAAAGTTAAATAAATATATAGGTCCAAAAGATCCTTATCATGGATACTAGTTTGTTATATTTTATTATAAGTATGTTATTTTGACAGGTGTTGGCCACCTGCAGTTGTACTTAATAAAGTATCCTAGGTGAATAGTACCAATTTTCAGGCTTAGTAGTGGAAGCCGTCTTGTAGACAGAATCCATTACTAAGCTAGGGCTTAACGTTAGCCCCAAAATCATTTAGCGCTAACCCCTAATTATTACCCTGGTACCCATCGCCACAGGTGTGCCAGGAAGAGCCAGTACCAACAGGCTCAGAGCTTCAAAAATGGTGCTCCTGGGCTTAGGCGGTAACAGGCTGGCATTATTTAGGCTGGGGAGGGCCAGTAACAATGGTCCTCGCCCATCCTGGTAGTGTCAGGCTGTTGCTGCTTGGTTGTTATCTGGCTGATACTGAAAGTAGGGGGAACTACACACATTTATTTATTTATCGGTTTATTTAAAAAATATGTATATACCAGATACCAACCAAGCAGCAACAGCCTGACTTTACCAGGGTGGGCGAGGACCATTGTTACTGGCCCTCCCCAGCCTAAATAATGCCAGCCTGTTACCGCCTAGGCCCCGGAGCACCATTTTTGAAGTTCCGGGTCTGTTGGTACTGGCTCTTCCCGGCACCCCTGTGTTTGGCGGTGGGTATCGGGGTAATAATTGGGGGTTAGCACTAGCTGATTACGGGGATAACGTGAAGCCCCGGCTTTGTAATGGATTCTGTCTACAAAATGGCTTCCACTACTAAGCCTGAAAATTCAATTATAAAAAACATGACACACTGAAAAAAAATTTTTTTATTGAAATTTAAAAAATGCTGGTCATCGTCATAGTCCTCCGCATTCACGTATCTGAAATGAGAAGAAAAGAAAAACAAGAAATATGGGTTAGTACATTTTTTGCGCTCTCCCCTTGGGAGAGCACACATAATGCAGAATGTTCCTAAACAGGGAGCCTCCAAATGTTTCTAAACTACAACTCCGATCATGGGGGGGCTGTAGTTAATCAACAGCTGGAGTTTCCCTGTTCGGGAACACACTGCCAGAAGGGCTCTGTTCCCATTATGAAAAACGCATAATGAGAACAGAGCCATACTTACCACCCTGGCTTCAGGCCTGGAAGGTGTAGCTCCGCCCCCTAATGATGTCATCACTAGTGGGCGAGGAAGTAAAGGTCTCAGGGGGTCTCAGGAGTGAGACCCCATTTTGATCTGTCCCTCTGCCCTTGGACTACTACTCCCATCATGGGACAGAGTGTGTCCCATGATGGGAGTAGTTGTAGTACCGCAGCCCTGAGGGATGGCACTTTCACATCCCCCGTCTGCGGGACTCTTTTTGGACAGTTAGGACTACTACTCCCATCATGGACAGACTCCGCCCATGATGGGAGTTATAGTCCAGGGGCTGAGGGGCAGATCGCAGCAGGTCATTCTGCTGCGACCCACTGCGATCCGCATTTATTAAGTTACCAAGCCGGCGGCACATGCGGATCCACTGCGTTCACCGCTGGCTCCTGTATACGGCTGCTGGATCCGGTAGGGGGGAGGGAAAACCAGGCGTTCCCGTATCCCAGCCAGACTCGGCCTGCATCTAATGCATTTTTATGAGCTGACCAGAGTCAAACGGCACATTTTTGTCTAGTATCCGGTTTGCTGATCGGACCTAAAACCATGGTATGCCGTGGTTTTAGGTCCAGTCAAAACCAGATACAGGACACCGTTTAACTCTGGTCGGCTCATTGAAATGCATTAGATACAGGCCGAATCTGGATACGGGAGCACCTGGTTTTCGCTCCCCCCCAACTGGATCCAGCAGCTGTACACTGAAATCGTAGCATGAACCCACCCTAACACTTCTGAGACTTTGGCTATGTTCACATCTGCACTTGTATTTCAGTTTTTTTTTTTTTTTGTCCCTGCAGTGGAGATCAAGTTTCTGGCATGTTTTCTGTCTTATTAGAAAAAAAAACCTCTATTACTTTTTTTGTTTTTTAAACACATTTTATTGAAAATTTTCAAGAAAAAGAAAATAAAAACAGTATAACAATCCAACGATAGAGCAAAACATTCGCCATTTGGATACAAAGCTGTGCAATAGGGTCATTAGGACATGTGGATATATGGACTGGTACATGAGCAGTATGTAGTCAGAACAGTATTCATCATATCAACACAACAGTAGAGCTACACAGTTCAAGAATCCCATTCAAACGTGTATACATAAACATTGTGAATGTGTACCCCCTTGTCGGATATGGCAATGGTGTATTCATGATGGAAGTTGTAAGGCCCCCAAAGTATTCCCGATGACTCCCAAACAGTACCACTCAGTGGAGCTGAAGGGCCTAACTATTTCTGCAATTTCGTCTGTTGAATAATGCTCTAGAATAAACACTTCCCACTTATCAAAGAATTTGGTAGTGCGTGTGGTCTTATGTCTCTCCGAGTAAAGCCTATCGAGGTTGCATAGACGTTTCATTTGGGAAGTCACCATAGAAATAGTAGGTGGTGAGGATGACAGCCATGAATCAAAAATACATCTCAATGCCACTAATAGTATAATATGGACCAATTGGGGTACTTTCGGTAGGGATTGTCATCTTTTTAAGTGTCGCGTATATGGAGGATATTGACAGCTTATGAGGGACCGAACCAATAAGGTAATCTAGGGCATGGTCATGTGTTTCTATCTCAGGGTTGCGTAAGCGTGAGAAAAAAAAAAGAATATAACTGATTTAATGGGAATATATGGGAGGGTGGTAATTGAAAGGTGTGCAATAAGGTTTGAGGGGATAGCCAGCGTTTGTTGGGTTTATCAATAAGATCGCATGCAGAAGATAGACCCTGGTGTGCCCACAAAGTTAATGTGTGTGTAGGGATGGTTACAGGCAATTCGGGATGACAAGTCAACGGATGATATTTAGAGACCAGGAATGGTAGCTTAAATAATTTACGAACTTCCTTCCATGTGGCCACGGTGTCCCTTAAAAGAACAGATCGTTTCGTTAAGCTGGGCAGTTTCGCATAAGCGGTGTGTAACAGGATCCGCAGATCCCAGGGATGCGTCAGCGCCTTTTCCAAATCGCCTACCACATGAAAGGAAGAGCCATGGATTCAATCGATCACAAAACGAAACAAGCAAGAAAGATTGTATCCCCTCACGTTAGGGGAATTCAGTCCCCCCTCCTGCTTGTCTAGCATTAATTTGTGTAGAGCAATGCGTGGACGCTTGCCCGCCCAAATAAATTTAGTGAAGGCCGAATTTAATTTACGTATATCTGCGTGTTTAAGGAGTAGTGGTAAGGTCTGGAGTGGATATAGGAGCCTCGCAAAACTAATCATTTTAACTAAATGACATCTCCCCATGAAGGTTAGAGGAAGGCCATGCCATCTTGTCAGTTCAGTGCATATTTTGGAAATGATTGGGGGGAAGTTAAGCGAATAAATTGTATCAGGAGTTTTTCCTACTTTGATCCCCAAATAGGTAACCGAGGAATCCGCTATGCGTATACCCAATTGAGTTATGTTAGCCCCCCACCGCGGCGGGTGTACCCCCAGTGGAAGTAATTCCGATTTGGAGACGTTGACCCTTTATCCCGAGAAGGTGCCAAAGAGGGTTAGGTGGCAAGAATAACATGCAATGAGGTGTCTGGGTCATTTAAGAAGAGCAAAATGTCGTCTGCAAACATGGTGAGTTTCACCTCCCGCTCTCCGACCTTGATGCCCTCGTACACTGGGGATGTCAGTAGTGATCGCGCTAGAGGTTCCAAGGCAAGGTCGGAGAGAAGGGGTGAAAGAGGGCAACCCTGTCTCGTTCCTTTAAATAACGTAATGGGTGATGACAGTATCCCTGGCGTGTAGATCCTCGCCGTGGGCGCCTTGTATACTCCCGTTAAATAATTACGAAACGCACCGTGCAGGCCCGCCCGGTCCAGCACCATCCCCAACCAGTCCCATCTCAAATTATCGAACGCCTTTTCGGCATCAAGAGCCAATAGCGCTGGCCGATCTCCCGGTTGAGGGCTATGCTGGAGTCGGTCCAAGACCGCCACGACCATTCTGATATTCATGGTTGCGGATCGTTGTCTGATAAAGCCTACCTGGGGGGTACCCACAAGTGTCGGCATGAACCTCGCCAGTCTGTCTGCTAGTAGTTTGGACAAGATTTTGACATCCTGGTTTATCAATGATATGGGTCTGTATGAGCCGGGATCCCTTAAGTCTTTACCCTTTTTAGGCAATACTTTAATGTAGGCCATAGAAGCTTCATCAGGGATATTGCCCGTAGATAGAAATTCCTTGTATACATCGGTAAGTAGTGGTGAAAGTTGTGGTAAAAGCGATTTAAAGAATTCCCCGGTGTACCCGTCAGGGCCTGGCGCTTTAATGTTATGTAGGTTGCGGATGGCGGCCTGAATTTCTGCCTCCGTGACTGGAGCATTAAGCACCTCCCTCTGGTCATCCGACAGAGAGGGGAGATCAAGACTCCTCAAAAACGTTTCTCCTGCCAGTAGGTTAGAAGGGGAGTCTGCATATAATGTGGCATAAAAGTTTTCCAATATTTTATTAATGGCGTGAGGGTCGTGTTTTAAAGTACCTGTGGAGTCCCTAAGTGTAGTTATGTGGGAGGGGGGCTTTCTCCCTTTCGCCAGGCAAGCCAAAAGACGTCCAGCTTTGTTGCCCTGACGGAAGAGATCAACCTCAAATTGGGATCTTTTCATACGTTCATGTCTGTCTAGCCATATCTCGTAGTCAGATTTGGCCTGTTTCCATGTCTCCTTATGGGATTCGTTTGGGGAATTAAGAAAAAGAGCGTAGGCTTCCCTTAGGCGAGAGCTGGTGGCGAGAAGTTGTGTGCGGGATTTGCGCTTTAGTGCCGAGATATGGGCTATCAACCGTCCCCTGAGGACTGCCTTCCCTGTTTCCCAGAACAATACTGGGTGTTGCCTGTGTGAGTCATTAGTAGTCGCAAATTCTAACCACCAAGCCCTGAGCAACTCCACGAAGTCCTCGTCTTTTGTCAGATAGGAAGGAAATCTCCAGAGTATATCAGTTCCCTTGGGGCAAGAGGGAAATAGATGTAAGATCATTGGGGCATGGTCTGATAATGCCAGATCTCCAATGTCCACCGAACACAACCGGTAGCTCAACTCAATGCTCATAAGAAAATAATCTATTCTCGACCATGATCCGTGGACACTGGAGAAATGCGTAAACTCTCTATCGTCCGGATGGACAAGTCTCCAGGCATCTACTAAGCCCAATTGGTCTATGAAGGGTGCGAGAATACAATCCCGAGCTCTCTGTAATGGGTTATGAACATTAGGGTTGTTCTGATCTACACGGACATCCAGAACGGTGTTTAGGTCGCCCCCTATCAGTTTCCTGTCTACTGTATCCGATTGGATCTCACTAGCCAATTCCCTAAAAAAAGAGCCATTCTCCCCATTAGGTGCGTAAATATTGTATAGGCTCAGGATTTCCCCATTGTGTTCTATGGTGAGGTGTGATACTCTGCCGTCCGAGTCAGTACTGTGAGAGATAAGAGAAAAGGCAAATGACTTGTGCAATAGTGTGAGGACTCCCGCTTTGCCGTCTTTGGCGGAGGACCCGTAAACCTGACCCACCCATTGTTGACGCATCCTGAAGAAATCCTGGTCTGTTAGGTGGGTTTCTTGTAATAACACAATATCTGGAGAATAGGACCTCTTCAGGAAGCGTAAAAACAATCTCCGTTTGTGTGGGGACCTAAGGCCCTTCACATTCCAGGATATAACTTTAAGCATAACAATACCCCGCTAATGAGACCAGCAGATATATATCAGAAAACACTAAAGAATATGCAGTCGGAAGAAGGCATGTCATAGTAGTGACTAAAAGAAACCAATGTGTGTTCTGACAATAACGTGTAGCTTTAGTGTGTAGTATGAAACCCATGTCCTGTAAAGAAAAACAGCGTGGAGAATAATGCAACATAGTCATCATAATGAAAACATAAACTAAAACCATCAAAAAAACACTAATGAGAACCCAGTGGGCCGACAGATGGAACCAGTCGCACCAGGTCGGGTTAAGGGACTTCCTTTTTTCAGACGACATAGGTAGCATCAAAAACAGGAGGGCAATGAGGCCCCCCGCCCCCTCCCCATCCCTAGTCGGCTCTGAGACCCGGTGATATCAACGTTAGAACACATGTTAGAGACACGCTAACCCAGGGAGAAGTAGTGTCCAATCTTGGCCTCTTGCAATGGTAAGCCCCCTCAGCAAAAAGAAAAAAATATACAAATATAATAGAGTAATAGGAGAGGAGAAGAAGAAAAAAAAACTGTTCCCAGTGGATTGCGTTGTGGTCGGTCTGTCCAAAAGGGAGGATCAGTCAGCGAGGCAGTGCAAAAAGGAATACAAGTCTCAGTCTGGTGAGGAGGTGTGTTCCCCGCCGTGTCCATTCCTTGGAGAGCGTTGTCTACGTCGGCGACTTCTCGGCGCAGGAGGGCATGCTACATCTCTGGCAGGTGATCTGGAGCGGTCGTCTCGCTGGAAGAGCGGGACCTCCTACTCGGGGTAGCGCGTGCAGATCTTCTGGACGAGGAATTCAGGATTTGTTCCAAAGATGAGGAAGCTGCTCCTGGAGATTTATAGGTGGAAATAGATCCGTCAGGGTGGAACACTCGCAATATAGCAGGATACTGTAACTGGAATCTGTATTTGGCTTTAAAGAGTGCAGTACAGATGGAGCTGAAAGCTCGTCTCCGTTTAGCCACCTCCACAGAGAAATCTTCAAATATGAGAAGGCTCATACCCTGGACTACAAGGGGTTGGGACAGTCGTCTGTAAGCACGCAATATCTCCACCTTATCATTGAAGTCCAGGAGTTTCAAAATTACTTGCCGAGGGCGATGTGCCAAAGCTGCAGGACCATTTGAAGGCGGATCTGGAGGCGGGCCGATCCTGTGTGCCCTTTCCACCCGGCAGGGGTGCGACAGGCCCAGTGTTTTGGGTAAGTCCCTCTCACAGAACCGTTGTAGATCAGCGGGGTGTATAGATTCTTGTACACCCACTATACGCAGGTTATTCCTTCTGGACCTGTTTTCAAGGTCCTCCATTTTCTCCGATACTCTGGACAGTTCAACTTCTGCCGCTTTCAATCGTCGTTCCATAATAGAATCACCATCCTCCAAGTGTGACACCCTCTGCTCCACATCAGTGATTCGCACTGTATGAGCAGACACCTCCAAAGTCAGGTTCTGTAAGGTAGCTTTAAGAACCTCCTCCACTATCTGTTGCACATTAGGGGTAATGCGGAGTGCCATTTCAGTGGCCAGCATTTGATAGTCAATGTGTACTGGCAGTCCTTGTGAGATCAGAGGCTGGCTTGCTGGTGCTGCATTCTCAGAGATGTTATATATGCCCCTGTTATCTGCATTATCCACCTGTCCTGGAAGTAAGGCACTGGCAGGTGAGGGGCTGGCAAAGTGACCTCCATTTCCCCCTGAGAGTCCTCAGTGTGTGGAGAGGGCTGAAGAGGCTGTGGGAGTGCAGCGCGGGCCGCCCGTGGCACTGCGTTATTATGAAGCGCGGCCGCGGCCATTTTAGGTGAGCCGCCGGCTGATTTCATGGTGGAGGCCGGTGGCGGCGTTGCGGACGGACCTCCACTGCGCTGAAGGAAGCGCTCCATACCTGGAGGTGAGCGGCGTCTCTGGGGGCCTTTCACCGGGGCAAGAGGGCGTATGGAGCCGGGTACTGGCAGGTACAAGCTGGGGAGGTGCGGGAGCTCACTGCAGAGGCTCCTACATCGGCCGCGCCGGAACCGGAAGTCCTCTATTACTTTTTATGTTTTTTTTTTTTTACATTATGTCGCTCTTAGCATCCGATTCCATTGCATGACACATCTAAACATTTTAAAGGGGTTATCCACCATAAGGTGATTTTAGTAATAACTTGCCAGACAGTAAGAGCCATGCTTAGGAAGCATCCACAGATATCTTAGGGCTAAATGGCTATGCTGTGAGATTACCATAAAGCTTAGGCTATCTTTTTATGAACTGACTATTTCTTGTTGGAGTTTGTTCCCTTAAATTAAAACTCCCATCATTCCTTGCTTGGAAGTGGGAGGTTACTTTTCTTCCTCCCACACATCAGCCAGCCCACCCATTGAAGCACACCTGAGTGCTCTCACTGCCATAGACTAGTGTTTTCTGACCAGGGTGCCTCCAGCTGTGGCAAAAACAGAATGATCTTCCTCCCACCCAATGGTTGCTCCACCAATTTAAGCAAAGACAGGCTCCCTCTGATCATCTGAATGGTGATGTAATGTCTCAAGCTAAACTGCAACCTGGAAAAACCTGAGGTGACACTCATTTTGTATGCTCTTAAAAATAAACCCTGGGGCAAAAATCACAAAAGAATTGCGAGACCACCATAAAACACAGGTACAGACACTATATTATGAACTACACCAACTTTACAGCCCCTATAGCATAGTCAAATAAAAACTAATCCTGGAATACCCCTTTAATCTTTCATTTTTAAGAACGCCTCTGAAAAATGAGAGCTGCAATTTAATTGGATACTATGAGTAACTCTTTTGCACAAGGTCTGCTAAATTTTCTGTAAGGATTTCTCCCTTGGGATACCTCTGGGATCTTCCTTGACACAGCCGCAGGACATGTTTCTATTTCATTCAGCAGGCAAACAACAGTTCTTTATGCAGTCTGGCTCCTCGCCAGCTTTATTAGATAGGTTGCAGGATAAATAAAAACATAACACAGGAACAAACAAAACCCTAGATCCTCCAGCCACTGACTACACAGCCCAGAATGCCCTGACTATCAACTGGAGGGATTTTCCCTGCCAGTTAAACCTATGCCTCCTGCAACCTTCTACTCACTGTTCACACACCGTGTATGCAACCTCTTGCTGTTTGTCTCGTCCACATCACACTTGGGGCCACTCACAGCTTGGGCTGTGTGTTCCTCACCAGGACCCCTGCCTCCCCCCACAGCCACCTTGCCTTCTTCTGGGGAGAGCCCAGACTATTCTGTCTGACTTCCTTTTAAACACACTTCCCCTTTCTGCTACCTCATTAATTAGGCCACAGGGGGAGGTTACTCCAGGGTTAGCTAGGGAAATACACACTTCCCTTGCCAAAGTGTCACATATCCCCCCACCCCTCTGCTCAGACCACCGGGAAAGAGCACTCGTATTCAAAAGGCAGAGTCCAACTGCCTTTCCTTTTCCTTGAACAACTTCGTCCAACAGGTTTTGAGACACTTGGCTTACTTCTTCAGCAGATTTTACATGCACCACTTCAAATGTGTATACTAGTTTCATTCGCACTTCAGCCACCAAGCACAAGACTTTTTGTCTCCTTTGACAAATTCCTTGTAAAAGGCTCTATTCATGTCACACCTTTCCAATGCCAGGTTCTTCACTTTGGTCTGTGCAGTGCTCTGGACACTAGGTGCGGACAAGGCAGATGCTCCAGGCCTTTGTCTTCTTCTGTCACCGGTACGGCCATCGCCCGAACTTTGTTGGTGGCCAACCAAGCCTTTATCACCCATTTGCAGGACTTCTGCAGTTATCTCTGGTTTAGCTTCTGCCTCAGAGGACTTCTCTGCCTCAGCATTTTCACCATCCAATGTCCATATCTCTGCAGCTTCAGAGGACCTTTCATAGGGTTTCACCTCAGTCTCAGCTTCAGAGGACTTCTCATATGGCTTCCTCTCATGGTTTTCAGACTTTTAGAGAAAGCATCTCAGTCTTCAGTAGCTTTAAAAGTTTCTGCTGCTCACTCTTGAGCTTAGCAGAGTTGACCTTCTCACTTTCCAGCAATTCTGTCAAGTTTTTGACAGTATCCTCCAGGGACAGCAGTTGTTCTGTCATCTGCTCAATGTCTAATTTAGCTGTGCCATCTTGGACACTTTCTGCTCATAGACTTTTAGCTGAGCCTTGTTCAGAGAGCTGCATTCCCAGTAGATCCAAGGTAGCTGCGTGAGACTTAAATGGGCACTGTCAGATAAAAAAAACTTTTGATATGTTGTAAAGCATGCAAAACCAATAAGTTTTGCAATTGCTTTCATTAGAAAATTTTCTGTATTTAATACTGAAAAAGCCAGTCAAACAACTGCCCCTCTGCCTGCTTGGACACATACTAGTCCTGCTGTGTCCATGCATCATCACCTATGTCATGGACACACTTCCTTGATTGACAGCTGTGATCGCAGTGCTCACAACTGGAGGAAAAATCCTCCCACTGTCAGCTTATGTCCCGGTACTGTCAGTGAGGAAAGTGAGTTGTAGTTTTGCTAATGCTAGGGGAGATGTGAGCAGACAGCATACTGAGGGAGGGGCCGGAGACCTACACAGTGAGAGGAATTCAAACTAATGAGCTAAATTAAAAGTGTAATAAAAAAATAAATAAAGTTGCTAGACACATAAAAAATAGATGTACATGGTCAGGATTAGGTACTGAGTGATATATTTAAAAAAAAGTTTTTTTTTTGTTGGATCTGACGGGTATGCTTTAAGGTGCAATTCATTCTGTGCCTCAAGGTTCTGCACCTTATGAGCCATTACTACTTTCTCCTTCTCCAGCTCTTCCATGGCTACCAACCTAGCCTTGTGATCACTTTGTAGAGCCTCACACAGGAAATTCACTTCTTCATCCTTGAATGAGACCTGCTTGGCCAGACTCTCTAATTCTCTCTCCTTGCTGGTCACAAGATCGTGGGAGCGGGACAGTTCATCCTGCAGGGCCGCAAACTAATTTTTCTGCAGCTGAAGCTTTGCTTCCTGCTATTTCAAGCCAACTTGTTCCAACTCTTCTCCTTCTTTAGGGGTTGCCGTCCCCTTTGCAAGGATTCTGGCAGTCACCTGTCCTTGGCCTGTTTCTTCCTTCAAGCCAACTTGTTCCATCTTTTCTCCTCCTTTAGGGGTTGTCGTCCCCTTTGCAAGGATCTTGGGCCTCAGGGTAGTCCCCGGACAGTCTCTCTGGACTGTTTCTCTGCTCCAGCAGACTCCTTCACTTCACCACTGTCTCTCTGCTCACTTGCAGAAACGTCAAGAGCTTCTGGTCTGCTACAACAACTTTTGGTCCAGAGGTTCGACCTTCCTGGTCACGATCCATCTCTGGTCCAGACATCACATCTCCTTCACTCAGGACTCTGTCTATGACAGTAAGCACAGCACCCAGCACAGCACACATGTACTCTCTTCAGTACTTCTGCATTATCCACAGACATCTCTGTAGCTTCTTTTCCGGGTAACTCTTCCAGATGACCGCGCAATTCTAGCCCCACCTTGGGCACATCTTGAGCTGGCGGATGGAACCCATGTTCCTGTACCTGATCCGTTTCTGGTTTTAATGAAGATTCTGTTTTAGACAGAAGCACACTTGTCACTTCAGTCTCTGGATCCTCCTGGACTTCTTACGGTCTGTTCTTCAGCTCTCCCAGCAGTTTGGCAGACCCCTATCTGACATATATCTATTGACTGCTGACACTCCTCATCCTCAGCCTCTGCTGGGTAACTCTCAACTAATATGGGGTGCAAGTCAAGTGTTATGAGCCTATCAGGTGTACCCACTCTAGTTACCTGACATTCTTCCCATAATTGCTGAAAAAATTGAAAATCCATCCCCAGTACTACATCGTACGCCGAGGAAGGCTCTTTTGCAACCTTGTGACTCACAGTACCATAGGGGGTAGAAAAACAGACATTAACAGTTTTACAACCCCAAAAACTGCCTGTATAGACACTATGACAGGGTCCGGCTTCACCAGACTTAATATACCCATAGGCTCTAGCAAAGCAATCATCTTTTTTACCACCTACTGTATTCCTCTGAAATGTTGCTGTACATAAAGATGGCTTAGGCTGTAAGAAAATTGCCAAGGCCCTGAAACTGAGCTGCAGTCTAGACCAAAAAAGTCATTTCACAGGATAGGTTCCACTCAGAACAGGCCTTGCCATGGTCAACCAAAGAAGTTGAGTTCAAATGCTCAACATCATATTCAGAGGTTGTCTATGGGAAATAGATGCATGTATGTGGCCAGCATTCCTGCAGAAGTTAAAGGGGAGTTTGCCTATCAGTGTTCAGACCATATGCCACACACAGCATTGCTGTTTGCATGGCTGTCCCAGAAGGAAGCCTCTTTTAAAGATGAAACACAAAAAAACTGCAAATCCGCAAGGAAATAGATTACAGAAACCATGTACTTAGGTCTGATAAGACCAAGATAAACTTATTTGGTTCAGATGGTGTGTGATGGCAATCAGGTAAGAAGTACAAAGACAAGGGTGTCTTGCCTACAGTTAAGCATAGTGATGGGAGTGTTATGGTCTGAACCTGCTGCTGGCACTGTGGAGCTATTGTTTATTGAGAGAAGTATGAATGCCAATATGTACTGTGACATAGTAAAGCAGAGTGTCACGATGCCGGCTGGCAGGAGGTGGATCCTCTGTGCCAGAGAGGGATTGGCGTGGACCGTGCTAGTGGACCGGTTCTAAGTCACTACTGATATTCACCAGAGCCCGCCGCAAAGCGGGATGGTCTTGCTGCGGCGGTAGTAACCAGGTCGTATCCACTAGCAACGGCTCAACCTCTCTGACTGCTGAAGATAGGTACAAGGGAGTAGACAAAAGCAAGGTCGGACGTAGCAGAAGGTCGGGGCAGGCAGCAAGGATCGTAGTCAGGGGCAACGGCAGGAGGTCTGGAACACAGGCTAGGAACACACAAGGGAACGCTTTCACTAGGCACGATGGCAACAAGATCCGGCAAGGAAGGGAAGGGGAAGTGAGGTTAAATAGGGAAGTGCACAGGTGAATGAACTAATTAAGCCAACTGCGCCAATCAGCGGCGCAGTGGCCCTTTAAATCGTAGAGACCCGGCGCGCGCGCGCCCTAAGGAGCGGGGCCGCGCGCGCCGGGACAGGACCGAGGGAGAGCGAGTCAGGTACGGGAGCCGGGGTGCGCATCGCGAGCGGGCGCCACCCGCATCGCGAATCGCATCCCGGCTGGGAGAGGTATCGCAGCGCACCCGGTCAGCAGGTCTGACCGGGGCGCTGCGATTGCGAGGATGTTGCGAGCGCTCCGGGGGCGGAGCGGGGACCCGGAGCGCTCGGCGTAACAGTACCCCCCCCCCCTTGGGTCTCCCCCTCCTCTTGGTGTCTGAGAACCTGAGGACCAGACTTTTGTCTAGGATGTTGTCCTCAGGTTCCCAGGATCTCTCTTCAGGACCACAGCCCTCCCAATCTACCCCAAAAAATTTTTTCCCTCTGACCGTCTTGGAGGCCAGTATCTCCTTTACGGAGAAGATGTCAGAGGAACCGGAAACAGGAGTGGGGGAAACAAGTTTGGGAGAGAAACGGTTGATGATGAGTGGTTTAAGGAGAGAGACATGGAAGGCATTGGGAATACGAAGAGAAGGAGGAAGAAGGAGTTTGTAAGAGACAGGATTAATCTGGCACAAGACTTTGAAAGGACCAAGATAGCGTGGTCCCAGTTTGTAACTGGGGACACGAAAGCGGACATATTTAGCGGAGAGCCATACCTTGTCTCCGGGAGCAAAGATGGGGGGAGCTCTTCTTTTCTTATCGGCAAACTTTTTCATGCGAGATGAAGCCTGTAAAAGAGAATTTTGGGTCTCTTTCCATATGGTGGAAAGATCACGAGTCACTTCATCTACAGCGGGTAAACCAGAGGACAAGGGAATAGGGAGGGGGGAAGAGGGTGACGGCTGTACACCACGAAAAATGGGGATTTGGAGGAAGATTCAGAGACTCTGAAGTTATACGAGAATTCGGCCCATGGTAGAAGATCTGCCCAGTCATCCTGGCGGGAGGAAACAAAATGCCGTAAATAGTCACCCAGGACCTGGTTAATTCTTTCTACTTGCCCATTGGATTGAGGATGATAAGCAGAAGAGAAGTTTAATTTAATCTTGAGTTGTTTACAGAGAGCCCTCCAGAATTTTGACACGAATTGGACACCTCTATCCGAGACAATCTGCGTGGGCAAACTGTGAAGACGAAAAATGTGTACAAAAAATTGTTTTGCCAACTGAGGCGCTGAAGGAAGACCAGGAAGAGGAATAAAATGTGCCATCTTGGAAAATCGATCAACGACCACCCAAACAACGGTGTTGCCACGGGATGGGGGTAAGTCTGTAATAAAGTCCATACCAATCAGAGACCAAGGCTGTTCGGGGACAGGCAGAGGATGAAGTAGACCAGCAGGCTTCTGGCGAGGAGTCTTATCCCGGGCACAGACAGTACAGGCCCGCACAAAATCAACAACATCTGTCTCCAGAGTCGGCCACCAATAGAAACGAGAGATGAGTTGCAAGGATTTTTTGATGCCCGCATGGCCTGCGAGGTGGGAGGAGTGACCCCATTTGAGGATTCCGAGGCGTTGGCGTGGAGAAACGAAGGTCTTCCCTGGAGGAGTTTGCCTGATGGAGGCTGGAGAAGTGGAGATCAGACAGTCAGGAGGAATGATGTGTTGCGGAGAGAGCTCTACTTCCGAGGCATCCGAGGAACGAGAGAGAGCATCGGCCCTAATGTTCTTGTCGGCAGGGCGAAAGTGAATTTCAAAATTAAAACGGGCAAAGAACAGAGACCACCTGGCCTGGCGAGGATTCAGCCGTTGAGCAGACTGGAGATAGGAGAGATTCTTGTGATCGGTGTAAATGATAACTGGAAATTTTGATCCCTCCAGCAGATGCCTCCATTCCTCAAGTGCTAATTTAATGGCCAGTAGCTCTCGATCCCCGATGGAGTAGTTCCTCTCTGCCGGAGAGAAGGTCCTAGAAAAAAAACCACAAGTAACAGCATGCCCGGAAGAGTTTTTTTGTAGAAGGACCGCTCCAGCTCCCACTGAGGAGGCATCAACCTCCAATAGGAAGGGTTTAGATGGGTCAGGTCTGGAGAGCACGGGAGCAGAAGAAAAGGCAGACTTGAGCCGTTTAAATGCGTCTTCCGCTTGGGGAGACCAGGACTTAGGATTGGCATTCTTCTTGGTTAAAGCCACGATAGGAGCCACAATAGTGGAAAAATGTGGAATGAATTGTCTGTAATAATTGGCGAACCCCAAAAAACGTTGGATAGCACGGAGTCCAGAGGGGCGTGGCCAATCTAAGACGGCAGAGAGTTTATCTGGGTCCATTTGTAGTCCCTGGCCAGAGACCAAGTATCCTAGGAAAGGAAGAGATTGACATTCAAACAGACATTTCTCCATTTTGGCATAAAGTTGATTGTCTCGAAGTCTCTGAAGAACCATGCGGACATGCTGGCGGTGTTCTTCTAAGTTGGCAGAAAAAATCTGAATATCGTCCAGATACACAACAACACAGGAATATAAGAGATCACGAAAAATTTCATTAACAAAGTCTTGGAAGACGGCAGGGGCGTTGCACAGGTCAAAGGGCATGACCAGATACTCAAAGTGTCCATCTCTAGTGTTAAATGCAGTTTTCCATTCGTCCCCCTCCCTGATGCGGATGAGATTATAAGCACCTCTTAAGTCCAGTTTGGTAAAGATGTGGGCACCTTGGAGGCGATCAAAAAGTTCAGAGATAAGAGGTAGGGGGTAGCGGTTCTTTACCGTGATTTTATTAAGTCCGCGGTAGTCAATGCAAGGACGTAGGGAGCCATCTTTCTTGGACACAAAGAAAAATCCAGCTCCGGCAGGAGAGGAGGATTTGCGGATAAACCCCTTTTTTAAATTTTCCTGGATGTATTCAGACATAGCAAGAGTCTCTGGGGCGGACAGAGGATAAATTCTGCCCCGGGGTGGAGTAGTGCCCGGGAGGAGGTCTATAGGACAGTCAAAAGGCCTGTGAGGAGGTAAAGTCTCAGCTTGTTTTTTGCAAAATACGTCAGCATAGTCCATATAGGCCTTAGGGAGACCGGTTACAGGGGGAACCACAGGGTCACGGCAGGGAGTACTGGGAACCGGTTTAAGGCAGTCTTTGAAACAAGAGGTACCCCAGCTCTTGATCT
This sequence comes from Hyla sarda, assembly GCF_029499605.1. NCBI lineage: Eukaryota > Metazoa > Chordata > Amphibia > Anura > Hylidae > Hyla > Hyla sarda. Next base: position 100,360,395 of record NC_079197.1, on the reverse strand, counting down.
CTCCTGTGGACCAATCAAGGGTTGGGGAATGGCGTTGAAGCCATGGTAGTCCAAGGAGAATTTCGGAAGTGCAATTGGAGAGGACCAAAAACTCAATTTTTTCGTGATGAGGTCAGATGCACATTAGGAGGGGTTCCGTGCGGTAACGCACGGCACAGTCCAATCTTTCATTGTTAACGCAATTGATGTAGAGGGGTCTGGCGAGACTGGTCACTGGGATGTTGAACCTGTTGATGAGAGAGGCCAAAATAAAGTTTCCTGCAGATCCGGAATCCAAGAAGGCCTTAGTGGAGAAGGAGAAGGTAGAGGCAGATATCCGCACAGGCACAGTAAGACGTGGAGAAGCAGAGTTGACATCAAGGACTGTCTCACCTTTGTGCGGAGTCAGCGTACGTCTTTCCAGGCGGGGAGGACGGATAGGACAATCCTTCAGGAAGTGTTCGGTACCAGCACAGTACAGGCAAAGATTCTCCATGCGGCGTCGTGTCCTCTCTTGAGGTGTCAAGCGAGACCGGTCAACTTGCATAGCCTCCACGGCGGGAGGCACAGGAACGGATTGCAGAGGACCAGAGGAGAGAGGAGCCGGGGAGAAAAAACGCCTAGAGCGAACAAAGTCCATATCCTGGCGGAGCTCCTGACGCCTTTCGGAAAAACGCATGTCAATGCGAGTGGCTAGATGAATGAGATCATGCAGGTTAGCAGGAATTTCTCGTGCGGCCAGAACATCTTTAATGTTGCTGGATAGGCCTTTTTTAAAGGTCGCGCAGAGGGCCTCATTATTCCAGGATAGTTCAGAAGCAAGAGTACGGAATTGTATGGCGTACTCGCCAACGGAAGAATTACCCTGGACCAGGTTCAGCAGGGCAGTCTCAGCAGAAGAGGCTCGGGCAGGTTCCTCAAAGACACTTCGAATTTCCGAGAAGAAGGAGTGTACAGAGGCAGTGACGGGGTCATTGCGGTCCCAGAGCGGTGTGGCCCATGACAGAGCTTTCCCAGAGAGCAGGCTGACTACGAAAGCCACCTTAGACCTTTCAGTAGGAAACTGGTCCGACATCATCTCCAAGTGCAGGGAACATTGTGAAAGAAAGCCACGGCAAAACTTAGAGTCCCCGTCAAATTTATCCGGCAAGGATAGTCGTAGGCTGGAAGCGGCCACTCGCTGCGGAGGAGGTGCAGGAGCTGGCGGAGGAGATGATTGCTGAAGCTGTGGTAGTAGCTGCTGTAGCATCACGGTCAGTTGAGACAGCTGGTGGCCTTGTTGCGCTATCTGTTGTGACTGCTGGGCAACCACCGTGGTGAGGTCGGCGACAACTGGCAGAGGAACTTCAGCGGGATCCATGGCCGGATCTACTGTCACGATGCCGGCTGGCAGGAGGTGGATCCTCTGTGCCAGAGAAGGATTGGCGTGGACCGTGCTAGTGGACCGGTTCTAAGTCACTACTGGTATTCACCAGAGCCCGGCGCAAAGCGGGATGGTCTTGCTGCGGCGGTAGTAACCAGGTCGTATCCACTAGCAACGGCTCAACCTCTCTGACTGCTGAAGATAGGCGCGGTACAAGGGAGTAGACAAAAGCAAGGTCGGACGTAGCAGAAGGTCGGGGCAGGCAGCAAGGATCGTAGTCAGGGGCAACGGCAGGAGGTCTGGAACACAGGCTAGGAACACACAAGGGAACGCTTTCACTAGGCACGATGGCAACAAGATCCGGCAAGGAAGGGAAGGGGAAGTGAGGTTAAATAGGGAAGTGCACAGGTGAATGAACTAATTAAGCCAACTGCGCCAATCAGCGGCGCAGTGGCCCTTTAAATCGTAGAGACCCGGCGCGCGCGCGCCCTAAGGAGCGGGGCCGCGCGCGCCGGGACAGGACTGAGGGAGAGCGAGTCAGGTACGGGAGCCGGGGTGCGCATCGCGAGCGGGCGCCACCCGCATCGCGAATCGCATCCCGGCTGGGAGAGGTATCGCAGCGCACCCGGTCAGCAGGTCTGACCGGGGCGCTGCGATTGCGAGGATGTTGCGAGCGCTCCGGGGGCGGAGCGGGGACCCGGAGCGCTCGGCGTAACACAGAGCATGATCCCATGCCTTTGGAGCCTTTGCTGCAGGGCAATATTCCAACGTGATAATGACCCTAAGCACACCTCCAAGTCGACCACTGCCTTGCTGAAGAAGCTGAGGGAGTCCAGACCTAAACTCTATTGAGCATCTGTGGGGCTGATGCTTAAAAGAGAGACTAAGAGGATAATGATTTCCATGGCCCCTTAGCTGTTTGTGCCTTTGTGGGCCTCTGGTATCTTTGTTGGGAGCCAACCTACAGTATTTTTTAAGTCTTTTTATAGGATCCATCATCTCAAGAACTGCTCAACTAAATATCCACACTCAAGACGGGTTAACTTCTTGAGTACCATCTACTAACTTAAAGGGGTATTCCGGCCTTAGACTTCTTATCTCCTATCCCAGGGGTCCCGCTGATGGGACCCCTGCAAACTCTGTGCAGCCCCCGGCAATCTGTGAGGGACACTGCTCCCCAAACGTGACGTCATGCTATGCCCCCTCCATTCATGTCTTTGGGAGGGGGCATGATGGGTTGTGTCTGGATGGGTCGTGTCCAGAGCTCCAGCGCATTCTGAGGTTCTACCCTGAATACTGCCCTACAATCTCAGCCATTGTCCTACCAGAGGGGTGCCGGTGCCTTGCTGTGGTGCCTGGATGTTGGGGCTGGCCACCTGTGGAGGAATCTGCTTTCTCTGCCATTGCTCTCCCTGGGACTCACCATTTTCCTGGCTGGAGTGCGGGCCGCCGCTCCTTTTCCTGCCTGCTTAACTGCTGCTGCTGTATAGAGCCTGAGCGCTCTGCTGCTCTCCTCCCCTGCCAGCTGAGCTGCTCCATGGCTTCGCTCCTTCTTTTGCTCTGGCTGGACAGGCAAGCTCCAGACTTTCCCTGCTGCCCCAGGCACTTCAGAACATGTGGGGCCGACATTAGTCGGGGATGGGTGTGGGCGCAGTGGAAGTGCCTGCTATCAGTGTGGAGGCTGCAGGGCTACAGTGTGCGGGCCTGTGCCTATCCTCCTACTCGTGCCTACTTGCACTCCCTATGGAGCCTTAGGACAGTGTGCTGCACGTGCCGGGCGCCATCTTGGCAGTGAGCCCACAGCCCCAGTTTAGGAGAGGTGACTGTCTGTGCTCTCCCTGCATAAGGGGGGCTGCCTGCTGCTCTGACCTGCTACGGTCCCATACCCATTGGATGGTTGCATCATCCATCTGTCTGCCTGCTCCTGCTTGTCGACTTCTGCTACTTGCTCCTCAGCTGCCACCATCTTAGGGGTCTACACATGGAGAACACTGCCTGACACTACTGTCTACTATCTATCTACTGTCTAGCCTTCCCTGCACCCAGTTATGGGAGGCTCCCGTGGCAATAAAGAAACACAAATCCTTGACACTAGGCCCCTCCAGGGATGTCTTCAACATGGAGCCCTCCTCAGATAAAGATGCTCCCGGGACCCCCACCTAAGGTCTCCACTAAGGCTGGCTCCCTGGTCTCGCAAGTAAAGGCAATTGCTGCCAAAAAACATACTAATTTCTCCAGAGCTCTGGACCCTTCTGATGATCTGCCTGATTCCTCTCTCTCCATGTTTGAGGGTTCCATGAGCCACAGACAGCCCTGTTCCCCTGAACGACTGCCCTATTCAGCTTCTTCTGTGGAGCAAAAATTCTCTGAAGTGTTGGCTGCCATTACAGTGTTTCAGACATTACAGGTGGTCACTAACATGGATGAGCTATGTCAGGACTTTGTGATCCTACGGCATGAAACACAGAAAATCAGGGAGGTGGAGAGGAGGGTCTCGGAGGTGGAGGACACAGTGCGTCCACTACCTGCACATATTTCTACTCTTCAATTCCAGGTTAAGGCAGCAGCAGAGCATGCAGTTGACTTTAAGAACTGTCTGAGGCACAATGTGCAGTAAAGGCGCAGTTTAAAAGCCTTCCTGTGACACCAGAGTTTCTAGGGTAGCGCTGCTCTTGGGCACTACAGACCTGTCCAAACCACTCACTCTACTGCACAAAGCAAAACTACAACTCCCAGCATGCCTAGACAGCCAGGCATGCTGGGAGTTGTAGTTTTGCTTTGTACAGTAGGCACTAAGACAGAGTGGGGAATGAAGTGAATATTAATTAGCCGGGCCAGGCACTAAACAGTGCTGATGTCAATGTGCCCGAGGTCGGGATCGTAGCCCCACCCATGCCCCAGACTCCTCATTTACATATTCTGGAAAATAAAGATATCTCCTCAACGGAGCAATGAATCTGGATACAGAAGATACCATTTTAATAACTGGCACTACCAGCCATTAAAGATGGTTAGTGCAAGTGAAACTTGTGACAGATTTCCTTTAAGGACCAGGCCAATTTTATTTTTTTTCTCCTCTCCTTCTAAGAACCGTAATGCTTTAATTTTTTTTTCCATCTTCAGAGCCATATAAGGAATTGTATTTTGTAGTGGCACCCTTAAAGGGGTACTCCGCTCCTAGACATCTTATCTCCTATCCTTTGGATCAGGGGCATTGCAAGGCCTCCAAAATATCCAAGGCACGGGCCATGGGCATGGCTGAGGCATAGAAAGGAGGGGACAATGGGGCGGGGCCACTCAGTGAGTGGGGCCACTCTGGTGTATAATACAGGAATTAACTCAGGATCAGTACAGGATATGTAATGTAATGTATGTACACAGTGACCTCACCAGCAGAATAGTGAGTGCAGCTCTGGAGTATAATACAGGATATAACTCAGGATCAGTACAGGATAAGTAATGTAATGTATGTACACAGTGACTCCACCAGCAGAATAGTGAGTACAGCTCATGAGTATAATACAGGATAAAACTCAGGATTAGTACAGGATAAGTAATATAATGTATGTACACAGTGAGTGCACCAGCAGAATACTAAGTACAGCTCTGGAATATAATACCGGATATAACTCAGGTTAAGTACAGGATAAGTAATGTAATGTATGTACACAGTGACCTCACAAGCAGAATAGTGAGAACAGCTCCAGAGCTGCACTCATTGTTCAGCTGTTGGGGTACCTGTATGAAATGACATTACTTACCCTGTACATGGGTTTACATTAGTGTCTATACTGTACACCAGTATTTCACAACTAGGGTGCCTCTAGCAGTTGCAAAACTAAAACTCCCAGCAAAAGAAGCTGTCCCGGCATGCTTGGAGTTGTTGTTTTGCAACAGCTGGTGGTGCCCGGGTTGCCCCCTGGGTATATAGTAGCAGTTCCCCTACTATACAGTAGCCCCCCCCCCCCCCTGTAGGTAGTAAGTAGTTCTCCATGTATACGGTAGCAGCCCCCCTATATACAGTAGCCTTCCCCTGTATACATTAGCCCCCTCTGTATACAGTAGCCCCCCCATAAACAGTAGCACACCTGTATACAGTGGCCCCCTGTATACATTAGCCCACCCTGTATACAGCAGTCCGCCTGTATTACATACACACACTTTGTACAGATATACACGCACATGCACTTTATATATTCATACACAGGCACATTATATAGACACACAGGTATACACACATACATATATATCCCCAAACACATGCTCACACAAATATGTACATGCAGGGCCCTGAATGTTTTAACCTAGTGACGCTCCTGCTTTAGATAGGGATAAGATGTCTGATCGGGCCATCACACCCTTTCCCATTAGACTTGCACTAAAGGGACAAAATGTTCCAAATGCCGGGGCAGCGGAGTACCCCTTTAATATTTCATATAGAGTGAAACCCATGAAACATTATTTGTGAGGCTAAATTAAAACAAAACAAGAAATAAAAGAAAAACAAATTTGACAATTTTTTGGGGGGATGGAAGGATGTTGTTTTTATCTGTTCTCTGTGCAATAAAACTGACATTTTATTTCTAATCTTCAGGTCAATATGATTGCAATACCCAGTTTGTACAGTTTTGTTTTACTAGTTTAAAAAGATTAAAAACTTTAAATAAAAAAACTTTACTCAGTTTTAAATTGCCATATTCTGACCCCGTTAACCTTAAAAAGAAAATTCTGCCTATGGAGCTCTGTAGGCTAATTTTTTCACCATAATCTTTAGTTTTCGGACGGTTAGATTGCTTTTTGTTCAATTTTTTCTATGATGTGATGTAACAAAAAAAAGATCAAAAGTCCAGTCCAAGAAAATGCTACTCAGTCATGACACTGCCACCACTTTCCTGTTGAACCCCAGTGGTGCATCCACCACTATCCACTGGATAGTATTAGTCTCTTGAGCTGTTATCTTCTATAGATTACTTTTGGCTATCCTATGGGGCTGTAAAGCAGTCTATTGAACAAATATATCACTAAAATAACTATTTACCTTATGTCCGGGAATTACTATACTGTACTAATATTTGCATATCAAAGATAGCAGTAGGTAGCAGTAAAATGTGTTTGTAGATACTAAGGTCAATAGTAATAATCTTATTAATTGATTTAATCTCCTCTACAAGTACACAGGCAGTTGTAAGGTTATACCTAGTGGTGCCTTTGCAAGCTTCAATATTGTCCATAGTTTGAATAATTTTATTTGTTGAATTATCTCAGTGTAAAAATACTTGTATTGTTGCGGTAAAAAGGCTTTAGACGAGTTTCAGGGTACTATGTATATTGACCCCTTCCTCAGTAGAGATATCATGTTTATGAAACACAGTTCTCTTTATAGTTGAAACAATTGAAACAGGTGAATTACAATTTGGCACATGGCAAAAGACAGAATGGATCCATAAGTATCTATGTATCCATAAGTATCTATGTATCTATATATTTCTTATTATTTTTTTATTTTCATTTTTTTCATTTTTATTTTATTTTAATATTCTATTTGATATGGTATCATGTCATATACATTGTTCTTATATTTATTTGCATGATTATGTCTGTATTGTATGAATCTATATACATTATATTTATTACTGCTGTATTTTAGTAACATCTAGGTAACAATTCATATTGTCTCTAAAATCTTTATACTGACATAGATACTTATGGATCCTTTCCGTCTTTTGTCATGTGCCAAATTGTAATTCAGCTGTTTCAATTGTTTCAACTATAAAAAGAACTGTTTTTCATAAACATATCTCTACTGAGGAAGGGGTCAATATACATAGTACCCTGAAACGCGTCTAGAGCCTTTTTAACGGCAACAATACAGCTACAAGAGAAACCATTGCATCATTGCTGCAGTTTAGCAGAATTTTTACCATCAATCCAGCCGCTTACATTTGGCTACCACTGCTCCTACCAACATCAATCCAGCCACCAGCATTTGGTTGCCACCGCTCTTACCAACACCATCTACCGGTCTGACATCTAGTGCTGCAGAGCTGACGTCACACGCTGAGAATTCCTCCACGAGGCTTGTTTCCACCGCCGGAGTTCTAACATCTATCCCCGTGACCGGTGGCATTGCTATGTCTGTGGCTAACAGACCAGTCGCTGGTGCACACAACAGCGCACACCAGCCTCTACAGGATGGACAGCAAAAACAGCTGGTAAATATATGCTGCACAAATATATATAAATGCGGACTTGGATAATACATGCATAACCTGCTCAACTGCCCTATATCTCTGCTGGATTATTGGATCTAAGACTCTTTGCGGTATTGCGGTATTTTTTATAACTTTTAAGGTCATTGTATAACATTTTGTCCTCCACACAAGGGCCCTGTGTAAGGAGGTATTGTCAGATATATTGTTATATTATATGACATTTTATTAGCGGTTGTTTTATATGAATAAATACAATTTTGTTTTCATCATAAATTTGAAGCACAGTCCTAATTATTACTATTACAATTATATACAAGCATCATGTATCATTTTTTTCTGGTATTAGTCTAGAGGTGAATGGGACCTATTTATTTATTTTACTTCAATTATATTGTACTTGGCGGTGTATGTACTATCCATTAATACCTCAACAAATTTTTTGTGAGCTGCACTCCCACACATATTTTATCTATTAATTTACAAATCTGTTTAGCTTTCTGGCACCAGTTGATTTAAAAAAAAAGTTTTCCACGGGAGTACCCCTTTAAGTGTCAATGGTGGTCGGCAGATGCCTGCCGGTGTTAAAATGCATTCACTTTTTGGGAGTAGCAACAGGACTGATGACGGTGTCTCAGAAACCTTATGTAAATTTTGAAAATATAAAAAAATTGAACAAAATATACTAAATATAATATAATGAGTCTTCTACATAGTAAAGTAGTTTTTTGTTGTTGTTTTTTCAAAAATAATTTTGTTGCTAAATTTTTAATACTTGAAAGCAGTACAGTGAGTCAGTAGTTAGCACTGTTGCCTTGCCATGCTGGGGTACTAGGTTACAATCCCACCAAGGACCGCATGTGAATTAAGTTTATATGTTCTCCTTATGTTTGCCTGGGTTTTCTCTGGGTACTCCAGTTTCCTCACACAGTCCAAAACATACTGATATATAAAGTATAAAAAAAATCTATATAAGTATAACTGCATGAAGTGGCCCACCGACAACTACATGGAGGGGCCCACCCTCTCTGCCACATAATTGTGCAAAGCTGGAACTAGTGTTAACTGTAGCCAACATATAGCAAGAGGTGGCACACTGTAGTATCCAGCTGTCAGGGTTCGGCAGGCTGGTGGTGGATCCTCTGTGTCAGTGAGGGATTGTCGTGGACCGTACCGGAGGATGGGTTCTAAGTTGCTACTGGTTTTCACCAGAGCCTGCCGCAAAGCGGGATGGTCTTGCTGCGGCAGTAGCAACCAGGTCGTGTCCTGCGGTAGTGGCTCAACCTCACTGACTGCTGAGACAGGCGAAGTACAAAGGAGAAGGCAGAAGCGTGGTCGGACGTAGCAGAGGTCAGGGCAGGCGGCAAAGGTTCACAGGCGAGATGACAATAGCAACGGGTACGGCAACGGGCAAGGCAATGCACAACTGTAGGGAACGCTTTCAAAATGGCACAAGGCACAAAGATCCGGCAAGGGCAGGAAGGGGAAGAGCTCTTAAATAGGCAGGGACACAGTGGGGGAATCAGGAACCAGCGCATCAATTATTGGTGCGCTGGCCCTTTAAATTTACCATAGACGGCGCGCGCGCGCCCTGGGGAGCGGGGCCGCGTGGCCGGACTGCCCGGGACGGAGCCGCAGCGCGCAGGTGAGAAGGAGGGGGACTCGGAGCATGAGCACGCGAGCCGCGTCCCTGGGACAGTAGGACCCGCGCTCCCGGTCGGTGTCTCCGACCGGGAAACGCCGGGGACCGGGGGCAACGGTGGTAGGCAGCGGGTGCTCCGATCCGGAGGCGGGGATCGGAGAGCTCGCTGTAACAGTACCCCCCTTAGGTGTCCCCCTCTTCTTGGTACCAAGAAAGTTGAGAACGAGGCTGCGGTCCAAGATGTTACTCTCAGGCTCTTTCCTCAGGCCCTCAACCAAAAAAAATCTTTTCCCCCGGGAGATCTTAGAAGCTAGAATTTCTTTGACCGTGAAGATGTCAGAGGTACTAGCGACAGGGTTGGGAGAAAGAAGTTTGGGAGAGAAGCGGTTAAAGACAGCGGGTTTAAGGAGGGAGACATTGAAAGAGTTATGGATACGAAGGGAGGGAGGAAGATGGAGCTGGTAGGAAACCTGATTAATGCGGCTTTTGACCTTGAAGGGACCCAAGAAACGAGGGCCCAGCTTGTAACTTGGTACCTTGAATCTAACGTACTTAGAAGAAAGCCACACCTTGTCCCCAGGACGGAATTCTGGATGAGATCTGCGACTCTTATCGGCCTGGAGCTTCATACGGGTCGAAGCCTTGAGGAGAGCTGAGTGGGTCTCTTGCCAAATGGAAGAGAAGTCTTGAAGAAGATCTTCGAGAGCAGGTACAGAAGAGGAAGTGGTGGTTAGAGGCAGAGGTGGCAGGGGATGACGACCATACACCACAAAAAACGGAGATTTGTTGGAGGTGGAGGATGGCTTGAAATTATAAGAAAACTCCGCCCACGGGAGTAGATTCGACCAATCGTCATGACGGAAAGACACAAAATGACGGAGATAGTCTCCCAGATTTGGTTGAATCGCTCCACTTGACCATTGGACTGTGGATGGTACGAGGAGAAAAAGTCCAATTTGACTCCGAGTTGACCACAGAGAGCCCTCCAGAATTTGGAAACAAACTGCACTCCACGGTCCGAGACAATGTGTCTGGGAAGACCGTGGAGACGGAAGATGTGAAGAAAAAACTGTTTGGCTAGTTCAGGCGCGGACGGAAGACCAGGCAGGGGCACAAAGTGAGCCATCTTCGAGAACCGGTCCACCACAACCCAAATGACAGTCATACCACGTGAGGAGAGAAGATCAGTAATAAAGTCCATAGCTATGTGAGACCAGGCACAGGAAGGGGCAGAAGAAGGCCCGCTGGTCTCTGACGAGGAACCTTGTCACAAGCACAGACCATGCAGGATTGAACGAATTCGGTGACGTCTCTCTCCAGAGAGGGCCACCAGTATCTTTGAGAAATTAGGTGAAGAGTCTCCTTGACCCCAGGATGACCGGCAAAATGGGAAGCGTGGCCCCACTTGAGAATCTGTAACCGTTTACGAGGAGGAATGTAGATCTTGCCAGGAGGTAGTAGGCGCAAGTCCGTGGGAGCCACAGAGATGAGACGTTCAGGTGGGATAATGTGTTGGGGAGAAGGTAAGTCCCCCACAACGTCAGAAGAGCGAGAAAGGGCATCAGCCCTAATGTTCTTGGCATCAGGACGGAAATGAATCTCAAAGTTGAAGCGGGCGAAAAACAGGGACCATCTGGTTTGACGGGGGTTCAGTCTCTGGGCAGACTGGAGGTAGGCTAAGTTCTTATGGTCCGTGAAAATGTTCACTGGATGAGGAGCACCCTCAAGAAGATGTCTCCATTCCTCTAGGGCCAGTTTAATAGCCAACAGTTCTCTGTCCCCTATGGAGTAGTTCCTTTCAGCGGAGGAAAAAGTTTTAGAAAAGAAGCCGCAGGTTATGGTCTTACCCTTGGACGGCTTCTGGGTCAGCACCTAGGATGCGTCCACCTCAAGAAGGAATGGTTTGAAGGGGTCAGGCCTGAACAGAACCGGAGCAGAAGCAAAGGCGGATTTCAGGGACTGGAAGGCCTCTTCAGCCTCAGGAGGCCAGGTCTTGGGATTAGCTCCTTTTCTGGTTAATGCCACTATGGGAGCCACCAGGGTAGAATAATGTGGAATAAATTGCCTGTAGTAGTTGGCAAAACCTAAGAATCTTTGTATGGCCTGGAGTCCAGTGGGGCGTGGCCAATCCAGAACTGATTGCAGTCCCTGAGCAGAGATGATGTACCCAGGAAATGGCAAGGAGGAACGTTCAAAGAGACATTTTTCGATCTTGGCATACAGGCGGTTTCTTCTAAGACGAGAGAGGACTTGACGAACATGAGCCCGGTGCTGGTCCAGGTTAGAGGAGAATATAAGGATATCATCCAAATATACTACCACACAGGTATAAAGCAAGTCCCGGAAGATATCGTTAACAAATTCCTGGAAGACCGCAGGAGCATTACAGAGACCGAAGGGCATAACCAGATACTCGAAGTGTCCATCCCTTATGTTAAAGGCGGTCTTCCATTCATCTCCTTCTCGGATGCGGATCAGGTTATAAGCCCCACGAAGATCCAATTGGGTAAAGATCTTAGCCCCTCTGAGACGATAAAACAGTTCTGAGATCAGGGGCAGAGGATAGCGGTTCTTGATGGTGATCTTGTTAAGTTGTTAAGCCGAGCGCTCCGGGTCCCTGCTCCTCCCCGGAGCGCTCACGGCGCCTCTCTCCCTGCAACGCCCCGGTCAGTCCCGCTGACCGGGAGCGCTGCACTGACATGGCCGTCAGGAATGCGATTCGCACAGCGGGACGCGCCCGCTCGCGAATCGCATCCCAAGTCACTTACCCGTCCCGGTCCCCTGCTGTCATGTGCTGGCGTGCGCGGCTCCGCTCTCTAGGGCGCGCGCGCGCCAGCTCTCTGAGACTTAAAGGGCCAGTGCACCAATGATTGGTGCCTGGCCCAATTAGCTTAATTGGCTTCCACCTGCTCCCTGGCTTTATCAAATCACTTCCCCTGCACTCCCTTGCCAGATCTTGTTGCCTTGTGCCAGTGAAAGCATTTAGTGTTGTCCAAAGCCTGTGTTACCTGAACTCCTGCTATCCATCTTGACTACGAACCTTGCCACCTGCCCCGACCTTCTGCTACGTCTGACCTTGCCTCTGCCTAGTCCTTCTGTCCCACGCCTTCTCAGCAGTCAGCGAGGTTGAGCCGTTGCTAGTGGATACGACCTGGTTGCTACTGCCGCAGCAAGACCATCCCGCTTTGCGGCGGGCTCTGGTGAACACCAGTAGCCTCTTAGAACCGGTCCACCAGCACGGTCCACGCCAATCCCTCGCTGACACAGTGGATCCACAACCTGTAAGCCGAATCGTGACATAAGTCCTGTAGTCAATGCAGGGGCGGAGAGAACCATCTTTTTTAGAGACAAAGAAAAAACTGGCACCGGCAGGGGAGGAAGACTTCCTAATAAACCCTCTTTGAAGGTTTTCTCGTACATAGTCAGACATGGCTTGAGTCTCAGGAGGAGAGAGAGGATAGATTCTTCCCCGAGGTGGAGAAGAACCAGGTAGCAGGTCAATAGGACAATCATAAGGCCTGTGAGGTGGAAGAGTCTCTGCTTGCTTCTTACAGAAGACATCTGCAAAACCGTGGTAAGACTTGGGAAGACCCGGTGGCGGAAGTACTGGCGGGACTCGTTTAACAGGAACAGGCTTGAGACATCAGTCAGAGCAGGAAGAACCCCAACGAAGAATCTCCCCGGTGGTCCAATTAAGGACAGGACAATGGCGTTGCAACCACGAAAGTCCCAGCAGGAGCTCTGAGGAACAAAAAGGAAGGACAAAAAACTCCAAAGCCTCTGTATGAAATATCCCAATGTCCATCCGAAGAGGCTGGGTACGGTACTGAACAGTGGCAGAAAGTCTCTCACCATTTACCGTAGAGATGAGGAAGGGTTTAGGCAGACGGACTATGGGAATTCGGTACTTCTCGACCAAGGAGGCGTGGATAAAATTGCCAGCAGAACCGGAGTCCAAGAAGGCGGCAGCCGTAAAGGAGGACTTGGACGGTAGGAACAACTGCACAGATAAGATGAGTCGTGGAGAGGAAGAATCCAAACCCAGCAACGCCTCTCCCACGTTTACTAGGTGCGGGCGTTTCCAGAACGTGGAGGACGAAGAGGACAGTCTCTCAGGAAGTGGTTGGTACTGGCGCAGTGCAGACATAGATTCTCGTCTCTGTACGACGGCTTCGTTCTTGTGGGGTCAGGCGAGACCGGTCCACCTGCATGGCTTCCACGGTGGGAGGCCCAGGAACAGGTTGAGGTGGACGTAAAAAAACGGGAGCCAGACGAGGAAAACGTCTTGGACGAGTCTTTTCTTTCTCCTGGAGGAGTTCCTTTTGTCTTTCGGAAAAACGTTTATCAATGCTGGTGGCCAGCAAGATGAGGTCACAGAGGGTAGAAGGCAGCTCTCGAGCTGCAAGGACATCCTTAATATCACAATTAAGTCCTTTCTTGAAAGTAGCGCAGAGGGCTTCGTTGTTCCAATTAAGTTCTGCGGCGAGTGTGCGGAACTGTATAGCATAGTCCCCCACAGAGGAACCTCATTGGGTCAAGTTCAGTATGGCAGTCTCAGCAGAGGTAACCCGGGCGGGTTCCTCAAAAACGTTATGGAATTCCGGGGAGAAGTTCTGTACAGAGGTGGTGGCAGGATCAGCGCGGTCCCAAAGTGGTGTAGCCCAGACCAGGGCCCTCCCGGTAAGCAGACTAAGGATGAAGGCAACCTTGGCTCGCTCAGTTGGAAACTGATCTGAGAGTAGCTCGAGATGGAGGGAGCACTGAGACAGGAACCCTCGGCACTGCTGGGGGTCTCCGTCGTATTTTTCCGGCAAGGACAAACGGATTCTGGATCCGGAAGCAACTGCAGGATGAGAAGAAGCGGCAGATGCAGACGGAGGTGCTGGCTGTTGCTGAGACGGCAGGAGCTGCTGAATCATAGTGGTTAGCTAAGCCAGCTGTTGACCTTATTGGGCGACAATGGTGGTGAGGTCCGCCAGGTTAGGCAATGGAACGTCAGCGGGATCCATGGCCGGATCTTACTGTCAGGGTTCGGCAGGCTGGTGGTGGATCCTCTGTGTCAGTGAGGGATTGCCGTGGACCGTACCGGAGGATCGGTTCTAAGTTGCTACTGGTTTTCACCAGAGCCCGCCGCAAAGCGGGATGGTCTTGCTGCGGCGGTAGCAACCAGGTCGTGTCCTCCGGTAGCGGCTCAACCTCACTGACTGCTGAGACAGGCCAAGTACAAAGGAGAAGGCAGAAGCGTGGTCGGACTTAGCAGAGGTCAGGGCAGGCGGCAAAGGTTCACAGGCGAGAGGACAATAGCAATGGGTACGGCAACGGGCAAGGCAATACACAACTGTAGGGAACGCTTTCAAAATGGCACAAGGCACAAAGATCCGGCAAGGGCAGGAAGGGGAAGAGCTCTTAAATAGGCAGGGACACAGTGGGGGAATCAGGAACCAGCGCATCAATTATTGGTGCGCTGGCCCTTTAAATTTACCATAGACGGCGCGCGCGCGCCCTGGGGAGCGGGGGCCGTGCGAGCCGGACTGCCGAGGACGGGGCCGCAGCGTGCCGGAGCACAGGTGAGAAGGAGGGGGATGCGGCACGTGAGCGGTGGCCAGCCGCCACGCGAGCCGCGTCCCTGGGACAGTAGGATCCGCGCTCCTGGTCGGTGTCTCCGTGCCGGGAGACGCCGGGGACCAGGGGCAACGGAGGTAGGCAGCGGGCGCTCAGATCCGGAGGCGGGGATCGGAGCGCTCGCTGTAACACCAGCGTACAGCAGTAGGTGGCTGACTAATAGTAACCAGAATACAGCAGGAGATGGCTGACTGGTAAGATTTGTATGAGCCAGCGGACAGCAGGAGGTTTAACCCCTTAAGGACTGAGCGTTTTTGCGTTTTTGCACTTTCATTTTTTCCTCCTTACCTTTTAAAAATCATAACCCTTCCAATTTTGCACCTAAAAATCCATATGATGGCTAATGTTTTGCGCCACCAATTCTACTTTATAAGGACATCAGTCATTTTACCCAAAAATCTACGGCAAAACTAAAAATAATAATCATTGTGTGACAAAATTGAAGAAAAATTTCGGTAAAAATGCCACCTTATCTTTATTCTGTAGGTCCATACAATTAAAATGATACCCTAATTATATAGGTTTGATTTTGTCGTACTTCTGGAAAAAATCATAACTACATTCAAAAAAATTCATATGTTTAAAATTGTCATCTTCTGACCCCTGTAACGTTTATATTTTTCCATGGGGGCGGTATGATAGCTAATTTTATTTGCTCCATGATCTGAAGTTTTAAGCAGTACCATTTTTGTATTGATCGGACTTTTTGATCACTTTTTATTATTTTGTTTCATGATATAAAAAGTGATTAAAAAATACGCTATTTTGGACTTTGGAATTTATTTTACCTGTATGCCATTGACCATGCGGTTTAATTCACTATATATTTTTATAGTTCATACAAGAAGTAGCACGGCACTGCATTTGTGGAGGAAACTAATGTGTTGGATGTGCGTCGGTGTAGCTGGGTGCTGCTGGTGGTGCTCTGACACAATAAGATTTTCATATGGTGTTCAAAGAGATGAGAAGAAATCGGTGAATCGGCCATGGCCGGAGGAAGCACACTTAGTGTGCGAAACAGGAGCTCGGTCGCACATCACTATCCCCCACTACCCTCTCCCTCTGTTATATTGTAACGTGAGTATGTTTCAATAAAGAAGAATATACCAGCTGAGATGGTGAGTCGCCGATTTCTTCTCTTTGTATATATATTTTTATAGTTCGGACATTTACGTATGTGGCGATACCACATATGTTTATTTTTATTTACACCAATTTTTTTTACGAGAAAAGGGGGGTGATTCAAACTTTTATTAGGGGAGGGGTTAAATGATCTTTATTTACTTTTTTTCACTTATTTTTTTTCAATGTTAAAGCCCCCATAGGGGACTATAACATGCATAACATTGATCTCTCATACTGTTCAATGCTATGCCATAGCATACCTTTGATCAGTGTTTCTGGCGCTTGACTGCTCCTGCCTGGATCTCAGGCACGGAGCAGTCATTCGGCGATCGGACAGCAAGAAGGCAGGTAGGGATCCTCCTTGCGTTCCGGCATGCTGTTTGGGACGCCGCGAGGCCAGCTGACATTTTCACTCTTAACGGGTACTCCGGTGGAAAACATAAAAAAAAAAATCAACTGATGCCAGAAAGTTAAACAGATTTGTAAATTACTTCTATTTAAAAATCTTAATCCTTCCAGTACTTATTAGCAGCTGTATACTAGGAAATTCTTTTCTTTTTTAATTTCTTTTCTGTCCCGAAAATTCCAAAATTTCATTGCATTTTTCTCACTTCGAAGCTCTCTGCTTGTAAGGAAAATAGACATATCAAATAAATTATATATTGATTCACAAATACAATATGTCTACTTTATGTTTACATCATAAAGTTGACATGTTTTTACTTTTGGAAGACATCAGAGTGCTTCAAAGTTCAGCAGCGATATTTTAAATTTTTCACAAAATTTTAAAAATCTGAATTTTTCCGGGACCAGTTCAGTTTTGAAGTTGATTTGAAGGGCCTTCATATTAGAAATACCCCATAAATGACTCCATTATAAAAACTGCACCCCTCAAAGTATTCAAAATGACATTCAGTAAGTGTGTTAACCCTTTAGGTTTTTCACAGGAATAGAAGCAAAGTGAAGGACAAAATTCAAAATCTTCATTTTTTACACTCGCATGTTTTTGAATTTTTACAAGGGGTAAAAGGAGAGAAATCCCCCCAAAATTTGTAACCCAATTTCTCTCGAGTAAAGTTTTCATCAGGCGCTGTAGAGGTCTCAGAAGGGAAGAAGTGACAATGGGATTTTGGAGAGTGAGTTTTTATGAAATTGTTTTTGGGGGGGGGGGCATGTCACATTTAGGAAGCCCCTATGGTGCTAGAACAGCAAAAAAAAAAAAAAAAAAACATAACAAGGGGATGTATAAAAAAATTTTTTTAACTAAAATGCTGGTTTTCCCCCACATTTTACATTTTTACAAGGGGTAATAGGAGAAAATTCCCCCCAGAATTTGTAACCCCATCTCTTCTGAGTATGGAAATACCCCATGTGTGGACGTCAAGTGCACTGAGGGCGCACAACAATGCTCAGAAGAGAAGGAGTCACATTTGGCTTTTGGAAAGCAAATTTTGATTAAATGGTTTTTGGGGGGCATGTCGCATTTAAGAAGCCCCTTTGGTGCCAGAACAGCAAAAACAAACAAACATGTGGCATACTATTTTGGAAACTACACCCCTCAAGGAACGTAACAAGGAGTACAGTGATCCTTAACACCCCACAGGTGTTTGACGCTTTTCGTTAAGTCGGATGTGTAAATGAAAACATTTTTTTTCACAAAAATGCAGTTTTTTCCCCCAAATTTACAATTTCACAAGAGTTAATAGGAGAAAATGCCCCCCAAAATTTGTAACCCCATTTTGGAAATATGCCATATGTGGATGTAAAGTGCTCTGTGGGTGAACTACAATGCTCAGAACAGAAGGAGTGCCACTGGGCTTTTGGAGCAAGAATTTGGCTGGAATTCAAGTCGGGGGCCATGTGCGTTTACAAAGCCCCCTGTGATACCAGAACAGTGGACCTCCCCACATGTGACCCTTTTTCAGAAACTACATCCCTCACAGAATGTAACAGTGGTTGCAGTGAGCATGTACACCCCACTGACGTTTGACAGACTTTTGGAACAGTGGGCTGTGCAAAGGAAAAATTTAAATTTTCATGGACCACTGTTCCAAAAATCTGTCAGACAGTTGTGGAGCGTAAATGCTCACTACACCCCTTATTACATTCCATGAGGGGTATAGTTTGCAAAATGAGCATTTTACGTCCACATATTAGGTATTTCCGTACTCAGGAGAAATTGTGTTACAAATTTTGGGGGTCTTTTTTTTCGTTTACCTCTTGTGAAAATGAAAAGTATGAGGCAACACCAGCATGTTAGTGTAACATTTTTTATTTTATTACAATAACCTGTTGGAGTAGACCCCAACTTTACCTTTTCATAAGGGGTGAAAGGAGAAAAAACCCTCCAAAATTTGGCAATTTCTCCCGAGTACAGAAATACCCCATATGTGACCCTAAACTGTTGCCTTGAAATACGACAGGGCTCCGAAGTGAGAGAGCGCCATGCGCATTTGAGGCCTAAATTAGGGATTTGCATAGGGGTGGACATAGGGGTATTCTACTCCAGTGATTTCCCAAACAGGGTGTCTCCAGCTGTAGCAAAACTCCCAGCATGCGTGGACAGTCATTGGCTGCCTGGCAATACTGAAAGTTGTTGTCTTGCAACAGCTGGAGGCTCCATTTTGGAAACACTGCCGTACCAGACGGTTTCATTTTTATTGGGAAGGGGGGGGGGGGGTTAGTGGACTTTGTAGGGGTATATGTATATATAGTGTTTTTTCGTTTTTATTATGTGTTAGTGTAGTGTTGTGTTTTTAGGGTACATGCACACGGGCGGGGGTTCACAGCGAGTTTTCTGCTGGGTGTTTGAGCTGCAGCGGAAAATTTGCTGCATCTCAAACTTGCAGCGAGAAACTCGCTGTAAACCCCCGCCCGTTTGAATGTACCCTGTATATTCACATGGTGATGGGGGGCAAACCTCCAGCTACATAAAATGCAACAGCTGGAGGCACACTGGTTGCAAAACATTGAGAGTTTGTTACTTAACTCAGTGTTTCGCAACCAGTGTACCTCCAGCTGTTGCAAAACTACAACTCCCAGCATGTATGGTCTGTCAATTCATGCTAGGAGTTGTAGTTTGAAACAGCTGGAGGCACACTGGTTGCAAAACACTGAGAGTTTGTTACTTAACTCAGTGTTTCGCAACCAGTGTGCCTCCAGATGTTGCAAAACTATGACACCCAGCATGGACGGTCTGTCAATGCATGCTGGGAGTTGTAGTTTTGCAACAGCTGGAGGCACACTGGTTGTGAAACACTGAATTAAGTGACATACTCTGTGTTTCACAACCAGTGTGCCTTCAGCTGTCGCAAAACTACAACTCTCAGCATGCACTGACAGCCGAAGGGCATGCTGAGCGTTTTAGTTTTGCAACAGCTGGAGTCACACTACTACAGCTCCCTGCATGCCTTTGGCTGTCCGTACATGGTGGGAGTTGTAGTTATGCAACAGCTGGAGGCACAATTTTTCATAACTACAACTCCCAGCATGCCCAGACAGCCAAAGGGCATGCTGGGAGTTGTAGTTGTGCCTCCAGCTGTTGCAAAACTAAAACTTCCAGCATTCCCTTTGGCTGTGCATGCTGGGAGTTGTTGCTAGGCAACAGCAGGAGGCAAACAGCGCTTACCTCTTGCTGTTAGATCCCTCTGCCGTAGACTGCCGTGACCACCGCCTCTGGGGACCACACTGCCGCTGGGGAACGCCGCCACTCAGGACTGCCGCCACACCGGACCCCGGGTAAGCCTCCCCACACCCCCCACTGCCGATCACCCTCTCCCTCCAGCATTGATGCCCCGCCGATGCTGCCCAGCAGGGCAAGGGTGATTGGTGTTGACTCGGACCGCACCAATCACCCTTTTTTTCTGGGTCACGGGGTCGCTGATGACCCTATTGACCCAGAATCGCCGCAAATTGCCAATCAGAATTGACTTAGGACCTCTCCAGGGCTTTGCACGGACCTCTCCAGGGCTTTGCATGCTGGGAGTTGTAGTTTTGCAACAGCTGGAGGCACACTGGTTGTGAAACACTGAATTAAGTGACATACTCTGTGTTTCACAACCAGTGTGCCTTCAGCTGTCGCAAAACTACAACTCTCAGCATGCACTGACAGCCGAAGGGCATGCTGAGCGTTTTAGTTTTGCAACAGCCGGAGTCACACTACTACAGCTCCCTGCATGCCTTTGGCTGTCCGTACATGGTGGGAGTTGTAGTTATGCAACAGCTGGAGGCACAATTTTTCATAACTACAACTCCCAGCATGCCCAGACAGCCAAAAGGCATGCTGGGAGTTGTAGTTGTGCCTCCAGCTGTTGCAAAACTAAAACTTCCAGCATTCCCTTTGGCTGTGCATGCTGGGAGTTGTTGCTAGGCAACAGCAGGAGGCAAAC
Organism: Hyla sarda; assembly: GCF_029499605.1. NCBI lineage: Eukaryota > Metazoa > Chordata > Amphibia > Anura > Hylidae > Hyla > Hyla sarda. Next base: position 100,340,067 of record NC_079197.1, on the reverse strand, counting down.
AGCACTTACCTCTTGCTGTTAGATCCCTCTGCCGTAGACTGCCGTGACCACCGCCTCTGGGGACCACACTGCCGCTGGGGAACGCCGCCGCTCAGGACTGCCGCCCCACCGGACCCCGGGTAAGCCTCCCCACACCCCCCACTGCCGATCACCCTCTCCCTCCAGCATTGATGCCCCGCCGATGCTGCCCAGCAGGGCAAGGGTGATTGGTGTTGACTCGGACCGCACCAATCACCCTTTTTTTCTGGGTCACGGGGTCGCTGATGACCCTATTGACCCAGAATCGCAGCAAATTGCCAATCAGAATTGACTTAGGACCTCTCCAGGGCTTTGCACGGAGTGCCTGCTGAATGATTTCAGCAGGCATCCAAGTCTGGTCCCCGCCCGGAACCTTAAGTACCAGGGCGTACCCGTATGCCCGTGGACCTTAAGGGGTTAACCTCCTCATAATCATCCCCACCACTCCTCTCAGTAAGAAATTCTACTTGTGGCCTCCTTGTTCTCCACCACATCTACCACCACCATTCCCAATAGTGCTAAGCTTGGCAATGCATCCCCCTCTACCACCTAAGCAACACTCTCCAAAGGCTGACAGTGACACAACTCCTCCTCGTGGCTAGTGCTATCCTTCCACCTAGTAGGGGACAGAGATAAGGAAACAGCATTTAGGACGAACATTTCCATAATGCCACGTGACTGTAGATGAGTAGGAATCCACTGACAGCTGGCTTACTGTCATATGGTCAGACTCTTCTTTCTCCTCCTCAGAAGACCTATGACTTTTTCTAGAAAATTTTTATTATCCTGTTAAATCACAAAACCTCTGGCAGGCAGTGAGACCTTGGGATGTCACCTAGCTGTTGTTGCTGCTACCGGTGCTGGTACTGCCATCAACATTCTTACTGGCAAAGTACTTGGCAGTAGTCTTCTGCCCTCTACCCCGTCCAACAATTCCTTTACCAGACATATGTTTTGAAGTAAGTTTGATCTTTTTGTGGTGACTTTTTCACTCCTACTAGTCAACTTCAACTTTCAATGCTTTGAACTGCATTGTTATCTCACAACCAGATAGATGCGTGTTTGCTAAAACCAAGAAATAATATACACATTGGCTTTACAAAGCTAATATGTGTTGAATGCACATGTATGTTTGATAAAAGCAAGAATATACATGTACAGTGGCTTTACAAGGCTAATGCTTGTTGACTGCACACGTTATTAATTGCGCTATGGTGTTACAACCAGTAGGTATACTGTGTGTGATCTTAATCCCCGAAAATGTAAGTTAAAGGGGTACTCCTGTGCTTAGACATCTTATCCCCTATCCAAAGGATAGGGGATAAGATGCCTGACCGCTGGAGTCCCGCCGCTGGGGACCCCTATGATATTGCACACGGCACCCCGTTTGTAATCAGTTCCCGGAGCGTGTTTGCTCCAGGTCTGATTATGCTCGACCGCAGGGCCGGCGGCATGTGACGTCACGCCTGCGCGCCCGTGTGATGTCACGCTCCGCCCCTCAATGCAAGCCTATGGGAGGGGGCGTGACAGCTATCACGCCCCCTCCCGTAGGCTTGGATTGAGGGGCGGAGCGTGACGTCACACGGGGGCGCAGGCGTGACGTCACACGCCGCCCGCCCTGTGATCTCCCGTAATCAGACGCAAAGTGAACACGCTCCGGGGACTGATTACAAACGGGGTTCCGTGTGCAAGATCACGGGGGTCCCCAGCGGCGGGACTCCCACGGTCAGGCATCTTATCCCCTATCCTTTGGATAGGGAATAAGATGTCTAAGCACCGGAGTATCCCTTTAAGGCGCTTATGGCATGTATTGCTATCTTACAGGTCAGCCACAGCTTTGCTCAGTAATTGTCCAGTTTTTTTTGTATGAGCCTTGAAAAAGGGTTGCTGGGATTTGTAGTTCTCAATAAGGCTTCTGTAGGAATGGACAGGAAGTCCCCCTAATATCAGCCCACATACCAAGGCTTTGAATGATCACTTTTCTGTGGATTTTTGTATAGCCAGTACAATTGGCTGCGCAAAAAAAAAAAAAATGCACCCTCATATGGGTCTGCAGCTGGAAAATTAAAAGACAAAGATGCAGAAATGAAAATTGTCTGTGTCTTTAAGGACAAAAGGGGCCATGTCCTTTAGGGGTTTACAAAACAAATAAACTTTACATACCGGTGCAATGCTTTTCCATGTGCTGGTGGTCAAAAAAGCTACAAGGCTCAAGCGCAGCTCAGGGCTAGCTGGGTCACAGCTACCAGCCCCTCCCCCATTGAATAGTTACTTGAGTCCCAGTGGCTTTTTAACCCAGTGTTTAAAGTAAGTGATAGTGTTCTGGGATCCCGCCTCCTGTAAATGTTTCATGCGGCTTGCATTTATGGCAACATAGCCAAGTAGGAAACAGGTTCCTTTTAACTAAATGTGTTAACCCAACCCACCAAGTCTGAATGTTAAAGGGGTACTCCGGTGCGGGAGTCCCGCAGCTGGGGACACCCGTGATCATGCACGCGGCACCCCGTAAGTAATCAGTCCCCGGAGCGTGTTTGCTCCGGGTCTGATTATGCTCGACCGCAGGGCCGGCGGCATGTGACGTCCCGCCTCCGCCCCCGTGTGACATCACGCTCCGCCCCTCAATGCAGGCCGACGGCATAGCAATCACGCCCCTTCCCGTCGGCTTGCATTGAGGGGCGGAGCGTGACGTCACACGGGGGCGGAGGCGTGACGTCACACGCCGCCGGCCCTGCGGTCGAGCATAATCAGACCCGGAGCAAACACGCTCCGGGGACTGATTACTAACGGGGTGCCGCGTGCATGATCACGGGTGTCCCCAGCTGCGGGACTCCTGCGATCAGACATCTTATAAGATGTCTAAGCACCGGAGAACCCCTTTAACTCTAACTCTATGTGCCACAAGCCTGGCACAATCAGAGTTAAAATCTGGGTGCAACAGTATTGTCAATGTACCTTTGAGTTTAACGTGCACCTCTTTCCAAAGAATTTTGAAAACCTGCATGGTTTTCTTAGATGAACCCTTCAGAGTGGTGACAACATTATTTTAATGCTTTCACTGCAGTTTTTGAGCTTTAAGAGTCCCCCTCCATGGTGCACAGCTATGTCTCATCTCCATTTCAGTATGCCGTAATATAGAGCTCGGCTGTCTGCCAGCAGAAATAACACCTGGTCTCTTTTCCCTTACTTCTCTAGCCAATCATAGGACAAAGCCTACTCACTGCTTTGCCATAACATAGTACTGGACTGCACAAGCTGACTCGCCGTGCATGAAGCAAGCGCAGCTCCTGCGCTCGCTTCATAGCCACAACGTAAATGTACGGTGCTGTGCGTGAAGGTACTCGCTGCAGTGCCATACATTTACGCCGCATGCCCTTAAGGGGTTAAAGGTGTTTCCGTGGTTCAGCAAATAAAGCTAATTCATTGTACAGTGGTCACTCAATTTACAATGGCCTCACATTACAAAGTTTTCAATATGATATGTTCTTTCATTGATCATTGTAATTTAAAGCCATACTCAACATACATTGCCAGAAACAGTCCAAATTTGTGGCTCACATGGCTGGAAGATCCAACCAATCAGAGTGGGCATTTAATTGATAAAGCCCTTGTATAGGATGTATATGGGTACTGTACTGCTCTTTACCTGTACTATGACTAGCTGCTCCATTGGATACCAGGTGAGAGTGGCTTCATTTTTTTTATCTCTGGTACACTGTACAGGACCCTAAAGAAGCACGTCTTCCATGTATAAAATGATTTATAGCTTCTAGCATCTATTTCTATTACTTTTCTATGTAAGGGCTTGTTTATCTGTAATGGTTATCTTGTCATTTTGCTTTAAATGAGTTGTCTGGTTATGTAAAACTGTAAAACTTATTCCTTATGCACAGCCCCAGCAATTTCCAGAATGTAGTCTTTTTTTTTTTTACCTTGGCATGACATAACTGCGACCTGTGGTTGGTCGGACTGTCACTCTCAAGACCAGTTTGTCTCAGAAGGTGGGGGTCGGAGCACTCGGGGGCACAAGGGGGCATGACCGACCTCCGTGGCGCGCGAACCTTTAGTTCTGAATGCAGCCGGTAACACTGTCTTGCCATATTTTGTGTTTTGCCATGGAATGTGTTACATGACTCAGCACTTTCCAGTGCTGGACTAAGATAGCTCCATTGGCTGACACACGCACACCCTCCGCCTAACATTGGGGGGAGGGTGCATGTGTCACGTGACCCCAAATATGCTGTCTCAAATACAGCTCCCTTCAGTGTGAGTTTGGCCACCACAGAAAGAGGATGTCTCCTGCTGTGATAGCCGAAGCGCTGCGGCTGCAATGTAATTGGCGCCCGCTGGTGTCATAAGCTGAGTGCAGCTGCTGGCATCTCATACAGATCCCCCCATGGTCGCACAGTCCCCATAGCGGGGAATCAATTACATTACATCCGCAGCGTGAATAACATTGCAGCTGCAGCGCATCGTCTATCACAGCAGGAGACATCCTCTTGCTGTGGTAACCGAACTCAAACTGAAGGCAACAGTGTTTGAGACAGCATAATTGTGGTCACATCACACACACACACCCAGCCTCCCCAGGAACCAATGGTAGTGGGCGAGTGTGCGCGTGTCAACCAGTGGATCTGTCTTAATCCAGCACTGGAAAGTGCTGACTTATGTAACACATTCCACATTGGCCAGTGGCGTATGCCTTTAAGGTGTTGTATCACCTTTGTGGCAGTGGGCATATAGGGAAGCAGCCAGCCTATTAACAGACACTGTTTGGCTACTAGAATCACAGTGTATAGCAGTAAGCTGACAGCAGTGCTATCTGGGGATATGCAAAATTTTAGCACTAGTCAAAAAAGGTACTTCCAAAACTTGTGAGTGGCAGGATATGTTACTAAGCCATTTAGGAGGTCAGATCTATGTTCACTACAGCTTGGAAATGCTTCAATGCAACTGGTGTTCTCGGAAAAGTAAAGCCATATAGAGCATGGTGCATAATTTTATACTGGGTTCGCCTCCAAGTTTCATTAATTACTGCCTTATGAAATTTTGCCCTGAAATTGGGGCTGTCAGGGACTCCTTTTCCAATTTAGCCTCCCAGTAATTAAAGGGGTACTCCAGTGGAAAAAAAAAATTTTTAATCAACTGTTGCCAGAAATTTAAAGGGGTACTCCACCCCCAGACAACTTATCCCCTATCCATAAGATAGGGGATAAGATGTCTGATCTTGGGGGTTCCGCTGCTGGGGACCACTGCAATCTCAGCTGCAGCACCCCAGACATCCAGTGCACAGAGCGAACTTCGTCACTGCAGTGTCACGGCCATCATGCCCCCTCCCATAGACTTACATTGAGGGGGCATGGCCGTGATGTCACATAGCTTCGGCACCGCACACGGCGCTCTAAACGAATGCTGGGTGCAGCAGGGAGATTGTGGGGGTCCCCAGCGGCAGGACCCCCGCGGTCAGACGTCTTATCCCCGGGGAATAAGATGTCATGGGGCGGAGTACCCCTTTAAACAGATTTGTAAATTGCTTCTATTTAAAAATCTTAAAGCACTGTGGTCTGACAGAAAAGAAATTCAAAATAAAAGAACTTCCTCTATAACATTCAGCAACTGATAAGTAGTGGAAGTGGTAATGACGGACATCAGCGATCGTGCTGATGTCCGCCATAAACCCCTCAGATGCCGTGATCAATACAGATCATGGCATCTGTGGCAATGCGCATGTTTAATGGGATGATTGGATCGCCCGTGGCGCTGGGGATCTGATCATCTAAAATGGCAGCTGGAGGTCCCCTCACCTGCCTCCGTCCGTCTCCAGTATCTTCTGCTCTGGTCTGAGATCAAGCAGACCAGAGCAGAAGATCAACGATAACACTGATCAGTATTATGCCCTATACATGGCACTGAACAGTATTAGCAATCAAATGATTGCTATAGATAGTCCCCTATGGAGACATAAAAAGTGGAAAAAAAAGTGAAAAAATGTAATTAAAAAAAAGGTGAAAAATCCCCTCCCCCAATAAAAAAAGTGTAATAAAAAAAAAAATTTATAAACATATTTGGTATTGCTGCATGCGTAAATGTACAAAATATAATGATAATGATCCCATAAGGGGAACGGCATAAACGTAAAAAATAAAAAAAAAAGTACAACATTTCTGCTTTTTTGTTACATTTTATTAACTCCTTGGGGACGGAGCCCATTATAACCCTAAGGACGGGAGCATTTTGTGCAATTCTGACCACTGTCACTTTAAGCATTAATAACTCTAGGATGCTTTTACTTTTCATTCTGATTCCGAGATAGTTTTTTCGTGACATATTCTACTTTATGTTAGTGGTAAATTTTTGTCGATCCTTGCATCATTTCTAGGTAAAAAATTCAAAAATTTTATGAAAAAATAGAAAATTTTGCATTTTTCAAACTTTGAAGCTCTCTGCTTGTAAGGAAAACAGACATTCCAAATAAATTATATATTGATTTACAAATACAATATGTCTACTTTATGTTTGCATCATAAAGTTGACATGTTTTTATTTTTTGAAAACATCAGAGGGCTTAAAAGTTCAGAAGCAATTTTTTCCAATTTTTCACCAAATTTTCAAAATCGGAATTTTTCAGGGGCCCTTTCAGTTTTGAAGTGGATTTGAAGGGCCTTCATATTAGAAATACCCCATAAATTACCCCATTATAAAAACTGCACCCCTCAAAGTATTCAAAATGACATTCAGTAAGTTTGTTAACCCTTTAGGTGTTTCACAGGAATAGCAGCAAAGTGAAGGAGAAAATTCAAAATCTTCATTTTTTACACTCGCATGTTCTTGTAGACCCAGTTTTTGAAATTTTATAAGGGGTAATAGGAGAAAAAGCCCCCCAAAATTTGTAACCCAATTTCTTTTGAGTATGGAAATACCTCATATGTGTATGTCAAGTGTTCGGCAGGTGCAGTAGAGGGCACAGAAGGGAAGGAGCGACAGTGGGATTTTGGAGAGTGAATTTTGCTGACATGGTTTTTGGGGGCATGTCACATTTAGGAAGCCCCTATGGTGCCAGAACAGCAAAAAATAAAAATAAAAAACACATGGCATACTATTTTGGAAACTACACCCCTCCAGGAATGTAACAAGGGGTCCGGTGAGCCTTAACACCCCACAGGTGTTTGACGACTTTTCGTTAAATTTGGATGTGTAAATGAAAAAAAAAATTTCACTAAAGTGCAGGTTTTTTTCCCAAATTTACCATTTCTACAAAGGGTAATAAGAGAAAAATCCCCCCAAAATTTGTAACGCAATTTCTCCCAAGTACGGAGATACCCCATATGTGGCCCTAAACTGTTGCCTTTAAATACGACAGGGCTCTGAAGTGAGAGAGCTCCATGCGCATTTGAGGCCTGAATAAGGAATTTGCAATAGGGGCGGACACGGTTACAAGGACGGGGCTTGTCTCCACCAAAACCCTACAGCAGTGTTTCCCAAACAGGGTGCCTCCAGCTGTTGCAAGACTCCCAGCCTGCCAGGACAGTCTATGGCTGTCCAGCAACACTGGGAGTTGTGGTTTTGCAACAGCTGGAGGCGCCGTTTAGGAAACCCTGCCATATGAGACGTTTTTCATTTTTATTGGGGGGGGGGGGGGGTGATTGACGTGTAAGGGGGTGTATGTGTAGTGTTTTACTTTTTATTATTTGTTAGTGTAGTGTTTTTAGGGTACATTCACACAGGCAGGGGTTCACAGTAAGTTTCCTTGAAGGAAACCCACTGTAAACCCGCCCGTGTGAATGTACCCTGTACATTCACATGGGGGGGGGCGCCCCAAACCTTCAGCTGTGGCAAAATGACAACTCCCAGAATGCACTGACAGCCGTACATGCTGGGAGTTGTAGTTTTACAACAGCTGTAGGCACACTGGTGGGGAACCACTGAGTTAGTAAACAGACTCTAGCTCAGTGATTCCAACCCATGTGCCTCCAGCTCTTGCAAGACTACAACTCCCAGCATGTACGGTCTGTCAGTGCACTCTGGGAGTTGTAGTTTTGCAACAGCTGGAGGCACACGGGTTGGAATCACTGAGTTAGGAAACAGACTCTAGTTCAGTGTTTCCCAACCAGTGTGCCTACAGCTGTTGCAAAACTACAATTCCCAGCACGGCCAGACAGTCAGGGATACTGGGCTTGTAGTTCTGCAATATCTGGCCCTTCAGATGTTGCATAACTACAACTCCCAGCATGCCTGGACAGTCTGGGCATGCTAGCAGTTGTAGTTATGCAAAAACTGGGGAAGAACAGTGGCCTCCAAACCTTAGCCCTCCAGATGTTGCAAAACTACAGCTCCAAGCATGCCCAGACTGTCCAGGCATGCTGGGAGTTGTAGTTCTGCAACATCTGAAGGGCCAGATATTGCAGAACTACACGCCCAGCATCCCTGACTGTCTGGGCATGCTGGGAGTTGTAGTTTTGCAACATCTGGAGGGCTACAGTTTGGAGACCACCATATAGTGGTCTCCAAACTGTGACCCTCCAGGTGTTGCAAAACTACAACTCCCAGCATGCCCACACAGCCTTTGGCTGTGTGGGCATGCTAGGAGTTGTAGTTTTGCAGCTTTTAGAAGGCCACAGTGAAGATCACTTATCGCGATCTTCACTGCAGCCTTCTCAACCGCACTTTCCGGCCGCCGCTCCTCCTGCTTGTGCTGCTGCTCCGTGGATTCCGCCGATGCTGCCTCCGAAGGTCCGGGTAAGCCGGGCCATGCTCCCCCCTCTCCGCCCGTGTTCCCCCGCTCTGTACCGACTTCCGATCGGTGGCCAGAGCGGGGGAAATGAACTCTAACCCCCCCCCCCCCCCGCCCCCTCCTGCCATTGGTGGGGAGCTGGCTCTGACAGCTCCGATCAGTCTTATTTTCCGGGAGATCGGGTCACCAGTGACCCGATTTGCCCAGATCACGGCAAATCGCAGGTCTGAATTGACCTGCGATTTGCTGCAATCGCCGATATGGGGGGGTCTCAGGACCCCCCTAGGCATTGCCACGGGATGCCTGCTGATAGATATCAGCAGTCATCCCGGTCCGATCACCCCCGGCAAGCGGCAGTGATCGGAAATGCCGAGGGCGTATGGATACGCCCTCCGTCCTTAAGTGATGGGATGCGAGGGCGTATGCATACATAAAAAAATTACTAAGAGATTTAAAAGTTTCATATACCCAAATGTGGTATCGATAAAAAGTACAGATCACAGCGCAAAAAATTAGCCGCGAAAAAATTAAAAAGTTATAGGTGGTAAAAATAGGGCGATTTTAAACATACTGATTTTGTACAAAAAATTTTATATTTTTTAAAAGCAGAACATTAATAGAAAAGTATGTAAAAATGATCGTATTGACCCATAGAATAAAGATGTACATTTTCATCATAATTTTTATCGTAAAGTATACAGTGTGAAAACAAAACCCTCCAAAATTTACAAAATTGTGGTTTTCATTTAAATTTCCTCACTAAAAAACTTTTTTTGTTGGGTTCGCCGTACATTTTATGGAACACATGACTAAGTCCCCAAAATGCTGTTGTGTCCAAGGTGTTGAGCAGGAGGAACAATTCAGCTCTTACAAGTTTGTATCTGCTATCAAGCTCTGCTTTGTATTTTGTATCAAGATATTATGAATCTTTAAAGATGAATAAACAAGGATTAAGAAGCGACCCATCTGTATCGTGAGTTCCTACCCAGCTGGGTTTTAAAAATGATGGACTGTGTGATATATGCTATTATCCCTTGTATTGCCTGTGATTTAATAAAATGAGGTGTTATTACAAAGTACAATTGGTCACACAAAAAAAAAGCCCTCATATGGGTATGTGGATGGAAATATAAAAGAGTTAAAGGGGTATTCCAGGCAAAAACTTTTTTTTATGTATAAACGGGCTCCGGAAAGTTAAACAGATTTGTAAATTACTTCTATTAAAAAAAATCTTAATCCTTCCAATAGTTATTAGCTTCTGAAGTTGAGTTTCTGTTTTCTGTCTAACTGCTTTCTGATGACTCACATCCCGGGAGCTGTCCAGCTCCTATGGGGATATTTTCCCATCATGCAAGGGATATTCTCCCATCATGCACAGCTCCCGGGACGTGACATCATCATTGAGCAGTTAGACAGAAAACTTCAGAAGCTAATAACTATTGGAAGGATTAAGATTTTTTAATAGAAGTAATTTACAAATCTGTTTAACTTTCCGGAGCCAGTTGATATATAAAAAAAAAGGTTTTTGCCTGGAATACCCCTTTAAGGATTTTAGAAGAAGAGGAGGAAAAAACAAAAACGCAAAAATAAAATTGGCCTTGTCCTTAAGGTCAAAATGGGCTTGGTTATTAAGGCAAGAGCAAGACAAGGCAAGAGCATCACTTCCTCACCTTTTTAATTTCCTATACAGATATGACAGAATATCAAAAGAATTTAAAAGAATTAAAGGAACATTCTCTAATAAGGTCTTGAACATGGAGTTTATGAAAAGTCAACAGTTGAGTGTACTGCACGAAGTGACCTGGCCCCAACCCATGGTTGAGTGATTTGGGAAAGGTAAGCTATCAGGGCTTAGTAGGGTAAAATAAATTATAGACTGTCATAGGAAGCTGTTTTAATTTACATTCGTTTATAGACTGAGGGATAGTTAAGAGTATAAAGAGAACTAGGGGTACGCCCAACCAAAATAACCCTATATTTCAGTCTAATAGAACATTTTTAGAAACCTTAACTTTGAATCCAGGCACTTTTCGAAGTCCAACAAACAGTCATGCATGCTACATTCCAGAGTAGCCAATCGGTATTCCTTCAATGGCATTCTCAATTGCCAACATACTAGCATTAATGGATGTATTTAGTAGAAGGGGAAAAAGAGGGCATCCTTGTCCCTTTTGTGGAGTAAAGAAAGATTAAAGAAATCCTGTAAATTCACTTTAATTGTAACCTTTTCTAACCTTGACTTGCAACAGTTTAACTTCTACATTATCTACTTGTTACTACTTGCCTAAACTGTTCTCCGTAAAACAAAAAAAATATTTGTACAGTTGAGTCATCAAAGAAAAATACTGGGTGGTTTGTTCTATGTCTGACTAAAAACAAAGTCTGTCCATGGAGGTGACCGAAGTCAATTAATCCTTCAAAGATGATGGTCCCTTTTGGCTATTTGAAGAGATAAAATACTTTCTTAAGCAACCTTCTATAGTGGGTATGATTAATAATGCTAGCAGCTACCTGATCTGGTAAATAGTAACAATATGTACTTCTTTTCAGGACCGCTGTAGTTATAACATCTATCTCCATCACTAGGAAAATCTGAACACCAGTTTATGTAGTTAGCCAGTAATGTTGAAAAAGGACAAAAGTTGAACTATTGAATGTAGTAGTATCATGTGAGCCTTACTGTTAAGATAAGCCATTTTATTAGAAAGTATAATATTTAAATTTTTACTTTCAAAAATTAGATGCTGGAGATATATAATGGCAGTGAAGTTATTTATATGTACAGTATGTGGCATCATTAATAAAGAATATGGTGGTATTTATCTGTACAGAATAAGGCGGTTTTATACATTATTTAGAGGTATTACGCAGTATGTACAGAATATGACATTATTGTCTACTTATACAGTTTAGCTGTATTTTTATATATCTGTAAGCATTTAAAACAAAACAAATGTTCCATGATTACATGTTCCACTATTCTTATCTCAAGGCTTTATAAGGAGCCTATAATGATAGTGTGATCTTAGTGTAAGATTGTGAGCAGGGCATACATTCTACCTATCATATTGTGATCTCATTGAGCAATGTAAAAGTGGAACTTTAGAGGAAAAAAAAAATCAACTAGTGACGCAACGTTATACAGATTTGGGAATATCGTCTACTTAAATATGTCAAGCCTTCCCTGAACTTATTAGATGCTATATGCTCTGGAGGAAGTTGTCTATCTTCTCTGCTCCGTATGCCACCTCTGTTCATGTCATGAAATGTCCATATTAAAGGGGTTATCCACCATAAGGTGAGTTTAGTACTTACCTGCCAGAAGTGGGCATTTCCTGTTGCATTTTGTTCTCTAAACTACACATCCCACAGTTCCATGCTTGAAAGTTTGAGGTCACTTTCCTTCCTCCCACACATAGCCACACACCCATTGAAACACAGTGTTTTCTAACCAGGGGGCCTACAGCTTATTACACACTGCGCCCCAGCCAGGAGCGCAGTGTCCCCATGTCCCCGACCGACGGCGGGGCCGGGGTTCGCATCGCGGGACGCACCCGCATGTGAACCCTGGACCGTTACTCACCTAGTCCCGCTCCTGCAGCTTCCTTGCTCTCTCAGCTCCGGCGCTAGCATCCTCGTCCCTTAGGGCGCGCGTGCGCCGGAGCTTTCAAATTTAAAAGGCCAGTACGCCCATAATTAGTAAACGCACCTGACAGCACATTATAAGTTGTTGCACCACACCCCTGCCGGATCTTCAGTGCTATTTGCCTGAGAGAAAGCGTTCCCATTGCCTGTTTTGCCATTCCCGTGTATCCAGACCTTCCTGCTATGTTTTTTGACTACGAACCTTTGCTGCCTGCCTAGACCTTCTGCTACATTTGACTACGCTACAGCCTCATCCTTCAGTACCTCGCCTTGTCCAGTTACCTGTGTGGTCGAGCCGTGTCGGGGGTAGCGACCTGGGTGTCGCCTGCCGCAGCAAGCCCATCCTGCCTTGCGGCTGGCTCTGGGGAAAACCAGCGGCACCTTAGACTCCGCTCCCCGATATGGTCTGAGTCCTCTACCACACAGGTGGAGGATCCACTTCCAGCTTTGTGACTGCTGACATCCAGGTGCGTGACAGTAAGATCCGGCCATGGATCCAACTGGGGTTCCTCTGCCTGACAACACGGATCTTGCGTCTATTGTGGCGCTCCAGTCCCAGCAGTTGGCACAGCAGCTTAACCAGCTATCTGCCATGATGCAGCAGTTGCTATCTGCCCAGCAGCACCCACCACAGCCTCATCCAGCTCCAGTACAGCCTCCCGCATCTGCAGTCCCCTCCGGAATCAAACTCTGTCGCTTCCAGAGAAGTTTGAGGGGGATCCCAAGTCCTGTTGGGCAGTGCTCCATGCAGTGCTCCATGCACATTGAGCTCATAGTGGACCAGTTCTCCACGAAACGAGCAAAGGTAGCCTTCGTCATCAGTCTCCTGTCTGGTAGGACCTTGGCCTGAGCAACTCTGCTGTGGGATCGCATTCCTGATGGAATTTCGCACAGTCTTTGAAGAACCTCCCCGAGCTTCCTCCACTGAGACGGCTTTGCTGAGTCTTTCCCAGGGCAACTCCACTGTGGGCGAGTATGCATCCAGTTCCGGACCCTGGCGTTGGAGTTGTCTTGGAATAATGAAGCTCTCTGCGCTACTTTCAAGAGAGGACTATCAAGTCAAATTAAGGATGTCCTCGCTGCCCGGGAATTGCCATCTAACCTGAATGAACTTATACAATTGGCATCCCGAATTGATATCCGTTTCTCTGAGCTACAAGAGGAACTGTGACAAGAAAGGGAATCTGCACGACCTCGGCGCTTTCCTCGTCTGGCACCAGTCTTTCAGCAACCACTACAAACTTCTATGTTGCGTCCCGCACTGGAGGCTATGCAAGTGGATCGGTCTCGCCTGACCCTGCAGGAAAGAACTCGCTGACGAACCGAAAATCCTATGCCTATACTGCGCCAGTGCAGACCACTTCCTTAAAGGGGTATTCCGGGAATCTTTTTAATTTGACTATGCTACAGGGGCTGTAAAGTAAGTGTAGTTCATAATATAGTGTCTTTACCTGTGTGTGAGTTTTCTCACAATTCTTATGTGATTTTCATCCCTATATTTATTTTTACCAGCATACAAAATGACTGCTGTCTCGGATTTTTCCCAGCTTGCAATGCGGTCGAGACCTGACTCACTAGTCAGCTGATGACAGGGAGCCTGTCTGCTTCAATGTTTGGAGAGAACAACCTGCAAGTAATGCAACAGAGGCACTCTGATTGAAGACCACAAGTCTGCAGCTCATTTATGTTTCAATGGGTGGGGTAGCTGATATGTGGGAAGGAGGAAAATGGTATCATAGGATTTGTTGGCAAACAAGAAAACTGAAAAAACAGGAAATACAAGTTCAGAGAAAGCTAGCCACAGTATTCTGGTAACCTCACAGCATAGCCATTTAGCCCAAGACAGGCGCAGATCCTTCCTAAGCATGTCCATTACTGTCTGCCAGGTACGTACTAATATCACCTTATGCTGGATAACCTCTTTAAGGACTGTCCTCTGCCTCCTCAGCCACAGGGAAACGCTCTCACCTAGGGTTTGTTGGAGAGGCCTCCCTAGGTGTGAATTCCATCTCTCCACGCTTAAATCTCACGGTGCTTCTTCTTCCTTCTAAAGAGATCATCTCCGTTTTTGGTTTCCTTGACTCTGGCTCAGTGAGAAACTTTATAGATGCCTCCCTAAGTTCATAGGCATCGTCTGCCGGTGTCCCGCCTCTTGAAACCACTGTATATCTCTACGGTCAATGGAGAAATACTGGGCTGTCCCATGCTATATCGTACAGAACCATTATCTATGCAAGTTGGAGTCTCCCATAGGGAGAACTTGTCTTTCTACATTCTCACACACTGCACTTCTCTATTGCTTGGCCTGCCATGGTTGCAACTCCATGCTCCGCAGCTTGATTGGAAAACTGGAGAAATTCCTAACTGGGGCCCATACTGCAACAACCATTGTATACATATAGAGTGGGGATCAAAAGTTTGGGCACCCCAGGTAAAAATTTGTATTAATGTGCATAAAGAAGCCAAGGAAAGATGGAAAAATCTCCAAAAGGCATCAAATTACAGATTGGACATTCTAAAAGTTAGATTTTATTTCCATCATTTACATTTTCAAAATAACAGAAAACAAAAAAATGGCATCTGCAAAAGTTTGGGCACCCGTCAGAATTTATGGCATGCACTGCCCCCTTTGCAAAGCTGAGACCTGCCAGTGTCATGGATGGTTCTCAATCATCATCTGGGAAGACCAGGTGATGTCAATCTCGAAAGGTTTTAAATGCCCAGACTCATTTGACCTTGCCCCAAGCATCATGGGTTCTTCTAAGCAGTTGTCTAGAAATCTGAAACTAGTTGACGCTCACAAAGCTGAAGAAGGCTATAAGAAGATAGCAAAACATTTTCAGGAAGACCAAGAAAAATATCAGACAGAACAGCTCGCAGGATTGTGAGAAAAACAATTCAAAACCCACGTTTGACTGCACAATCCCTCCAGAAAGATCTGGCAGACACTGGAGTTGTGGTACACTATTCCACTATAAAGAGATACTTGTACAAATATGGTCTTCATGGAAGAGTCATCAGAAGAAAACCTCTTCTACGTCCTCACGACAAAAATCAGCAAAAATCAGCGTTTGAACTTTGCAAATGAACATATAGACAAGCCTGATGCATTTTGGAAACAAGTTCTGTGGACCAATGACGTTAAAATTGAACTTTTTGACCGGAATGAGCAAAGGTATGTTTGGAGAAGAAGGGGGACAGAAAAGAAAAGAACCTCTGTCCAACTGTTAAGCATGGGGGTGGATCAATCATGCTTTGGGGTTGTATTACAGCCAGTGGCACAGGGAACATCTCACGAGAAGGAAAATGGATTCAATAAAATTTCAGCAAATTTTGGATGCTAACTTGATGCCATCTGTGAAAAAGCTGAAGTTAAAGAGAGGATGGCTTCTACAAATGGATAATGATCCTAAACACACCTCCAAATCCACGGGGGATTACATCAAGAGGCGTAAACTGAAGGTTTTGCCATGGTCTTCACAATCTCCTGACTTCAACATAATTGAAAATCTATGGATAGACTTTAAAAGAGCAGTGCGTGACAGACAGCCCAGAAATCTCAAAGAACTGGAAGACTTTTGTAAGGAAGAATGGGCAAAGATACCTCAAACAAGAATTGAAAGACTCTTGGCTGGCTACAAAAAGCGTTTACAAGCTGTGTTACTTGCCAAAGGGGGCAATACAAGATATTAACTCTGCAGGGTGCCCAAACTTTTGCAGATACCATTTTTTTGTTTTCTGTTATTTTGAAAGTGTAAATGATGGAAATAAAATCTAACTTTTGTTGCAATATTATAAGAATGTCTAATCTGTAATTTGATGCCTTTTGGAGATTTTTCCATCTTTCCTTGGCTTCTTTATGCACATTAATACATTTTTTTACCTGGGGTGCCCAAACTTTTGATCCCCACTGTACGTGTGACCAAGTTGAAATCTTCGTCTAGTCTTCCGCCAGGTTTACCTGCGTTCGTCCAGGACTTTGCTGATGTCTTCAGTGAAAAGCAAGCTGAAGTCTTGCCTCCACATCATCCTTGCCTCCAATTGTCCCATTGATTTACTGCCTGGCACCACACCTCCCAGGGGCTGTATCTATCCCTTGTCAGTTCCTGAAACCCAGGCCATGTCAACTTACATCCAGGGGAATCTTCAGAAGGTAGTCATCAGGAATTCCTCTTCCCCTGCCAGAGCCGGGTTCTTCTTCGTGGAAAAAAAGGATGGGTCCTTGCATCGACTACCGAGGACTGAATAAAATTACAGTAAAAAATCTCCTTCCTTTAATCTCGTAATTGTTTGATCGGCTGAGGTGATCGGCTAAGGTGCCAGGATTTTCTCCAAACTGGGTCTCCGTGGTGCCCATAATTTGATATGTATAAGAGAAGGGGACGAGTGGAAGACTGCATTTAATACTAGAGACATTTTGAGTATCTTGTAATGCATTTCGGACTATGTAATGCTCCAGCAGTCTTCCAGGAGTTTGTCAATGACATTTTTCAGGACCTTCTCTACTCCTGTGTTGTTGTCTATTTGGATGACATTCTCATCTATTCGCCCAATCTTCACACTCATCGTCTCCATCTCCGTCAAGTTTTACAGCATCTCCGAGACAACCAACTCTATGCAAAACTTGAAAAGTGTACTTTTGAAAAGACCAGTCCACCATTTCTGGGGTACATTGTTACCAGTCAAGGACTTCAAATGGATCCTAACAAATTATCCGCTGTACTGGAGTGGCCTCAACCTTCTGGTCTGAAACGATTCAGCACTTCCTTGGCTTCACCAATTATAACGGGCAGTTTATTCCCCACTATTCCACCTTGGTTGCCCCCATCGTGTCTCTTACCAAGAAAACTGCCAATCCAAAGGCCTGGACTCCAGAGGCTGAGGAAGCCTTTATGCACTTAAAGTCTGCCTTCACTTCTGCTCTGGTGTTGTCAAGACCGGACCCGGACAAGCAGTTTACTTTTGAGGTGGATGCTTCTTCAGTTGGTGCAGAAGCAGTCTTGACACAAAGATCTTCCAAGGGCAGGACTGTGACTTGTGGATTTTTCTCTAAGACTTTCTCTCCAGCAGAGAGAAATTATACTATAGGAGATCATGAGCTCCTGGCTATTAAGTTGGCCTTGGAAGAATGGGGACATCTCTTAGAGGGCTCTGTGCATTCAATTACCATCTACACGGATCACAAGAATCTACTCTCTCTTCAGTGTGCTCAACGTCTCAACCCTCGTCAGGCTCGCTGGTCCCTATTCTTCTCCAGGTTTAAAGGGGTACTCCACTGGAACACATTTTTTTTTTTAATCAACTGGTGCCAGAAAGATAAACAGATTTCTAAATTATTTCTAGAAATTATCAGCTGCTCTTATGATCCACAGGAAGTTCTTTAGTTTTTTAGTTTGCTTTCTGTCTGACCACAGTGCTCTCTGCAGACACCTCTGTCCATTTTAGAAACTGTCCAGAGCAGCATAGTGTCACGATGCCGGCTGGCAGGTAGTGGATCCTCTGTGCCAGAGAGGGATTGGCGTGGACCGTGCTAGTGGACCGGTTCTAAGCCACTACTGGTTTTCACCAGAGCCCGCCGCAAAGCGGGATGGTCTTGCTGCGGCGGTAGTGACCAGGTCGTATCCACTAGCAACGGCTCACCTCTCTGGCTGCTGAAGATAGGCGCGGTACAAGGGAGTAGGCAAAAGCAAGGTCGGACGTAGCAGAAGGTCGGGGCAGGCAGCAAGGATCGTAGTCAGGGGCAACGGCAGAAGGTCTGGAATCACAGGCAAGGAACACACAAGGAACGCTGTCACTGGCACTAAGGCAACAAGATCCGGCAAGGGAGTACAGGGGAAGTGAGGTGATATAGGGAAGTGCACAGGTGAACACACTAATTGGGACCACTGCGCCAATCAGCGGCGCAGTGGCCCTTTAAATCGCAGAGACCCGGCGCGCGCGCGCCCTAGGGAGCGGGGCCGCGCGCGCCGGGACAGAACAGACGGAGAGCGAGTCAGGTAGGGGAGCCGGGGTGCGCATCGCGAGCGGGCGCTACCCGCATCGCGAATCGCATCCCGGCTGGCAGCGGAATCGCAGCGCCCCGGGTCAGAGGACGTGACCGGAGCGCTGCCGCGGGGAGAGTGAAGCGAGCGCTCCGGGGAGGAGCGGGGACCCGGAGCGCTCGGCGTAACAGTACCCCCCCCCTTGGGTCTCCCCCTCTTCTTGGAGCCTGAGAACCTGAGGAGCAGACTTTTGTCTAGGATGTTGTCCTCAGGTTCCCAGGATCTCTCTTCAGGACCACAACCCTCCCAGTCCACTAAAAAAAAATTTTTTCCTCTGACCTTTTTGGCAGCTAAAATTTCTTTGACCGAGAAGATGTCCGAGGAGCCAGAAACAGGAGTGGGAGGAACAGATTTGGGAGAAAAACGGTTGAGGATGAGTGGTTTGAGAAGAGAGACGTGAAAGGCATTAGGGATACGAAGAGAGGGAGGAAGAAGAAGTTTATAAGAGACAGGATTAATTTGACACAAAATTTTGAAAGGACCAAGATAGCGTGGTCCCAACTTGTAGCTAGGGACACGGAAGCGGACATATTTAGCGGAGAGCCATACCTTGTCTCCAGGGGAAAAAACGGGGGGAGCTCTTCTTTTCTTATCCGCGAACTTCTTCATGCGTGATGAAGCCTGTAAGAGAGAATTTTGGGTCTCTCTCCATATGATGGAAAGGTCACGAGAAATTTCATCCACAGCGGGCAGACCAGAGGGCAAGGGAGTAGGGAGGGGGGGAAGAGGGTGACGGCCGTACACCACGAAAAATGGGGATTTGGAGGAAGACTCAGAGACCCTGAAGTTATACGAGAATTCGGCCCATGGGAGGAGATCTGCCCAGTCATCCTGGCGGGAGGAAACAAAATGTCGCAAATAATCACCCAAGATCTGGTTAATCCTTTCTACTTGTCCATTGGACTGGGGATGATATGCAGAAGAAAAATTTAATTTAATCTTGAGTTGTTTACAGAGAGCCCTCCAGAATTTAGACACGAATTGGACGCCTCTATCCGAGACAATCTGCGTAGGCAACCCGTAAAGACGAAAAATGTGTACAAAAAATTGTTTAGCCAACTGAGGCGCAGAAGGAAGACCAGGAAGAGGGATGAAATGTGCCATTTTGGAGAATCGATCAACGACCACCCAAATAACAGTGTTGCCACGGGAAGGGGGTAAATCAGTAATAAAATCCATACCAATCAGAGACCAAGGCTGTTCGGGGACAGGCAGAGGATGAAGAAAACCAGCGGGCTTCTGGCGAGGAGTCTTATCCCGGGCACAGATAGTGCAGGCTCGCACAAAGTCCACAACATCCGTCTCCAGAGTCGGCCACCAATAGAAGCGGGAGATGAGTTGCACAGATTTCTTGATACCCGCATGACCTGCGAGATGGGAGGAGTGACCCCATTTGAGGATTCCGAGGCGTTGGCGAGGAGAAACAAAGGTCTTTCCTGGAGGAGTCTGCCTGATGGAGGCAGGAGAAGTGGAGATCAGGCAGTCAGGTGGAATGATGTGTTGCGGAGAGAGTTCAACTTCTGAGGCATCCGAGGAACGAGAGAGAGCATCGGCCCTAATGTTCTTATCGGCAGGACGAAAGTGAATCTCAAAATTAAATCGGGCAAAGAACAGAGACCACCGGGCCTGGCGAGGATTCAGCCGTTGGGCAGACTGGAGGTAGGAGAGGTTCTTGTGGTCGGTGTAGATAATAACAGGAGAACTTGATCCCTCCAGCAGATGCCTCCATTCCTCAAGTGCTAATTTGATGGCTAGAAGCTCTCGATCCCCGATGGAGTAGTTCCTCTCCGCTGGAGAGAAGGTCCTAGAGAAAAAACCACAAGTGGCAGCATGCCCGGAAGAATTTTTTTGTAGAAGAACAGCTCCAGCTCCCACTGAGGAGGCATCAACCTCCAATAGGAAGGGTTTGGAAGGGTCAGGTCTGGAGAGGACGGGAGCCGAAGAAAAGGCAGACTTGAGTCGTTTAAAGGCGTCTTCTGCTTGAGGAGGCCAGGACTTGGGATCAGCATTTTTTTTGGTTAAAGCCACGATAGGAGCCACAATGGTAGAAAAATGTGGAATAAATTGCCTGTAATAATTGGCGAACCCCAAAAAGCGTTGGATAGCACGGAGTCCGGAGGGGCGTGGCCAATCTAAGACGGCAGAGAGTTTGTCTGGATCCATCTGTAGTCCCTGGCCAGAGACCAAATATCCTAGAAAAGGAAGAGATTGGCATTCAAACAGACATTTCTCAATTTTGGCATAGAGTTGGTTGTCACGAAGTCTCTGAAGAACCATACGGACATGCTGGCGGTGTTCTTCTAGATTGGCAGAAAAAATTAGGATATCGTCCAGATATACAACAACACAGGAGTATAACAAATCACGAAAAATTTCATTGACAAAGTCTTGGAAGACGGCAGGGGCGTTGCACAGTCCAAAGGGCATGACCAGATACTCAAAGTGTCCATCTCTGGTGTTAAATGCCGTTTTCCACTCGTCCCCCTCTCTGATGCGGATGAGGTTATAGGCGCCTCTTAAGTCCAATTTAGTGAAGATGTGGGCACCTTGGAGGCGATCAAAGAGTTCAGAGATGAGGGGTAAGGGGTAGCGGTTCTTAACCGTGATTTTATTAAGACCGCGGTAGTCAATGCAAGGACGTAGGGAGCCATCTTTTTTGGACACAAAGAAAAATCCGGCTCCGGCAGGAGAGGAGGATTTACGGATAAAGCCCTTTTTTAGATTCTCCTGGACGTATTCGGACATGGCAAGAGTCTCTGGGGCAGAGAGAGGATAAATTCTGCCCCGGGGTGGAGTAGTGCCCGGGAGGAGGTCGATAGGGCAATCATAAGGCCTGTGAGGAGGTAGAGTCTCAGCTTGTTTTTTGCAGAAAACATCCGCGAAGTCCATATAGGCCTTAGGGAGACCGGTTACTGGAGGAACCACAGAGTTACGGCAAGGGTTACTGGGAACCGGTTTTAGACAGTTCTTGGAACAAGAGGACCCCCAACTCTTGATCTCCCCAGTGAACCAATCCAGGGTAGGGGAATGAAGTTGAAGCCAGGGAAGTCCAAGGAGAATTTCCGAGGTGCAATTGGGGAGGACCAAAAGTTCAATCCTCTCATGATGAGATCCGATGCTCATAAGAAGGGGCTCCGTGCGGAAACGTATGGTACAGTCCAATCTTTCATTATTTACACAATTGATGTAGAGGGGTCTGGCGAGACTGGTCACCGGGATGTTGAACCTGTTGACGAGAGAGGCCAAAATAAAATTTCCTGCAGATCCTGAGTCCAAGAAGGCCACTGTAGAGAAGGAGAAGGCAGAGGCAGACATCCGCACAGGCACAGTAAGACGTGGAGAAGCAGAGTAGACATCAAGGACTGTCTCACCATTGTGCGGAGTCAGCGTACGTCTTTCCAGGCGAGGAGGACGGATAGGACAATCTCTCAGGAAGTGTTCGGTACTAGCACAGTACAGGCAGAGGTTCTCCATACGGCGTCGTGTCCTCTCTTGAGGTGTCAGGCGAGACCGGTCGACCTGCATAGCCTCCACGGCGGGAGGCACAGGAACAGATTGCAGGGGACCAGAGGAGAGAGGAGCCGAGGAGAAGAAACGCCTCGTGCGAACAGAGTCCATATCTTGGCGGAGTTCCTGACGCCTTTCGGAAAAACGCATGTCAATGCGAGTGGCTAGGTGAATAAGTTCATGTAGATTAGCAGGAATTTCTCGTGCGCCCAGAACATCTTTAATGTTGCTGGATAGGCCTTTTTTGAAGGTCGCGCAGAGGGCCTCATTATTCCAGGACAATTCTGAAGCAAGAGTACGGAATTGTACGGCATACTCGCCAACGGAAGAATTACCCTGGACCAGGTTCAACAGGGCAGTCTCAGCAGAAGAGGCTCGGGCAGGTTCCTCAAAGACACTTCGGATTTCCGAGAAGAAGGAGTGTACAGAGGCAGTGACGGGGTCATTGCGGTCCCAGAGCGGTGTGGCCCATGACAGGGCTTTTCCGGACAGAAGGCTGACTACGAAAGCCACCTTAGACCTTTCAGTGGGAAACAGGTCCGACATCATCTCCAGATGCAGGGAACATTGGGAAAGAAAGCCACGGCAAAACTTAGAGTCCCCATCAAATTTATCCGGCAAGGATAAGCGTATCCCAGGAGCGGCCACTCGCTGCGGAGGAGGTGCAGGGGCTGGCGGAGGAGATGACTGCTGAAGCTGTGGTAGTAACTGTTGTAGCATAACGGTCAGTTGAGACAGCTGTTGGCCTTGTTGCGCTATCTGTTGTGACTGCTGGGCGACCACCGTGGTGAGGTCAGCGACAACTGGCAGAGGAACTTCAGCGGGATCCATGGCCGGATCTACTGTCACGATGCCGGCTGGCAGGTAGTGGATCCTCTGTGCCAGAGAGGGATTGGCGTGGACCGTGCTAGTGGACCGGTTCTAAGCCACTACTGGTTTTCACCAGAGCCCGCCGCAAAGCGGGATGGTCTTGCTGCGGCGGTAGTGACCAGGTCGTATCCACTAGCAACGGCTCACCTCTCTGGCTGCTGAAGATAGGCGCGGTACAAGGGAGTAGGCAAAAGCAAGGTCGGACGTAGCAGAAGGTCGGGGCAGGCAGCAAGGATCGTAGTCAGGGGCAACGGCAGAAGGTCTGGAATCACAGGCAAGGAACACACAAGGAACGCTGTCACTGGCACTAAGGCAACAAGATCCGGCAAGGGAGTACAGGGGAAGTGAGGTGATATAGGGAAGTGCACAGGTGAACACACTAATTGGGACCACTGCGCCAATCAGCGGCGCAGTGGCCCTTTAAATCGCAGAGACCCGGCGCGCGCGCGCCCTAGGGAGCGGGGCCGCGCGCGCCGGGACAGAACAGACGGAGAGCGAGTCAGGTAGGGGAGCCGGGGTGCGCATCGCGAGCGGGCGCTACCCGCATCGCGAATCGCATCCCGGCTGGCAGCGGAATCGCAGCGCCCCGGGTCAGAGGACGTGACCGGAGCGCTGCCGCGGGGAGAGTGAAGCGAGCACTCCGGGGAGGAGCGGGGACCCGGAGCGCTCGGCGTAACACATAGATTTTCTATTGGGATTTGCTCCTATTCTGAACAGTTCCTAAAATGAACAGACGTGTCAACAGAGAGCACTGTGTCCAGGCAGAAATGAAATTCAAAAAGTAAAGAACTTCCCGTGGATCATAACAGCAGCTGATAAATACTGGAAGGATTAAGATTTTTTTTTTATAGAAGTAATTTACAAATCTGTTTAACTTTCTGGCACCAGTTTAGTTTAAAAAAAGTTTTCCAGTGGAGTACTCCTTTAACTTTTTCATTCATTTCCGTCCAGCAGGGAAGAATCTTCGAGCTGACGCTCTATCAAGATCTTCTGAAGTAGAAGACCTGGAATCACATCTTCAATATATTGTTCTTCCTGATTGCCTTATTTCTGCAGCACCAGCAAGTATTCAGCATCTGCCCCCTAGGAAGACTTATGTATCTCCTAGTCTGAGACTCCAAGTCTTGAAATGGGGTTATTCCTCTCTGTTGGCTGGTCATGCCGGTGTCCGTAAATCCTTACAACTAATATCCTGACAGTATTGGTGGCTCACTCTGAAACGGGATGTCTCAGACTTTGTTTGTTCCTGCCTCGTCTGTGCCCGGGACAAAACACCACATGCCAAGCCAGCCGGTCTTCTACATCCTTTACCAGTTCCTGACCTGCCCTGGACTAACATTGCTATGGACTTTATTACAGACCTTCCTTCTTCTAACGGCAATACGGTCATTTGGGTAGTTGTGGACCGATTTTCTAAGATGGCTCACTTTGTGCACTTGCCTTGTCTACCATCTGCTCCTCAACTCGCAAAACAGTGTCTATCCCATATCTTCCATCTCCATGGATTACCGACACATATTGTTTCTGACCGGGGAGTCCAGTTCATTTCCAAATTCTGAAGGGAAACTCTGCTCACATCTTCAGGTTAAACTGGATTTCTAATCTAATGGTCAAGTTGAGAGGGTGAGTCAGGTGTTGGGAGATTACCTTCGCCACTTTGATTCTGCCCGCCAAGACGATTGGGCCGATCTACTACCCTGAGCAGAGTTTTCATACAACCATAGGGATACCGAATCCACAGGATCTTCACCTTTCTTTGTAGTCTATGGACTCCATTCTCGTCCACTTTTTCCCTTGTCTTCTCCCTCCAGTGTCCCCATGGCAGACAAACTTGTACGGAACTTCTCCATCTGGAAGAAGACTTGTCTCTTCCTTCCTTGTGTCATGACCCGTATGAAATTTCAAGCGCACAAGAAAAGGCGTCCTCCTCCCAAATACTCACCCAGGGAAGTGTGGTTGTCATCTAAATACATCTGCTTCAGAGTTTCCTGTTACAAACTGGGTCCACGCTATTTGGGTCCTTACAAAGTCAAGAAACGCTTAAATCCAGTGGCTTATTCTCTTGATCTACCTTCCTCCCTTCGGATCCCAAATTCTTTTCACGTCTTCCTCTTGAAACCCGTCATCTATAACCGCTTCTCAAAAAAGGACGTTTCACCTACTCCCATCTTGGGTACATTGGATGTATATTTGGTCAAAGAAATTCTAGACTCCAAACTCATCAGAGGAAAATGTTTTTTTCTTGTAGATTGGGAGGAGTTCGGACCAGAGGAGAGGTCTTGGGAACCACAGGATAACATCTTGGATCAGGATCTTCTCAAAAGGTTCTTGAGCCGTAAAAAGAGGGGGAGACCAAAGGGGGGGGGGTACTGTAACACACTGCACCCTGGCCGCAAGCACCAGCCGGGAGTGCAGTGTCCCCGACCGCCGGCAGGGCAGGGGTTCGCATCGCGGGATGTGCCCGCATGCGAACCCCTGCCCGTCACTCACCTAGTCCCGCTCCTTCAGCTTCATCACTCTCTCAGCTCCGGTGCGTGCGTCCCCGTCCCTTAGGGCGCACGTGCGCCGGAGGTTTTAAATTTAACCCCTTAAGGACCAGGCCATTTTACACCTTAGGACCAGAGCGTTTTTTGCACATCTGACCACTGTCACTTTAAGCATTAATAACTCTAAGATGCTTTTACAGAATATTCTGATTCTGAGATTGTTTTTTCCTGACATATTCTACTTTATTTTGGTGGTAAATTTTCAGCGTTACTTGCAAAATTTTCGGCGTTACTTGAAAAATTCCAAAATTTCATGAAAAGTTTGAAAATGTAGCATTTTTCTAACTTTAAAGCTCTCTGCTTGTAGGGAAAATGGATATTCCAAATAAATTTTATTTTTATTCACAAATACGATATGTCCACTTTATGTTGGCATCATAAAATGGACATATTTTTACTTTTTGAAAAAAATTAGAGGGCCTCAAAGTATAGCAGCAATTTTCAAAAATTTCATGAAAATTGCAAAATCTGAAGGGACAGATGTTACAGAACTACAAATCCCAGCATGCCCGGGCAGTCTAGGCATGCTGAGAGTTGTAGTTTGGCAACATCTGGAGGGCTACAGTTTGGGCACCACTGTAACAGTGGTCCCCAAACTGTGACCCTCCAGATGTTGCAAAACTACAACTCCCAGTATGCCCAGACAGCCTTTGGCTGGGAGTTGCAGTTCGGCCTTCCTAGTGGTTGCCACAGTAAAAATCACTTTACTTTCAGTTTCACCTGAGCCGGGATCTCCGGTGAATATCTGCGATGATTGCCGGGCCCCACGAGTCTTCTCCTCCAGGTACCGGCCTCCATGTTTTCCCCCCATTCTGCCTGACATCCAGGGGTGGGCAGAATGGGGGGTTTCCATGGCAACCCACCGTCCTGCTCTGCCATTGGTCAGAATCAGTTCTGACCAATGGCAGGGGATGGGAGGAGATCTCAGCATTGCGACCTCACTCCAACCCTGCAGGTTGCTGGGGCCTGTCACTGACAGGTCCGAGCATCCCTATTTTCCGGGTGATCGGGTCACCAGAGACCCGATCAGCCCGGAATAGGAGAAAATCGCATGTCTGAATTGACATGCGATTTTCTACGATCGACGACATGCGGGGGTCCCGGGACCCCCCTAGGCATTTGCACGGCATGCCTGCTGAACAATTTCAGCAGGCATGCCGTTCCAATCTCTGCCCGGCGCGTGGCAGGGGCCGGAAAACGCCATGACGTCCTGGGACGTCATTGGTCCTTAAGGCCCAGGGTGCCATGACGTCCTAGGACGTCATTGGTCCTTATGTGGTTAAAGGGCCAGTACGCCCATAATTAGTAAATGCACCTGGGAGTACATTATAAGTTGTTGCACCTCCCACACACCCCTGCCGGATCTTCAGTGCCATTTGCCTGAGAGAAAGCGTTCCCATTGCTTGATTTGCCATTCCCGTGTATCCAGACCTTCCTGCTATGTTTTTTGACTACGAACCTTTGCCGCCTGCCTAGACCTTCTGCTATGTTTGACTACGCTACAGCCTTATCCTTTAGTACCTCGCCTTGCCCAGTTACCTGTGTGATCGAGCCGTGTCGGGGGTAGCGACCTGGGTGTCGCCTGCTGCAGCAAGCCCATCCTGCCTTGCGGCGGGCTCTGGTGAAAACCAGCGGCACCTTAGACTCTGCTCCCCGATACGGTCTGAGTCATCTGCCACACAGGTGGAGGATCCACTTCCAGCTTTGTAATTGCCGACATCCAGGTGCGTGACACAGCTGTTGCAAAGCTGAAGCAGGATAGGCTTCCTCTGATTACCTGACTAGTGAGGTCAGGTCTCGATGCACTGCAACCTGGGAAATCCAGAGACATGTAATTTTGTATGCTGTTAAAAAGAAATATTGGGTCGATAACCACAGAAGAATTGGGAGAAAACCATCACACACAGGTACAGACACTATATTATGAACTACACTAACTTTTCAGCCCCTCTAGCATAGTCAAATAAAAAAAGATCCTGGAATACCCTTTTAACTGTCCACTTCTGCTTCCCCTGTAGTGTTGTCCCACCACTTTTAGCTGTGAATTTTACCAAAATCATCAAATACAGAAATACACTAATCTGTATATGTTATTTATCTTGACAAATCATTAACCTATTAATCCTAATATTATTAATAAGTAAATTGTATTTCCTTTTTTATAGAAATCATTGTTTATAAAAAATAAAAAAACACCACTAGGGGTCCCCATGGCAAACATAATCCTGTCCAGTTGTAGCATCATTTTTGTCCAAGTTAAAGCACAGGCATGATCAAAGTCCAGTAAGTGATGGCAGGACTAGCACTCCTCTGTGCTGACTCCTGACATAAGAGACATGAAAGCATGAAAACAGAGAGGAGGGGGTTACAGAGCAGGCTGCAGTGATTGCATGAAGAGACCCAGCTCAGCCCAGCAGACTCAGGGAGGAAGATGCAGAGAGAGGACATGTTCCCTGCAAAGCACAGAATAAAAAAACAAGTAAGCAACTGATAAAATGTATCTGTGAGAGAAATATAGGTGTTAGACACATAAAAAATTAAATGTACTTGATAAGGATTAGATACTGAGTAACATATATGTTTTTTATGCGATATGACAGATACTTTTGGAAAAACAGATTTATAATTGATACTGCAACAAGCCTACAGAAATGTGGTCAAACAAAATGTCACAATAGGGAATATTGTATCACCAAGCTTGTTTTCTTTCAATATAACCAGAACTTGGTTACCTTATATGTACCAGATGTGGTCACCCAAAATATTCTACCTGCAAATATGTGCAAAACACTACTACCATAAAGTCAGAAGTAATGCAACATACAACTTAAATTTCTTAGCACATTTCATGTGAAACAACATGTAATTATTGCGTAACACGTTGCTTGTGCCATATACAGTGCCATAGCCAGGGTAAGGGGTAGGTAGGGTAGGTTAGTGCCACTGCTGGGGGAAAAGGGACACAATTGCTTGTAATCATCGTACCAGTGCTAGCGAGCTGCACTTTCATCTACAAGCATGTCCCATGATTGCAGGTAGAAGCCAACAGAGCAAAGAACTGTCTCCTGACTCTTTTGCTTTCCCTGTAGTCCACAGGCTGCAGTGTGCAAGAAGCTGGGAGCAGGCAGGTCTTCTGTGCCCCACCTCAGATGCATGCACAATGATATCACTTGTGCATGTGTGCGTCTGCTGTCAGCAGCGGGGGAGGAACAGGTCCTGTTACAGTTAAAGGGGTACTCCACTGGAAAACATTTTTTTAAATCAACTGGTGCAAGAAAGTTAAACAGATTTGTAAATTACTTCTATTTAAAAATCTTAATCCTTCCAGTACTTATCAGCTGCTGTATTCTTTTATTTTTTAATTTCCTTTCTGTCTGACCACAGTGCTCTCTGCTGACACCTGTCCATGTTAGGAACTGTCCAGAGTAGGAGCAAATCCCCATAGCGAACCTATCCTGCTCTAGACTGTTCCTAAAATGGACAGTGGTGGCAGCAGAGAGCACTGTGGTCAGACAGAAAGAAAATCTAAAAAAAAAAAAGAACTTCCTGTGGAGCATACAGCAGCTGATAAGTACTGGAAGGATTACAATTTTTAAATAGAAGTCATTTACAAATCTGTTTATCTTTCTGGCACCAGTTGAAAAATAAATGTTTTCCAGTGGAGTACCCCTTTAACCACTTAGGAACCCAGGGTGTACAGGTACGCCCCGATCCTCTTGTACTTAAGGACCCAGGGCGTACCTGTACGCCTGGGGGAATTTAGGTTCCCGCCGCTAGCTGGGCGAGGACCGGACTGGGATGTCTGCTGAAATGATTCAGCAGGCAACCCGTGCAAACCCCTGGGGGGGTCCTGAGACCACCCCATGTCAGCCATCGCCGCAAATCGACGGTCAATTCAGATCGGCGATCTGCAGCGATTCCTTGTCATATGGGTCTCCAGTGACCCAGAAAATAAGGGGGATCGGGGCTGTCCAAGACACCCATGATCACCCTGAAGGGATAAGAGTGCCACCCATCCTATCCCTGCTATTGATCGGTCAGAAGTGCCGACCAATAACAAATCGGGGGCGGGGGAGATTAAAGTTCAGTTCTGCCCACCCACGGTAGTCAGGGCAGAACGGGGGAACTGTGGTGTGACTGGCAGCAGTGGTGGAGGTCACTTACCGGCGGTGGTGGCGGGCAGCGATCCTCTCCTTGGTTGCTGGGATTTGTAGTTTTGCAACAGCTGGAGGGCTACAGTTTGAAGATCACTGTGCAGTGGTCTCTAAACTGTGGCCCTCTAGATCTTGCAAAATTACAACTCCCAGCATGCCCACAAAGCAGTTTGCTGTCTGGGCATGCTGGAATTTGTAGTTTTGTTACATCTGGAGGGCCACAGTTTGGAGATTGCGGTGGTTTCTAAACCGTGGCCCTTTAAAACTTGCAAAACTACAACCCCCAGCATGCACAAACGGCTGTCTCGCCATGCTGGGAGTTGTAGTTGCGTATCTCCAGCTGTTGTATAACTACATCTCCCAGCATGCCCTTCGGCAATCAGTACATGCTGGGAGTTGTAGTTTTGCAACAGCTGGAGGCAAACTGGTTGGAAAATACTGAGTTAGGTAACAGGACCTAACTGAAGGTTTTCCAACCAGTGTGCCTCCAGCTGTTGCAAAAGTACAACTCCTAGCATGCACGGTCTGTCAGTGCATGCTGGGAGTTGTTGTCGTTTTGCAACAGCAGGAGGTTCCCCCCCCCCCATGTGAATGTACAGGATACATTCACAAAGGCGGGTTTACAGTGAGTTTCCTGCTTCGAGTTTGAGCGGCAAGTTTTCAGCTGCAGCGCAAACTCCTAGCAGGAACCTCACCGTAAACCCGCCCGTGAGAATGTACCCTAAAAACACTACACTAACACATAATAAAGGGTAAAACACTACATATACACCCCCTTACACTGTCCCCCCCCCCCATAAAAATTAAAAACGTATCGTACGGCAGTGTTTCCAAAATGGAGCCTCCAGCTGTTGCGAAACAACAACAGCCACTGACTGTCCAGGCATGCTGGGAGTTCAGCTACAGCTAGAGGAACCCTGTTTGAGAATCACTGGCGTAGAATACCCCTATGTCCACCCCTATGCAATCCCTAATATAGTCCTCAAATGCGAATGGAGCTCTCTCACTTCGGAGCCCTGTCGCATTTCATGGAAACAGTTTAGGGCCACATATGGGGTTTTTCCATACTCGGGAGCAATTGCGTTGCAAATTTTGGGGTACCTTTTCTCCTTTTACTACACCAACATGTTAGTATGAAAAAATACAAAAATAGATACACTAACATGCTGGTGTTGCCCCATACTTTTTATTTTCACAAGAGGTAAAAGGAAAAATTTGTAATGCAATTTCTCCTGAGTACAGAAGTACCCCATATGTGGGTGTAAAAGGCTCTGCGGACGCACAGCAAGGCTCAGGAGTGAGAGCGCACTATGTACATTTGAGGCCTAAAATGATGATTTGCACAGGGGTGGCTGATTTTACAGCAGTTCTGACATAAAAACAAGAAAATAAATACCCACGTCTGACCCCATTTTGGAAAATAGACACCCCTCATGGAACGTAACAAGGGGTATAGTGAGCCTTAACACCCCACAGGTGTTTGATGAATTTTCATTAAATTTGCATGGGAAAATGAAAAAAACATTTTTTTTAAATAAAATGCTGGTGTTACCCTAAATTTTTCATTTTCACAAGGGAAAATAGGAAAAAAAGCCCCCCAAAACTTGTAACCCCATTTCTTCTGAGTAAGAACATAACCCATATGTGGATGTAAAGTGCTTTGCGGGCGAACTACAATGCTCGGAAGAGAAGGAGCGCCATTGGGCTTTTGTAGAGAGAGTTTGGCTGAAATTGAAGGCCATGTGCGTTTACAAGCCCCATGGTGACAGAACAATGGACCCCTCTCCCACATGTGAACCCATTTTGGAAACTACACCCCTCACGTAATGTAATAAGCGGTACAGTGAGCGGTACAGGTGTCCGACAGATTTTTGGAATAGTGGTCCATGAAAATGAAAAATGTAATTTTTCATTTGCACAGCCCACTGTTCCAAAGATCTGTCAAACACCAGTGGGGTATAAACGCTCACTGCACCCCTTATTACATTACGTGAGGGGAGTAGTTTCCAAAATGGGGTTACATGTGGGGGGGGTCCACTGTTCTGGCACCAGGGGGGGGGTTTAAACGCACAAGGCCCCGACCAAATTCTCTCTCCAAAAGCTCAACGGCGCTCCTTCTCTACTGAGCATTGTAGTGCGCCAGAAGAGCACTTGATGTCCACACATGGGGTATTTCCTTAGTACGTAAAAATTTGAAATTTGGGGAAAAACTAGCATTTTAGTGAAAAAAAATATTTTCATTTACACATCCGACTTTAATGAAAAGTCGTCAAACACCTGTGTGGTGTTAAGGCTCACTGTACCCCTTGTTACGTGACTTGAGGGGTGTAGTTTCCAAAATAGTATGCCCTGTGGGATTTTTCTTGCTGTTCTGGTACCATAGGGGCTTCCTAAATGTGACATGCCCCCCAAAAACTATTTCAGCTAAATTTGCTTTCCAAAAGCCAAATGTGACTCCTTCTCTTCCGAGCATTGTAGTACACCTGCAGTGCACTTGACGTCCACACATGGGTATTTCCATACTCAGAAGAGATGGGGTTACACATTTTGGGGGGCATTTTCTCCTATTACCCCTTGTAAAAAAGTAAAATTTGGGGAAAAAACAGCATTTTAGTGAAAAAAAAAAATCATATACACATCCGACTTTAACTGGTGCCAGAAATTTAAACAGATTTGTAAATTATACAAAAAAGAAAGTTGCAACAGCACTCTTGGTCAAAAAAATGGAGGCTCTTAGCGCAGTTTTTGATCAAAATGTGTCTCCCCATCCACCACGCGGATGTGCATGGGACACACACATTTTGATCAAAAAGTGCGCTAAGAGCCTCCATTTTTTGACTGAGTGCTGTTGCAACTTTCTTTTTTGTGCATTTTGTATTTGTCACAGCACCTGTGTATTAGACTGTTGTGCTGGCTATTTTTCCTTTTGTTTTTAGATTTGTAAATTACTTCTATTAAAAAATCTTAATCCTTCCTGTACTTATTAGCTTCTGAATACTACAGTGGAAATTCTTTTCCGTTTGAAACACAGAGCTGTCTGCTGACATCATGAGCACAGTGCTCTCTGCTGACATCTCTGTCCATTTTAGGAACTGTCCAGGGTAAAAGGAAATCCCCATAGCAAACATATGTTGTTCTGGACAGTTCATAAAATGGACAGAGATGTCAGTAGAGAGCAATGTGCTCGTGATGTCAGCAGACAGTTCTGTGTTTCCAAAAGAAAAGAATTTCTGCTGTAGTATTGAGCATCTATTTAGTACAAGAAGGATTACGGTAAGATTTTTTAATAGAAGTAATTTACAAATCTATTTAACTTTCTGGCACCAGTTGATTTAAAAGAAAAAAAAAAAAGGTTTTCACCGGAGTACCCCTGTAACACACTTACTGAATGTCATTTTGAATACTTTGAGGGGTGCAGTTTTTATAATGGGGTCATTTATTGGGTATTTCTAATAGGAAGGCTCCTTCAAAACTGAACTGGTCCCTGAAAAATTCAAATTTTGAACATTTTGTGATGTCTTCCAAAAGTAAAAACATGTCAACTTTATGATGCAAACATAAAGCAGACATATTGTATATGTGACTCAATATATAATTTATTTGGGATGTCCATTTTTACTTATAAGCAGAGAGTTTCAAAGTTAAAGCAAAATTTTCACATTTTTTCATCAAATTTTAGTATCGACAAAAATTTACTACTAACATAAAGTAGAATATGTCATGAAAAAAACATTCTCGGAATCAGAATGAAAAGTAAAAGCATCCCAGAGTTATTAATGCTTAAAGTGACAGTGGTCAGATGTTCAAAATATGCCCAGGTCCTTAAGGGTTTAAAGCACTTTGGGTGGGGAAAAGTAAAGATGGTGTTGGAAAAGTGAGATTCTACAGATATAAATCATGGCAGTCTAGGCATTCTGAAATTATCCAAATTGTGCCCAAAGTGTCAATATTTTGTGTGGCCACCATTATTTTCCAGCATTGCCTTAAGGGGGTACTCCACCCCAGGACATCTTATCCCCTATCCAAAGGATAGGGGATAAGATGTCAGATCGCGGGGGTCCCACCACTAGAGACCCCAGGGATCTCGGCTGCAGCACCCCGCTTTCATTACTGCACAGAGCAAACTCACTCTATGCGTAATGACGGGCAATACAGGGGCCGGAGCATTGTGATGTCACGGCTCCGCCCCCTCATTACATCACGGCCAGCCCCTCAATACAACTCTATGGGAGGGGGCGTGGTGGCGTATTTGCTCTGTGCAGTAATGAAAGCGGGTTGCTGCAGCCGAGATCCCGGGGGTCCCCAGCAGCGGGACCCATGCAATCTGACATCTTATGGATAGGGGATAAGATGTCCTAGGGTGGAGTACCCCTTTATAGGAGTGGTGCAGTGAAAAATAACTTATCCCCTATGGGATCCTCTGCAATCTCTTGAATGTGGCCTTGACAGTCTGCCATTAGTGGCCGTTCTCAACCCCGCAGGAAGCCGCGGCCAACACGCCCCCTCTATGCATCTCTATGGGATACATGGAGGGGACGTGTCAGCTGCCGCTCCGTGTGGGGGTCTGCATGTGTCCTTCCAGCAGACTGCTGAGGCCTGTTCATGAGATTGCAGGGGATAAGTTATCTTTCACTACAGAACTCCTTTAACCCCTTAAGGACCCAGCCATTTTACACCTTAGGACCCGGCCATTTTTTGAACATCTGACCACTGTCACTTTAAACATTAATAACTCTGGAATGCTTTTAGTTATCATTCTGATTCCGAGATAGTTTTTTCGTGACATATTCTATTTTAACATAGTGGTAAAATTTTGTGGTAACTTGCATCCTTTCTTGGTGAAAAATCCCAAAATTTGATGAAAAATTTGAAAATTTTACATTTTTCTAACTTTGAAGCTCTCTGCTTGTAAGGAAAATGGATATTCCAAAAAAAAAAATTTTTATTCACATATACAATATGTCTACTTTATGTTTGCATCATAAGTTCAAAGTTCAAAGTTCAGCAGCAATTTTTCACAAAATTTTCAAACTCACTATTTTTCAGGGACCAGTTTAGGTTTGAAGTGGATTTGAAGGGTCTTCATCTTAGAAATAGCCCACAAATGACCCCATTATAAAAACTGCACCCCAAAGTATTCAAAATGACATTCAGTCAGCGTTTTAACC
This sequence comes from Hyla sarda, assembly GCF_029499605.1. NCBI lineage: Eukaryota > Metazoa > Chordata > Amphibia > Anura > Hylidae > Hyla > Hyla sarda. Next base: position 100,305,390 of record NC_079197.1, on the reverse strand, counting down.
CTTTAGGTGTTTCACAGGAATAGCAGCAAGGTTAAGGAGAAAATTCACAATCTTCATTTTTTACACTCGCATGTTCTTGTAGACCCAATTTTAGAATTTTTAAAAGGTGTAAAAGGATAAAATTTATACTTATATTTGTAGCCCAATTTCTCTCGAGTAAGCACATACCTCATATGTCTATCTCAAGTGTTCGGCGGGCGCAGTAGAGGGCTCAGAAGCGAAAAGGGGATTTTGGAGAGTACGTTTTTCTGAAATGGTTTTTGGGGGGCATGTTGCATTTAGGAAGCCCCTATGGTGCCAGAACAGCAAAAAAAAAAAAACCACATGCCATACCATTTTGCAAACTAGACCCCTTGAGGAACATAACAAGGAATAAAGTGAGCCTTAATACCCCACAGGGGTTTCACGACTTTTGCATATGTAAAAAAAAAAAAATGTGTGTTTCCCCCCCAAATTTCACATTTATGCAAGAGTTAATAGCGGAAAATACCCCCCAAAATTTGTAACCCCCATCTCTTCTGAGTATGGAGGTACCCTATAAGTGGACCTGAAGTGCACTGCGGAAGAACTACAATGCTCAGAAGAGAAGGAGTCATATTTGGCTTTTTTAGAGCAAATTTTGCTCTGGGGGCATGTCACATTTAGGAAGCCCCTATGGTGCCAGGAAAGCAAAATAACCCCCACATGGCATACCATTTTGGAAACTAGACCCCTTGAGGAACGTAACAAGGGGTAAAGTGAGCATTTACCCCCCACTGGTGTCTGTCAGATCTTTGGAACAGTGGGCTGTACAAATTTTTTATTTGCACAGCCCACTGTTCCAAAGATCCGTCAGACACCAGTGGGGGGTAAATTCTCACTGCACCCCTCATTACATTCCGTGAGGGGTGTAGTTTCCAAAATGGGGTCACATGTGGGGTTCTGTTAAGTACCAGGGTCCCAAGATGTATGCATACGTCTTGGGTCCTGAACAGGTTAAAGGGGTACTCTGGTGGAAAAAAAAATTCTAAATCAACTGGTACCAGAAAGTTAAACAAATTTGTAAATTAAAAATGCAAATGTGTGTGCAGCTCACAAACCAAAAATCCGAGGATATAACTGGTTATATGCCGGAACCCAACGGCCAGAATTAAATATAGAGAAAGAAATTATATAACCAATCTTTCAAGGATTTTACCCCGAAAAAGGTACACAATGATACTCAAATCAATATTATAGGAATACTTCATAATTAATTGCTTTTATTATTAAACATTTGGAAAACAATATTATAAAATTATTCTATTATTAATATTATCCTGGCACAAGTGCATAAAAAGGTGAGAATCCACTGGGCCCTAGTGGTAATAATCACCAAAAATGTAGTATCACTATATACTTTATATTCTGGCAACCATATAGTGTATAATAGATATTGCTGGATATCCCAGTCTGGAAAAGAGATGATAAAAGTCCTCTTCAGTGTATCTGGTGAAAAAAGTCTTTGTAATAGATGTTGTAGAAAATAAAGTTTTTATAATAGATATTGTAATAGATAATGTGACATATGTGTTGTTACTTATTACAGTCTTTTAACTGTTAGAGTCTTTCATCTGATATAACCCTAAGCATGTGCACTCAACTTCCTTAGTCGACCATTCTGAGTGGAACCTGTCCTGTGAATACACTGTATAGTCTTGTTATGTTATGTCATAGTAAATATACTATAGTAAGGATAAATAAATGTCCTTTTGTTCTTAGACCATGTTCAAGCACAGTTGAGTTGAAATAAAGGTGCTGATTATGTTCATAGATCCGGTTGGAACTGGGTGGTGTTTATTGCCTCAATAATAGGAATGTATTCAGCCGCAGTGCCTAGGGCTGTGAGAGTTGTAGAAAAGACCCTGTATATGGTACCAATAAATGTAACAGATACACAGCAATGGTATCCCACTAGCTCCTGAATATTACCAGCACTCATTAAATGTACAATCTCTGCAAAATAACAATAGCAAAGAAAATATGGCATGCATGTCAGGTATTTCCCTTTGAGGGAGATGTTCCACATTGTTCTTTTGCAAACAGTAGAGAATATCTGTTTTTGCTAATGGTTTTACTTTCTGAAGAGGAGTGAACATATCTGACGTTTGTACAATGATAATGATATACATTCTCCAATATAACAGAGCAATTTTACTTATTCATAAGTGGGATATTGTAACTCTGTAACCAGAGACTAGTAACTCCAAACTAGATTAATGGCAGCATATGGTGTCAGTGTAATTTTAAGCGGGTAAACTACTACTCAGAATGCATTCTGTTCATGACAAACTGAATGGTTCACTTGGTATCGAAATTGACACCAGCATTCACATAACGAGTCATGAAATGATACCTATACTTAACAAAACTGCTGTCTGCAGCCTATCCTCCCCCTATACTGGCTTCCCACATCAGGTTTTACACTGTTGCTTCTAGATTTTTGAGCACCAATAGGGACAGGGACCAATTTGAGTGATAACAGGTTATGTAAAGCGTTGATGAATATCCGGCTCTATAAAAAAACAAATTATTATTATAAAGTAAAGGAATTATTATTACTAAATGTAATTAACCCCTTAAGGACTCAGCATTTTTCCGTTTTTGCATTTTCATTTTTTCCTCATCACCTTCTAAAAATCATAACGCTTTAAATTTTGCAAATAAAATTCCATATGATGGCTTATTTTTGCGCCACCAATTCTACTTTGCAGTGACATTAGTCATTTTACCGAAAAAATCCACAGCGAAACAGAAAAAAAATTCATTGTGTGACAAAATTGAAGACAAAATGCCATTTTGTAAATTTTGGGGTCTTCCGTTTCTACGCAGTGCATTTTACGGTACAAATGACACCTTATCTTTATTCTGTAGGTCCATATGGTTAAAATGATATCCTACTTATATAGGTTTGATTTTGTCGTACCTCTGAAAAAAATCATAACTACATGCAGGAAAATGTATACGTTTAATATTGTCATCTTCTGACCCCTATAACTTTTTTATTTTCCGCATACGGGCCGGTATGAGGGCTCATTTTTTGCGCCATGATCTGAAGTTTTCAGCGGTATCATTTTTGTATTGATCGGACTTTCTGATCGCTTTTTATTCATGTTTTCATTATATAAAAAGTGACCAAAAATACACTATTTTGGACTTATATTATATATATAATGATATATATTTTTATATATTTTTTTTTATAATTCATACATTTTCACACGCAGCGATACCACATATGTTTATTTTTATTTACACACTGGTTTTTTTTAATGGGGAAAGGGGGGTGATTCAAACTTTTATTAGGGTAAGGGGTTAAATGATCTTTATTCACTTTTTTTTTTTGCAATGTTATAGCTCCCATAGGGGGCTATAACACTGCACACACTGATCTTTTACATTGATCAATGGTTTCTCATAGGAAACCATTGATCAATGATTCTGCCGCTTGACTGCTCATGCCTGGATCTCAGGCACTGAGCAGTCATTCGGTGATCGGACAACGAGGAGGAAGGCTGTGGCCCTACGTTATAGAACGGGAGTGGGCGAAGGGCGTACAGGTACGCCCTCTGTCCCCAACAGGTCAAAGTTGGATGTGAAAATGAAAACATTTTCATTTTCACAAGGGGTAATAGGAGAAAAAGCCCCCCAAAATCGAAACACTTTCTTCTTAGTATTGAAATACCCCATATGTGGAGGTAAACTGCTCTGCAGGTGCACAACAGGGCTCAGAAGAAAAGGAGCACCCTTGGGCTTCTGGAGAGAGAATTTGGCTGGAATGGAAGTCGGGAGCCATGTGCATTTACAAAGCCCCCATGGTGCCAGAACAGTGGACCCCTCCAACATGTGACCCTATTTCGGAAACTACACCCCTCACAGAATGTAATAAGGGGTGCAGTGAACATTTATACCCCACTGGCGTTTGACAGATTTCTGGAACAGTGGGCTTTGCAAATAAAAAAAACAAATTCTCATTTTCACAGACCACTGTTCCAAAAATCTGTAAGACACCTGTGGGGTGTAAATGCTTACTGCACCCCTTATTACATTCCTTGAGGGGTGTAGTTTCCAATATGGGGTGAGACTATCAGCCACCCCTGTGCAAATCACCAATTTAGGCCTTAAAATGTACATGGTGCACTCTCATTCCTGAGCCATGTTGTGCGCCCGCAGAGCACTTTTCATCCTCATATGGGGTATAACTGTACTCAGGAGAAATTGCGTTACAAATTTTGGGGGTCTTTTTCTCCGTTTAGCTCTTTTGAAAGTGATAAGTATGGGGCAACACCAGCATGTTAGTGTAAAAAAATGTTTTTCCTTTTCATAAGGGGTGAAAGAAGAAAAAAAAAATTTGTAACACAATTTATCCTGAGTACAGAAATACCCCATATGTTGCACTAAATTATTGCCTTGAAATATGACAGGGCTCTGAAGTGAGAGAGCGCCATGTGCATTTGAGGCCTAAATTAGGGATTTGCATAGGGGCGGACCCAGATACAAGTATGATGTTTGCCTCCGCCACCAAAAATACCCTACAGCAGTGTTTCCCAAACAGGGTGCCTCCAGCTGTTGCAAAATGCAATGGCTGTCCGGCAATGCTGGGAGTCGTTGTTTTGCAACAGCTGGAGGTTCAGTTTTGAAAACTGTGCCGTATGATCCGTGTAAGGGTGTGTATATATGAAAATTTGCCACAGCTCAAACTTGTAGCAGGAAACTCACTGTAAACCTCTGCTAGTGTGAATGTACCCTGTACTTTTTTTTTTTTTTTTTTTTGGCCAAACCTCCAGCTGTTGCAAAACTACAATTCACAGCATGCATTGACAGACTATGCATGCTGGGAGTTGTTGTTTTGCCACAACTGGAGGCACACTGGTGGGGAAACACTGAGTTGGGTAACAGACTATAACTCAATGTTTCCCAACCAGTGTGCATCCAGCTGTTGCATAAATACAACTCCCAGCATGCACAGACAGCCAAAAGGTATGCTGGGAGTTGTAGGGGGGTGCCTCCAGCTGTTGCATAACTACCCTTTGGCTGTGCATGCTGGGAGCTGTACCTGTGCAACAGCAGGAGGCATAGCCCTTACCTCCTACTGTCCTGGGGTCCCGATCCCGCCGTCAGCGGGGATCAGGGGCCCCCACTGCCGGTGAACACTGCCGGCACCCACTCTTGACTTCAGACGACGAACCAGGCTGATCGTGAGGTGGCACCAGTACCCGCCACCCATTGTGGAGTTTAGGGTGCTTCTTTTAATCAATGTTTCAATGCTGCATGCCATGAAAACCCTGTAGATTTCAGCTTTAATGTGTTTCCCCGAAAATACACCCTACCCCAAAAATAAGCCCTAGCTGGATTATCGGGCTGGGCTGCAATATAAGCCCTACCCCGAAAATAAGACCTAGACCAGTGGTCTCCAACCTGCGGACCTCCAGATGTTGCAAATGTTTGCAACATCTGGAGGTTCGCAGGTTGAAGACCACTGACCTAGACAATGCCCGGGCTGCAAATATTAAAAACAAACTTTAACTTACCTTCGTCCTCCGTTCCCCCGTTGCTAAGGAACTGGCCTCACTGTCCTCCGCTGTTCTCGCTGCGGTCCTGGGGATGGGAACGTCACAGAGCCTTCAGCCTATCACCGGCCGCAGCGATGTCCTGCCTTGGCTGATGATAGGCTGAGCCCACTGTGATGTAAGAAGCAGGTCGGCTTCTTACATGACAGTCGGCTCAGCCTATCATTGCCCGAGGCAGGACATCGCTGCGGCCGGTGATAGGCTGAAGGCTCTGTGACGTTCCCATCCCCAGGAAGCAGCAAGAACAGCGGAGGGACCATGAGGCCGGTTCCTTAGCAACGGTGGAACGGACAAAGGTAAGTTAAAGTTTGTTTTTTAATATTTGCAGCCCGGGCACAGGAATACAGAGTACAGCGCAGCGGCATATAATTATTTGGAAGGGGTCGAGAGAAGCTGCGCTCGCATGTGACATACGATTAGTCCCCCGATGTGGGGTGCAGCGTTGGGGGCAGAGCTGCGCTCATCACATGATGATAATGGGGGGGTGTAAATACTGTGGAACCGCCATGTTGTTCAATGTACATACCGTAAATAAATAAGCCCTACCCTGAAAATAAGCCCTAAAAATTAAAAATTAATATAAGACCTGGTCTTATTTTCGGAGAAACACGGTATGCAAACATGACTTTTTAAATTATATTCTCTAATCTAATAGCTGGCCACTGGGAAATATCCTTACACAGACCAGAATACACAAAATCAGGAATATGTCCTTATTTTGCAAATTATTTGCATGTGTTAAGCAAGTCTTTGGGATAAGTTGGTCTCTATGGGTTCCTTTATTTATATAAAAAAAAGTTGTGCACTGCCAGGTTGTGAGTGAAGAGCCAGAGAGAGAAACACAGAATGCAATGTTTCTGTTATCAGCCTGCTGAGATGTCCAGCATCACAAATAATGTCCAGCATCACAAATAATGTCCAGCATCACAAATAATGTCACCAGACACATAACTGACCCTATAGGATATTATGGGATCTGTTTGTCATCAGTTTTATCAGCAAAGAGACTGGAGGGTCAGACATATACAATATATAAACCCCAACTATGAATGATAAAAATGACTGTCAGGAAGTAGGAAGTGTTTGCAAAGATTATGGTGCCCAGCAACACATTTACAGATGCTGAAGGAATCAGCTTTTATTGTCTTTCATAGGAAATGTACATATAAAATGAACTCACCGGTCACAACAATTAGATGTTGGTTATATCACCAATCTTGAAACGTTAATCTACAGCACCTCTTAGTGGCTTAATATAGTATTATCAACTATTCATATCGGTGTAAGGAGCATTAGCTCTACAGGGTTTACAAGTCTTCAGCTGTAAACTAAATCAATGTTTTCCTACTGTTTTCTTATTTCATTGATATATTCCACAAAGCCTGTTTTCCATTTCAAGAAAATTACAAACAGGAAATAAATAGACTCAATCATTAATACATAGAGCAGGGGCGGACATATCACTTGTTCAGCCGGTTCGGCTGCACATGGGCCCAGCGTGTTAGGGGGCCCCCCTAGTAGCCCAGGTTACAGCCTGGGCCTCACAGTCTGGGCCCCTGTAGGGCCCCCTGCCAGTACTTCATACTATATGCTGCAGCAACAGGTCCCGGACCTGCCGCTGACAGCAGTAATTTACCTTTAAACCGGCCGGGCGAGAGGACAGGCCAGGGGCTGATGGGAACAGACGTGCCCCGCGCAGGCATGCACGTCTGTTCCAAGCCCCTGACGTCACGTGTCATGGCCTCTGACCCCGGCAGAAGCGACAGGAACAGCAAACCCTCCCGCCTCACACGGCCGCATCACTGAGCAGATAAGGTGAGGAGAGCGACGGTCGGGTGCAGGGCGGGGAGGGGAGGGGATTGTAATGATGAAGAAGAGGACAGGAGGGGTGTTGAAGAGGTTGGTGGTGTAATGATAAGAAGGATTGGGCATCTGGGAGAGCGTAGTGTTCATAAGGAGGACCAGAAGGGGGGTCAGGGGTGTAGTGATTAGGGGGTTTAATGTTGATGAGAAGGACTGGGGGGGGGGTGTCAGCTGTGTAATAATGATGAGGTGCTTAAGGTATATGGGATGATGAGGAGAATGAGGATGTGTTGCGTGGGGTGTATGGGGTGATGAGGAGACTGAGGATGGAGTGCATGGGGTGATGAGGAGACTGAGGATGGAGTGCATAGGGTGATGAGGAGACTGAAGATGGAGTGCATAGGGTGATGAGGAGACTGAAGATGGAGTGCATGGGGGGATGAGGAGACTGAAGATGGAGTGCATGGGGTGATGAGGAGACTGAGGATTGAGTGCATGGGGGGATGAGGAGACTGAAGATGGAGTGCATGGGGTGATGAGGAGACTGAGGATTGAGTGCATGGGGTGTATGGGGTGATGAGGAGACTGAGGATGGAGTGCATGGGGTGTATGGGGGTGATGAGGAGACTGAGGATGTGTTGCGTGGGGTGTATGGGGTGATGAGGAGACTGAGGATGGAGTGCATGGGGTGTATGGGGTGATGAGGAGACTGAGGATGTGTTGCGTGGGGTGTATGGGGTGATGAGGAGACTGAGGATGGAGTGCATGGGGTATATGGGGTGATGAGGAGACTGAGGATGGAGTGCATAGGGTGATGAGGAGACTGAAGATGGAGTGCATGGGGGGATGAGGAGACTGAGGATGGAGTGCATAGGGTGATGAGGAGACTGAAGATGGAGTGCATGGGGGGATGAGGAGACTGAAGATGGAGTGCATGGGGTGATGAGGAGACTGAGGATTGAGTGCATGGGGTGTATGGGGTGATGAGGAGACTGAGGATGGAGTGCATGGGGTGTATGGGGTGATGAGGAGACCGAGGATGGGTTGTGTGGGGTGTATGGGGTGATGAGACTGAAGATGGGGTGCGTGGGGTGTATGGGGGTGATGAGTCTGAGGATGGGGCCCGTGGGGTGTATGGGGTGATGAGGAGACTGAGGATGGGGTATATGGGGGTGATGAGGAGACCGAGGATGGGTTGTGTGGGGTGTATGGGGTGATGAGACTGAGGATGGGGTGCGTGGGGTGATGATTAGACTTAGAATGGGTTGTGTGGGGTGTATGTGGGAGATAAGGATACTGAGGATGTGTTGCGTGGGGTGTATGGGGTGATGAGGAGACTGAGGATGGGGTGCGTGGGGTGTATGGGGGTGATGATTAGACTGAGGATGGGTTGTGTGGGGTGTATGGGGGAGATAAGGAGACTGAGGATGTGTTGCGTTGGGTGTATGGGGTGATGAGGAGACTGAGGATGGGGTGCGTGGGGTGTATGGGGGTGATGATTAGACTGAGAATGGGGTGTGTGGGGTGTATGGGGGAGATAAGGAGACTGAGGATGGGTTGTGTGGGGTGTATGGGGTGATGAGGAGACTGAGGATGGGTTGTGTGGGGTGTATGGGGGAGATAAGGAGACTGAGGATGGGGTGTATGGGGGAGATGAGGAGACTGAGGATGGGGTGTGTGGGGTGTATGGGGGAGATGAGGAGACTGAGGATGGGTTGCGTTGGGTGTATGGGGTGATGAGGAGACTGAGGATGGGTTGTGTGGGGTGTATGGGGGAGATAAGGAGACTGAGGATGGAGTGTGTGGGGTGTATGGGGGAGATGAGGAGACTGAGGATGGGTTGCGTGGGGTGTATGGGGTGATGAGGAGACTGAGGATGGAGTGCGTGGGGTGTATGGGGTGATTCAGTGGTGTACAGTGGTTGGCAGTATTATATTCAGGGGTACAGTGGTTGGCAGTATTATATTTGGGGGTACAGTGGTTGGCAGTATTATATTTGGGGGTACAGTGGTTGGCAGTATTATATTCCGGGGGTACAGTGGTTGGCAGTATTATATTCAGGGGTACAGTGGTTGGCAGTATTATATTCAGGGGTACAGTGGTTGGCAGTATTATATTCAGGGGTACAGTATTTGGCAGTATTATATTCGGGGGTACAGTGGTTGGCAGTATTATATTTGGGGGTACAGTGGTTGGCAGTATTATATTCCGGGGGTACAGTGGTTGGCAGTATTATATTCAGGGGTACAGTGGTTGGCAGTATTATATTCAGGGGTACAGTGGTTGGCAGTATTATATTCGGGGGTACAGTGGTTGGCAGTATTATATTCAGGGGTACAGTGGTTGGCAGTATTCAGGGGGTACAGTGGTTGGCAGTATTATATTCAGGGGGTACAGTATTTGGCAAGGTTATAATGATTATTGTCATCATACAGAGGATGAGGATCTACTGAAAAATTAAGGAATCAATGATGTCCAGGTGTCAGACTCTGCAGAGAAGATGGAAGAAATCCTGGTGTCTGGACCAGAGGAAGAAGAAAAGTAAAGACAACAGAGAAGACGTCACTCAGGTCAGTGATATCATTGTGTATTTTCCTAACTGTCCCATCAGAGCTGTAGTCACTGATATCATTGTGTAGTCTCCTGACTGTCCCATCAGCTGAAGTCACTTCAGACATGATGGGAGTTGCAGCTTTCCAACATCTCGGGAGCCACTTGAACCAAGGTGATTGGTGGGGGTCCCATGAGTCAGACCCCCACCATAAAAATGGACTGTTTATTTTAAAATGCCTGAGCCTATTTTTGGTCCCAGTCTGGCCCTGCCTGTAAGTCACTTCTATCACTAAGGATAAGAAGCCAAGGAACCAGGGGGTGCCAAGGGGTGTCGTGCTAAGTCCAGGGGTGCGAATGTAAAGGGGAGCACTGCCCTCTGCCTCCCAGCTAGATACGGGTCAGGCTGACCCGGGGGAGTACTCACTGGGCCGCACACTGAGAGGGACAGGGGCCACCCGGAGCCCACCTCAGGAGCCGTTCCATCCACCTGTGGTGGACAAGGCAAGTGGCGACACTACACGTGCGGGGTAAGTGGAGGCCCTCTGGTGGGGTTTAGGTACATGAGGGGGCACAGTGCTGGGGGGGGGGGGGCCCAGGCACATTCTTTGCACAGGGGCCCTCTGCTGTCTGTGTCCGCCCCTGACATAGAGGACAGTTCCCCTCTTCTAACATGTCTGTTTTAGTAAATACTTGCATTCCCCATAAAACATGTTCTAGTAATTCTAGAGCAAGTTTTCTTAGGTCTGTTAACTGTGCTGTCCTTCTATTGTCCCTCCGAGAAATGTGATAAGATAAAAATATAATTTATTCTGCTTTATAAAAGTGTCTCATTGACAAGGAAAATAGTGAATAATAGAGGAACATACATATCTACAAAAACAGACATGTCCACAGAGCTGACAGATTATCTTTAACCCCTTAAGGACTCAGGGTTTTTCCGTTTTTGCACTTTCGTTTTTTCCTCCTTACCTTTAAAAAATCATAACCCTTTCAATTTTCCACCTAAAAATCCATATTATGGCTTATTTTTTGCGTCGCCAATTCTACTTTGCAGTGACATTAGTCATTTTACCCAAAAATGCACGGCAAAATGGAAAAAAAAATCATTGTGCGACAAAATCGGAAAAAAAAACGCCATTTTGTAACTTTTGGGGGCTTCCGTTTCTACGCAGTTCATATTTCGGTAAAAATTACACCTTATCATTATTCTGTAGGTCCATACGGTTAAAATGATACCCTACTTATATAGGTTTGATTTTGTCGCACTTCTGGAAAAAATCATAACTACATGCAGGAAAATGTATACGTTTAAAAATGTCATCTTCTGACCCCTATAACTTTTTTATTTTTCCACGTACGGGGCGGTATGAGGACTCATTTTTTGCGCCGTGATCTGAAGTTTTTATTGGTATGATTTTTGTTTTGATCTGACTTTTTGATCACTTTTTATTCATTTTTTAATGTTATAAAAAGTTACCAAAATACGCTTTTTTGGACTTTGGAATTTTTTTGCGCGTACGCCATTGACCGTATGGCTTAATTAATGATATATTTTTATAGTTCGGACATTGACGCACGCGGTGATACCACATATGTTTTTTTTTTATTTTTTTTTACACTGTTTTATTTTTCTTATGGGAAAAGGGGGGTGATTCAAACTTTTATTAGGGAAGGGGTTAAATTACCTTTATTAACACTTTTTTTTTGCAGTGTTATAGGTCCTATAGGGACCTATAACACTGCACACACTGATCTCTCATCCTGATCACAGGCGTGTATTAACGCGCCTGTGATCAGCATTATCGGCGCTTGACTGCTCCTGCCTGGATCTCAGGCACGGAGCAGTCATTCGTCGATCGGACACCGAGGAGGCAGGTAAGAGCCCTCCCGGTGTCCGATCAGCTGTTCGGGACGCCGCGATTTCACCGCGGCGGTCCCGAACAGCCCGACTGAGCAGCCGGGATACTTTCAGTTTCACTCTAGAAGCGGCGGTCAGCTTTGACCGCCGCTTCTAAAGGGTTAATACCGCACATCGCCGCGATCGGCGATGTGTGGTATTAGCCGCGGGTCCCGGCCGTTGATTAGCGCCGGGACCCACGCGATATGATGCGAGATCGCGGCGCGATCCCGCTTCATATCGCGGGAGCCGGCGCAGGACGTAAATACACGTCCTTCGTCGTTAAGGGGTTAAAAAGGGCACTGTCATTGCAAAAACTTTTTACATAATGTGGATAAGAACATTCTGGCCCTCATTTACTATTCACAACCCGACAACTTTTGTCGGGTTTTTTTGTCGCATTTTTTTCTGCGACATGTCGCAGACATCATGCGCCAGTGCACGATAGTTCTTCCTGAGCCCAAAAAAGGGGCGTGTCCCAACAAAGAAGGCCCTTTCACACATATTTATCATTGTAAAGCACCCGTATGTAATGCAGGGGCATTATATGTGAGGGGCACACCACAGGGGGCATTATATGGTAGGGGCACAGGACAGAGGGTCTTATTATGAGGGGGAACAGGACAGGTCATAGTTATATGTGCAGGCACAGGATTGGGCATTACTACTATATATGAGGGGGCACAGAGTATAAGGAATTTCTGGGGTAGTACGGTTTTCATTAGCCACAATACATCACGGTATTGTATTCAGAGGGATATTTAGAGCGTACAGTGTGTGGTAGTACTATATTCTGAGGGTACAGTGTGTGGGCAGTATTATATTCAGGGGTACAGTGTGTGGCAGTATTATATTCAGAGGGTACAGTGTGTGGCAGTATTATATTCTGAGGGTACAGTGTGTGGGCAGTATAATATTCAGGGGTACAGTGTGTGGCAGTATTATATTCTGGGGTACAGTGTGTGGCAGTATTATATTCTGAGGGTACAGTGTGTGGCATTATTATATTCTGAGGGTACGGTGTGTGGCAGTAGTATATTCAGTGGGTACAGTGTGTGGCAGTATTATATTCAGAGGGTACAGTGTGTAGCAGTATTATATTCAGTGGGTACAGTGAAAATAAGAACGTAATGTTGAAGCAAAAAACAACTTGTGAACCCTCCCAAATTCATTAAACCATTAAACGCACACCTTCAAACCCCCCCTCCCCCACCACACCCTATCAACTAGAATTGCAGTATTGAAAAAGAATGGTCAGTATAGATAGTAGTATTGAAAACAATAATGTTATTATTCCTTCTAAGATACATGACTTTACATTTCAATATTCAAAAAAAAACCTCTACAACAATAAGGTGCTTTTCCTCTGGAGTGAATCTTTGCTTCCGATCTTGAGACCCATCTTCAGGCCCTCCCTCATCTTCCAGATCAATATTTTTGGTTTTACCTCGGCGTCACAGACATTCCTGTCAGGTCTTGAACGAGTTTCAGGGATGCGGTCTGAGGAACAGGACGGCTGACTTACACATTACATGACAGGACCATCATCCTGTGGAAACTGGCTGTTCAGGAATGCCTGAAAGGCTGCAGAAATTTCGTCTTTGCGGCGGGACATAGCTGCCAAAATGGAGTCTGCCTTTCACCTCCGAGACTTCCAGGCTTACTACTCAGTGTTAGGATTCGGCTAGCTGGATGTGGATCCTCTGTGTCAGCGAGGGATTGGCGTGGACCGTGCTGGAGGACCGGTTCTAAGTGGCTACTGGTGTTCACCAGAGCCCGCCGCAAAGCGGGATGGTCTTGCTGTGGCGGTAGCAACCAGGTCGTATCCACCGGCAATGGCTCAACCTCGCTGACTGCTGAGAAGGCGTGGGACAGAAGGACTAGGCAGAGGCAAGGTCAGACGTAGCAGAAGGTCGGGGCAGGCGGCAAGGTTCGTAGTCAATAAGGATAGCAGGAGATCTGGAACACAGGCTTTGGACAACACTAAACGCTTTCACTGGCACAAGGCAACAAGATCCGGCAAGGAAGTGCAGGGGAAGTGAGGTAATATAGCCAGGGAGCAGGTGGAAGCTAATTAGGCTGATTGGGCCAGGCACCAATCACTGGCGCACTGGCCCTTTAAATCTCAGAGAGCTGGCGCGCGCGCACCCTAGAGAGCGGAGCCGCGCGCGCCAGAACATGACAGCCGGGGACCGGGACGGGTAAGTGACTTGGGATGCGACTCGCGAGCGGGCGCGTCCCGCCATGCGAATCGCATCCCCACCGGCAATGTCAGTGCAGCGCTTCCGGTCAGCGGGTCTTACCGGGGCGCTGCAGGGAGCGAGACGCCGCGAGCGCTCCGGGGAGGAGCAGGGACCCGGAGCGCTCGGTGTAACAGTACCCCCCCTTAGGTCTCCCCCTCTTTTTGTCTCCTTGTCCCTTCAAAAGAGACGAGAACATAGGGGACGCCTCTTGAGTCTCCTTCTGAAAAAAGAAGTCCTGGGTAGCTATACCAGCGGCAGGTAGTTCAGAAGAAGTGGGAATGGGGAGGGGGGGCAGAGGGTGAAGCTTGTCACGGGGCAGAGTGTCACCAGGACGGGGGCTATGAGGAGGCACGGCACAGTCCAGATAGGCCTTGGGGAGACCAGGCACAGGAGGAGACACTGAGGCCTGACAGACGGGACTGGGAGCAGATGTGAGGCATTTCTTACGGCAAGCAGAACCCCAATTCTTGATCTCCCCGGTGGTCCAGTCAAGGGTGGGAGAATGATGCTGGAGCCATGGCAGACCGAGGAGGACTTCAGAGGTGCAGTTGGGAAGGACGAAAAATTAAATCTTTTCGTGATGAGGTCCAATGCACATTAAGAGGGGTTCTGTGCGGTAACGCACAGTACAGTCCAACTTCACTCCGTTGACCGAAGAAATGTAGAGCGGCTTGACGAGACGGGTCAGCGGGATGCAGAACTTATTCACCAAAGAGTCCAGAATAAAATTTCCAGAAGCACCAGAGTCCAAGCAGGCTACGGCTGAGAGGGAGGAGTTGGCAGAAGGAGAAATCCGCACGGCTCACCAATCACTGGCGCACTGGCCCTTTAAATCTCAGAGAGCTGGCGCGTGCGCACCCTAGAGAGCGGAGCCGCGCGCGCCAGAACATGACAGCCGGGGAAAGGGACGGGTAAGTGACTTGGGATGCGACTCGCGAGCGGGCGCGTCCCGCCATGTGAATCGCATCCCCGCCGGCAATGTCAGTGCAGGCAGCGGGTCTGACCGGGGCGCTGCAGAGAGCGAGACGCCGCGAGCGCTCCGGGGAGGAGCAGGGACCCAGAGCGCTCGGCTTAACACTCAGTCTTTAAGAAAAAAATTTAAAAAAGCGTCACAAATACGAGCGTGCGACACAAAAAAATTACTTGCGACAATGATTGCGACACATTAGTAAATAAGCGTGAAAACTAAGATGTGGGGTTCAAATACAACTAGTAGCCCGGCTTTCTAAGTAAATTAGGGCCTATATGTATATCTGTAATTTACATTAGTTAAATAACATGTATATTTTTTTGGGGGAAAATGCTGTCTTGTCCCTGCAACTATTTCTTGTGTGTGTCCGCTGGGACAAAATACAGGAAGTGTTTGCAGACAAGCAGGACTCTGTGCACTGAGGTCAAGCAGGGCCCTGTACCCTAAGGACAGGCAGGGCTCTGTACACTGAGAACAAGCAGTGCTCTGTACAGTGAGGACAAGCAGGACTCTGTGCACTGAGGTCAAGCAGGGCCCTGTGCACTGAGGTCAAGCAGGGCTCTTTACCCTAAGGACAGGCAGGGCTCTGTACACTGAGAACAAACAGGGCTCTGTGCACTGAGAACAAGCAGGGCTCTGTGCACTGAGGACAAGCAGGGCTCTGTACACTGAGGACAAGCAGGGCTCTGTACACTGAGGACAAGCAGGGCTCTGTACACTGAGGACAAGCAGGGCTCTGTACACTGAGGACAAGCAGGGCTCTGTACACTGAGGACAAGCAGGGTTCTGTGCACTGAGGACAAGCAGGGCTCTGTACACTGAGGACAAGCAGGGCTCTGTACACTGAGGACAAGCAGGGCTCTGTGCACTGAGGACAAGCAGGGCTCTGTGCACTGAGGACAAGCAGGGCTCTGTGCACTGAGGACAAGCAGGGCTATGTGCACTGAGGACAAGCAGGGCTATGTGCACTGAGGACAAGCAGGGCTATGTGCACTGAGGACAAGCAGGGCTATGTGCACTGAGGACAAGCAGGGCTATGTGCACTGAGGACAAGCAGGGCTCTGTGCACTGAGGAGAAGCACCGCTCTGTGCACTGAGGAGAAGCACCGCTCTGTGCACTGAGGAGAAGCCCTGCTCTGTGCACTGAGGACAAGCAGGGCTCTGTACACTGAGGACAAGCAGGGCTCTGTGCACTGAGGACAAGAAGGGCTCTGTGCACTGAGGACAAGCAGGGCTCTGTGCACTGAGGACAAGCAGGGCTCTGTGCACTGAGGACAAGCAGGGCTCTGTGCACTGAGGAGAAGCACGGCTCTGTGCACTGAGGCTCTGTGACATTCCCCGGCTCACACAGTAAGCTTATTGACAAGCCAGGAGCCTGCACAGAGCCCTGCTTGTCTGTCCACACTTCTTGTATTTTGACTCTGCACAGAGACACACAGGCAATAGCTGCAGAGACAAGATAGCGTTTTTTCACCCAAAAATATATAATTTTGCATACTAATGTATATTACAAATATACATATACTATTGTAATAGAGAGAGGAGCACCAGGCACTGTCTACTCGGCTGTAAGTCAGATTATCCTGTCCGGACTATCCTGGGTGTGTAACCTGCTGCACTGGATGCTATGGGGAGCGTCTACGTCTGGTAAAGAGCAAAGTCTTTCATGCAAGATCAAATAGAAATGAAGATAGATGGACGACTCACCCAGGTAGCAAAATATTCTTCTTTATTCAGAGCTGGCAGCTTAAAACAACAGCAGGTTCAGGGGGGTCAATCAGCAGGAACGCAGGGATGTGGAGTGCAACGACCGTATCGCTTCGGACTGAAGCTTCTTCCGGCCTCCAACAGGTGTTCCACGTCCTGCTGTGATTTAAAACCAGGTATGTGCGGAAGGGGGAGGGGCCTTCACCTAGACAAAAAATCACCCACGTGCTAACATAATGTTAAAAACATTCTTAGCGAATTTACAAAAATGGGCTAAATTCTGCCCTATCGTTGAGTCCCGCTGGTCCCAGGGCTCCGGTTCTTAGTATCCAGCGTGTTTCCATTTGTATAAGAATATTTTCTCTATCTCCTCCTTCTTTCGGGGGAGGAATGCGCTGGATACCAAAGAACTTAAGAGCTCTGGGATCATTATCATGCTCTTCTCTCATATGTTTCATTAATTTTGGAACTCCTTTCCCTGATTTTAATGAATAAATGTGTTCTCTGTATCTGGTAGACAATTGTCTTTTCGTTTTCCCGATGTAGAATCGGGCACAGGGACACATTAATCCGTACACTACATGTGTACTTTTACATGTTATGACTTCTCTGACAGTGATGTCCTTTCCTCCTAGGTTTACAAAATTCACTTTCATATTCTGAGAGCAATGTGAACATTGACCACAGGCATAATTGCCTGGGGGAAGGGAATTAGTCAGCCAATCTTTTCTGTCTTTCTGTGCGGTTTCCTTGCGTTTTTTTATTTTTTTTATTTTTTTAATGTTGTCACTAATCGTGCTATTTTTTCTGAATGTTATTAAAGGTCTATTTTTGGCTACTATTTTCAGATCTTCATCTTGTTCTAATATTTTCCAATTATTGTGTATAGCTTTAGTTATTATATTGTTTATAGGTGTGTTAGCAAATGAGAAGGTGAATCTTTTATCTCCTATATCATTCATATTAGATATTTTTTGTTTGTTGACTAACAGATCTTCTCTTTTCTTTTTATTTGCTTTCTCATATGCTTGCTGTATGAGTTTTTCAGGATATCCTCTTTTTCTCAGCCTATCTTTTAATTCTCCTGCCTGTATTTCATATTTATGTTCGTGTGTATTAATACGTTTTAACCGAATAAATTGGCTGTACGGCAGACCCTTTTTTACATGGTGAGGGTGGGAGCTTTTAAAATGGAGTACAGTGTTTCTTGCTATTTTCTTTCTAAAGCCTGTCACTGATATCATGTTACCTTCAATATTTATCTCTGTGTCTAAAAATTCTAAGCTTTTATTGCCGTATACTGCCGTGAAAAACATGTTGCAGGAATTGACATCATTTAAATATTGCACAAATTCGTGAAACTTTCCTTCTGTGTTACTCCACACTATTATGATATCATCTACGTAACGCTTAAAAAAGCGCACGTATTGCAGGTAGGGATTGCTATCAGAAAAAATGTATTGGTCTTCAAATGCAGCTAAAAAGAGAGTTGCAAATGTACAGGAAACCGGGGTCCACATTGCGGTACCAGTACATTGTTGGTACCACTGGGAATCATATTTAAACGTATTGTTTGTTAATACGAAATGGAGAGCTTCACATGCAAAATTAATAAAATGGTTAGTTTTACCTGTTTTTGTAAGGAAGTATCGGATGGCCTGTATACCCGTATCCAACGGGATACGGGTATACAGGCTTTCTACATCGATACTTCCTAAGGTGTCTTGTGGTAGAATGTGAAAGGATTGAATGTAGGTTATCAGGTGAGTGGTATCTTTTAAATATGTCCTAGTGCTAGTCAGCATGGGGCGCAATAACCAGTCGAGATATTGGGACAAATATTCAGTACTGGACCCTATGCCCGCTATGATGGGGCGGCCTGGGGGCTGGCACAGTGTTTTATGCACTTTTGGTATAATGTACCACTTAACTGGTTTGGGGGCAGTGGGAAGCAATTTTTCTGCAGTTTTTTTGCTTAAAATATTTTTGTCTACTTGAACTCTAAGAAATGTTTTAAGTGCACTAATAATTTTAGATGTGGGGTCCCCTTTTAGTTTAGCATATGTAGTAGTGTTGTTTAACTGTTTGAGAGCTTCTTTGTTATAATCTTCAGTGTACATAACTACTATTGAGCCGCCTTTATCGGCTCTCGTAATAGTTATGTCATCCCTAGATGCAATTTTTTCTATTGCTGTTTTTTCTTCTAAAGAAATGTTAATTTCTGCTTTGGGATATAAAATGCTTTTGACTTCTTGTGTTACCGCTTTTCTAAAAAGCTCAAGGGGACTCCCTGGACTAATGGGAGGGGAGAAAGATGAGGGGTTACCTCCTGTAAAAATTAAATTTGATAAGCTGTCTAAAGGTGCCTGTTCACATTCTAAATTACTCAAGATCTGTAAGTTTGTTATGTCTTGTGTGGTTAGTTGTGGGTTGGGAATAAATCCCAAAGGACCTATGCAACACTGCTTTTCTCCCTCTAGTGCTTCTGTGACATTTTTATTAGGTTTGTTGCTGAAATACTTATGCAGATAAATTTTTCTAATGCCCTTCTGTATATTAATTTCAAAATCTTCCTCTCGGAAATTTTCCAAGATGCCAAAATTCAGGCCTTTGGATAGGGCTCTTATAGTGATGACATCTAGTGTCTCTGATGTTCAGTTCACTACATTGTTCTCCTCTTCTATGTCTTGGGCCATGTCACCACCCTTTTCTTCGGGGCTGGTGCGTTTTCTCTGCCACCTTCTCCTGTTGGATACGGGTATACAGGCCATCCGATACTTCCTTACAAAAACAGGTAAAACCAACCATTTTATTAATTTTGTATGTGAAGCTCTCCATTTCGTATACAAACAATACGTTTAAATACGATTCCCAGTGGTACCAACAATGTACTGGTACCGCGATGGGGACCCCGGTTTCCTGTACATTTGCAACTCTCTTTTTAGCTGCATTTGAAGACCAATACATTTTTTCTGATAGCAATCCCTACCTGCAATACGTGCGCTTTTTTAAGCGTTACGTAGATGATATCATAATAGTGTGGAGTAACACAGAAGGAAAGTTTCACGAATTTGTGCAATATTTAAATGATGTCAATTCCTGCAACATGTTTTTCACGGCAGTATACGGCAATAAAAGCTTAGAATTTTTAGACACAGAGATAAATATTGAAGGTAACATGATATCAGTGACAGGCTTTAGAAAGAAAATAGCAAGAAACACTGTACTCCATTTTAAAAGCTCCCACCCTCACCATGTAAAAAAGGGTCTGCCGTACAGCCAATTTATTCGGTTAAAACGTATTAATACACACGAACATAAATATGAAATACAGGCAGGAGAATTAAAAGATAGGCTGAGAAAAAGAGGATATCCTGAAAAACTCATACAGCAAGCATATGAGAAAGCAAATAAAAAGAAAAGAGAAGATCTGTTAGTCAACAAACAAAAAATATCTAATATGAATGATATAGGAGATAAAAGATTCACCTTCTCATTTGCTAACACACCTATAAACAATATAATAACTAAAGCTATACACAATAATTGGAAAATATTAGAACAAGATGAAGATCTGAAAATAGTAGCCAAAAATAGACCTTTAATAACATTCAGAAAAAATAGCACGATTAGTGACAACATTAAAAAAATAAAAAAACGCAAGGAAACCGCACAGAAGGACAGAAAAGATTGGCTGACTAATTCCCTTAACCCCTTAAGGACGCAGGACGTACTCAAACGGCCCCTTTTCCGAGTCCTTAAGGACTCAGGACGTTTGAGTACGTCCTGTCAAATCCCGGCCCCCTGCCGCTAGCTGGAGGGGAGTCGGTGCCCGATGCCTGCTGAAATCGTTCAGCAGGCATCGTGGCATATCGCTCAGGGGGGTCATGATGACCTCCCATGTCGGCGATGGCCGCAGATCGCTGGACTGAACTGTAGCAGATTCCTGGTCAATCTGGTCTCCAGTGACCCTGAATTACAGGCTGTTCGGGGCCGTCTCTGACGGCCCCGAACAGCCATAGCCAGCAGGGGTGAGGTGGCACTGGTGCCACCTCATGATCGCCCAGATTCGTCGGCCGGTTTCCTGGCCGACCAATCAGGGCGCCTGCTGCGGGTGTCACTCCCGCAACCCGCTCCGCCCCTCTTCCGGAGGACGTGAGCAGGTGCGGGAAGAAGACCCCGGGAGCTGGGGACCCCGATCCCCGGCGTCAATGTTGGGATCGGGGCCCCAGGAGCAGTGGCGGCGGCACTGACCTTTGCCCGGAGCAGCAGCAGGAGGTGAGTGACAGCCTTATGCTGTTGCTTAGCAACAGCTCCCAGCATGCAAAAAGGGCATGCTGGGAGCTGTAGTTATGCAACAGCAGGAGGCAGACCACCACAACTCCCAGCATTCCCTTATGGGCATGCTGGGACTTATAGTTTTGCAACAGCTGGAGGCACATTTTTTCTATGGAAAAGTGTACCTTCAGCTGTTGTATACCTACAACTCCCAGCTTGCACTAACAGCTAAAGTGCATGCTGGGAGTTGTAGTGGTGCATCTGCTGGTTGCATAACTACAACTCCCAGCATGCCCGTTGGCTGTCGGTGACTGCTGAGAGTTGTAGTTTTGCAACAGCTGAAGGCACACTGAGTAGCAAACCAGTGTGTCTCCAGCTGTTGCATAACTACAATCCCCAGCATCCCCAGCCAAAGTAGTATGACTCCAGCTGTTGCATAAGTACAAGACCCAGCATGCCCTTCCGCTGTCCGTACATGCTGGGGGTTGTAGCTTTTGCAACAGCTGAAGGCACACTGGTTGCAAAACACTGAGTTTGTTACCAAACTCTGTGTTTCACAACCAGTGTGCCTCCAGCTGTGAATGTACAGGGTACACTCACATGGGCGGAGGTTTACAGTAAGTATCCGGCTGCAAGTTTGAGCTGCGGCAAATTTTCTGCCGCAGCTCAAACTGCCAGCGAGAAACTACTGTGAACCCCCGCCCGTGTGACTGTACCCTAAAAACACTACACTACACTAACAAAAAATAAAATAAAAAGTGAAAAACACTACATATACACATACCCCTACACAGCCCCCCTCCCCAATAAAAATGAAAAACGTCTGGTACGCCACGGTTTCCAAAACGGAGCCTCGAGCTGTTGCAAAACAACTACTCCCAGTATTACCAGACAGCCACTGACTGTCCAGGCATGCTGGGAGTTTTACAACAGCTGGAGGCACCCTGTTTGGGAATCACTGGCGTAGAATACCTCTATGTCCACCCCTATGCAAGTCCCTAATTTAGGCCTCAAATGCGCATGGCGCTCTCACTTTGGAGCCCTGTCGTGTTTCAAGGCAACAGTTTAGGGTCACATATGGAGTATCGCCGTACTCGGGAGAAATTGTGTTTTTGGGAAAATAAGCATTTTAGGTAAAAAAGTTTTTTTGGCAAAAGTCGTGAAACACCTGTGGGGTATTAAGGTTCAATTAACCCCTTGTTACATTCCCCGAGGGGTCTAGTTTGCAAAATAGTATGCCATGTGTTTTTTTTTTTTTTTGCTGTTCTGGCACCATAGGGGCCTCCTAAATGCGGCATGCCCCCAGAGCAAAATTTGCTTTCAAAAAGCCAAATGTGACTCCTTCTCTTCTGAGACCTGTAGTGCGCCAGCAGAGCACTTTTCACCCCCATATGGGGAGTTTTCTGAATCTGGAGAAATTGGGCTTCAAATTTTGGGGGGTATTTTCTGCTTTAACCCTTTATAAAAATGTATATTTTTGGGGAAACCAAGCATTTTAGGTAATTTTCTTTTTTTTTTTTTTTTTTTTACATATACAAAAGTTGTGAAACCCCTGTGGGGTATTAAGGTTCACTTTACCCCTTGTTACGTTCCCCAAGGGGTCTAGTTTCCAAAATGGTATGCCATGTGTTTTTTTTTTTTTTGCTGTCCTGGCACCATAGGGGTTTCCTAAATGCGGCATGCCCCCAGAGCAAAATTTCCTTCAAAAAAGCCAAATGTGACTCCAAATGTGACCTGTAGTGCGCCAGCAGAGCCCTTTTCACCCCCATATGGGGTGTTTTCTGAATCGGGAGAAATTGGGCTTCAAATTTTGGGGGGTATTTTTTTTTACATATGCAAAAGTCGTGAATCACCTGTGGGGTATTAAGGTTCACTTTACCCCTTGTTATGTTCCCCGAGGGGTCTAGTTTCCAAAATAGTATGCCATGTAGTTTTTTTTTTGCTGTTCTGGCACCATAAGGGCTTCCTAAAAGTGACATGCCCCCCAAAAACCATTAGTCGCTCCTTCCCTTCTAAACCCTCTACTGCGCCCGCCGAACACTTTACATAGACATATGAGGTATGTGCTTACTCGAGAAAAATTGGGTTTCAAATACAAGTAAAAATGTTCTCCTTTTTACCCCTTGCAAAAATTCAAAAATTGGGTTTACAAGAACATGCGAGTGTAAAAAATGAAGATTGTGAATTTTCTCCTTCACTTTGCTGCTATTCCTGTGAAACACCTAAAGGGTTAAAATGCTGACTGAATGTCATTTTGAATACTTTGTGGGGTGCAGTTTTTATAATGGGGTAATTTATGGGGTATTTCTAATATGAAGACCCTTCAAATCCACTTCAAACCTGAACTGGTCCCTGAAAAAAAGCGAGTTTCAAAATTTTGTGAAAAATTGGAAAATTGCTGCTGAACTTTGAAGCCCTCTGGTGTCTTCCAAAAGTAAAAACACGTCAATTTTATGATGCAAACATAAAGTAAACATATTGTATAAGTGAATAAAAAAAAATTATTTGGAATATCTGGAATATTTGGATGCAAGTTACCACAAAATTTTACCACTATGTTAAAGTAGAATATGTCACGGAAAAACTTTCTCGGAATCAGAATGATAACTAAAAGCATTCCAGAGTTATTAATGTTTAAAGTGACAGTGGTCAGAATTGCAAAAAATGGCCGAGTCCTTAAGGTGAAAAAGGGCTCAGTCCTTAAGGGGTTAAAGAAAGAAATTGTCCCATCAGGATAACCCTATTCTTAACCTCTTAAGGACCCAGGACGTATGGGTATGTCCTGGGTCCCGGTCCTGCGATATAACGCGGGGTCACACGGTGACCCCGCATCATATCGCGGCGGGCCCGGCGTCATAGTGAAGCCGGGACCCGCCGCTAATAGCGCGCGCCACTGATCACGGTGCCGCACGCTATTAACCCTTTAACACGAAAGTGAAAGTTGGCGGTTAGCTCAGAGAGCTGTTCGGGATTGCCGCGGTATAATCGCGTCATCCCGAGCACCTGTAGCACAGGAGGAAGGTCTCTTACCTTCCTACCTGCAGTCCAATTGCCGAATGAATGCTTCAAGCCTGAGATCCAGGCTTGAGCATTCAATCGCCGAAAACACTGATTGATCCATTCCTATGGAGATGAATCAATCAGTGTAAAAGATCAGTTAATGCAATGTTATAGCCCCCTATAGGAACTATAATATTGCATAAGAAAAGTGTAAAAAAAAACATCCTTTCAATTATCCCTTCCCCTAATAAAAGTTTGAATCACCTGGCATTTCCAAGATTAAAAAAAACACAGTGTAAATAAAAATAAACATATATGTGGTATCGCCGCGTGCGGAAATGTCCGAATTATAAAAATATACTGCTTTTTAAACCGCACGTTCAATGGCGTACGCGCAAAAAAATTCCAAAGTCCAAAATAGCGCATTTTTGATCACTTTTTATACCACAAAGAAGAATAAAATGTGTGAATAAAAAGTGATTAAAAAGTCTGATCAGAACAAAAATGGTACAGCTAAAAACTTCAGATCACGGCGCAAAAAATGAGCCATCAAAGCACCCTGAACACGGAAAAATAAAAAAGTTATAGGGGTCAGAAGATGACTATTTTAAACGTATAAATTTTCCTGCATGTATTCATGATTTTTTTCTTAAGGAATAGAAAATCAAACCTATACAAGTAGGGTTTCATTTTAACCATATGGGCCTACAGAATAAATATAAAGTGTCATTTTTGCCAAAAAATTTACTGCGTAAAAACGGAAGCCCCCAAAACTTACAAAATAGTGTTTTTTCATCAATTTTGTCGCACATTGATTTTTTTCCCGTTTCACCGTAGATTTTTGGGTAAAATGACTAATGTCTTTACAAAGTAGAATTAGTAACGCAAAAAATTAGCCATCATATAGAATTAAGAGTTAAGGAGGAAAAATTTAAAATGAAAAAATGGAAAAAGCGCGGGTCCTTAAGGGGACCATAAGGTGATTTTAGTATGTGAATTCGGGTAGAAAACAGACATGGTGCACATCTACAATCTTGTATAATGATCTGATTGCTTCTCAGCATAATATCAAAAACTAACAGGTTGTTAGTATACATTTTTGATCAAAAAAAAAAGTACAAGCCCACTCGCCACGTCAAGGCCACCTATTCAGAGTGGGTCCCTAACGTCCCTAGCATAAAATGGCGTAGCATTGGGCAGCGACCACCACCGCTGCGACACCAGTGCCCCCGGGGGGGGGGGGGGGAGAAGAGCGACCCACTGGCAGAGCGGCCCCAATGCCTCTCAAACCAGTCTATGGGCCGCACCCGCCCACAGACACAGTGCCACGGCAGCAACGGACGCCGCCCTGCACCACACCAGTGTGAACAAGGTGTAATGGCTCACTTAACATGCTCTCCCAGTCAGACTGGGAGGCTGCTAGGAATGAAATGGCCCCTGTGTGGCTAATTACCACCTATATAGGGTTGGGCTGAGGGGGTGGGGAAGAGTGCAGCACATGTTCAAACAAAAAAAAAAGGGAAGGATAGAAATCACAGTGTGAATTCGGGTAGAAAACAGACATGGTGCACATCTACAATCTTGTATAATGATCTGATTGCTTCTCAGCATAATATCAAAAACTAACAGGTTGTTAGTATACATTTTTGATCAAAAAGTACAAGCCCACTCGCCACGTCAAGGCCACCTATTCAGAGTGGGTCCCTAACGTCCCTAGCATAAAATGGCGTAGCATTGGGCGGCGACCACCACCGCCGCGACACCAGTGCCCACGGGGGGGGGGGGGGGAAGAGCGACCCACTGGCAGAGCGGCCCCAATGCCTCTCAAACCAGTCTATGGGCCGCACCCGCCCGCAGACACAGCACCACGGCAGCAACGGACGCCGCCCTGCACCACACCAGTGTGAACAAGGTGTAATGGCTCACTTACCATGCTCTCCCAGTCAGACTGGGAGGCTGCTAGGAATGAAATGACCCCTGTGTGGCTAATTACCACCTATATAGGGTTGGGCTGAGGGGGTGGTGAAGAGTGCAGCACATGTTCAAACAAAATAAAAAAGGGAAGGATAGAAATCACAGTGTGAATTCGGGTAGAAAACAGACATGGTGCACATCTACAATCTTGTATAATGATCTGATTGCTTCTCAGCATAATATCAAAAACTAACAGGTTGTTAGTATACATTTTTGATCAAAAAGTACAAGTCCACTCGCCACGTCAAGGCCACCTATTCAGAGTGGGTCCCTAAAGTCCCTAGCATAAAATGGCGTAGCATTGGGTGGCGACCACCACCGCCGCGACACCAGTGCCCACGGGGGGGGGGGGGAAGAGCGACCCACTGGCAGAGCGGCCCCAATGCCTTTAAAACCAGTCTATGGGCCGCACCCGCCCGCAGACACAGCGCCACGGCAGCAACGGACGCCGCCCTGCACCACACCAGTGTGAACAAGGTGTAATGGCTCACTTACCATGCTCTCCCAGTCAGACTGGGAGGCTGCTAGGACGTGGCGAGTGGGCTTGTACTTTTTGATCAAAAATGTATACTAACAACCTGTTAGTTTTTGATATTGTGCTGAGAAGCAATCAGATCATTATACAAGATTGTAGATGTGCGCTATGTCTGTATTCTACTCGAATTGATTTTAGTATGTACCTGCCCGACAATAATGGGCAAGCTTAGAAAGGATCTGCGCTTGTCTTGGGGCTAAATGGCTATGTTGTGAGATTATCATAACACTGTGGCTAGCTTTTTTGTAAACTGGTATTTCCTGTTTGAGTTTCCTTCTTTGCATTCAAATCCCATAATTTCATTTTCCTCCCTCCCACACATCAGCCACCCTACCCATTGAAACATAAAAGAGCTGCATCCATTCAAAAGACCTGTGCTTTTCAATCAGGGTGCCTACAGCTGTTGCATTAGTTGCAGATTGATCTCTCTCCCACCAAGCGATTCCTCCATCCATTGAAGCAGACAGGCTCCCTGTCATCAGCTGACTAGTGGGATCAGGTCTTGGCCGCATTGCAACCTGGGACAAATCTAAGACAACAGTCATTTTGTATGCTGTTAAAAATAAATATTGGGGCGTAATCACAGGAGAATTGTGAAAAAAACATCACACACAGGTACAGACACTATATTATGAACTACACTAACTTTACAGCCCCTGTAGCATAGTCAAATAAAAAATCCTGGAATACCCCTTTAAGCCTTCTTAGGGCATATGGGTGTCATAAAAGGGGTCCCCTGCTGCTGAAAACCGATATTCTCTTGTATAGAGGGCTCAGTGCTACCATGTGTTTGTGTGGTCATATTTTTATTTGGAAAGTTGCTATGAAAGATCACTTTCATACTATGCTACACAATAACACTAGACAAAGTCTATGGGGACATTTACCATTTGTTTTGGTGTGACAGTACACAATTATTTGGGGCAGTTTCCAGTGTCCAGCAGCTGGCCAGAATTTACTATGAGTGATACACCTTGTAATAAATTCCAGCTAATTGTAAATTGTGACACTATGTTTCTGTTTGGCACACAAAACTACACTTTCCAAGGAGAGAGCTATGGGTGGAAAACCAGCAAAATTGGCAAGATTATTTGCCCCTTTTATGGATAGTGCCTATGGAAAGGAGGCTTTGGAAACTGGAGATGGTGTTGAAGCGTCAAGCTCAAGTTTGGAAACCACTACAGCACCAATGGGTCCAACCAGTGAGAACATCTTACCAAACTCACATAATGATTTTGGAGAATAATTCCCCTGTTAATCTCTGTTTAATTAGTGGTACCGCTACAAATAACCCTGCAATTTTACTGCTATTTTCCAATTTTGAAAAATAGTGTTAAAATTGGGGCAGTCTCAAAGGGGTTATCCAGCACTTAAGAACTTATCCCCTATCTTGTTAATAGGGTAAAACTTCTGTAAGGCAAAGTCTCAGACATATGGACCATTCAATGAATGATGAGGGCACAAATGTAACCTAAAGTCTAAGATAAATTTTGTTAACAAGGTTATTTACAATAAGGTAAACATTACACAGTTGGGTATGGATGGCATGGGATTTGTGCAATTTTGTGCCACTTTTCAAAAGTCGCAGATTATATACTCGGTGCCGAAAGATTTGGTTTGTAAACTTTGCCCACTTTGCCCAACAGACAAGCCCTCTGATGCAGATGGTGCATATGGCATCAGCACCTTCCAAAAGTGGTGTAATCAATGTGGCAAGCGCATGTTTTTGGTCTACATTGGCCATTTGCACTATGTTTACAGGCGCAAATGCCTTTGTAAATGTCCGCCTATAAGTCTAAAATTGTACACCATTAACCAGGTTAGCTATATGTGCTATAAACTGTATGTATACAGTTGTCTAACTATAGAGGTTGCAACGGTGACCGGGCCTTATATCCAGGGTGGCTATGCCACTACACTACATTATATACTGCTGCAATAGGCCAGGCACTCGGGCGCTGGGCCCATCACTGCCAGTGTCTGGCAGGGTTATAATGATTATTTTCTTCATAGAGGATAAGAATCTGCTGACAAAGTGATGGACCAATGATGCCTGGATACAGGGCCAGCCCCACAATGAGTCCCGCTGGGTCCATTGGACCCAGGCGGCACCTTCACAGGGGCAGCAAATTGCCACCCCGAGGGTGACACCACCAGGTGGGAAGTCACCCCAGCCTGTATTCAATTGTAAGCGCTTCCTTGGACTCGCTTACAAATGAATCATGTGTAGCCGATGTTCTCTATACACAGCTGGCTCTCCACTGCACACAGCGCTCCCTGCTGGTCACAGCCTGCTACACTTACTGGCTGCAGCAGGCTGCATAGTCCCATGTGACGTGAGTGTACTTGGTAGCTTGGCTGCAGTCTGGCGTAGAGCTAGCAGGTTGTTGTATTCTCAGTCAGGTGGGGGGAAGGGGAGCACAAGGCCCCACTATACAGCAAGAAGCAATCCTCTTGAAGTGGACAGGGCTTACTGAAGGGGCGGAGCTTACCACAGGGTGGGGTTTGTCTGTGTGGGCGGGGCCTATTTGTTGCACGGAATGTTAGGTGCATGGGTTCTGCCAACTCTCCAGCTTGCAGTTCCAAAGCTCAAGAAAGGAAAGCAGGTAAGTATATAGCAGTATACACTGCAGTGTGCCCTGTGTGATGTTCTTATTAACAGTAAATGAAAAAAAATTTGTGAGACATGTTTGCTATGTTTTTAATGTATCAATGGGTATAGTTTACGAGTAGCATGTTCAGTATCTGTGTATATCACCAGTGTGTGAGTGGTGTATGTGGTACATGTGCCCTGTGTAAGCACTATGTGTACCCTGTGTGAGTGGTATATGTGTTATGTGTACCCTGTGTGAGTGGTGTATGTGGTATGTGCCCCCTGTGTGAGTGGTGTATACGGTATGTGTACCATGTGTGAGTGATGTATGCAGTGTGTGTACCCTGTGTGAGTGGTATATGCGATATGTGTACCCTGGGTGAGTGGTGTATACGGTATGTGTACCATGTGTGAGTGATGTATGCGGTATGTGTACCCTGTGTGAGTGGTGTATGCGGTGTGTGTACAATGTATGAGTGGTGTATGCAGTATGTGTACCCTGTGTGAGTGGTGTATGCAGTATGTGTACCCTGTGTGAGTGGTGTATGTGGTATGTGTACCCTGTGTGAGTGGTGTATGTGGTATGTGTACTCTGTGTGAGTGGTGTATGCTTTATGTGTACCCTGTTTGAGTAGTATATATGGTATGTGTACTCTGTGTGAGTGATGTATGCTGTATGTGTACCCTGTTTGAGTGGTGTATATGGTATGTGTAAAGCCTGTACAGCCTGTGTTTATGGGAGGGGCATGTATTATTTAACGGATGCCACACCTCCGGTCAGGGCGTTCGTCGTCATTGTAGTGTAGTGGCGTGCTGGTGTTGCTAGGTTACGACACTACGCAGGACTTCCCGGAACTTCCGGTCTAAGGGGTTGCTGCGTCCAGCTGATGTGGTGCTGCGGGGTTACTTGTGTGGGCACAGCAGTGGTAGTCAGAAGCCGTGGCGGTACACTGCGCTGGATGGGCAACCATCGGGGGAGGAGGGCAGTGTGCTGATTCATGCCGGCATGGAAGATCTGTTTCCACGAGGGGGTACTCTGCCTCTGGAAGCAGAGGACCAGATAAAGTTTCAGGTTCCCACATCGGATGGTCCCGCATTAGTCTGGCGGACACTATAGGGGACGAGTCTTATTCATGCTGGCTGTAGGGTGAGTTGACTGTTACAAAATACTCAATATGATTATTGCACTTGCTATAATTCTGCATGTCATGGATTCAGTGGATATGTTATTCCTGTTTTGCTCTGCATGTGTGCCATGATTAGATGAGATACTATGATGAAGGGTATGCTAGGCTGATGCATAGGTTAACATTCATGGTGTTTCTGCTATACTGAATGGTCATGTTCTGCGGTTACTGTTCGACAAATTTAGTTGTGGTGTCTGACACACGTGTGTGTTAGCCGAGAGCTAGGTGGTCTCGTTAGTAGCTTAGTGGTGGGTGTAATTTGCCGTTAGTCAAGAGGGTTGTAGTCAGGTTTCAGTTTACCATGCTCACTTTTTACAGGTGTTTGACAATCTTGAGCAAGTTACAGTTGCCTGGTGTTAAGGTGGGTATGTTGGGCAAATGGCTTAGAGGGTCGGGGGGTTGGGGAGGGCGTGAGCAGGCACTTGGCACATTAGTCACGACTATTTCTCGCACAATTCTGGGGTTTTTCCTGTCACAGTTTGGGTAGGCAAATAAGATGGGGAGGAGGGTAGGCTGGGTGAGACATATATATTGCTACTGAGACGTTTTCAGAGCAGATCGGCAGTACACATAGGCGTAGGTGGTAGCCCTTATTACCTGACACATTTTCAGGAGGGTACCTATGCATGATTGTTGTGCATGACCTATGCATTAATTACTGACTCATCTTCAGACCCATCGCTTGATTGCAACATATAGGCAATGGTTTACCGCTTTACTGACTCACTTTCAGTAGGGACCATTGCGGCTGGTTGTTACTGACACGTCTTCAGGACCACCTCGTACCTTGTCATCACGTCTTCCAATCTGGGTTTCTTGGTTGTGCTACTCAGTTATTGGTCATGGTGTTATCATTGTTCATTAAGTTTCTACTCGGTCTGTTCTACTCGATGCTGGCTCATAAGGGGCTATTATATAATTTTACAATTGTCTAGAAGGACACGCTTAGTCATATATAGGACTGTTAAATGTTCGGACTACAGCCATTAATCCAATATTAACACTCCATGCCGGACTATCAGCAAGATTTTATGCCGAACTATCAGAACATCTGAGCCACAGTTACAACACATTCACAACTAGTGCTTTGAGAATCAGCTACAGTGTTTCACATTATTTCTACCATTAGGGCCAAATGGTAGATAGATATTATCTTAGTGCATAATTCATTTTATTTCATGTATTTTATTTGTGAATTAGTGTTTAATAGTATTATATGATCTTATATTGTAATACAATTTGTGTAATACATTTTTTTATCATTTTCAGACCATTTGTTCTTATTGTGTACCATTTGGGTTGGTAAAATCCTTGAGGTATGGTTAATGCTTTTTAATATTTTATTTTCATTATTGGTCGGTGAGGATTGACTTTTATTAACCATATATACCTCGGATTTTTGGTTGTGAGCTGCACACACAATTCTTTCTTCCTATTTTAACTCCAAAGCAATCACACTTTCTGCTCACGAAGCAACACTGATTGACAATCAATTTCACATGCTGTTGTGCAAATGGAACTGACAACAGGTGGAAATTATAGGCAATTAGTAGGACACCCCCAATAAAGGATTGGTTCTGCAGGTGGTGACCACAGACCACACTCAGTTCCTATGCTTCCTGGCTGATGTTTTACAAACAATAGAAATTAACCTCCAGTGTGGCGACGGGATTCAGGGCGCTGAACACACAAGTAAAAGGGAATTGACGTTTATTCACCCATGATGCAACGTGTTTCACAGATAGACTAATTCATCAGGCATACTCCGGTGAGTACAAACACACAATTTATAGAGCTCATGGATTAACCCTTCAAAGGAAAACCTTAAAGGGACCATGACTCCATTACATAGACAGAAGGGATTTAAAATACAAAAGTAAAAGTGGTACCAAATTCCTCTTTTTATCCACTACACCATAGAGGTGCTTATGTTAAAACTTTTTATTCTTTAGTTTCTAAAGAATTTAAGAAAATTTGTGAAAACGTTTTCCCACTCTGTAGCACTGATAATTTAACCCCTCAAGAGAGGGCAGCAATAAAATAGAATAATTCAAATATCGTTATACGTTCGGCTGACAAGGGAGGGGGCATTGCCATTGTTGATGATGGAGCCGCATATATAGGTGAGGCTCTAAGAATTTTATCTGACCCGGAGTATTATGAAATATTACTTACTGTACTGATCTATCTTCACTTTACTTTATTGAATATAAAAATCTTATTGGTTAATAAAAAAGAATTAGATTTTTTAAACATTAAACACTATACTCTCCCCACTTTTTATTACCTTCCTAAGTTACATAAATCTACCAGTGTAGGTTTTCTTACTTGTAAATTGTCGCACTATATCGATTTATTTTTACAATATTATGTTCTTCAGATCCCTTCTTATTTAAAAGGCTCCACTCAACTGATTAGAGAGATTAGCACTTTAGATCTCCCTATTAATTATTCTTTCCTCACTTTAGATGTGTGTGCACTTTATTCTAACATTACCACAAATATTGGTATAGTAGCAATTCGGTTTATTTTTTAATCAGATTTAAGTTTATCTCCCATACAGTCCCAATTCCTTATTGAAGCCATGTTATTTAGTTTAGAGCATAATGCTTTTGAATTTGATAATATCATTTACAGGCAGAGGAGGGGCTATGCGATGGGGACTCGTTTTGCGCCCAGTTATGCCAATTTTGTTATGGGGCAATTCGAGTCCTCATTTGTCGCACAGTCCCCCTCTTTTCGTTATGTTCTTTTTTTCAGGCGTCAGACGACCTGTTTTTCATATGGTCGGGGAAAGCCGAGGAATTTGTAGAAGAAATTAATTCCAACAATTGGGGTTTAAAATTTACATTGCATCATTCAGTTAATAATATTGAATTATTGGACCTGTGCATCAAGAAGGATGACCCAGGCCATATTGTGACTGAGAATTTTTTTTTAAATCAGTCAATGTAAATAGCCTCCTTACTTTCAATAGTTCCCACTTTCCCAAATGGATCTGCAATGTACTTTATAGTCAATACCTCCGGGTTAGAAAAAATTGCACCCTTGACAGCGACTTTAATAAAGAAGCACTAATTTTACAGCATTGATTTATTAATAAAGGTGATCTTTAATACGGTGAAAGGAAAACAACAAGCTTCTTTAGTACAACCGAAACTACCCAACACTATACGTACAACTAAACATTGACTAAACATTGGAGCATCCTTATGGATGACCCAGTGCTTAGGAGTGCATTACCCCCTCAGCCGAATTTTACATTTCGTAGGTCCAGCAATTTACGTAATTTGTTAGCTCCTAGTAAATTAAAATCACTGCCTAATGCAGATAAATTTATATTAACAAATTCCACCGGTAACAGGATAGGCTCCTATCCACCTTATTTCCTAGGTAGTGTATTCTCATTGTTTTTATTTATTTACATATTTTTTGCTCTTTAAATGTTTTTCATGTATTTTTGCTTTTTTGTATTTCTGTACTTTTGTTTTTTAATATTTTATTGATTTATATATTTGCCAGAAATTATTGTTTGTGTGATTTGACTATTCTCCTCAGGTGTGGAGGTGGGATCTTCCCTTTATATTAGGGGACCCACCTCTGCTCCATGGGGATAACAGTCTTCTCATATATCTTTATTTTATAATACTATTACTAAAAAAACAATGTACATATGTTGATATATTTATATGTTTTTGACGTGCATGCCATTTGTATTTTAAATCCCTTCTGTCTATGTAATGGAGTCATGGTCCCTTTAAGGTTTTCCTTTGAATGGTTAATCCGTGAGCTCTATAAATTGTGTTTGTACTCACCTGAGTATGCAGGATGAAGCAGTCTATCTGTGAAACACGTTGCATCATGGGTGATTAACGTCAGTTCCCTTTTACTTGTGTGTTCAGCGCCCTGAATCCCCTCGCCACACTGGAGGTTCATTTCTATTGTTTGTATCGATTTGGACGTGGAGCAGCTGCAGTCACTTTACAAGCATTGCCCTGATCCATTGTTGCACTTGGCTGAGTGTAACCCGTTGTGGTAAGCGCCACCTTTGCCCCCCCTGTGTAATTACGTTATCATACTACGGAGCGCTGTCTGTCTTTTATTTCAGTAGGCTGATGTTTTGGTCACTTTTGAATGCTGACGGTGCTTTCACTCTACAACCCACACAAGTGGCTCAGGTAGTGAAGTTCATCCAGGATGGCACATCATTGCGAGCTGTGGCAAGAAGGTTTGCTGTGTCTGTCAGCAAAGTGTCCAGAGCATGGAGGCGCTACCAGGAGACAGGCCAGTACATCAGGAGACGTGGAGGAGGCTGTACGAGGGCAACAACCCAGCAGCAGAACCGCTACCTCAGCCTTTGTGCAAGGTGGAGCAGGAGGAGCACTGCCAGAGCCCAACAAAATGACCTCCTGCAGGCCACAAATGTGCATGTGTCCACTCAAACAGTCAGAAACAGACACCACGAGGGTGGTATGAGGGCCCGATGAGCACAGGTGGGGGTTGTTTGGCATTTGTTTGGCATTTGCCTGAGAACACCAAGATTAGCAAATTCGCCACTGGTGCCCTGTGCTCTTCACAGATGAAAGCAGGTTCACACTGAGCACATGTGACAGAGTCTGGAGACACCATGGAGAACGTTCTGTTGCCTGCAACATCCTCCAGCATGACCGGTTTGGCAGTGGGTCAGTAATGGTGTGGGGTGGCATTTCTTTGGGGGGGGGGGGGGCCTCACAGCCCTTAATGTGCTTGCCAGAGGTAGCCTGACTACCATTAGGTACCGAGATGAGATCCTCAGACCCCTTGTGAGACCATATGCTGGTGCGGTTGGCCCTGAGTTCCTCCTAATGCAAGATAATGCTAAACCTCATGTGGCTGGAGTTTGTCAGCAGTTCCTGCAAGAGGAAGGCATTGATGCTATGGACTGACCTGCCTGTTCCCCAAACCTGAATCCGACTGAGCACATCTGGGACATCGTGTCTCGCTCCATCCACCAAAGCCACGTTTCACCACAAACTGTCCAGGAATAGACGGATGCTTTAGTCCAGGTCTGGGAGGACATTCCCCAGGAGACAATCCGCCACCTCATCAGGAGCATGCCCAGGCATTGTAGGGAGGTCATACGGGCACGTGGAGGCCACACACACTTCTGAGCCTCATTTTGACATGTTTTAAGGACATTACATCAAAGATGGATCAGCCTGTAGTGTGGTTTTACACTTGAGTGTGACTCCATATCCAGACCTCCATGGGTTGATATATTTAATTTCCATTGATAATTTGTGTGTGATTTTGTTGTCAGCACATTCAACTATGTAGAGAGGAAAGTATTTCATACAATTATTTAATTCATTCAGATCTAGGATGTGTTATCTTAGTGTTCCCTTTATTTTTTTGAACAGTGTATATATAACGGCACGCTGTGCCCCCTGGTATGTTACTGCCACACGGTATGCCACTGATATATTACTGCCACATGCTATATTCCTGGTATATTACTGCCACATGCAATGTCCCTGGTATATTACTGCCACACATTTTGCCCCCACAGTAAATGATGCCACTGTGCCCCCAGAATGCATGATGCCACTATGCCCCCAGAATACATAATGTCACTGTGCCCCCAGAATACATAATGTCACTGTGCCCCCAGAATACATAACATCACTGTGCTACCACATAAATTGCTTCTGCAAACTACAACTCCCATCATGCACAGACAGACGGCCATGATGGGAGTCGTAGTTCTGTAACAACTGGAGAATCACAGGTGGGGGAATGACTGTTCACCTGGAAAATTAGGCTCCCCGTCCCAGGTCCCACGCTGCTCTGGCCTCTGCTAGTTAGACCTGGCCAGAGCAGATGATGCAGGCAGCGCTAATTGCGCCACCTGCATTACAGGAGAAGCACCGGGCAGGGAGCACAGCGTACCCTTGCTTCGGGCTGTGGCTGTTCATTTGTATCGGTGTCTTAAAGACACCTATGCACAGGGCCAGACTGGGACCAAAAATAGGCCCAGGCATATTAGACTATGCAGCCCATTTTTGGGTGGGGTCTCAACAGTTGGACCCTGACAAAATAAAATGGGCTGTAGAGTCTAAAATACCACTGGTTCAAGTAGCCCTCCAGTTGTTGCAAAGCTACAACTTCCAAAATGTCTTGAGAGCCACAGATTGGGGTACAGTTTTACCCATCAACACTGCAGAACCTAAAAGTTACTACAGCTCTGATGGGACAATCAGGAGAATACACAACGATATCAGTAACCTGAGTGACATTTTCTCTGTTTTCTTTCCTTTTCTTTTCTTCTTCTTCTGGTCCAGACGTTAGGTCTTCTTCCAGTTCCATCTTCTCTGCAGAGGCTGATGCCCGGACATCATTAGTTCCTCACTTTGTCAGCAGAACTTCGTTCTCTATGTAAAGACAATAATCATTGTAATACTGTTAAATACTATACCCCTGAATATAATACTACCATACACTGTGCCACCTGAACACTGGTTTTGTCTGTTTGGCAGTGTGGTGTCCCGGTACCGTATTGCATCCAGTACCTAGTGTAGAGGTCCCCAAAGTCAGAGTAACTACGTTCAGGTAGGGTTCCTCAGGTGGGACAGCCCCTAGTCGCCTCTCCTTAAGTCTAACTGTAATGTTCATAAATGTATATATTAATAATTATAGCTATATTTCATAGAAATGTATAGTACTTACCTTGTTCAGCGTCGCAGGACCTTCGGTCATGTGACCATGCTAGTAACCTCTATGGTATGTTGCAGGACCTTAGGAGGTCCTTGGGTCACGTGTTACCCACAAATCTCTTTAAAGGTGATTGACATCCGTTTGGACCAATTAGCGTTAGTCCTGCCCCTGCCCATATAAGGGAGCTGCATCCAATTATCGCTGTCTTGGGTTGGTGCTCTTGTGGATGCCGGACTAACAGGACGGTGTGCTACGCAACTTTCAAAGACACGCTAGGCCTCAAAACTTACGGCCTCAGCAGAACCAAAAATTATGAGTTTTACTCTAATTCCTGCTAATGCTAGCATGACTACTGGACTGCGACTAATTCCCCTAAATCCAGTGGAACAACGCAATAGACTAAAGACCTTTAAAGCTAAAGTCCTAACCATTGTCAATCTCCAAAAGGAAGCTGTTGTATTGATCAGAGACTGTTATGTTAATGAAGTGTACAGAAAATCTTCAGTAAAGTTAACGCTGTTTACAGAAGCTTTCCGGTTGTGGACAATCCATTATTACTCACTACCTCAAACCTATTATCATCTACCTCCCTATCGTTCCTGGGAAGGGTGGCGGTAGGAAAAGCTTTCTTGAGGAGCCCTCACCCTGGCGTTACGAATAGCAAGGGATAACAAGCACCCTTTAATACCTGCACAGCTACACTCCCCATACTCTACATCCCCCAGGCTACCACAGCAGAATCCCACCCTTGTACTGTCCTCCCCCAGACCCCTAAGGGCTTGTCCAAACAGCAAACATTCAGCAGGGGGAATGCCCCTTGAAGCAGGCGCCACCGAATAGGACCATGTGGACGTGCCCACCTATTAGACACCTCTGGTTGGGTTCACACTGCAGAATTTCTGGAGGGGATTTTTGCAGGAGATCCCACGGGCGGCACTAGGACCAAGCGTACTGCATTGCTGCTGACGGCAATGCATTTCTGAGTGGATCTTTTGGGAGTTCTGCTCAGAAATGCATTGCCATCTATGGGGACGGCAATGCAGTCCATGTGGTCCTAGTGCCACCAGCTCGATCTCTGCCAGAAATAATGCCCGGAGATTCTGCAGTGTGAACCCAGCCTTAGAATGCCCATGTTTATTCTTTAGACATGCATTCCACCAGCAGAATTCCGATGCTGTGATTCCGCAATATGCACAGAGCAACAGAATCCCATTGAAAACAATGGGACTCTGCTGCAAGTGAAATTATGCAGCATAATTTTCCAGGTGGAATCTCTGCAGTGTGGACAAGCATTAAAGGGGTACTCCCATGGAAAACTTTTTTTTTTTTTAAATCAACTGCTTCCTAAGTCCTCCTCCAGACCCCTTAGTCCTCCTTTAGACCCCACTTCTCCACACTCCTTTGCCCCAGACCCCTTCTCCTCCACTTTTTTGACCCCCTCTCTCTGAGCCTCTCTGTCATCATCCACACTCCTCAGCCCCCCCCCATCCTCCACACTCCTACAGCTCCCAACCCTCCACACTCCTACAGCATCCCCCCTGTCATCTTCCACATTCCTACAGTGCCCCCATCATCCTCCACACTCCTACAGCCCCCCATTCTCCAAACTCCAACAGCACCCCATCCTCCACACTCCTACAGCGCCCCCGTCATCCTCCACACTCCCACAGCGCCCCCATCATCCTCCACACTCCTACAGTGCCCTCCATCATCCTCCATACTCCTACAGTGCCCCCCGTCATCCTCCACACTCCTACAGCGCCGCTCCCCAACTCCTGTCGTTGCAATTGCTGTACCCCAGGTGAGTAATAGGACAATTACAATAACCAAACCCACGGGCCTTAGGAGTTTTTTACACCCCCCCCCCCTGTCATCCTCCACAGTCCTCAGTACACCCCCCAATGTCATCCTTCATACTCCTATAGCCCCTCCATCCTCCACATTCCTATAGCTCCCCCTCTCCCCCCCATCATTCTCCACACTTCTATAGACCCCCATCCTCCACACTCCTATAGCTCCCCCTCTCCCCCATCATTCTCCACAGTTCTACAGTGCCCCCCACCCCTCTGTCATCCTAAACTACACATTTCATCCCCAGCCAAAACCAGCCCACCCCCACCCCTCTGTACACCTCCCTAGTGACCGCACCATGTAGAAGCTGCAGCTTTCGGCGGGATCTCCTTCTGCGATGTAGCAGCCGGGGCAGGGACGCATCCGTGATGTCGGGCGTGCATACGCGCGGACGTCTTAAAGTGGCAGCGTCTTTGCCCCAGCTCACTTTACTTGGGGCTGGGGGACCAGAAGAAAAGCATAAGTTCATGTTCTCAAGAAACTCGTCAAGTGGAACTCGGCGGCCTATGCGACTTATATTCCGGAGTTTTTAGCCCTCCCTCTTTCTCTTCTTCTTCACTTGTAAGTTCTAATCACTGTTATAGGGTATGCCCACTATAGGCGTGCCCTCGTTCACGGTTATGGGCACAGTTCAACCATCAGAGGTTCTGGGAAGTTGGAGGTGGTCTGATCCAAGGTGTTGGTAAGCATGTCTATTCTGTTTGTTGCCACAACCACAAGTGTACTCTGTGTGAGTGGTGTATGCTTTATGTGTACTCTGTGTGAGTGGGGTATTCTGTATGTGTACCCTGTGTAAGTGGTGTATGCAGTATGTGTGTCACGATGCCGGCTGGCAGGTAGTGGATCCTCTGTGCCAGAGAGGGATTGGCGTGGACCGTGCTAGTGGACCGGTTCTAAGCCACTACTGGTTTTCACCAGAGCCCGCCGCAAAGCGGGATGGTCTTGCTGCGGCGGTAGTGACCAGGTCGTATCCACTAGCAACGGCTCACCTCTCTGGCTGCTGAAGATAGGCGCGGTACAAGGGAGAAGGCAAAAGCAAGGTCGGACGTAGCAGAAGGTCGGGGCAGGCAGCAAGGATCGTAGTCAGGGGCAACGGCAGAAGGTCTGGAAACACAGGCAAGGAACACACAAGGAACGCTTTCACTGGCACTAAGGCAACAAGATCCGGCAAGGGAGTGCAGGGGAAGTGAGGTGATATAGGGAAGTGCACAGGTGAACACACTAATTGGGACCACTGCGCCAATCAGCGGCGCAGTGGCCCTTTAAATCGCAGAGACCCGGCGCGCGCGCGCCCTAGGGAGCGGGGCCGCGCGCGCCGGGACAGAACAGACGGAGAGCGAGTCAGGTAGGGGAGCCGGGGTGCGCATCGCGAGCGGGCGCTACCCGCATCGCGAATCGCATCCCGGCTGGCAGCGGAATCGCAGCGCCCCGGGTCAGAGGACGTGACCGGAGCGCTGCCGCGGGGAGAGTGAAGCGAGCGCTCCGGGGAGGAGCGGGGACCCGGAGCGCTCGGCGTAACAGTACCCCCCCCCTTGGGTCTCCCCCTCTTCTTAGAGCCTGAGAACCTGAGGAGCAGACTTTTGTCTAGGATGTTGTCCTCAGGTTCCCAGGATCTCTCTTCAGGACCACAACCCTCCCAGTCCACTAAAAAAAAATTTTTCCCTCTGACCTTTTTGGCAGCTAAAATTTCTTTGACCGAGAAGATGTCCGAGGAGCCAGAAACAGGAGTGGGAGGAACAGATTTGGGAGAAAAACGGTTGAGGATGAGTGGTTTGAGAAGAGAGACGTGAAAGGCATTAGGGATACGAAGAGAGGGAGGAAGAAGAAGTTTATAAGAGACAGGATTAATTTGACACAAAATTTTGAAAGGACCAAGATAGCGTGGTCCCAACTTGTAGCTAGGGACACGGAAGCGGACATATTTAGCGGAGAGCCATACCTTGTCTCCAGGGGAAAAAACGGGGGGAGCTCTTCTTTTCTTATCCGCGAACTTCTTCATGCGTGATGAAGCCTGTAAGAGAGAATTTTGGGTCTCTCTCCATATGATGGAAAGGTCACGAGAAATTTCATCCACAGCGGGCAGACCAGAGGGCAAGGGAGTAGGGAGGGGGGGAAGAGGGTGACGGCCGTACACCACGAAAAATGGGGATTTGGAGGAAGACTCAGAGACCCTGAAGTTATACGAGAATTCGGCCCATGGGAGGAGATCTGCCCAGTCATCCTGGCGGGAGGAAACAAAATGTCGCAAATAATCACCCAAGATCTGGTTAATCCTTTCTACTTGTCCATTGGACTGGGGATGATATGCAGAAGAAAAATTTAATTTAATCTTGAGTTGTTTACAAAGAGCCCTCCAGAATTTAGACACGAATTGGACGCCTCTATCCGAGACAATCTGCGTAGGCAACCCGTGAAGACGAAAAATGTGTACAAAAAATTGTTTAGCCAACTGAGGCGCAGAAGGAAGACCAGGAAGAGGGATGAAATGTGCCATTTTGGAGAATCGATCAACGACCACCCAAATAACAGTGTTGCCACGGGAAGGGGGTAAATCAGTAATAAAATCCATACCAATCAGAGACCAAGGCTGTTCGGGGACAGGCAGAGGATGAAGAAAACCAGCGGGCTTCTGGCGAGGAGTCTTATCCCGGGCACAGATAGTGCAGGCTCGCACAAAGTCCACAACATCCGTCTCCAGAGTCGGCCACCAATAGAAGCGGGAGATGAGTTGCACAGATTTCTTGATACCCGCATGACCTGCGAGATGGGAGGAGTGACCCCATTTGAGGATTCCGAGGCGTTGGCGAGGAGAAACAAAGGTCTTTCCTGGAGGAGTCTGCCTGATGGAGGCAGGAGAAGTGGAGATCAGGCAGTCAGGTGGAATGATGTGTTGCGGAGAGAGTTCAACTTCTGAGGCATCCGAGGAACGAGAGAGAGCATCGGCCCTAATGTTCTTATCGGCAGGACGAAAGTGAATCTCAAAATTAAATCGGGCAAAGAACAGAGACCACCGGGCCTGGCGAGGATTCAGCCGTTGGGCAGACTGGAGGTAGGAGAGGTTCTTGTGGTCGGTGTAGATAATAACAGGAGAACTTGATCCCTCCAGCAGATGCCTCCATTCCTCAAGTGCTAATTTAATGGCTAGAAGCTCTCGATCCCCGATGGAGTAGTTCCTCTCCGCTGGAGAGAAGGTCCTAGAGAAAAAACCACAAGTGACAGCATGCCCGGAAGAATTTTTTTGTAGAAGAACAGCTCCAGCTCCCACTGAGGAGGCATCAACCTCCAATAGGAAGGGTTTGGAAGGGTCAGGTCTGGAGAGGACGGGAGCCGAAGAAAAGGCAGACTTGAGTCGTTTAAAGGCGTCTTCTGCTTGAGGAGGCCAGGACTTGGGATCAGCATTTTTTTTGGTTAAAGCCACGATAGGAGCCACAATGGTAGAAAAATGTGGAATAAATTGCCTGTAATAATTGGCGAACCCCAAAAAGCGTTGGATAGCACGGAGTCCGGAGGGGCGTGGCCAATCTAAGACGGCAGAGAGTTTGTCTGGATCCATCTGTAGTCCCTGGCCAGAGACCAAATATCCTAGAAAAGGAAGAGATTGGCATTCAAACAGACATTTCTCAATTTTGGCATAGAGTTGGTTGTCACGAAGTCTCTGAAGAACCATACGGACATGCTGGCGGTGTTCTTCTAGATTGGCAGAAAAAATTAGGATATCGTCCAGATATACAACAACACAGGAGTATAACAGATCACGAAAAATTTCATTGACAAAGTCTTGGAAGACGGCAGGGGCGTTGCACAGTCCAAAGGGCATGACCAGATACTCAAAGTGTCCATCTCTGGTGTTAAATGCCGTTTTCCACTCGTCCCCCTCTCTGATGCGGATGAGGTTATAGGCGCCTCTTAAGTCCAATTTAGTGAAGATGTGGGCACCTTGGAGGCGATCAAAGAGTTCAGAGATGAGGGGTAAGGGGTAGCGGTTCTTAACCGTGATTTTATTAAGACCGCGGTAGTCAATGCAAGGACGTAGGGAGCCATCTTTTTTGGACACAAAGAAAAATCCGGCTCCGGCAGGAGAGGAGGATTTACGGATAAAGCCCTTTTTTAGATTCTCCTGGACGTATTCGGACATGGCAAGAGTCTCTGGGGCAGAGAGAGGATAAATTCTGCCCCGGGGTGGAGTAGTGCCCGGGAGGAGGTCGATAGGGCAATCATAAGGCCTGTGAGGAGGTAGAGTCTCAGCTTGTTTTTTGCAGAAAACATCCGCGAAGTCCATATAGGCCTTAGGGAGACCGGTTACTGGAGGAACCACAGAGTTACGGCAAGGGTTACTGGGAACCGGTTTTAGACAGTTCTTGGAACAAGAGGACCCCCAACTCTTGATCTCCCCAGTGGACCAATCCAGGGTAGGGGAATGAAGTTGAAGCCAGGGAAGTCCAAGGAGAATTTCCGAGGTGCAATTGGGGAGGACCAAAAGTTCAATCCTCTCATGATGAGATCCGATGCTCATAAGAAGGGGCTCCGTGCGGAAACGTATGGTACAGTCCAATCTTTCATTATTTACACAATTGATGTAGAGGGGTCTGGCGAGACTGGTCACCGGGATGTTGAACCTGTTGACGAGAGAGGCCAAAATAAAATTTCCTGCAGATCCTGAGTCCAAGAAGGCCACTGTAGAGAAGGAGAAGGCAGAGGCAGACATCCGCACAGGCACAGTAAGACGTGGAGAAGCAGAGTAGACATCAAGGACTGTTTCACCTTTGTGCGGAGTCAGCGTACGTCTTTCCAGGCGGGGAGGACGGATAGGACAATCTCTTAGGAAGTGTTCGGTACTAGCACAGTACAGGCAGAGGTTCTCCATACGGCGTCGTGTCCTCTCTTGAGGTGTCAGGCGAGACCGGTCGACCTGCATAGCCTCCACGGCGGGAGGCACAGGAACAGATTGCAGGGGACCAGAGGAGAGAGGAGCCGAGGAGGAGAAACGCCTCGTGCGAACAGAGTCCATATCTTGGCGGAGTTCCTGACGCCTTTCGGAAAAACGCATGTCAATGCGAGTGGCTAGGTGAATAAGTTCATGTAGATTAGCAGGAATTTCTCGTGCGGCCAGAACATCTTTAATGTTGCTGGATAGGCCTTTTTTGAAGGTCGCGCAGAGGGCCTCATTATTCCAGGACAATTCTGAAGCAAGAGTACGGAATTGTACGGCATACTCGCCAACGGAAGAATTACCCTGGACCAGGTTCAACAGGGCAGTCTCAGCAGAAGAGGCTCGGGCAGGTTCCTCAAAGACACTTCGGATTTCCGAGAAGAAGGAGTGTACAGAGGCAGTGACGGGGTCATTGCGGTCCCAGAGCGGTGTGGCCCATGACAGGGCTTTTCCGGACAGAAGGCTGACTACGAAAGCCACCTTAGACCTTTCAGTGGGAAACAGGTCCGACATCATCTCCAGATGCAGGGAACATTGGGAAAGAAAGCCACGGCAAAACTTAGAGTCCCCATCAAATTTATCCGGCAAGGATAAGCGTATCCCAGGAGCGGCCACTCGCTGCGGAGGAGGTGCAGGAGCTGGCGGAGGAGATGACTGCTGAAGCTGTGGTAGTAACTGTTGTAGCATATCGGTCAGTTGAGACAGCTGTTGGCCTTGTTGCGCTATC
Source organism: Hyla sarda (assembly GCF_029499605.1). NCBI lineage: Eukaryota > Metazoa > Chordata > Amphibia > Anura > Hylidae > Hyla > Hyla sarda. Next base: position 100,260,861 of record NC_079197.1, on the reverse strand, counting down.
TGTTGTGACTGCTGGGCGACCACCGTGGTGAGGTCAGCGACAACTGGCAGAGGAACTTCAGCGGGATCCATGGCCGGATCTACTGTCACGATGCCGGCTGGCAGGTAGTGGATCCTCTGTGCCAGAGAGGGATTGGCGTGGACCGTGCTAGTGGACCGGTTCTAAGCCACTACTGGTTTTCACCAGAGCCCGCCGCAAAGCGGGATGGTCTTGCTGCGGCGGTAGTGACCAGGTCGTATCCACTAGCAACGGCTCACCTCTCTGGCTGCTGAAGATAGGCGCGGTACAAGGGAGAAGGCAAAAGCAAGGTCGGACGTAGCAGAAGGTCGGGGCAGGCAGCAAGGATCGTAGTCAGGGGCAACGGCAGAAGGTCTGGAAACACAGGCAAGGAACACACAAGGAACGCTTTCACTGGCACTAAGGCAACAAGATCCGGCAAGGGAGTGCAGGGGAAGTGAGGTGATATAGGGAAGTGCACAGGTGAACACACTAATTGGGACCACTGCGCCAATCAGCGGCGCAGTGGCCCTTTAAATCGCAGAGACCCGGCGCGCGCGCGCCCTAGGGAGCGGGGCCGCGCGCGCCGGGACAGAACAGACGGAGAGCGAGTCAGGTAGGGGAGCCGGGGTGCGCATCGCGAGCGGGCGCTACCCGCATCGCGAATCGCATCCCGGCTGGCAGCGGAATCGCAGCGCCCCGGGTCAGAGGACGTGACCGGAGCGCTGCCGCGGGGAGAGTGAAGCGAGCACTCCGGGGAGGAGCGGGGACCCGGAGCGCTCGGCGTAACAATGTGTTTAGGCAGAGGAGAAAGTAGCATCCGGCTCCCAAACTGGATAAAATACTGGCTTTATTGGAAAATATTAAAAACCAAACTGGAACATAATGTGGATAAGAACAAACGAAACGCAACCAGTTGGTTGCGTTTCGTTTGTTCTTATCCACATTATGTTCCAGTTTGGTTTTTAATATTTTCCAATAAAGCCAGTATTTTATCCAGTTTGGGAGCCGGATGCTACTTTCTCCTCTGCCTAATTGCTGCACCTGGGAACACGGCCCTTGCCTCACTCCGAGTCTTCCAACTGGAGAGGTGTGTTACCACATACATGATCTGGGTCTGAGAAATATAACGGTGAGCTGAATTTTTCTGTATTATGCAGTATGTGTACCCTGTGTTAGTGCTATGTGCATGTGGTTAGTGGTATGTCCCAAGGGTGAGTGGTATGAGTTTAGTGTAAGTTTAGCACTTAATGGAGTGTGCTAGCTGCTTAGTTTGTCATATTTGTAAGCAATGGCAATGTGGTTAAGTATCATAAGTCATACTCACCTACTCCGCTTCCCCTGCAACTCCCATTCAATGCCTCCCAATCCCTGCCCGTCACTGCCAGTCAGCCATTGTTATGTAGGGGGGAAAAAAACATATTTGCGGTTGGGGGTGACACCACTGGGTGAGGGGAATATGGCGTGGGCCAGTGGGTCGGGTCTGCATCATAACCACCAGATCCCAACTGTAATCAGCAGCTGACATCTGCCGGTAATGACGGACATTGGATCTGGCTCCGCTGTCCATCATTTAAATGTTGAAATGCTGTGATCAATAACGATCACAGGATTTAAACATTAAATGCTGATCATCCCTGGGGTCTGAACTTTTTTTTGTGTGTGTGTGGGGGGGGGGGCAGCACAATGTCATATCAGACTCTGCAGAGAAGATGTAGCTGGAAGAAGTCCTCGTGTCTGGACTTGATGAGGAAGAAAAGGAAAGACAACAGAGAAGACACTCAGATCACTGATATCATTGTGTATTCTCCTGACTTTCCCATCACTTCTGTAGTCATTTGTAAGTCCACAACTCCTATAATGCCTGAGACTCCAGGCTAGAGCTGGATAGCCACTTGAACCGAGGGGATCGGTCGGGGGCCCCAACAGTCAGACGCCTACCAAAAAAATGGGTTGCTTATTCTAAAATGCCCGGGCCTATTTTTGATCCCAGTTCAAAGCTTGCATATGAAGGGAGGGGGGTAAGGCAATTTTTTTATCGGGCCCTGTGGTGTCTAGCTACACCCCTGTCTTTATACTTATAACCACAAATGTGAGACTTCTAGTAACTTCCACAAGCGATTTCTTAGCCAGACGAGCCTAATTTAGAGAAAAGGTTGTTTAAATGGAACAAAGCCTATAATGCGGTTGGCCACTTCATGTAAAAACGGTAATAAACTGTAATATGTTGCACATGCAGCTATAAATGACTTTATTCTCAAAGTGAAGGCCCTCTTCTGACCTATTATTAGCCATGTAAATGCTGAAGACTGTGGTCCTCTGCATCTTCCAATCTCATAATATGATGGCATATTGCTAATAAATTGCATTACTTTCATTCTGAGGATGAGGGGTCTGTAGTGCTGGTCATACATTCTTACACTTTCCATTAACAAGGGTGCCATGGCCGTCCCCTGTGCATTGGAATTGCAGTATGCCACTGTGCAAAAAACTGTGAGGGGGCAGAGGTGCTAAATTGGAACTGCAGCAATCTCATTCTCAGGATAGGATAGACTTAGAGGTCAGACCCCCACCTATTATTAAGTGATGGTATAACCTTTTAATGTTAAAGCGAAGTAATATACTTGTTTAACACATTCATCTAATTATCCACGTGGTTTCTAAGGTTCCTTGGAAAAACCTTCCTTTTCTCGAGAACAGTTGTAGAAAATAACCTCTAAAAAACCCTCTGAATACAGTAATAGTATTATATGGAAACAGCTTTTTGTGTGTTTGTTAGAGTAACCTTTAGGTTCTTTACAATGTTATTAAAAAAAAATGACTGTCCCTTGTTTTTGTTCTTATGAAATAATAAACCATTATGCAGGATTTCGCACAGTAGAGGGCAGCACTGAGGCCTTACACATATAATCCAGTACTTTCACTTGATAGGTAATGGATGCCACTGTATAGCATTGATCAGAGGCATCCATTTAACACACCATCTGCTTTTTATAGTGTTTTCTAGAGATGAGCGAACTTACAGTAAATTCGATTTGTCACGAACTTTTTAGCTCGGCAGTTGATGACTTTAGTCTGCATAAATGAGTTCAGCTTTCAGGTGCTCCCGTGGGCTGGAAAAGGTGGATACAGTCCTAGGAGACTCTTTCCTAGGACTGTATCCACCTTTTCCAGCCCACCGGAGCACCGGAAAGCTGAACTAATTTAATTTAGGATAAGTCAGCAACTGCCAAGCCGAGAAGTTTGTGACGAATCGAATTTACTGCAAGTTCGCTCATCTCTAGTGTTTTCATCAAACTGATGCATCAACAGCCTATGGGTGACGAGTGTCTGTAATGGATGTCTGCATCACCAGCATGGCATTTGTTTAATTGACATATGATGAAAAGAGCAATTGGCTAGGTTTAAAGGATACTATCGTCGTCTGTGGGAATGGATGCCAATGTTACAGGCTCCATTTATCTTATCCTGCTGGGAACTTTTCCTGGTGTATACATTTATCGGAGACCATAATTGCAATGTAAGCAAATAATAAATATAACCTAATATATTAGAATTGGATCTATTAAAATCAATTTACACTGGACCAAATTTAAATCCAAGGGTAGATTTTTTTAAAAATGCATATATATACAGCATCTAGCACAGAGAGAGCAAGGGGGGGTCAACCTATCCAATATAATGACTGAGGTGCTACTAACAGCTAAAAAATACCATATTGCATAAAGGAAAAGAAGGATCGCAGCATAAAGGTGCACACCCAAGAAAGAATTCAATAATCAAATTAATCTTTAGTATACAAAAAAATACAAGAACATTTTTTATACACAAAGAATACATACATACCATCACTGTGTGGGACAGGAAAGGATATCTAAAACCAATTAAAAGAGCATAAAATAGCAAAAGCACAACATGGGGAGGGGCCATGGACCCGCTGTCCCCAAGTCCTGTCCTGCAAGGATAATAAATACAACAAAGCTGCTACTCCAAGGTGCACAGTACTGACATTAGACAAAAACCCAGTGCAATAATACCCAGAATACAAAAGAATAATAAATAACTGAACTAAACATAGATAATAGAGGGTAGCAGACCACAGATGGAGGAGCAGCTGGATATGGTCTAGCAGGACAGGACAGCCGTTGTATTTATTATCCTTGCAGGACAGGACTTTGGGACAGGGGGTTCATGGCCACTCCCCATGTTGTGCTTTTGCTCTTTTCTGTGCTCTTTTAATTGGTTTTAGATGTCATTTGGTGTCCCACACAGTGATGTTATATATGTATTCTTTGTGTATAACAATGTTTCTTGTATTTTTTTGTATAATAAAGATTCATTTGATAATTTAATTCTTTCTTGGGTGTGCACCTTTATGCAGCGATCCTACTTTTCCTTTATGCAATATATACAGCATCTCACATAAGTGAGTACACTCCTCACATGTTTTGTACATATATTATTATATCTTTTCATGTGACAACAATGAAGAAATGACACTCAGCTACAATGTAAGGTAGTGAGTGAACAGCTTGTATAAGTGTTTAATGTTGTGTCCCCTTAAAATAACTCAACATACAGCCATTAATGTCTAAACCTTGGCAACAAAAGAGTACACTCCTAAGGGGAAATGTCTAAATTGGGCCCAAAGTGTCAATATTTTGTGTGGCCGCCATTATTTTCCAGCACTGCCTTAACCCTCTTGGGCATGGAGTAGGGGACAAACCCCATTAACCCTCAGCTTTTTTTTTTTTTTTTAGCAAGGCAGTGGTTATCTTGTATTTGTGTTTGGGGTTGTCATCATGTTGGAATACTGTCCTGTGGGTCAGTCTCCAAGGGAGGGAATCATGCTCTGCTTCAGTATGTCACAGTACATGTTAGTATTCATGGTCCCTCAATAAACTGTAGCTCCCCAGTGCCAGCAGCATCATTTAGGCCCAGACCATGACACTCCCACAACCATGCTTGACAGTAGGCAAGACACACTTGTCTTTGTACTCCTCACCAAGTTGTCACGACACACACTTGACCCCATCTGAACCATATACTTTTATCTTGATCTCATTGGACCACAGAACATGATTTTAGTAATCCATTTCCTAAGTCTGCTTTTCATCCACTAACTGTTTGCAGGCTCTCTCGTGCTTTATCTTTAGAAGAGGATCCCTTCTGGGATGACAGCCATGTTGACCAATTTATTGCAGTGTGTGGTGCATGGACTGAGAACTGACAGGCTAACCCCCCCCCCCCCCCTTCATGGAACGGAAATCCGTGACGTCAGGACTCCGCACCCGTGTGACATCACGCCCCGTCCCCTCAAAGCAAGTCTATGGGAGGGGGCATGATGGCAGGTCAGACATCTTATCCTCTATCCTTTGGATAGGGGATAAGATGTCTAGGGTGGGAGTACCCCTTTAAGCATCTTTTAGAGTCTGGTCTGACTTCATATCGCCTGTGGCTGGGGCTACTCATGTGTAATCATCACTGAAAGGCTGTATGTAGTAAAATCTCACAAGATAGATTTCACAGGAGACAAGGATCAGCTTGGGAAGGCCCCACATGCACCAAGCTACTTCATTTACATAATTAGAAGAAAAGGTGTCACCTGTACTATAAGCCTATACCAATAGGTTAGTGTGAGTGATGCTGATGACAGATTCCCCTAATTCTCTTATTTTATTATAGTATGCTATAATGTTTTTTCATACATATTGTACCCCTAAACTTTAAGTATATGTAATTAAGTACTATGTTTAATTAGTTTTTGGCATATATTTTAAAGGTGAAAGGGAAGCTGGTCATCACTTTCACTTCAACCACAAGTCATTGGGGTGGTTCCCAGCAGCTCTTCCCACTACACCATCCTTGTACGATAGATTTTTCCCTGTTAGCTTCTAGAGAGAGATCTTTCGATCAAGGCTGATGGAGCAGGCAGAAACCAACGGGAACTGCCCTAAAAATTTGTGATTCAGGCAGGAAAGCAATGACCTGTTCCCTTTATAATGTGTCTTCTGGAAATTATTAGCTGTACAGCATTTAAAAAGTAATATGTAGATTTCGACTCTAGGGGGGCAACTTACTTAGAAGACCCTTTTACCTGCCGGTCTTTAGTAAATTCTAGCTACCATTATTTTTGTCTATTTGGAGTTATAGAGGCCTCACAGTGAAATCTACACCAGCTTTAAGCTGGCGTAGAGTTCTGCTATGATTTACAGCAGGTCACACTGTGGCCAGGCCCCTTTTATGCAGCACTTTTTCAAAAGAAGAAAGTGCAGCGTAAGCTTGCCAAAAAGTCAACATTTTTGCACAACTAAGTGTTTTGTGTTTTTTAACTCTCTCATAGCAACACTAACCACATGATTCAGATGTGAAAAGTTCAGCTTCACATACTATAAAGATGAAGAGTGTACTCATATTCTTCAAGTGGATATGTAGAAATGTATTGCAATAATCTTGTTGACCAGAAAGAAGATTCCTTGTCGCCTTTTTCAGGAGCACATACTTGTTTTAAAAATTCTATTGTGGTACATAGAAATTACATAACCTGACCTGTCACCATTTCCTCCTTTGTGAAATAAACTGGAGTGTACAGTTCCTCTGTGTAATACTTATTGTTCTTTTTTCTAAATTATTTTAATGAGGTAACCAGGGACTATGGGGGGAATTTATCAATAGGTGTAGAGCCTTTTTTGAAATGGTCTCTGTTGTGCAAAATTTGTACAAATTTTTGTTAAGGTTATTTTGACTACACTTTTTTGGGTTTTCACTTTGCAGTGGCTGCCGATTTATAAAGTGTGACTTATATTTTAACCCCTTAAGGACGGACCCATTTTTTAAGTCAATGACCAGGCGCTTTTTTTTTTATTTGACATATATCTCTTTAAATGGTAATAACTTCAGAACCCTTTTTCTGAGCAGAGCGATTCTGAGATTGTTTTTTTTTGTGACATATTGTACTTGGTGGTGCATTTTTGTTGACACATGCAGCATTTTTTGTGAAAAACTTCAAAATATTGTGAAAAACTGGAAAATTTCTGGCTTTTTTTTATATAGTGTACACTGTGTGGTACAAGTGATGTTATATTTATTCTGTGGGTCAGTTCAATGTTCTTTTTCCTTTTCTGAGCAAAATTCTTTTTCTGCCATTCATTTTCCAACAGCTGTAACTTTTTTGTCCGACGCCATTGAGTAAGGGCTTCATTTTTTGTGGGATGAGCTTTACTTTTTATTGGTATAATTTTTGTGCTATGTGCTACCTTTTGATCTTTTTTATTCCGCTATTTGTACCAAAATTGGCGAATTTTGCACTTTTTTAATATTTTTTTTTTTACAGCATTCACCGTGTGGGATAATTTACATTATAGTTTTATAGTACACCTCATTACTAACGTGGCAATACCTATTATGTATATGATTTGTGTTTTTTTAAATCTTTTTACAGGGCTTTTATTGGGAAAGGGGCATTTTTTTATTTTATTTTTTACACTTCTTACAGGTTATACTATGCTGCAATACATTTGTACTGCAGCACAGTATGACCTGATGAGCTGCACACACTACAGCCTGATGAGCTGCATACACTACAGCCTCTAACTGGATCTCACAGGCTTCCGTAGCAGGCAGACAGGAGGTCATGATCTGACCTCCTGCTGCCATAGCAACCAAATGCGACCCGTGATCGTATAGCGGTGTCGCCGTTGGAGAACAGGGGGAGAGCACTGTCAACACCATAGATGCCATGATCAGGATTGATCACGGCATCTAGGGGTTTAATGCTGCCGGGACCGGCGCGATCGTGGCTTTGGCAGCTGCGGCGGGACTCTGGCTGTGATTAACAGCCGGGTCCCGCCGCTGATCTCCTGCGCTGCCTGCGGCAGTGCAGGAGATCGCTATGACGTATCCAATTGCGCGAATGTGTTGGATGATTGGACGTATGCATATGTCCTATAGCGGGAAGGGGTTAAAAAGTCGCAAGTTTGTTGGAAAGCCCTCAGGTTGCAAGTCGCAAGTTTGTGGCAAATCTACACCAGCCCATACCTGGCTCACAAAACTGACTGTGGAAAGCATTTGAAAACGTAGGAATTATATATGTGCCAAATATATCAACTCCCTGTAATATTATGATAAATATGCTGCAAGTAAGCAAAGCCACACAAAAAAATGACTTCAAAACTCACTTTTAAAGATTCACAGTGATAAATGTTCCTCTATATACATTTGGAGTATTCTCACTGAAATGGGAGTTAGCCCTGTATGGCGTCAGCTTGAGACACCTGTGTTGGGTCTCTACCTGGAGTACTTCACCGACCTTACGCCTTCCACACTGAACCCTTCTCCTTGTAGTAAGCCCTATGCTAACCCCTTGATAGATATTGCCGACTATTGTTTATGCTCAGTATGTAGGTCTGGGGTACACCAGACGACCAACTTTGTGGAACTGTCTGCGACTTTACAGAGCACACGGTTATCAGGTTTATAACCTTATTTTATTGAGTTTTTGTTGTATATCTGTATAGATTATAATTGTTATGTGCAGACAATGCAGATATGTAAAATGTCCTTTTTTTTAACCTGTACTGTCTTATGCCTGCCAGTAAAAATAAATAAATAAACATATGGAGAACATTTCCAGGTGACTGTTATTGGGTTGGCTCAAGCTATCCTGAGGTGCAAAGTTTAAAGTATCTTCCATTTTCCACCTTGAACCCCCATGAGAAGATGTGGACTTTATCAGTTGGATACCAAGTATGTATAGACCTCAAGATAGTCAGTAACCGACTGTCAGACAGAGGATGCTGAGTTGAAGACCTAGTCAGGGCAAATGTAGGTTGGCAACTTCAAAAAAATGTAAAATCAGTATTGAAAGGTAAGGTCAGAGGGTTAGAAAGTGCACAAAATAATAAGGTCAGGCAAATTCAAGAAAGGTCAGGATTAGCCATAGAAATACAAACCTGAAATGTCACTTACAGGCTGAGAGTTAATTGAAATCTGCAGCAGAAAATTCTGTGCATCAAATCTGTGCAGGCTACTGTACATGTGAATATACCATTAGGGCTCGTTCACACGAATGAACTAACCCAAATTGACCCACAAGGGGACATACGAGGCCATGTAGGTATCACTGAATTATATTATTTATCACATATTATGTTTTTATACACATATTCACAGTCTTACCATCATTATTAGAGGGTGCTGTTATTATCTATATTTTCTAATTACTGTCAGTCTATGGTTGTCCCACTGTGGTAGTAGTGGGAGATACCTGAGTATCTCCAATGTCGGCACTGTAGTACAAAACTAACAGTTGTCTAAATATTTACTTCCTAGCGCTGGCGCAGTGGAGGTGATGGACTTCACTGAGAGATAATAACTAGCGCCTGCGCAGTAGGTTGGTTGAGTTGCGAGTGCGAGCGCGGACCTGGCGCATGCGCAGAGATGGCTGGAGTCCGGGTATCGGTACAATAGTGACTTAGGAAGTGGTGCGCATGCGCTGCTCCCGCTGACACAGAAACTGTGAGACGGGACGCAGGATAATGACGTGACTACACGGAACATCACAGGCATGTGATGTAAGTATTATGAAAGGACTGTTATTGGCCAATGGGGCTAGCATGACCCAGGATGTTGATGAGAATACTGGCACATCATTGGAGTAAGTGTTAAGGATTATGTGATTGGCTGGCAAACGGAGTCCAGTGGTAATGATGTCAGAGGGGACATCTATAAATACCCCTCTCCGCCATTTTGGGAGTGTTGTTGCCACTCTTTGCCTCTTGAAAACGCTGTGGAGATGGCGAAACATGTAGAGGCGGCAATACAGTGATTTTAAGGTTGTGTTGGAGCAGGGATTAGGGTTGCTGCAGAACCCCTTATCCTGGAGGCCTTTGGCTCCATGTTTACTGTCAATATCCCTCTCGACACATGAGCTTTTAAAATATTTGTTTTGCTGGGATTATATTTTATACTAGTGGATATAATAAAAATAAATTTTTAAAGGGGAATAATTGAGGTGTTTTTGCACCCTGGGCCACGGCCCTAGGGTTTGGTGATTCATCGTTCACACGAATGGATTTATTTGTGGATTTCCCGCTGCATGTTATTAACCCCTTAACGACGAAGGACGTATATTTATGTCCTCCGCCGGCTGCCGCGTCCCCTCGTCATATCGGGTAGGTGCCAGCGGCTATCCATGTCCGGGACCCGCGGCTAATACAGGACATCACCGATCGCGGTGATGCCCTGTATTAACCCTTCAGACACGGTGATCAAAGCTGACCACCGTGCCTGAAGTGAAAGTGAAAGTAACCCGGCTGCTCAGTCGGGCTGTTTGGGACCGCCGCGGTGAAATCGCGGCGTCCCGAACAGCTTACAGGACATCGGGAGGGCCCTTACCTTCCTCCTCAGTGTCCGATCGACAAATGACTGCTCCGTGCCTGAGATCCAGGCAGGAGCAGTCAAGCGCCGATAACACTGATCACAGGTGTGTTAATACACGCCAGTGATCAGGCAGGAGCAGTCAAGCGCCGATAACACTGATCACAGGTGTGTTAATACACGCCAGTGACCAGCATGAGAGATCAGTTTTTGCAGTGTTATAGGTCCCTATGGGAGCTATAACACTGCAAAAAAAAAAGTTAAAAAAAAAAATGTTAATAAAGGTCATTTAACCCCTTCCCTAATAAAAGTTTGAATCACCCCCCTTTTCCCGTAAAAAAAATAAAAGTGTAAATAAAAATAAACACATGTGGTATCGCCGCGTGCGTAAATGTCTGAACTATAAAAATATATAATTAATTAAACCGCACGGTCAATGGCATACACGCAAAAAAATTCCCAAGTCCAAAAAAGCGTATTTTTGGTCACTTTTTATACCATTAAAAAATGAATAAAAAGTGATCAAAAAGTCCGATCAAAACACAAATTGTTACGATAAAAACTTCAGATCACGGCGCAAAAAATGAGTCCTCATACCGCCCCGTATGTGGAAAAATAAAAAGTTATAGGGGTCAGAAGATGAAATTTTTAAACATATAAATTTTCCTGCATGTAGTTAGGATTTTTTTCCAGAAGTACGACAAAATCAAACCTATATAAGTAGGGTATCATTTTAACCGTATGGACCTACAGAATAATGATAAGGTGTCATTTTTACCGAAATATGCACTGCGTAGAAACGGATGCCCCCAAAAGTTACAAAATTGCGTTTTTTCTTTGATTTTGTCGCACAATGATTTTTTTTTCCATTTTGCCGTGAATTTTTGGGTAAAATGACTAATGTCACTGCAAAGTAGAATTGGTGATGCAAAAAATAAGCTGTAATATGGATTTTTAGGTGGAAAATTGAAAGGGTTATGATTTTTAACAGGTAAGGAGGAAAAAACGAAAGTGCAAAAACGGTAAAACCCTGCGTTCTTAAGAGGTTAAAGGGGTGGGCTCTCTTTGGTTGTCTGCAGGAGATTTTCAGATGCAGAATTTCCAATGCGGAATTTCCAATCAGCCACAAGCCTTTTTGAAGTCAATAGGGTCTGCAACGGATTTTCCACAGTGGAAAATCTGCTGCAGACAGCCGCGTAGAGCCCAGCCCCTTTTGCAAGCGAAAATTATTCACTATTGTAACTAATCCACAGATTTAATAGCTAGCTGCATGCCTCTTTTTTTATTAGAAAATATGAACATGTCCCCATTAAATATTATTCTCTATGGGAAAAGGTTTACTGTAGAAGACATGCCATCTCCAATTTGTAAAATATAAAATGTATTTGCTCATGTAAACCCTAACCAGTGATTATAATGTCTGATGATTCTGCTGTCTCTTAAAGCGCAACTGTCATGGAAATTATACCCCCAGACTAATAACATGATAGTATAGATGATGATATGTGTAATGCAGCTGTACTTTTGGCTGCTGTTTATCACTCTTTATCAGCCAGAAAATAGTTTTATTGTGCGGTCAGCAACAGTCGGATAGGCGTGGCTGGGGATCATAATGCCCCACCTCCGCCACGCCTATCCCCTGTAAGTGAGCGCTGGACCACTGTGTGATTGACACACAGGTCCCCACCCCCCGATGTCCATGATGTGCGGGCCGGCATAACTCCACTGAGCCTATAGATATAATGTGCACCTTTATGTCATATGAAATACAGTGCCCGTACTCCTCTTCTTTCTTCTCATGGTGCCGGAGATGCGCTGCTTCTGCTTTCACTATAGGCAGAGAGCTCGCTCCCTGCCTCTAGCACTGGGCAGGCGCACTGAGCTGGCGGCAGACAACGGGAGCGAGCTGACTGCCTGTAGTCAAAGCAGAAGCAGCGCGTCTCCGGCACCATGGGAAGAAAGAAGAGGAGTACGGGCACTGTATTTCATATGACATAAAGGTGCACATTATATGTATAGGCTCAGTGGAGTCACGCCGTCCCGCACATCATGGACATCGGGGGGTGGGGACCTGTGTGTCAATCACACAGTGGTCCAGTGCTTACTTACAGGGGATAGGCGTGGCAGAGGTGGGGCATTACGATCCCCAGCCACGCCTATGCGACTGTTGCTGACCGCACAATAAAACTATTTTCCTGCTGATAAAGAGTGATAAACAGTATCCAAAAGTACAGCTGCATTACACGTATCATCATCTATACTATCATGTTATTAGTCTGGGGGGTATAATTTCCATGACAGTTGCGCTTTAAGTTTTTACATAATATACAATTAAGTATAAAGTGCATGTGCTGTGGCATAGCAACAGGTAAACTTTAAGAAAATTAGTGGTTTGCTGGACAGGAAAGCCCAGTAGGACTTGTCCAACCAAAATTTTAATTAAGTAGTAAACTAGAAGTGGAAAGGACATTTGTCTTCTCATATTGTCAGTTACCAGTTCTACATCCAGACTTAACCTATACACATTCAAAGCTTGAAAGATGATACAAACTAAGCACAGAACCTGTTTAACTGTAAAGGAAATTCCATCCAAACATATGCATTCCTTAAAGCTTTCCACATCAATTTTATTGCTCGATCCTCCTTCCAGCTCTGTTGTCACTTGTATATTTGGTTCAGGCCATTCCACCACTTTATGGTCTATTCACACGTACAGCATTCTGTTCATATTTTGATGCGCAGGATTTTCTGCTGCAGATTTCAATGTAAACTGATTGACTGAACACAGCTTGAAATCCTGCACATCAAATCTGCACTTCAAATCTGCGCAGAATGCTGTACGTGTGAATAGACCCTTAAGCATTATGATGCCAGACAGTTTTTCCCTTACCTTGTTAATGTTTGGCTCTCCTACCTTCGTGTTATGTGGTACCATGATCTAGCACTAGAAGTCCCCTCTCCTATAACAACTCTTTCTCTACAATGATGGCAGAATAATAATATAAATCAGGCAACAATTTTTATAGAATAACACTGTCATTCTATAGCTTGATAATCAGGTTAGAGACCATTCCAACCAATAATTTGATCATATTTACCTCTAATGGAAATTTGTGTACATTTTATTGGGGTCAATATGTTACTGTAATGTTACATTTTACATTTATAATATTTACTTCAATAAAAATAAATGATAAGAAAAATAGTTTTGTTGAATAATAAATAATAAATGACTAGACAATTATACACAAATTATTTTTTATTTAACCATTTTACCTATTTAATTTTTTTTATTTTTTTCTTGCTCTTGAACATAAACAGCAAAAAAAAAAAAAAAGAAAGAATAATTTGCAATATAGGACTTATGTATGTAACGGGTCACGGCAGGTGGTGGATCCTCTGGGCCTGTGTGGATGATGACGTGAGTCGTGCCAGGGAGCGGAGTCTAAGGTGCCGCTGGTCTTCACCAGAGCCCGCCGCAAGGTGGGATGGTCTTGCTGCGGCAGGCGGCACCCAGGTCACTACCCCTGGCACGACTTGTCCACACAGGTAGCTGGGAGGGGGCATGGCACAGAAGGAGACTGGCAGGATGGCAGTAGGTCAGGGCAGGTGGCACAGGTGCAGGGTAAGGGCAGGTGACACAGGTGCAGGGTCAGGTAAGGTAGCAAGGAACAGGTACACAGTAACAGAGATATAGGACTTTCACTATGGCAATAGACAACCAAAGATCCCGCAGGGAACCAAGGGAGGAGATGATATTTAAGAACCAGGGGGCAGGTGTAGACACTTGATTAAATGAGCAATGGCCCTTTAAGAGTGAGAGCTCCGGCATGCGTCCTAGGAGGCGGGGGCACACGCGCCGGGACTGCGAGGACACGGAGAGGCGGAAGATGAGGGAGGTGAGTGACTGGCTGGGATTCGCATGCAGGCGCATCCCCCGATGCGAATCCCAGCCCTGCCAGCAGCGGGGACATGAGCAAAGAGCGCTCACGGTCGGCACGTCCGGCCAGAGCGCAGGCATTACAATGAACACTGTGTATAAATCTTGATGCCAGAAAAAGTCCATGTCTATTGCATTAATTGAATAGCCCTAAAGACTAGGTTTCCATGCAGTTTTTTTCTGACATTTCTTGTAAAACTTCCACTGCAGTTTTTGAGACAAGCCAGAAGTGTATTCAAAAGGAATGAGAAATATAAAGGGAAGACTTATACTTCTCCTTCCTCATAGATCCACTTCTGACTTCTGTTGTGGAAATTTTCCAAAAAATGCCAGAAAAAAAAACCTGTGGCGACTGCCACCATCTTAACAACACCAGTGCCCATAGGAGGAATGACCCATCAGTGCCACTTAAGTCAGACTTAGCCCCTGGCTCTTTGCCATTACACCCCACAAACACAGTGCCACTGCAACAATGGTCACCACACAGCCCCACTTTAGTATGAACAGATCACTAAGCTCACCTTACCATGTGCTATATGCCAGCAGACTGGGAGAAGCTAGGTATTAATCCATATGTAGTCTCCCGCTAATTAAAAACATCCCATTGAATTGCGCATTTTTTTTCTAATTTTGCCCTACAAATAATTTCTATCTACGTAAGCAAGGAGACTGGAGAGAATGCACTTCTCCTGGCTTGTTCTACTGATCATATGGGGTTTGAACACCAAGAGTCTGACTTATCAAAACTTTTTATGTTTTTCTATGACACTTCAAAAGGCTTTTGTAATGAGAGTGCCCATTTAAGTTAGTTCTCCTATTGAATTTAGAAGATATTCATCATGGGTCTAGGGGCAGAAGCTTCCTTCAATTATCTGTTATCACTGGCAGAAGCTGCTTTAAATTGTGATAAGAAGGTCAACAAGTAACAAATTACCATAGCCACAAATTACCAATGCAAAGGGCTAGTAAAACTGAAAAAAAAATAGCTTAAAATAACAAAACAAAAAAACCCAACTGCTAACTTATTATCCTGATCTTTCATCATGGTAAATACATTTCAATATTCTTTCTGTTATAATTCACTAAGGGGTTAGAACTGGATCTGTCACTGCTTCTGATTTTCTATTGGTGTATAGTCTTTCATCTTTGAACATTGGGTTACTAAGTTTACCACATTGCTAAACACTGTCAGTACCAAACTTTCTAATGAAGATTTTTTTCTGTTTCTGAAAACTAACAATTGCTCTGGTATAATGTTGATTTTTTTCTATATGCCACAGGTGCCTAACAGAAATAATATTTATAAACTATTGATATACAATGTCTAAACTTGTTGATGTACTGATCATTTAAATAAATAAATTAATTAATTACCGTATTTATCGGCGTATAACACGCACTTTTTAGGCAATTTTTTTTAGCCTAAAGTCTATGTGCGTGTTATACGCCGATACACCCCCAGGAAAGGCAGGGGGAGAGATACCGTCGCTGCCCGCTTCTCTCCCCCTGCCTTTCCTGGGGTCTAGAGCCCTGCTGCCGGCCCTTCTCTCCCCCTGGCTATCGGCGCCGCTGCCCGTTCTGTCCCCCTGACTATCGGTGCCGGCGCCCCATTGCCGGCGCCGATAGCCAGGGGGAGAGAAGCGGCGCCGACAGCCAGGGGTAGAGAAGGGGCAGCGGCACCCATTGCCCCGTTGCCTCCCCCCATCCCCGGTGGCATAATTACCTGTTGCCGGGGTCGGGTCCGCGCTGCTTCAGGCCTCCGGCGTGCGTCCCCTGCGTCGTTGCTATGCGCTGCACGGCGCGGCGCATGACGTCAGTGCGCCGCGCCGTGCAGTTCATAGCAACGACGCAGGGGACGCACGCCGGAGGCCTGAAGCAGCGCGGACCCGACCCCGGCAACAGGTAATTATGCCACCGGGGATGGGGGGAGGCAACGGGGCAGCAGCGCCGGCAATGGGTGCCACTGCCCCTTCTCTCCCCCTGGCTGTTGGCGCCGCTTCTCTCCCCCTGGCTATCGGCGCCGGCAATGGGGCGCCGTCACCAATAGTCAGGGGGACAGAACGGGCAGTGGCGCCGATAGCCAGGGGGAGAGAAGGGCCGGCAGCAGGGCTCTAGACCCCAGGAAAGGCAGGGGGAGAGAAACGGGCAGCGACGGCCTGCAGCCACACACGGGAGCCGGCCCGGGCACATAAAAAGAAGTATTCCTATCCCGGAGAGCGTTCCCCCCCCAGATGTTGCGCCCGATGCGGCCGCCCCCCCCCCTGCACCCCCCACGCTACGCCTCTGGCACTGGCAGTGTTTGTAACTTGTGCAGTAAACTAATACTGTATACTAAAAACCAGGGGGCCTCCAGCTGTTGTGAAACTACAACTCCCAGCATGCCCGGACTGGCAAAGGCTGTCCGGGCATGCTGGGAGTTGTAGTTTCACAACAGCTGGAGGCCCCCTGGTTTTAAGTATATAGTATTAGTTTTTATATGCTCTGGTCGGCGCCCACCTGCAGCCACACATGGGAGCCGGCCCGGGCACATAAAAAGAAGTATTCCTATCCCGGACCTCCCTGTATCCCGAAAAAATCTTTTCGGGACATAAGGATGTCCGCCAGTCACTCACCATTCCCTGGCCAGCGCGCGTCCTCCTTCGGTCCTTCGCTTCTCCGCCTCTATGGTTGTACGCACGGCACGGGACGTCCCGTGCGTACAACCATAGAGACGCAGGAGGACCGCAGGATCGTCGCAGGAGAACGCGCGCTGGCCGGGGCCTGGTAAGTGACCGGTGGCGCGTCATCTTCTTCAGTGTTCCGGTCACCGCTCCTCCGGTCCCGGCACCTACTGCTATGGTCCATAGGCCATAGCAGTAGATGTGACCCCGGGCCGGAGGAGCGGTGACCGGATCACTGTGGGGGCAGCAGTACAGACATACAGCCTCCAGCCATACACTGAAGCTGCCTACTATTGTGGGGGAACTGCTGACCTAATGTGGGGGAGCTGCCTACTATTGTGGGGGAACTGCTACTATTGTGGGGGAGCTGCCTACTATTGTTGGGGAGCTGCCTATTAATGTGGGGGAGCTGCCTACTATTGTGGGGGAGCTGCCTATTAATGTGGGGGAGCTGCCTACTATTGTGCGGGAGCTGCCTACTATTGTGGGGGAGCTGCCTACCATTGTTGGGGAGCTGCCTATTAATGTGGGGGAGCTGCCTACTATTGTGGGGGAGCTGCCTATTAATGTGGGGGAACTCCCGACCTAATGTGGGGGAGCTGGCAATCTAATGTGGGGTAATCTAATCTAATCTAATGAGCGGAGCGCTGCATTTTACCAGAAGACGGGGAGAAGTCATTTTCGGTATCACCAGAACAGTGAGTGGAGTGCCTTATGTGTAATTGTGGTTAAAGTATGCCTGAGGCAGCACCCTATATTGGAATTTGTGTCTGTTTTTCTTACAGGTGGACTCCTGATGTCCTGTTCTATTACAGGTGGTCTCATACAGTTTTGCCGTGATTTTAAGATTTCTTCACCTACTATTTGTTAATAGGGTTGTTACGCCGAGCGCTCCGGGTCCCCGCTCCTCCCCGGAGCGCTCGCTTCACTCTCCCCGCGGCAGCGCTCCGGTCACGTCCTCTGACCCGGGGCGCTGCGATTCCGCTGCCAGCCGGGATGCGATTCGCGATGCGGGTAGCGCCCGCTCGCGATGCGCACCCCGGCTCCCCTACCTGACTCGCTCTCCGTCTGTTCTGTCCCGGCGCGCGCGGCCCCGCTCCCTAGGGCGCGCGCGCGCCGGGTCTCTGCGATTTAAAGGGCCACTGCGCCGCTGATTGGCGCAGTGGTTCCAATTAGTGTGTTCACCTGTGCACTTCCCTATATCACCTCACTTCCCCTGCACTCCCTTGCCGGATCTTGTTGCCTTAGTGCCAGTGAAAGCGTTCCTTGTGTGTTCCTTGCCTGTGTTTCCAGACCTTCTGCCGTTGCCCCTGACTACGATCCTTGCTGCCTGCCCCGACCTTCTGCTACGTCCGACCTTGCTTTTGCCTACTCCCTTGTACCGCGCCTATCTTCAGCAGCCAGAGAGGTGAGCCGTTGCTAGTGGATACGACCTGGTCACTACCGCCGCAGCAAGACCATCCCGCTTTGCGGCGGGCTCTGGTGAAAACCAGTAGTGGCTTAGAACCGGTCCACTAGCACGGTCCACACCAATCCCTCTCTGGCACAGAGGATCCACTACCTGCCAGCCGGCATCGTGACAGTAGATCCGGCCATGGATCCCGCTGAAGTTCCTCTGCCAGTTGTCGCTGACCTCACCACGGTGGTCGCCCAGCAGTCACAACAGATTGCGCAACAAGGCCAACAGCTGTCTCAACTGACCGTTTTGCTACAACAGTTACTACCACAGCTTCAGCAGTCATCTCCTCCGCCAGCTCCTGCACCTCCTCCGCAGCGAGTGGCCGCTCCTGGGATACGCTTATCCTTGCCGGATAAATTTGATGGGGACTCTAAGTTTTGCCGTGGCTTTCTTTCCCAATGTTCCCTGCATCTGGAGATGATGTCGGACCTGTTTCCCACTGAAAGGTCTAAGGTGGCTTTCGTAGTCAGCCTTCTGTCCGGAAAAGCCCTGTCATGGGCCACACCGCTCTGGGACCGCAATGACCCCGTCACTGCCTCTGTACACTCCTTCTTCTCGGAAATCCGAAGTGTCTTTGAGGAACCTGCCCGAGCCTCTTCTGCTGAGACTGCCCTGTTGAACCTGGTCCAGGGTAATTCTTCCGTTGGCGAGTATGCCGTACAATTCCGTACTCTTGCTTCAGAATTGTCCTGGAATAATGAGGCCCTCTGCGCGACCTTCAAAAAAGGCCTATCCAGCAACATTAAAGATGTTCTGGCCGCACGAGAAATTCCTGCTAATCTACATGAACTTATTCACCTAGCCACTCGCATTGACATGCGTTTTTCCGAAAGGCGTCAGGAACTCCGCCAAGATATGGACTCTGTTCGCACGAGGCGTTTCTTCTCCTCGGCTCCTCTCTCCTCTGGTCCCCTGCAATCTGTTCCTGTGCCTCCCGCCGTGGAGGCTATGCAGGTCGACCGGTCTCGCCTGACACCTCAAGAGAGGACACGACGCCGTATGGAGAACCTCTGCCTGTACTGTGCTAGTACCGAACACTTCCTGAGAGATTGTCCTATCCGTCCTCCCCGCCTGGAAAGACGTACGCTGACTCCGCACAAAGGTGAGACAGTCCTTGATGTCTACTCTGCTTCTCCACGTCTTACTGTGCCTGTGCGGATGTCTGCCTCTGCCTTCTCCTTCTCTACAGTGGCCTTCTTGGACTCTGGATCTGCAGGAAATTTTATTTTGGCCTCTCTCGTCAACAGGTTCAACATCCCGGTGACCAGTCTCGCCAGACCCCTCTACATCAATTGTGTAAATAATGAAAGATTGGACTGTTCCATACGTTTCCGCACGGAGCCCCTTCTTATGAGCATCGGATCTCATCATGAGAGGATTGAACTTTTGGTCCTCCCCAATTGCACCTCGGAAATTCTCCTTGGACTTCCCTGGCTTCAACTTCATTCCCCTACCCTGGATTGGTCCACTGGGGAGATCAAGAGTTGGGGGTCCTCTTGTTCCAAGAACTGTCTAAAACCGGTTCCCAGTAACCCTTGCCGTAACTCTGTGGTTCCTCCAGTAACCGGTCTCCCTAAGGCCTATATGGACTTCGCGGATGTTTTCTGCAAAAAACAAGCTGAGACTCTACCTCCTCACAGGCCTTATGATTGCCCTATCGACCTCCTCCCGGGCACTACTCCACCCCGGGGCAGAATTTATCCTCTCTCTGCCCCAGAGACTCTTGCCATGTCCGAATACGTCCAGGAGAATCTAAAAAAGGGCTTTATCCGTAAATCCTCCTCTCCTGCCGGAGCCGGATTTTTCTTTGTGTCCAAAAAAGATGGCTCCCTACGTCCTTGTATTGACTACCGCGGTCTTAATAAAATCACGGTTAAGAACCGCTACCCCTTACCCCTCATCTCTGAACTCTTTGATCGCCTCCAAGGTGCCCACATCTTCACTAAATTGGACTTAAGAGGCGCCTATAACCTCATCCGCATCAGAGAGGGGGACGAGTGGAAAACGGCATTTAACACCAGAGATGGACACTTTGAGTATCTGGTCATGCCCTTTGGACTGTGCAACGCCCCTGCCGTCTTCCAAGACTTTGTCAATGAAATTTTTCGTGATCTGTTATACTCCTGTGTTGTTGTATATCTGGACGATATCCTAATTTTTTCTGCCAATCTAGAAGAACACCGCCAGCATGTCCGTATGGTTCTTCAGAGACTTCGTGACAACCAACTCTATGCCAAAATTGAGAAATGTCTGTTTGAATGCCAATCTCTTCCTTTTCTAGGATATTTGGTCTCTGGCCAGGGACTACAGATGGATCCAGACAAACTCTCTGCCGTCTTAGATTGGCCACGCCCCTCCGGACTCCGTGCTATCCAACGCTTTTTGGGGTTCGCCAATTATTACAGGCAATTTATTCCACATTTTTCTACCATTGTGGCTCCTATCGTGGCTTTAACCAAAAAAAATGCTGATCCCAAGTCCTGGCCACCTCAAGCAGAAGACGCCTTTAAACGACTCAAGTCTGCCTTTTCTTCGGCTCCCGTCCTCTCCAGACCTGACCCTTCCAAACCCTTCCTATTGGAGGTTGATGCCTCCTCAGTGGGAGCTGGAGCTGTTCTTCTACAAAAAAATTCTTCCGGGCATGCTGTCACTTGTGGTTTTTTCTCTAGGACCTTCTCTCCAGCGGAGAGGAACTACTCCATCGGGGATCGAGAGCTTCTAGCCATTAAATTAGCACTTGAGGAATGGAGGCATCTGCTGGAGGGATCAAGTTCTCCTGTTATTATCTACACCGACCACAAGAACCTCTCCTACCTCCAGTCTGCCCAACGGCTGAATCCTCGCCAGGCCCGGTGGTCTCTGTTCTTTGCCCGATTTAATTTTGAGATTCACTTTCGTCCTGCCGATAAGAACATTAGGGCCGATGCTCTCTCTCGTTCCTCGGATGCCTCAGAAGTTGAACTCTCTCCGCAACACATCATTCCACCTGACTGCCTGATCTCCACTTCTCCTGCCTCCATCAGGCAGACTCCTCCAGGAAAGACCTTTGTTTCTCCTCGCCAACGCCTCGGAATCCTCAAATGGGGTCACTCCTCCCATCTCGCAGGTCATGCGGGTATCAAGAAATCTGTGCAACTCATCTCCCGCTTCTATTGGTGGCCGACTCTGGAGACGGATGTTGTGGACTTTGTGCGAGCCTGCACTATCTGTGCCCGGGATAAGACTCCTCGCCAGAAGCCCGCTGGTTTTCTTCATCCTCTGCCTGTCCCCGAACAGCCTTGGTCGCTGATTGGTATGGATTTTATTACTGATTTACCCCCTTCCCGTGGCAACACTGTTATTTGGGTGGTCGTTGATCGATTCTCCAAAATGGCACATTTCATCCCTCTTCCTGGTCTTCCTTCTGCGCCTCAGTTGGCTAAACAATTTTTTGTACACATTTTTCGTCTTCACGGGTTGCCTACGCAGATTGTCTCGGATAGAGGCGTCCAATTCGTGTCTAAATTCTGGAGGGCTCTCTGTAAACAACTCAAGATTAAATTAAATTTTTCTTCTGCATATCATCCCCAGTCCAATGGACAAGTAGAAAGGATTAACCAGATCTTGGGTGATTATTTGCGACATTTTGTTTCCTCCCGCCAGGATGACTGGGCAGATCTCCTCCCATGGGCCGAATTCTCGTATAACTTCAGGGTCTCTGAGTCTTCCTCCAAATCCCCATTTTTCGTGGTGTACGGCCGTCACCCTCTTCCCCCCCTCCCTACCCCCTTGCCCTCTGGTCTGCCCGCTGTGGATGAAATTTCTCGTGACCTTTCCATCATATGGAGAGAGACCCAAAATTCTCTCTTACAGGCTTCATCACGCATGAAGAAGTTCGCGGATAAGAAAAGAAGAGCTCCCCCCGTTTTTTCCCCTGGAGACAAGGTATGGCTCTCCGCTAAATATGTCCGCTTCCGTGTCCCTAGCTACAAGTTGGGACCACGCTATCTTGGTCCTTTCAAAATTTTGTGTCAAATTAATCCTGTCTCTTATAAACTTCTTCTTCCTCCCTCTCTTCGTATCCCTAATGCCTTTCACGTCTCTCTTCTCAAACCACTCATCCTCAACCGTTTTTCTCCCAAATCTGTTCCTCCCACTCCTGTTTCCGGCTCCTCGGACATCTTCTCGGTCAAAGAAATTTTAGCTGCCAAAAAGGTCAGAGGGAAAAATTTTTTTTTAGTGGACTGGGAGGGTTGTGGTCCTGAAGAGAGATCCTGGGAACCTGAGGACAACATCCTAGACAAAAGTCTGCTCCTCAGGTTCTCAGGCTCTAAGAAGAGGGGGAGACCCAAGGGGGGGGGTACTGTTACGCCGAGCGCTCCGGGTCCCCGCTCCTCCCCGGAGCGCTCGCTTCACTCTCTCCGCGGCAGCGCTCCGGTCACGTCCTCTGACCCGGGGCGCTGCGATTCCGCTGCCAGCCGGGATGCGATTCGCGATGCGGGTAGCGCCCGCTCGCGATGCGCACCCCGGCTCCCCTACCTGACTCGCTCTCCGTCTGTTCTGTCCCGGCGCGCGCGGCCCCGCTCCCTAGGGCGCGCGCGCGCCGGGTCTCTGCGATTTAAAGGGCCACTGCGCCGCTGATTGGCGCAGTGGTTCCAATTAGTGTGTTCACCTGTGCACTTCCCTATATCACCTCACTTCCCCTGCACTCCCTTGCCGGATCTTGTTGCCTTAGTGCCAGTGAAAGCGTTCCTTGTGTGTTCCTTGCCTGTGTTTCCAGACCTTCTGCCGTTGCCCCTGACTACGATCCTTGCTGCCTGCCCCGACCTTCTGCTACGTCCGACCTTGCTTTTGCCTACTCCCTTGTACCGCGCCTATCTTCAGCAGCCAGAGAGGTGGATACGACCTGGTCACTACCGCCGCAGCAAGACCATCCCGCTTTGCGGCGGGCTCTGGTGAAAACCAGTAGTGGCTTAGAACCGGTCCACTAGCACGGTCCACACCAATCCCTCTCTGGCACAGAGGATCCACTACCTGCCAGCCGGCATCGTGACAAGGGTGCTCTTGATACTGTAAATAATTATTTATAGGGTATCAGAGTTTTGCTGCTTTGCCTCTCCTGAAGACGCCACCTACTGTTGGCAGAAACGCGTTGAGAGCTATGAGAAATACACCCTACTAATTTGTATTATCACATGCTGGAGAGCGATATATGTCTCGACCAACAAAGTTAATCTTTTGTTTTGGGTATATTTGAGCACCATAATTTGGTGATTTTTTAACTTTTCCATATTAAAAGTTAAGTATTAATGCACCTCCCCAGGGAATTAGATATTATTTCCTTATAATCTTTTTTTTTTTTTATTGTGGGGGAGCTGCCTACTATTGTGGGGGAGCTGCCTATTAATGTGGGGAACTCCCGACCTAATGTGAGGGAGCTGGCAATCTAATGTGGGGGAATCTAATCTAATCTAATGAGCGGAGCGCTGCATTTTTTCAGAAGACGGGGAGAAGTCATTTTCGGTTTCGGTTTCGGCCGGACATTTTTTTTAATTTTGGTTTTGTTTCGGTTCTGAAATTTCCATTTCGGTGCACCTCTAGTGTATATGTAGTGTTTACCCTTTATTTTGTGTAGTGTAGTGTATTGTTTTTAGGGTACATTCACGCGGGCGGGGATTCACAGCGAGTTTCCTGCTGGGATTTGGAGCTGCAGCAGAAAATTTGCTGCAACTCAAACTTGCAGTGAGAAACTCGCTGTAAACCCCTGCCTGTGTGAATGTACCCTGTACATTCACATGGAGGGGGGGGGTGTAACGACCTACAGCAGTTGCAAAACTACAACTCTCAGCATGCAGTGACAGCAGAAGGGCATGCTGCGACTTGTAGTTATGCAACAGCTGGAGGCATACTACTACAACTTCCAGCATGCCCTTTGGCTGTCCGTGCATGCTGGGTGTTGTAGTTATGGAACATCTGGAGGCACACTGGTTGCAAAACACTGACAGTTTGTTACTTAACTCAGTGTTTCCCAACCCATGTGCATCCAGCTGTTGCAAAACTACAACTCCCAGCATGCCTAGACAGCCGAAGGGCATGCTAGGAGTTGTAATTTTGCAACAACTGGAGATGAACAGTTTGGAGACCACTGTGTAGTGGTGTCCAAACTGTAGCCCTCCAGATGGACCATATGTTACAGAACTACAACTCGCAGCATGCCTGGACTGTCTGGGCATGCTGAGAGTTGTAGTTTTGTGACATCTGCAAGAGCACAGATTGGAGACCACTGCACAGTGGTCTTCAAACTGTGGCTCTCCAGATGTTGCAAAACTACAACTCCTAGCATGCCTGGACAGCCAAAGATTGTCTGGGCATGCTGGGAGTTGTAGTTTTGAAACTCCTAGAAGCAGCATTTAAGATCACTTTACAGCGATGTTCACTGCTGCCTCTGATGCCGACACCGACGCTGCCTCCTCCACTTGCCTGCCACCGGTCCCCGCTGCCTGGGCTGGTCCTCCCTCCGCCACATTGGCTCCCGCAGCTCTTGGGGTCATCTTCCCCCACTCTGTCCAGACTTCTAGGGACGGGCAAAGCGGGGGATCTGAACTTTCACCCCCCCAGTCAGCTGAGACACTGTGATTGGTCCACAGGGACCAATCACAGTGAGAGGTGACCAGGACCATTCACAGATGGTCCTGAGATGTGTTGCAGAACTTGTCTCCCACCGGTAACAGCGGGGCTTCTGCCTGTTAACCCATGCGATGCAGCGCATTGCTGGATTAACTGAATGACTTATATAAACATCAGGATGCGCGAACTAGCATAACCTCACGTTTATATAAGTCATTCTGCAGGAAAGGGTTAAAAAAAATTCTGTTAACACGGCCCAGGGACTTGATGGCTTTCCGTTCGAAGTCTATCGTACATTTGGTAGTATCTTACTGTCTAAATTGAGGGAGGTTGCCTGGTATGCTTTGAGAGGCATTAATCATCCTTATCCCCCCAAAAAAGGAAAAGATCTGAAAGAAGCCATTGCATATCGCCCAATTTCATTTCTAAATACCGATTTTAAACTTTTTTCAAAGGCCCTTACGCTACGCATTAAACCTCTAATGAACCGATTGATGGGTGCAGATCAGGCGGATTCATGACTGGTAGGAATGTATTTGATAATATAAGAAAAACTCATGTAGCAATGCAAATGGGAAATGGAACAGCCCGCCCCATCCTGTCACTTGATCCAGCTAAAGCATTTGAGAGGGTGGAGAAGGCATTCCTATAGAAGGTGCTGGAAGAAGCTTTGGGTTTGGGGAAGGTTTTATAGATATGGTTAAAACAATGTATTAGAAAGCCCAAACCCCAATCAAGATTAATCATGGGATAACGGAAGGAGTTAACCTCGAGAGGGGTACAAGACAAGGCTGCCCCCTCTCCCCACTTTAAATTAATATGTTTTTGGAACCTCTCGCTGTTTATATAAATGAATATGGTAGTTTTGAAAGCTTTGGATATAAGACCAAAAATGGAAAGGCTATCTATTATGCAGATGACATTCTGCTCTTTATCAATAAACCTCATGAACATATCAGACAAATAATGCAGATTATTAAATAATTTGGTAACGTGTCAGGTTTCAAAATAAATTGGAGCAAATCTTGTTTCATGCCATTAGAAAGAGAAGCGAAGGTAGATATTAAAGCGCAACTGTCATCATTTTTTAACCCCCCCAGACTACTATAAAGTTGTTCCTGATGACCATAAAGTGACTGCAGCCATACCTTTAGTAAACAAAAAGCGATGGGCACCACCTAGAATATTCACCACCAACTGGGTGCAGCAAGCTGCCATATGTAATATAAAGGGGGAAAAAAACAACAAAAAGCTGGCAGCTACAAAGTGATGCACTCCAAAATCCGATTATTCTGTAAACACTTTGGGGGAGATTTATCAAAACCTGTGCAGAGGAAAACTTGCCCAGTTGCCCATAGCAACCAATCAGCTTGCTGCTTTCATTTTTATGAAGGCCTGTGAAAAATTAAAGAAGCGATCTGATTGGTTGCTATGGGCAACTGGGCAAGTTTTCCTCTGCACAGGTTTTGATAAATCTCCCCCTTTATCTTTATTAGTCAATCTATTGTACAAAAAAAGGAAGCATACAAACAATTTAAATCATTTAAAACAATATATCCAGCGGAGGAGTATAGTCCTAAAATGCCCACCCCGTACTGAAAAGGGAAAGTGTAGCCCCACAAAGAATTGCAGGCTAACCTGACCATATACTGATACCTAAAATCATATATCAAACTCCCCTATACAGTGTCTATGGATATATACACCCTGATTCAGACCAATAACTAATTGCTTAACATGTACCGTGCCACAAAATAATCACAGTATTCACCAATAGTAACACCAGTAAACAGGTACCAATGCATAGAAATATAAACAAACACCTATGCCCAGGAAATCAAAAGTAGATGTGAAGTGTCATGCAAAGTAAGTCAGTCAGGTACATGGAGGGAGATATCACCAATAAGAAACAATGTCTAAGTCAGGGCCAGGACTTCCTGCAACTCAGTACGGGGGAAAGCTGACCCCACGTGTTCCACCTCCAGCAACAGAGGCTTCCTCAGGAATGACATTCAACTCCCTTAATCTGTATTTATACCATTTGTAAGTAATAGTAATCAATAAATCATAGTTACCATGTGGTGTTTGTTTTGTCCGCACCGCCGGAATTTTCATACCGGAAGTATGGCTGCTCTTCCTTCTTTTATAACTTATAAAATCCTTTTATTCAGCGGTCAGGCACAGTCGGATAGGCGAGGCTTGGGGTTCGCAAAACCCCACCTCCGCCACGCCTATCCTCTCTTTCGGCGCTGGGAACGCTGTGTAGTAAGACACAGTGGTCCACAACAAATGCAGTGCGAATGCGCCCCTTTCAAACGTGTGCACCGCTGCCCTGAATTGAAAGAGCTAGTGCTCGCTCCCTCCCGCCGTCTATGCGCTCAGTGAACATGGGCTGTACTAGAGGCAGTGAACGAACAAGCTCTCTGCCTCTAGTATCTGCACAACCTGGTCACCGGGAGCTGAAGAGGACAACAACAGGCATTGTTTTTTGTAGAATATCAGAGCCGGACGGGAGGGGCGCATGCGCTGTGGACCCAGCGGTCTACACAGCGGTCCAAGCGCTGAAAGAGAGGATACGCGCAGCAGAGGCGGGGCTTTGCGAATCCCAAGCCACTCCTATGCGACTGTGCCTTACCACTGACTTAAAGGATTTTATAAGTTATAAAAGAAGGAAGAGAAGCGATAAAGGTATGGCTGCAGTCACTTTATGGTCATCAGGAACAACATTATGGTAGTCAGGGGGGTTAAAAAATTATGACAGTTGGAGGCGCATGCGCGCGGCTTATGGAAGCAGATGCTGGTAATGTGAGCTCCGCGCCAGTCTTGCTATTATAAGCTCCACTCAGCGCCCTGTGGGCTCCTACAGCGTCAGTTTTCACCTGGATTGTGTACGGTTATGCCCCGCTCCACCAAGAAAAAGAATAAGGCGTTTTCTCCACGGCTGTCACAATCTATTCCTGATTTCTTCAGAGCCTCCCCCAGGCCTAACATGGTGGCGGGAGCGGCCTCACCGCAGCGCTCAGACATGGCGTCCGAGGATGAAGGAGAGGTGGACCCTGCTCAAATGTCTCCGGACTCGATGTTCCGGCAAATCAAGCAGCTTTTTCAAGTTGAACTGCAGAAGGCAGTAACTGATTTCACGGCCCAGCTGCAAGACCTGGGACAACGGGTATCTGATAACGAAACCAAGATAGACGACCTCGCTGACGCCGCTGAAACTGATCGCAGAGACATTGACGCACATACTGCGAAATTGGAAGCCATTGAGCTAAAGCTTGAGGATCTCGAAAATCGCTCACGCCGAGCAAACATCCGCATAAGGGGGCTGCCCGAGACTGTTACAAACCTTAAATTCGAAGTGGATGCGATGTTTCAGGCCTTGCTCGCTCAATATGAACCGGAACTCCTGCGCATGGACCGCATTCATCGCGCGCTGGGCAGGCCACGCTCCTCGGACATGCCTAGAGATGTAATTCTTAAACTCCACTACTCTGAGGTGAGAGACCCCTTGTTGTTTGCGGCCTGCAATTTGCCTAACCTGCCAGGTATGCTGCCTGAGGTCTACTTATATTCCGACCTGTCCCCCTCTACGCTGGAGAGACGTCGCTCATTTCGCCATATCACTTTGGCTCTGACCCGGGAGCAGATTAAGTATAAATGGGGGTTCATGTTCTCCTTGATCTACCAAGTAAGGGGCCGTGCATACCAGGTGCGCAACGTGACAGAAGCACAAGAAGCGCTGACTAAAGAGGGCATTGCGTGGTCGGCTCCTCAACAGCCTCCAGAGACTGCCCTACCACAAAGGGGCCCGAGACCTACCCGCACCTGGACCCATGTGCGCTCCTCCCAGCACAGGTCCCAGCGACGACTGGGCAACCCCCTGGCACCTGAATGGACTTACCTGAACCTTGATGTTTCTGATCCCGGAGTGAACCTGTCAACTTGTTTAGGAGCTGCCGAGACCAGATTAATGTGCCTTACTCCCTTCCCAAAAGGATGGAAGTATACGGGGATGCGATAACTTGCACCCCCGCTTTCCAGACTACTCCATGTTCGTTCAGTCACGTTGTCTGTTTGTCCTGTTCTGTGTGTTTGTGTGGTCTTATCTGTATTGGCCGACCTCATTGCTTGCATGGCTACGGTTGTCTTAGATTTCTGATTTACCCTCCCAATGTGTAGACTGTTATCCCATAATGTCAGGGGATTTAACTCCCCCTCCAAGCGTAAGAAGGCGTTCCAGGATTATGCTAAATTCCACCCAGATGTTATATGTCTCCAAGAGTCCCACTTTACCCAATCCTCCTACCCAGCTCACCTCCATGCCCAATATTCTAGAGTGTACATGTCGTCTTTTATTTCTAAGAGTCGTGGTGTACTAATTTGATTGCATAATGCCTTTCCGCTAGATGTTCAACATTCCTACAGCGATGAGGAGGGTCGTTATGTGTTGCTGTTGGGCACCCTGTATGGTAAGCGAATATGTTTGCTTAACTCCTACACTCCTAATCTACATCCTGTCTCCTTCTTTCTTTCCCTTTGCTCTGTACTGTCTTCCCACACTTATGATATTCTCCTTTAGGCGGGTGATTTTAATTTTGTTTACAACACGGTCTTGGAGAGATCATCTTCTGCTCCCACCTCTAGATCCAAGTCTATGCAAAAACGGATTGCCTCCGCTTTTTCCTCCCTACAACTAGCTGACATGTGGAGGAAATGCAACGGCTCCGCCAGGGGCTACACTTATTATTCGCCCTCACAGAAACACTATACTCACATTGACTGGTTGCTTACTAATACACTGACCTGACCCAAGTTGCTGTATGCCCGACATGTAACCTCTGCTTGGTCTGACCACGATCTAGTGTTTGCTGAGCTGGACTTTGTGGGGCGCCCAATTACTCCATATAAATGGCGACTGAATGAATCTCTCTTATCTAACCTGATGATCAAACAGCAAATCCTGGATGATCTCAATTCCTACTTCGCCATCAATGATACCCCGGGCGCTGACCCAATTTGGACTTGGTCCGCCCACAAAGCCTATATCAGAGGGAGATTGATCTTGGTAGCTTCTCACCTGAAAAGGAATAGGAATAAATACCAGTCGACCCTACAACATAGATTGGATAGGTTTAGACTAGCTCACCAACACAGCCCCTCTCTGTACCTGCATAATGCCATTAAAGAGACCAGGTTACGGCTGGACGCGGTATTAACAACCATGGTTGAGAAAGCGTTGCGCTGGACAAAGACGACCTATTACAAATTCGCTAACAAACCGGACAAGTTGCTGGCGAGTATGCTGAATCAAAAACACCGCCTTAATTGTGTGCACTCGGTCCAGCCCTATCCTGGCTCTCGACCCTCTTACCCTGACGGCATCTATGATGCCTTTCATTCCTTCTATTCCCGTCTATATTCTACCCCAGACCAACCGTCTCTTACCTCTGCTCGTCTTCCTTCCTATCTAGTTTCAGTCCCTCTCCCTACTCTTACACCTGCTGACCTAGAGACTCTAAATTCCCCAATCACTTTCGAGGAGGTCTCAGATACAATTTCCTCCTTGAAACTGGGCAAGGCCCCGGGCCCAGATGCCCCGATCCTTATCCCTCGGTTAGTGTCCCTGTATAATAGATTGTTTAGCGCCCGCTCCCTTCCCTCTGAATACCTTGACGCCTTAATTACAGTTATCCCTAAGCCCCAGAAGGACCTATCATTAGTTATAAATTACCAACCTATATCCCTTATAAATTTAGATACCAAAATACTAACATCCATATTAGCCCGTAGACTAAACTCACTATTACCAGGTCGGCTTTGTCCCGGGTCGTCAGGCCGCAGATAACGTGCGGAAGGTCCTTGATATTGTTCACTGGGCCTCGATTACCTCTACGCCGATAATGCTAGTGGCCTTCGATATAGAAAAGGCGTTTGACATGGTCTCGTGGCCGTACATGTGGGGGGTTCTCGATGCGATGGGTTTCAATGGTTCTTTCCTACACATATTGCATTTACTGTATTCCACCCCCTCTGCCTACCTTAAATTGCCCACATCTAATCCCAAACCTATAGCGATACGGAGGGGGACTCACCAGGGGTGCCCGTTATCCCCGGCTTTATTTGCCCTGATGATGGAAGCACTGGCGATCCTCATACGCAATTCTCCCACGGTATTAGGTGTCCCAATTGGTACGTCAACGTATAAACTGAGTCTCTTTGCGGACGACCTCTTGCTCTCTCTGACTCATCCCCTTTCTTCTCTTCCCAATCTTTTTCACCTGCTTTCTGAGTTCTCTACTTTCTCTGGACTGAGGGTCAACCCATTCAAGTCCAACTCGCTATATGTAGGTACCCCCCAACACATGTAAAAACTGATAAGTCTTAATCAGTTCCCCGGCCCTACATCGAAACTTCCCTACCAGGGCGTGCACTTAACGCCAGACATTTCATCTGTCTATACTGCCAACTACCCACCAGTATATAAATCTATACAACAAGATCTCCGGACTTGGGATAAACCTTATCTGTCCTGGATTGGCAGGGTTAACGCGATCAAGATGGTGGTACTACCCCGCCTTTTATATCTGTTTCGCACTCTGCCAGTCCCTGTATCTACGAAGGATCTTTAAGTTCATTTGGAATTCTAAACCGCCACGTATTGCGCAAAAGACTGGGGGGGGGGGGTTATCAGTTCCACATTTCGTTAAATATTACTATGCTGCCCGCTTAGGTCAGATGGCATAGTTCTTAGAAAACGGGGGAATCCCATTGTGGGTTGGGTTGGAATCTACCTTAATTGCCCCTCTTTCCTTCTCTGCCCTGATGTGGTCCCTCTCCCCTGTAGCTAAATATGTTCCTTTGTCTGCCCTACTAACTCTTCACTCTCTTTCTCTGTGGCGGCTGATCAGATTTCGTCTTCGACTCCAATCTGGTCCTTCTCCCCTGCTACCAATTGTTGGTAATCCTTTCTTCTCCCCTGGTCTATCAGTCAATGATTTTGCGTGGTGGACCTCACAATCCCTTGCTATTGTGCAAAAATTCCATGTCCATAATAAGTTGCTGACTCTTACTGAATTCCATGAAAGGTACACACCACCGCACACTGAATCTTTTAAGAACACGTCAGGTCTTCTCTTATCTACAGTCCCCCCCCCCCCCCACGAGATATGAACGCCTGATGTTGTATTCACCATCCAGAAGGGGACTTTTAGCTATAATATATATCATGATTAATACTCCTCCCGATGACACAAAATTGTCGTTTATGACTAAATGGGAGACTGAACTTCATTTTACTATGTCCCTTCCGGATTGGTAAGAATGCTGCGATACTTTAAGTAGGGGAAGTTGGCAGGTAGCACTCACTGAGACCTCCCTGAAGATACTTCATAGGGCTTACTACGTACCTGCTAGGCTACATTCTATATTTCCATCTACTTCCCCCCTCTGTTTCAGGGGCTGTAACTCTTTAGGCACCATGCACCATATTTGGTGGACCTGCACCATTGTTAACTCTTTCTGGCAGTCTATTCTCACTATCCTGCACTCTATCCTTAGTTTTCGCTGTTTCCACTACAGCTGACTTTCTGCCTTTTAAGCAAACGACCTCGCAGGATGCCCAATCAACTTTTCCGACTGGCACAATTTATTTTGCTAGCGGCCAGAATTTATATAGCGACCAGTTGGAAATTACCAGTGCTGTTGACAGGGTGATAGATAGAGTAAATTCTATAATGCTTTTGGAGAAGTTAAATGCAATTCGAGCTGACACTATGGACCGCTTCGAAAAGATATGGACACCCTGGCTCTCATCTTCCTATTGTCCGGATGTCAGGTACGCCCTGACGTTGTCTTGAGAGGGTATACACTGACTTTGCTATGCTTGTTCTTTGGCCATATTTACCATTCTTCTCTGAAAGATCAACGTAGACCACACATTGTTAATGTTAACTGGTTTTGCTGTTCATTATTGTTTGATATGTCGGGCTGCAACCCGAACTATGCAATGAATGACTCCTTCTTACTTGCTTTATTTCAATAAACTTGATATGTTTGATACTAAAAATGATGACAGTTGCGCTTTAAAGAGCTACACTTGGTAAAATACCCTGATTCCTTTAAATACTTAGGCATAGAAATGAAAGCAAGGATACAAGATTATATTAAAATTAACTTGAAACCGGAAATCGAGAAATAAATAAATAAAAAATAGAAATTTGGTTGAAATTGGTTGTCTCAATGGCTGATTGTATAGCCCTGGTTAATATGGTTGTACTTTCAAAAATTATTTCTTGCCGGCATCACCCATTTATATTGGCAAGAAATGGTTCAAAGAAATCGATAATATGGTAAGTAAATTAATCTGGGGGAATAAGACTGTACATATGAAATTGAAATATATGGCATTGCCCAAACAAGCTGTACCTGAGGACTGGCTGTACCAAATTTTAAAGGGGTATTCCATGAATGTTTTTTATTTGACTATGCCACAGGGGCAGCAACGTAGTTAGTCTATTTCATAATATAGTGTCTGTACATGTGTGTGACGGGTTTCTCACAATTCTTCTTTGATTTTCACTCCAATATTTATTTTTACCAGCATACAAAATGCAACCAAGACCTGACTCACTAGTCAGCTGATGACAGGGAGCCTGAATGCTTCAATGGGTGGAGGAATCGCTTGGTCGGAGAGAGATCATTCTGCAACAGCTGTAGGCACCCTGGTTGAAAACCATACCGATTTGAATGGATGCAGCTCATTTATGTTTCAATGGGTGGGGTGGCTGATGTGTGGGAGGGAGGAAAATGGAATTGTGGGATTTGTAGTCAAATAAAGAAAAGTCAAACAGGAAATACCAGTTCACAAACAGCTAGCCACAGTATTATGGTGATCTCACAACATAGCCATTTTGCCCCAAGACAAGCACATATCCTTCCTAAGCATGTCCCTTACTGTCTGCCAAGTACATACTAAAATCACCTTATGGTGGATAACCCCTTTAAGATATATTACTGGGCATCACAGCTGACTCAAATATCCGGACATAGGGGGAGAACAATTTCGGGATTTTTATAGAAAGAGTTTTGGGTATCAGAGAGGTAATCTATTTGATAAAATTGAATCAGGAGGATTAGCACAAGGTTTTGGAAAAAAAAATACTATTTTGCATCAAATTGATTGTCACAGTGCCGGCTGGCAGGAGGTGGATCCTCTGTGCCAGAGAGGGATTGGCGTGGACCGTGCTAGTGGACCGGTTCTAAGCTACTACTGGTGTTCACCAGAGCCCGCCGCAAAGCGGGATGGTCTTGCTGCGGCGGTAGTAACCAGGTCGTATCCACTAGCAACGGCTCAACCTCTCTGACTGCTGAAGATAGGCGCGGTACAAGGGAGTAGACAAAAGCAAGGTCGGACGTAGCAGAAGGTCGGGGCAGGCAGCAAGGATCGTAGTCAGGGGCAACGGCAGGAGGTCTGGAACACAGGCTAGGAACACACAAGGGAACGCTTTCACTAGGCACAAGGGCAACAAGATCCGGCGAGGGAGTGCAGGGGAAGTGAGGTATACATAGGGAGTGCACAGGTGAAAACACTAATTGGAACCACTGCGCCAATCAGTGGCGCAGTGGCCCTTTAAATCGCAGAGACCCGGCGCGCGCGCCCTAGGAAGCGGGGCCGCGCGCGCCGGGACAGGACCGAGGGAGAGCGAGTCAGGTACGGAAGCCGGGGTGCGCATCGCGAGCGGGCGCCACCCGCATCGCGAATCGCATCCCGGCTGGAGGCGGTATCGCAGCGCACCCGGTCAGTGGATCTGACCGGGGCGCTGCCGTAGCGAGGATGTTGCGAGCGCTCCGGGGAGGAGCGGGGACCCGGAGCGCTTGGCGTAACAGTACCCCCCCCTTGGGTCTCCCCCTCTTCTTAGAGCCTGAGAACCTGAGGACCAGACTTTTATCTAGGATATTGTCCTCAGGTTCCCAGGATATCTCTTCAGGACCACAGCCCTCCCAGTCCACTAAAAAAAAAGTTTTACCTCTGACCTTTTTGGAGGCCAGTATCTCCTTTACGGTGAAGATGTCTGAAGAACCGGAGACAGGAGTAGGAGAAATGAGTTTGGGAGAGAAGCGGTTGATGATGAGTGGTTTAAGAAGAGAGACATGAAAGGCATTAGGAATACGAAGAGAAGGAGGAAGAAGAAGTTTGTAAGAGACAGGATTAATTTGGCACAAGATTTTGAAAGGACCAAGATAGCGTGGTCTCAATTTGTAGCTGGGAACACGGAAGCGGACATATTTAGCGGAGAGCCATACCTTGTCTCCGGGAGAAAAAATGGGGGGAGCTCTTCTTTTCTTATCAGCAAACTTCTTCATGCGTGATGAAGCCTGTAAGAGAGAATTTTGGGTCTCTTTCCATATGGTGGAAAGATCACGAGTTATTTCATCCACAGCGGGCAAACCAGAGGGCAAGGGAGTAGGGAGGGGGGGAAGAGGGTGACGGCCGTACACCACGAAAAATGGGGATTTGGAAGAAGATTCAGAGACTCTGAAGTTGTACGAGAATTCGGCCCATGGAAGAAGATCTGCCCAGTCATCCTGGCGGGAGGAAACAAAATGCCGTAAATAATCACCCAGGACCTGGTTAATTCTTTCTACTTGCCCATTGGATTGAGGATGATAAGCAGAAGAAAAGTTTAATTTAATCTTGAGTTGTTTACAGAGAGCCCTCCAGAATTTTGACACGAATTGGACGCCTCTATCCGAGACGATCTGCGTGGGCAACCCGTGAAGACGAAAAATGTGTACAAAAAATTGTTTTGCCAACTGAGGCGCTGAAGGAAGACCAGGAAGAGGAATAAAATGTGCCATCTTGGAAAATCGATCAACGACCACCCAAACAACAGTGTTGCCACGGGATGGGGGTAAGTCAGTAATAAAGTCCATACCAATCAGAGACCAAGGCTGTTCGGGGACAGGCAGAGGATGAAGAAGACCAGCAGGCTTCTGGCGAGGAGTTTTATCCCGGGCACAGACAGTGCAGGCCCGCACAAAATCAACAACATCCGTTTCCAGAGTCGGCCACCAATAGAAACGAGAGATAAGTTGCAAGGATTTCTTGATGCCCGCATGGCCTGCGAGATGGGAGGAGTGACCCCATTTGAGGATTCCGAGGCGTTGGCGTGGAGAGACGAAGGACTTCCCTGGAGGAGTTTGCCTGATGGAGGCTGGAGAAGTGGAGATCAGGCAGTCAGGAGGAATGATGTGTTGCGGAGAGAGCTCTACTTCCGAGGCATCCGAGGAACGAGAGAGAGCATCGGCCCTAATGTTCTTATCGGCAGGGCGAAAGTGAATTTCAAAATTAAACCGGGCAAAGAACAGAGACCACCTGGCCTGGCGAGGGTTCAGCCGTTGGGCAGACTGGAGATAGGAGAGATTCTTGTGATCGGTGTAAATAATAACCGGAAATTTTGATCCCTCCAGCAGATGCCTCCATTCCTCAAGTGCTAATTTAATGGCCAGTAGCTCTCGATCCCCGATGGAGTAGTTCCTCTCCGCCGGAGAGAAGGTCCTAGAAAAGAAACCACAAGTAACAGCATGCCCAGAAGAATTTTTTTGTAGAAGAACCGCTCCCGCTCCTACTGAGGAGGCATCTACCTCCAATAGGAAGGGTTTAGATGGGTCAGGTCTGGAGAGCACGGGAGCAGAAGAAAAGGCAGACTTGAGCCGTTTAAAGGCGTCTTCCGCTTGAGGAGGCCATGGCTTAGGATTGGCATTCTTCTTGGTTAAAGCCACGATAGGAGCCACAATGGTGGAAAAATGTGGAATAAATTGTCTGTAATAATTGGCGAACCCCAAAAAACGTTGGATGGCACGGAGTCCGGAGGGGCGTGGCCAATCTAAGACGGCAGAGAGTTTGTCAGGATCCATTTGTAGTCCCTGGCCAGAGACCAAGTATCCTAGGAAAGGAAGAGATTGACATTCAAACAGACATTTCTCCATTTTGGCATAAAGTTGATTGTCTCGAAGTCTCTGAAGAACCATGCGGACATGCTGGCGGTGTTCTTCTAGGTTGGCAGAAAAAATCAGAATATCGTCCAGATACACAACAACACAGGAATATAAGAGATCACGAAAAATTTCATTAACAAAGTCTTGGAAGACGGCAGGGGCGTTGCACAGGCCAAAGGGCATGACCAAATACTCAAAGTGTCCATCTCTAGTGTTAAATGCCGTTTTCCATTCGTCCCCCTCCCTGATGCGGATGAGATTGTAAGCACCTCTTAAGTCCAGTTTGGTAAAGATGTGGGCACCTTGGAGGTGATCAAAGAGTTCCGAGATAAGAGGTAGAGGGTAGCGGTTCTTTACCGTGATTTTATTAAGTCCGCGGTAGTCAATGCAAGGACGTAGGGAGCCATCTTTCTTGGACACAAAGAAAAATCCAGCTCCGGCAGGAGAGGAGGATTTGCGGATAAAGCCCTTTTTTAAATTTTCCTGGATGTACTCAGACATAGCAAGAGTCTCTGGGGCGGACAGAGGATAAATTCTGCCCCGGGGTGGAGTAGTGCCCGGGAGGAGGTCAATAGGACAGTCATAAGGCCTGTGAGGAGGTAGAGTCTCAGCTTGTTTTTTGCAAAACACATCAGCAAAGTCCATATAGGCCTTAGGGAGACCGGTTACAGGGGGAACCACAGGGTCACGGCAGGGAGTACTGGGAACCGGTTTAAGGCAGTCCTTGAAACAAGAGGTACCCCAGCTCTTGATCTCCCCTGTGGACCAATCCAGGGTTGGGGAATGGTGTTGAAGCCAGGGTAGTCCAAGGAGAATTTCGGAAGTGCAATTGGGGAGGACCAAAAACTCAATTTTTTCGTGATGAGGTCCGATGCACATTAGGAGGGGCTCCGTGCGGTAACGTATGGTACAGTCCAATCTTTCATTGTTAACACAATTGATGTAGAGGGGTCTGGCGAGACTGGTTACCGGGATGTTGAACCTGTTGATGAGAGAGGCCAAAATAAAGTTTCCTGCAGATCCGGAATCCAAGAAGGCCATAGTAGAGAAGGAGAAGGTAGATGCAGATATCCGCACAGGCACAGTAAGACGTGGAGAAGCAGAGTTGACATCAAGGACTGTTTCACCTTTGTGCGGAGTCAGCGTGCGTCTTTCCAGGCGGGGAGGACGGATAGGACAATCCTTCAGGAAGTGTTCGGTACCGGCACAGTACAGGCAGAGATTCTCCATGCGGCGTCGTGTCCTCTCTTGAGGTGTCAGGCGAGACCGGTCAACTTGCATAGCCTCCACGGCGGGAGGCACAGGAACGGATTGCAGAGGACCAGAGGAGAGAGGAGCCGGGGAGAAAAAACGCCTCGTGCGAACAAAGTCCATATCCTGGCGGAGCTCCTGACGCCTTTCGGAAAAACGCATGTCAATGCGAGTGGCAAGATGAATGAGTTCATGTAGATTTGCAGGAATTTCTCGTGCGGCCAGAACATCTTTAATGTTGCTGGATAGGCCTTTCTTAAAGGTCGCGCAGAGGGCCTCATTATTCCAGGATAGTTCAGAAGCCAACGGAAGAATTACCCTGGACCAGGTTCAGCAGGGCAGTCTCAGCAGAAGAGGCTCGGGCAGGTTCCTCAAAGACACTACGAATTTCCGAGAAGAAGGAGTGTACAGAGGCAGTGACGGGGTCATTGCGGTCCCAGAGCGGTGTGGCCCATGACAGAGCTTTTCCAGACAGAAGGCTGACTACGAAAGCCACCTTAGACCTTTCAGTAGGAAACTGGTCCGACATCATCTCCAAGTGCAGGGAACATTGTGAAAGAAAGCCACGGCAAAACTTAGAGTCCCCATCAAATTTATCTGGCAAGGATAGTCGTAGGCCTGAAGCGGCCACTCGCTGCGGAGGAGGTGCAGGAGCTGGCGGAGGAGATGATTGCTGAAGCTGTGGTAGTAGTTGCTGTAGCATCACGGTCAGTTGAGACAGCTGGTGGCCTTGTTGCGCTATCTGTTGTGACTGCTGGGCGACCACCGTGGTGAGGTCAGCGACAACTGGCAGTGGGACTTCAGCGGGATCCATGGCCGGATCTACTGTCACGGTGCCGGCTGGCAGGAGGTGGATCCTCTGTGCCAGAGAGGGATTGGCGTGGACCGTGCTAGTGGACCGGTTCTAAGCTACTACTGGTGTTCACCAGAGCCCGCCGCAAAGCGGGATGGTCTTGCTGCGGCGGTAGTAACCAGGTCGTATCCACTAGCAACGGCTCAACCTCTCTGACTGCTGAAGATAGGCGCGGTACAAGGGAGTAGACAAAAGCAAGGTCGGACGTAGCAGAAGGTCGGGGCAGGCAGCAAGGATCGTAGTCAGGGCCAACGGCAGGAGGTCTGGAACACAGGCTAGGAACACACAAGGGAACGCTTTCACTAGGCACAAGGGCAACAAGATCCGGCGAGGGAGTGCAGGGGAAGTGAGGTATACATAGGGAGTGCACAGGTGAAAACACTAATTGGAACCACTGCGCCAATCAGTGGCGCAGTGGCCCTTTAAATCGCAGAGACCCGGCGCGTGCGCGCCCTAGGGAGCGGGGCCGCGCGCGCCGGGACAGGACCGAGGGAGAGCGAGTCAGGTACGGAAGCCGGGGTGCGCATCGCGAGCGGGCGCCACCCGCATCGCCAATCGCATCCCGGCTGGAGGCGGTATCGCAGCGCACCCGGTCAGTGGATCTGACCGGGGCGCTGCCGTAGCGAGGATGTTGCGAGCGGGGACCCGGAGCGCTCGGCGTAACATTGATACACTTTGGTTTAAAATAAAAAAAGAAATTGGTATTAAGGGTTGCACAAAATATACTTATTTATGGAAAAATAAAAATTTCCCAGAATTCTATAAAATAGAGGATTATGGATTTTGGGAAAAGCACAATATTATGCTGGAGGACCAGTTGATTACAAATAGAAAGGTTGTTAGTTATGAAGTTTTACAAAGCAAATATCACTTAAAAAATTCACAGCATTATAGAATGACACAAATAGTACATGCTTATGCTGCATCAATTAATAAAGAGGTATTCTACATTGAGTCACACTATATTGTGGACTGGCTCGATACACAGGGTAAGAAGAGTATATCTATGATATACAAGATGTTGATGAAAGAGGTAGCAAATAAATGTCACTTTATCAATAGGGGTAAATGGGAGAAAGATTTGAGGGATTTCACAGAAACACAATGGGAACAAATATTAAATAGTCCTCTGATGGTGTCGGTTAGTCAACCACATAGGATAATGCAGTTTAAGGTCGTTTATAGATTACATTTCTCACCCAAGAGGCTAAATAAATTTAGTGGTAATAAAATAGTGCACTGTAGCAAATGTGATATGGAAGAGGCAGATACTTATCATATGTTTGGAACTGTGGAGAAGTAAAAACATTTTGGTCAAAGGTATCTACTCAAATTGCAGACTGTGTTAAGTTTACATCTCCATTTGACCCAAGGTTTTTTTGTTAGGATGTCCTAGATCCCCGAAAAGGGAATTTTTTGTAAAAGTACTATTCATTTGTAGATTACTGATTCTAAGGAATTGGATGTCTGCTACAAGCCCAACTTTGCAAATGTGGGAGGCAGAAGTAGGAACAATTTAAAACTTTTTAAAAAAGTAGGAAAAATTTAGAGCTATTACACCTAGAGCACTGGCTCAATGGAGGAAAGTTTGTAATTACTGGCAAAATGAATAGCTGGGACTTGTATTTTTGTTTTCCTCATGCTGAGGGGGGGGGGGGGTGCAAAAATATATTCTGTATATTAGCATTAATATGTATTGTAGTTATACGGATATTAATTTAAAAGGAAAATATGAAGGATATTGTATAACTGTTAAATTATTATTTAAATAAAATAAATAAATAAAGAAAAAATGAAAATTGATGCAGTCATTAACCTCCCTGGCGGTATGATTCTGTCTGGAAATTTGTACCAAAAGCGGTACAATTTTTTTAACTGAATTTCACATCTCCCTCCACCCATTTCACATCTCCCCAGTCACATTCTCCCCCCTCCGTGTCACATTCTCCCCCCTCCTTGTCACATTCTTCCCCTGTCACATTCCCCCCCCAGTCACATTCCCCCCTCTGTCACATTCCCCCCCCAGTCACATTCCCCCCTCTGTCACATTCCCCCCTCTGTCACATTCCCCCCCCCAGTCACATTCCCCCCTCTGTCACATTCCCCCCTCTGTCACATTCCCCCCCCCCAGTCACATTCCCCCCTCTGTCACATTCCCCCCTCTGTCACATTCCCCCCTCTGTCACATTTCCCCCCCCCCCCAGTCACATTCCCCCCCCCCCCCCAGTCACATTCCCCCCCAGTCACATTCCCCCCTCTGTCACCTTGTCTTGTTCTGCAGCAGGATACACTGGGTTTGCCGGCAGATTTCAAACCTAGTGTATTTCCTGCAGAACAAGTCCTTTCCCCTTCAGCCAATCACAGGCTTTACACCACTGTGGCCTGTGATTGGCTGAAAAGTGAAAGGTCCTAGAAGATGAATAGTGAAGAGAGGACACCCCGGACCGCACGGAGGGGAACGGCATCTGCAGGGACCGGGACTAGGTGAGCAAAAGTTTTTTTTATTTTACTACTTCTTCCTTTTACACTTAGCTCAGTGTTTTTCTGACAGTGTGCCTCCAGCTGTTGTGAAACTACTACTCCCAGCATGCCCGGACAGCCTTTGGCTGTTCGGGCATGCTGAGAGTTGTAGTTTTGCAACAGCTGGAGGCCCCCTGGTAGGGAAACACTGACTTTTAGTATTTTTCTTTACCTGCTCTGGCCGACCCCCGCAACGGGAGCCAACCAGAGCAGATAATCGCATGTTTTCCCGGGGGCCGCATCGCTATATCGCATTGCTTTTGCGATATATCGTGCAGCCCGGCCGGGAACTCTGCAATTCTACCCCGAGCGTGACTCGGGGTTACCGATCCTAGCAGGGAAAGTTAACCCCGAGTCACGCTCGGGAATACCGCTCAGGAGGTTAAAGGGTTAGGCATGTTAATGATCCAGGGTCTTCAAGGAGTTGTTTGGGATAAAATTTCTTTTTAAAAGCTTGCCCAGAATGCCAGCATTTATAAAATAAAAAAAATAAAAATAAAAACCTGGACTTACCTCCCACTGCTCCCCAGTGCCTTCTGTATTCTGCTCTGCTTTGGTAGTTAAAAGGCTGAGCAGTGGTCTGATGTATTGGGCTTCATACATGACACTGCTGCTCGGCCTATGCCCGGCCAACACAAGACGCAGGAAGAAGACTGCATTGGAGGACAGGAGCAGGATTTGGAAGGCACTGGGGGAGCAGCAGGAGCTAAGTCCTTTATTTTTAATTTTTTAAATGCTGTCAATTTGGGCAAGCTTTTAAAAAAGCTCTATCCCAGAAAAACTCTTTAGGTACAACATACATACTATGATCTAGAGTTATCTGTGTGGATGAATACCTTATGTCTTATATGTGTTACTTTGTATGTAAATTGTAATAATCGCACCTGGCCAGCTTGTGCAATTTACTCCCTGGTCTGTGACCAATCGGCAGCTAGTGGTGTTTCTAGACCTCCAGCTTTGGGGCATGGCTGCTGATTTTAATTGATTTTCTGTTTCACCTTGCACTCTTGTCTGTGTCTGTGCATACATGTATTTTGTATAGCCATGGCTTATCA
Source organism: Hyla sarda (assembly GCF_029499605.1). Taxonomy (NCBI): domain Eukaryota; kingdom Metazoa; phylum Chordata; class Amphibia; order Anura; family Hylidae; genus Hyla; species Hyla sarda. The sequence continues at coordinate 100,218,146 of NC_079197.1, read as the reverse complement.
GTTTACTAGTTTGTGTGGCTTTTACCTTCCTTGTTTGTTGTATCTGTCTGTACTGGTCATTTTTCCTGTCTAGTTTTGGTATCTGTATTAGTAACTTGTTCCTTGTATCTTGGCTTGTGTTCACACCTGTTTGTGGATATCCAGAATCTTTACCGTGTTTAGATTTGTTTGTATTTTGTATATTCCTCCATTATTAGGTCCTGTTTGACACAGTTTTTGTGCCCCTAACTTGGAGTCCATTTTGGATTTTGTATTCTTCCATGTCTGGGGCTCCACGCAAGATCTCAGCCCGTGGTGTCAAAATGATCATAAGAACGTCGAGCAAAAATCCCAGAACCACACAGGGGGACCTAGCAAATGACCCGCAGAGAGCTGGTACCAAAGTAAAAAAGGCTACCATCAGTAACACACTACACCGCCAGGGACTCAAATCATGCAGTGCCAGACGTGACCCCCTGCTTAAGCCAGTACATGTCCGGGCCCATCTGAAGTTTCCTAGAGAGAATTTGGATGATCCAAAAGAGTATTGGGAGAATGTCATATGGTCAGATGAAACCAAAGTGTAAAGGAAAGAATGAATGGGGCTATGTATGGTAAGATTTTGAGTGAAAACTTCCTTCCTTCAGCAAGGGCATTGAAGATGAAACATGGCTGGGTCTTTCAGCATGAAAATGATCCCAAACACACCACCTGGGCAATGAAGGAGTAGCTTTGTAAGAAGCATTTCAAGGTCCTGGAGTGGCCTAGCCAGTCTCCAGATCTCAACCCCATAGAAAACCTTTGGAGGGAGTTGAAAGTCCGTGTCGCCCAGCAACAGCCCCAAAACTTCACTGCTCTAGAGGAGATCTGCATGGAGTTGTAGTTGCAATCCGGACCCCAGCGAAGAACGTCTCCAGTTTTCCAATCCAGGTACGGAGCATGGAGTTGCAACCACGGTAAGCCAAGCAAGAGAGGAGAAGTACAATGAGGGAGAGCCTAGAGGGACAAGTTCTCCAGATGCGAGACTCCGACCTGCATAGTCAACGGTTCTGTGCGATAAAGCACGGTACAGTCCAGTCTTTAACCATTCACAGTAGAGATGTACAGAGGCTTTAACAGGCAGGACACCGGCAGACTATGCCTATGCACTAGGGAAGCATCAATAAAATTTCCTGCGGAGCCTGAGTCCAAAAAGGCATGGTAGGAAAAGCTGGACTGTCAAATTTAAATGTGGAGAGGTGGTATTCACACCTAGGGAGGCCTCTCCCACAAACCCTAGGTGTGCGAGTTTCCCTGTGGCTGAGGACGCAGAGGATAATCTTTTAGGAAGTGATCCGCACTGGCGCAATATAGGCATAGATACTCGGTCCTTTCGCTCTGAGAAACGGATATCAATCCGGGATGCCAACTGTATAAGCTCATTCAGATTAGATGGCAATTCCGGGCAGCGAGGACATCTTTGATTTGACTTGATAATTTTCTCTTGAAAGTGGTGCAAAGAGCTTCATCATTCTGTGCTAACTCTTATGCCAGGGTACGAAACCAAATGGCATACTCGCCCACAGAGGAGTTGCCCTGATGAAGACTCAGCAATGCCGTCTCAGCGGAAGAAGCTCGAGCAGGTTCTTCGAAGACACCCCGGAATTCTGTCAGCAACGCTTGGAGATTGGTAGAGAGAGCATCACTGCCATCCCAAAGCGAAGTTGCCCAGGTCAAAGCATTTCCAGACTGAGGATGAAGACTGAGGATGAAGGCCACCTTTGCTTGTTCTGTAGGAAACTGATCAGCCATAAGTTCATTGTGCATAGAGCACTGAGTCATGAAACCTCGACAAGACTTGGGATCCCCCTCATATTTCTCGGGAAGAGACAGACGGAGTCTTGATCTGGAGATGACTGCAGGAGCGGGAGGTGCTCCGCAGGAGGAGGCTGTGGTAGTGATGGTTGCTGCTGAGCAGATAGCAACTGCTGCATCATGGCAGATAACTGTCTCAACTGCTGTGCCTGCTGGGCCAACTCCTGTGACTGGAGTGCCACGATGGAAGCGAGATCCGGATTATCACGCAAAGGAACCCCAGTGGGATCCATGGCCGGATCTTGCTGTAAAGAAGCTGGATGTGGATCCAATAACCTGTGTGGCTGATGAATCGGACCGTATTGGGGAGCGGAATCTAAGGTGCTGCTGGTCTACACCAGAGCTGACCGCAAGGCAGGATGGGCTTGCTGTGGCAGGCGACACCCAGGTCGCTACCCCTGACATGGCTCGACCGCACAGGTAGCTGGGCAAGGTGAAGTACCGAAGGATAAGGCAGTAGCATAGTCAAACGTAGCAGAAGGTCAAGCAGGCGGCAAAGCTGCGGAGTCAAATAAAGTAGCGGAAGGTCTGGATACACGGGTAAGGCAAACAGGCAATATGGAATCCTTAATCTCAGTCTAGGGGCACTGAAGATCCGGCAGAGAAGTGTGGGAGGTGCATGGACTTATAGGATAGTGTCAGGTGTACACAATAATTATGGGTGTACTGGCCCTTAAAATTTTTGAGCTTCGGCGCGCGTGACCTAAGGGACGGGGACACGCGCGCCGGAGCTGAGAAAGAGGGGAGGCAGCCGGAGAGACAGGTGAGTGACTGGCTGAGATTCGCATGCGGGCGCGTCCCCCGATGCGAATCCCAGCCCTGCCGGCAGCCGGGGGCAAGGGGACATTGCGCTCGCGGACGGTGTTTGGTGTGACATTACATCCAATGTGCTTTTTTTCCCTCTCTTTTTTGGTTTAGTTCCAATACACACAAAGGGAATAAACATGTGTATAGCAAAACATGTGTTACTGCAATCCTTTTCTGTGAGAAATACTTTCTTTTCTTGAACAATTTCAGGGGTGCCAACATTTACGGCCATGACTGTGTGTGTATATATATATATATATATATATATATTGTCAGGGACCGACCAGTGGACATGGAGAATGAGCCCTAAACTGACCCAAAAACTGCTCTCCCTGCCTACTTGCACATCCACCGTTTCCTCCCTGAGCTAAAGTATAGTGGCCTTAAAAACACATACTAATAAACATTCGGTCACAAGCCAGAAACATAACAGGAACATAGAACTCTATAATAACTGGACGCAGATAACAAACACAAAACAGATTAAGTTCAGAGGACACAGATCAGTGAGCAGCACAGAAAACACTATAGACCAATGGTAAATCGCAGAGGAAAAAACTAGCTAAGTGATCATGTACTCTATGATCAGTGCTTGTACAAAAACTCCAAGGATCTGAAATCAAGAACTAATAAACATATAGAATTCAAAACACCAGACAAGGAAACGGATGAGTCTGAACAGACTCCAGGAACAAACAGGAATATGCTTAATCCCCTAGAAAACCTTCGGTAGACACAGGAATAACAATACCTTCTGAGTCCCACACACAAAGGTAAATCGGATCTATTGCTAAACAGGAATAATCGCAATCGCTCAGAACCTCCAGTAGACACAGGAATGTCCCCATGGGGCAGTAACAGGGATGCCTAGATACAGAAATACAGAAAACGGATACAAGAGAAAACACAGTGTGAACAGATACATAGCAGAAAGGACATACAAATCCTAAAACCGACTATACTAACACGGATTAAAATCTACTAAGAGCATGCTATCTTACCATGGGTAAAAGCCCAGAACATATCAAAGATAAATGCAAGGTGCATGCTAAAACAGAGATAGTACAGGGTGGGCCATTTATATGGATACACCTTAAGAAAATGGGAATGGTTGGTGATAGGATTAACTTCCTGTTTGTGGCACATTAGTATATGTGAGGGGGGAAACTTTTCAAGATGGGTGGTGACCATGGTGGCCATTTTGAAGTTGGCCATTTTGAATCCAACTTTTGTTTTTTCAATAGGAAGAGGGTCATGTGACACTTCAAACTTATTGGGAATTTCACAAGAAAAACACCGGTGTGCTTCGTTTTAACGTAACCTTATTCTTTCATGAGTTATTTACAAGTTTCTCTTTGTTTAAAGCCATTGACATGGTCGTCGAATTTAACACGTGAGGAGCGGATAGAAATTGTGTTGATGTCGGGTCATTGCAGCAGATTTCAATGCAAAACACCCTGTCACTAATGAAGAAACATCAGTGGCTGTCCTAGCTTCATTCAGCAAGAGCCCACAGCGTAGCACTCGCCGCATGTCACTGGAGAGTGGCATTAGTCGAACATCCGTTAGGCAGATATTAGCTACTCAAAAATGGCCTCCCTTACAAACTCTAGCTACTGCAGCATCTCAACGAGGATGACCCAGATCGTCTCACTGAATTAGCATGATGGGCAAAGCAAACATTGGAACAGGACCCTCAGTTTACGCAGAAGATTTTGTTCAGTGATGAGGCAAACTTTTATGTGAATGGTGAAGTTCACAAACAAAACCACCGCTATTGGTCTGACACTAACCCACATTGGATAGATCCCTCCAAGACTGTTGGAACACAAAAAATGATGGTATGGTGTGGTATATAGGGTACAAAGATAGTGGGGCCATTCGTCATCAATGGAAACCTCAAGGCCACTGGATATGCGAAATTGCTACATGATGATGTGTTTCCCTCTTTTTCCAGCAAGATGGTGCACCACCACATTATGGGTGTCAGGTCCGAGCATTCCTAGATGAACAGTTTCCTGGAAAGTGGATTTGTCGTCGGTGGCCAGTTGAATGGCCCCCAAGGTTTCCCGATCTGACCCCCTTAGACTTTTATCTTTGGGGTCATCTGAAGGCAATTGTCTATGCTGTGAAGATACGAGATGTGCAGCACCTGAAACTACGGATACTGGAAGCCTGTGCTAGTATTTCTCCTGCGGTGTTGCTATCAGTGTGTGAAGAGTGGGAGAAGAGGGTTGCATTGACAATCCAACACAATGGGCAGCACAATGAACACATTTTATAAGTGGTCAGAAACTTGTAAATAACTCATGAAAGAATAAAGTTACGTTAAAACCAAGTACATCATTGTTTTTCTTGTGAAATTCCCAATAAGTTTGATGTGTCACATGACCCTCTTCCTATTGAAAAAACAAAAGTTGGATTCAAGATGGCCGACTTCAAAATGGCCGCCATGGTCACCACCCATCTTGAAAAGTTTCCCCCCTCACATATACTAATGTGCCACAAACAGGAAGTTAATATCACCAACCATTCCCATTTTATTAAGGTGTAACCCACCCTGTACATTAAAAGCTCAAACAAGAAGTGTTTCACCAAAAGCTCCATAGCAGCATGTCAAGCATGTTAGCAGGATGTCAGGAAGTCAAGATGTCAATCACCAGCCCAGAAGCTAGACTGAGCTCACCTTATATAGACACACCCCAAGAGCTATTGGATAGAAAGCCAAAGGCTTTAACTATTCCCTGACTGGGAACATATCACTGTTAAAACACAACCAAATCCAATAGCCATGTCTGAACACAGGTCAAGACAGACATGACATATATATGTTGTAGGGAACAGCTCACATGGTGGGGTCGGCAATGACAATATTCACATAGGCAGTTCTTTTCAAACGTCCAAGAGGATGTTTATTTAAGTGATTTTCAGCACAAAGCACAGTATAAACAAAACAACATAACCTAAACCTGTCTGGCTCCAACTAAACATTTAGGATACCTCTCTATCCTACTGTGGGCCTAATGTCCGGCCCCAAGCAAACTCACACAAATGTCCATAGAGGAAGGTTTAGACCCGGTAGATTTCAGCTGCAACTCTGGCCATTTCTCCTCTGTCTCTCCAGCAATAGGGAAACCTATAGTGGACTAGAGGTGTGGACTGGAGCACTCCCACATCCAACCTGTCTTCCAGTCCAGGAAATCCAAACCATGAAGTTTAAACAAAAGAGCCCTAGCAGACTAGCTCTGCTAAAGCAGCATATCCTCCTGGATTTCCTTTATCATCCCTGGCTGAGGAAGCCAGGCGAAATATACACCCCATCCACCACTTTCCCGTACACTTTACCACATATCCCCCCCCCCCTTCTTCACCCTGGACAATGCATCCGCATTCCCTTGTAATTTTCCAGGTCTATGTTCCACTGAAATTTTGTAAGGAGAGAAACCATCTGGTCACTCTTGAATTTCTCTCTTTATTTTGTTTCATCCAGGCCAGAGGAGCATGATCTGTCACCAATAAAAATTCTCTACCCAACAGATAATATTGTAGGGACTCCAATGCCCACTTGATGGCAAGATACTCTCTTCCCACTATGGCATAATTTTTCTCTGCTGGGTCAGTTTCCTACTCATTACTGGGTGTTCTTCCCATTTACCACTTGTGACAGGACCGCTCCCAAACCTGTATCAGATGCATCTGTCTGGACCGTCTGGACCAGAAACTGTTTGCTGAAATTTGGGGAAACAAGCACTGGCTGTTCACACAGGGAAAACTTTAGGCTCTGAAAAGCCTTTTCTGCCTCTGGGGTCCACTTCACCATTACTGACTTACTGCCCTTTGTTAAGTCTGTCAATGGTGAAGCAATTGAGGCAAAGTTGGGCATGAACCGATGGTTGTACCCGGCTATGCCATGGAAGGCCCTCCCCTGTTTCTTTCTTAATGGCCTGGGCCAGTTCTGTATCGCCTCAATCTTATTGATCTGGGGTTTAACCAGCCCTCTACCAATAATACAGTAAAACCAAGGTATTTTGCTTTCTCTAGACCCATTGCACTTTTCTGAGAGATTATAATTAAGCCTGCATCACTCATGGTGTCTAACAGCCTGTACCTTACAGAGGTGACTTTTCCAGTCAAATGAAAAAATGACCACATCGTCCAGGTAAGCAGTGGCATAATCACAATGTGGTCTCAAGATTAGATCCATCAGCCACTCAAATATAGCAGGGTCCCCATGTAACCCAAATGGCATCACAACATACTGAAACAGGCCTTCTGGAGTGGAAAATGCAGTCTTCTCTTTAGCCTCCTCAGATAACGGTATCTGCCAATTACCCTTTGTAAGGTCAAGTGTTGTGATGTACCTTGCCAAGCCTCTCAATAAGTTCATCTACCCGGGGAATGGGGTATGCATAAAATTTTGAGACCTCATTTAATTTTCTGAAGTAATTACAGAATCTCCACGTCTAATTTGGATTTGGGATTAGCACAATGGGACTTGACCATTCACTAGTAGACTCCTCAATGACACCTAGTTCAAGCATGCACTTGACCTCAGAGGATACTGCCTCCCTACACGCTTCTGGAATCCTGCATGGCTTTAGGCTTATTTTATTGAGGCTCAGTTTTAATATGGTGTTTTATTAGGTGAGTCATCTGTGATCCGTGCATAAGAGGAACAGAACCTCCAGGTGGATCCACAGTTAAAGCGATCGAGATCTGCAAAGATACCGGAAGAACGCTAATAGGAATTACAGGCATACCAGCACAAGGGAAACAGGATGAAAATTGGCTCCCCTCGGTGAAGTAAGTGTACAAGAGTAGTGAATAGTCGAAGTCTGAACAGTTATTTTTTTGAATAGGTGTGTCCGCTCCTCGTTTTTTCTGTTCTTTTCCAGCCTATTGTTACTGCGGGAACTGGTTGCACTGCATCTTTAACCTTAACCTGGGAGGTCATCAAAGCCTCTTTAGCTCTCTGCATGAAATTCTCTTTCCCATACACTTTACCACAATAAATAAATATATATATATATATATATATATATATATATATATATATATCTCAAAAGTCCAGGTTGAGTAGCACCTCTGTATCTAAAATGCAGTCTGGTGCAAAGCAGCAGAGTCAGCCCAGGTCTGGGGCCCACAGGTATCCACACAAAAAAAGGTTGCGGCAGCACACAGGGGTAAATATCCAAGTAGTTTATTCCATTCCAACGGCTACGTTTCAGCTACCCATGTGGCCTTTCTCAAGTACCGTTCTTTGTTGTCAGGGCTATCTGCGTACTGTTGATGAAAAACACTTACCTGAGAAGCATGCTGCTGATCTTTACTGGAAAGCTGAAAATAAAAGATTAACACCAATACCCTACATAATGCGATTGAACTGTGCCCAAAACTGCGACCGAGGATCAGCCTTTAGTGGGCATCCCCTATGTAATAGAGATAAGAATTTTGGTTGGGAGGGTGGGATGCGCCAAACGCTACACAAGCACCTGTCTGTGGGTGTAGGGGGTATATATATTACGCGCCCCTCCCACAAATACAGCCTAATTAGGCTTTACACTTGTGGTCAGGGCTATCCACTTACTGTTGATGAAAAACACTTACCTGAGAAGCATGCTGCTGATCTTTACTGGAAAGCTGAAAATAAAAGATTAACACCAATACCCTACATAATGGGGTTGAACTGTGCCCAAAACCGCGACCGAGGATCAGCCTTTGGGCAAAAAAGACACCAAGATAGGAAATAATCAAGAATTTGTTTATTTAACCATTCAGGGCTAAATACTTAAACACAACCGCCATTTCAATGCGAGGGTCAGGAATATATGTAGCAAAGCAACCAGAACTCCATCTACCTAGTTTCTTTATTATATGAGGTGGTACCTTGTGAGCCGAGGCAGCGGAAGCAGCTCCTATCCGAAAGGAGTGCCCTGAATATCTCCTAACATCGAGCCCAAGACTTTGAATTAATGACCTTAGATATTTGCAAAACTGGGAAGTTGTGAGTGCTTCAGCATCGAACGGTAACAAGAGGTAATTACCAGGTTTATCCTTCAACGCTTCTAGTAATCTAGATAACACTACCACTGGGCACCATGGGTTCCCAGAGGAACATGATCACCTTACCGCTTCTGAATGTCTTGGTTAGTTTGAGGCTCAACTCGTAACAACCATCCGTCCATCTAAGTTGACCCTTAGTTAATGCTAAGCTATGCTTATTTGGACATGTAAATTCCCCTGGGCGTAAAAACCCATAGAAGGCCAAGTAATAGGCTGCTTGTAATACCAGGCTTGATAACAAACCGAACGGTCTCCCCTCCAACCGATCGGACAGAGCTCTAAACAACTCAGCAGAAATTGGCAAACGACCTGGAGCCTTGGGTGCCCCACTTAACAGAGCCCCTTTGAGGGCTGCCTTGACTGTGTGGGTGGATAATATGGATGGTCTATCGGGAAAAGACAGGGAAACGAAGTGCTGGATGCCTGCTAAGTACTGTTTTATGGTAGAATGAGAGAGATTGAGAGCAGAGTGGCAAAACCCAATGTATGATAGGATTGTTTGAGTATCGAAAGAAAAGGGAATGTTATAAGATGATAGGTACTGTTTGTAAGAAGATATAGCGGCATTGTATGACTTCTGAGTGCTGGGAGCAAGGGACTTCTTGATGAGGATGCTTGTTATGTCAGAAAAGTGTTTAAGTCCATCATCAGCAAGTGGCAGGGTGGAACTGGCAAACCCACGAGGTCTGCATCGGGCTTGATCTGAAAAAAGATGTCAAGTTTAGCACGTGACAATGCATCTGCTGCTAGATTCTCAGCCCCCGAAACATGTTGACATATTAGATTGAATTGATGTTGTAGCGAGAGCCACACTAGTTTCGTGAGAAACTTCATAACCATGAGTGATTTCGACCTTCCCTTGTTGATAATGTCAACCGTTGCCATGTTATCACAAAAAATAAGGACTGTTTGCTTTGTCCATCTGGATCCCCAAGTCTGGGCAGCTGCTACCACCGGGTAAATCTCGAAAAGTACACATAGACGTAGAACATTAAAGGGGGATCTACGCGGTGCCCCTAGTATCGGTTGTTCCATCCAGCATAAATAATATGAAATATAGGACTACCAGTGTCCAGGATGTGCTCTATAAAACTTAACTTTTAATGTCAAATTAAAGATATTAACAAGTGTCTAGTGTTATGACAAAAGTATGATTATCTCGGTCTAATAAAAGACATTAACAAGGTGTGTCCGGGACTCTGCAGGGCCCAGCCAGTCCCGAGTCACCTCTCACTAGAGGGTGCAGTTTAGTTGCACACCTATAGAGTATAGTAATCAAATAACCCAACGCGTTTCTGCTCGCTTGTATATAGCGGGCGTCCTCAGGGGGTATAGACAAAAGAATAAATCAATGACCGAGAGGATATGATATGTATATTCAGTCATCCATATCCAACAACTGTTAAGAGAAAGGTACATCTCTATATATGCAAAATAGAGGAGTCAATTAAGTATGCAATGACATCCATAGCATAAAGTATAAATAAATACAGTGACCCAGGAGCCTGAAAAAAATTTCTATCCCTAATAAAACCTGCAAGATATAATGTATGCAAGGTGTTTATTCCTGTGGGGAAGAAGAAAGCTGTCCCTAGGGTCACTTATGCACACAGATATATGATGCAGTCGGCATAAACCAGGTCCACCTATAAGAGAAAAAAAGACCATTTTGAGGGAACGGACCTGAAAAGAAAGCCCCACACTATACACTGATAGTGTATAATTACTCACGGTTAGCCGAACTGTAAACTGTATGCAGGCGCAGTCCCGCTGTCAGCGGGAGCCGGAGTTGTCCGGCCGCTCTCTCCTCGTGTGGGGAGCGAAGGCGTCTGACATCATATCCGTCGACTATTCTGCTTATATGCAGCGCGGCGCGCACCGCCCCTATGACGCCAAAAGGGGGCGTGCGATCGCATGTAAACAAAGACACGCCGCGCTGTCATTGTCAAGTAACAGATGCCGATGTCTGTAGGCGTATTAATTAAACAGTAGAAGAACAGGTAAGGAATGGAGGAATTCAATTATTCTGGATACAGACTATAGATGGCGAGAAACCGAGGCATAGCTGACTGTCACTCATGTATAACTGTCATTGTCGCAATTGACAGAGGAGGTCAATATGCAAATGAACCTGGTGTAGGGACAATGCTATCAAAGATGCATTGTTCTGATCCAAGATTGGTGTATCTATGGACATCCCATAATAGGGGTATTAGGATCATTTGTGATTGTAAATAGATATCAAAACCCCTTACTGGGGCTATGATTAGTAAATATACAGAAGATGAAATGGAGGCAAGAATCCAGACCACCCCACGGTAAGTGGTAATACTACTAATGGTTGTAAAATAACCCTCAAAATAGGGAGTGAGGGTAAGGTAAGGTTGGATCGCGGGGGGGGGGGGGGGGGGGGGGGGGGGGAGAGGGAGGGCCGATCCTAACTGTCTATAGGGAGGGAGTGGGGATAGCGGGGCCCTAGGGATCCTGAACTCGCCCTAGTAAGCCCTGTAATCAGTCCCTAAACCTAGGCGGGGTGGCCGCCCTAAAAAGGGCGGTCCCGCACAGGAACCTCCTAGACTGTAACTATTAGGCCCTATGGATTATAGGGTTCGGGTGATAGTTGACTCCTATCAGACCAGCTACGGTCGTCCCTAACTACCTGGAATACACCCGTGGGGAAGAAGTATAAATTATAAAAAACATGCAAAATGGAGCTGCTCATTTAAACCTCTGGGAGATAACGAATCTAGGTGGTATATCCACCTACATTTTTTTTGTAGGATCAACCTGTCCAGGTTGCCTCCACGTACAGAGGGAGTTACTTTTTCGATTGCTATAAATTTAATCTGGCTCAGGTCTCCTCTGTGTACTTCTGTAATATGTGTTGCCACCGGGGTGTCTCGTGCATTGCGTATATCGCCCACATGTTCCAGAATTCTTTTTTTTAAAGGGCGAATGGTCTTTCCTACGTAAAGAAGCGGGCAGGTACACACAACTACATAGATGACACCTGTAGAAGAGCAATTCATAAATTGTTTGATTTTGATCGAAGACTGTGGAACTGTGGTACTTTTCAAGACATATTGGCATGCACGACAATGTCCGCATTGGAAACACCCCTGTGGAGGTTTAGAACTATTAAGCCAAGTATGTACCTGAGTGTCATTAGTGGAAAGATGACTATGTACCAAAAGGTCTCCCAAGCTTTTACCTCGTCTATAAGTTATCTGAGGTTTAGTGCCTACCAAGTCAAGGAGATCAGTGTCCATTCTTAGAATTTCCCAATGGCGGGAGATAATCTCCCGTATTGGAGCAGCCATTTTATCAAAAGTTCCAATTATTCTCGCTTGATGTGAGTGATTGGATTCTCTTGTTTTAGGAGTTAGTAGTTCCGTGCGTGGTCTGGATGCTGCCTCTCTGTATGCCTGTTTTATAATGTATTGTGGATAGCCTCTATCTCTGAATCTTGTAATCATATCTTGGGCCTCCACCTGAAAGTCCTGGGTTCTTGAACAGTTCCTCCTGAGGCGGAAGAACTGCCCCTTGGGGATCCCCCTTTTGAGGGGGCCCGGGTGGCAGCTCTCCCACCTCAAGAGGCTGTTAGTGGATGTTTTTTTGCGAAAAATTGTACTCTGCAAGGTATGGTCACTATCAATGAATATCTTGATGTCCAGGAATGCCAATTCTTTATCCTGAATCTCGTGAGTAAAGAGCAGTCCCAGACTGTTTTGATTAAGGGATTGTATTAATCGGGAAAAATCATCTCTAGTCCCGTTCCACAGAACAAACACGTCGTCAATATACCTCAGCCAAATTATGGCTAAGTCACTAAAGTGTTCCCGCTCATCACAAAACAAAGTGGTCGCCTCCCACCAGCCCAGGGTGAGGTTCGCGTAGCTGGGGGCACAGGGGCTCCCCATCGCGGTGCCCCTGAGCTGGTGGAAGAAGCGACCTTGAAACAGAAAGTAATTTCTTGTAAGAGTAAAATGTAACAACTGAAGTATTAACTGGTTATGCTCTTGGAACTGGGATCCCCGTGTACTGAGATAGTATTCAACCGCGTGTAGGCCCACTGTATGGCGGATGGACGAGTATAAAGCCTCGATATCTACACTAGCCATCAGAGTATTATTGTTGACAGTGATCCCCTCAATGCGTTTCAGCAAATCCATCGTATCCCTCAAGTGTGAGGGTAAGCTGAATACGAATTGCCGAAGAACCTTGTCAATATAAATCCCCACGTTTTGCGTAACACTTCCCACGCCTGACACTATAGGGCGGCCTTTAAGTGGTAACAGGCCTTTGTGAATTTTGGGAAGGGCGTAAAACGTGGGGATCGTGGGAGCGGTAGGTGATAGATATTCAAATTCTTTTTTGTCTATGAGGCGCTTTTCAAGGGCTATTTTGAGGATCACATTAAGTTCTCTACAGTAGGCTGACGTCGGATTAGAGGGAAGGATCTCGTAAGTGTCTCTGTCATCTAAAAGTCTTTTGGCCATCCGTACATATTTGGATTTGTCCATAAGGACGATATTACCGCCCTTATCAGACGCTTTTATGATAAGTTTATCATTGTGCTGGAGTTCAGACAGGGCTCGTCTCTCCATGAATGAAAGGTTGTCCCTGTATCCCCTCGTCGTGGGAACTGTTCTGAGGTCCCTCAGAACTAATTCCAGGAATACATCTATACACGACGTATCGGATACAGGGGGAAACAGTTTACTTTTAGGCCTAAGGTCCGTAAAGGGTCCCTCACCTTCTATTCGCTCGCCCTCATCCATTAGTCCAACTAATTGTCTGGCGACTGCAAGTTCATCCTCAGTCAAACCATGATCTACACAAGCTCTTTTGTCTTTCATTTTAAAGAACTTGTGCCATTTTAATTTTCTGGCAAATAGATGTAGATCTTTAGTCCATTCAAAAGGGTCATGGTTGACTGAGGGAACAAATGAGAGGCCCTTTAAAAGGACTTGCGTCTGAAATTCAGAGATGGAGACACTAGACAGATTAATGACTTGGGTTTGTACAGAGTTAGTTAGTGTCGGTATTGAGGTCTGCGAGGTGGAGGTTCGCGAAGTTGGTACGGATCTCTCTGATTGTTCCCTAAAAAAGGAGAGGGTGCAGAGGATAATTGTTGAGTAGAGCCACATGGTGGAGTGTGGTGAGGGTATGAGCCCCTGGGATCTGGTGGTATATAATTATTATAGGCTCCCCTGGACTCTCCTCTCCCCCTTCCTCTCTTGTTCCTCCCAGTACCTCTATAGGGGCCTTTTTTACGAGATTGTGATCCCCCCTCCGATTGATCTGTGTCAGAGGAAGTAAGGTCAGTTTCTGTGTCTCTTGATTGGGTATTTTTCTCCAACACACTGTATACCCTATTTTCTTTGAAGTCAGCCAGATCTCGGATAAATTGGGTGTGCTTACGTTGTTTAATCAAATATTGATATTTCTCTATTTGGGACTGTAATTGTGATTCTTTATTAGCAAAATCAGGGTCTGTTTTAAATCTCAACACCACTTCTTTTTGTTCTTGTAGTTTGTTAGTTAGTTGTTCTAAATTAAGTTTCTCTGCTTCCAAGAGAATAGTCATAAATCGTAGGGAAGAGGCTGTCGCCTCTGCCTCCCATTTGTTTAAAACTGCAGGAGTTCTAAGACGTCTTGAGGGCAAAATTGGTACCCTCAATCCTCTAGGAACTATGTTATTCTTCAGGTAGCTTTCGAAACCTTGAATCTCCCAGAAAGAGGTAAGATGCTGTTTATAAAGGTTCGTGAGCTCTCTGAATGCAGATCGTATGGACGGTGTATATTTAGGTTATGTGAAGTTGTTCTCTGAAAAGACGTCTCTAGCCTCTGTTACCCAGCCATTAGTATCCAAAATGGTATTGATAAAACCTGCCATTTATAAATATTCAGAAAAATACACATAGACGTAGAACATTAAAGGGGGATCTACGCGGTGCCCCTAGTATCGGTTGTTCCATCCAGCATAAATAATATGAAATATAGGACTACCAGTGTCCAGGATGTGCTCTATAAAACTTAACTTTTAATGTCAAATTAAAGATATTAACAAGTGTCTAGTGTTATGACAAAAGTATGATTATCTCGGTCTAATAAAAGACATTAACAAGGTGTGTCCGGGACTCTGCAGGGCCCAGCCAGTCCCGAGTCACCTCTCACTAGAGGGTGCAGTTTAGTTGCACACCTATAGAGTATAGTAATCAAATAACCCAACGCGTTTCTGCTCGCTTGTATATAGCGGGCGTCCTCAGGGGGTATAGACAAAAGAATAAATCAATGACCGAGAGGATATGATATGTATATTCAGTCATCCATATCCAACAACTGTTAAGAGAAAGGTACATCTCTATATATGCAAAATAGAGGAGTCAATTAAGTATGCAATGACATCCATAGCATAAAGTATAAATAAATACAGTGACCCAGGGACAGGGACAACCTTTCATTCATGGAGAGACGAGCCCTGTCTGAACTCCAGCACAATGATAAACTTATCATAAAAGCGTCTGATAAGGGCGGTAATATCGTCCTTATGGACAAATCCAAATATGTACGGATGGCCAAAAGACTTTTAGATGACAGAGACACTTACGAGATCCTTCCCTCTAATCCCACGTCAGCCTACTGTAGAGAACTTAATGTGATCCTCAAAATAGCCCTTGAAAAGCGCCTCATAGACAAAAAAGAATTTGAATATCTATCACCTACCGCTCCCACGATCCCCACGTTTTACGCCCTTCCCAAAATTCACAAAGGCCTGTTACCACTTAAAGGCCGCCCTATAGTGTCAGGCGTGGGAAGTGTTACGCAAAACATGGGGATCTATATTGACAAGGTTCTTCGGCAATTCGTATTCAGCTTACCCTCACACTTGAGGGATACGATGGATTTGCTGAAACGCATTGAGGGGATCACTGTCAACAGTAATACTCTGATGGCTAGTGTAGATGTCGAGGCTTTATACTCGTCCATCCGCCATACAGTGGGCCTACACGCGGTTGAATACTATCTCAGTACACGGGGATCCCAGTTCCAAGAGCATAACCAGTTAATACTTCAGTTGTTACATTTTACTCTTACAAGAAATTACTTTCTGTTTCAAGGTCGCTTCTTCCACCAGCTCAGGGGCACCGCGATGGGGAGCCCCTGTGCCCCCAGCTACGCGAACCTCACCCTGGGCTGGTGGGAGGCGACCACTTTGTTTTGTGATGAGCGGGAACACTTTAGTGACTTAGCCATAATTTGGCTGAGGTATATTGACGACGTGTTTGTTCTGTGGAACGGGACTAGAGATGATTTTTCCCGATTAATACAATCCCTTAATCAAAACAGTCTGGGACTGCTCTTTACTCACGAGATTCAGGATAAAGAATTGGCATTCCTGGACATCAAGATATTCATTGATAGTGACCATACCTTGCAGAGTACAATTTTTCGCAAAAAAACATCCACTAACAGCCTCTTGAGGTGGGAGAGCTGCCACCCGGGCCCCCTCAAAAGGGGGATCCCCAAGGGGCAGTTCTTCCGCCTCAGGAGGAACTGTTCAAGAACCCAGGACTTTCAGGTGGAGGCCCAAGATATGATTACAAGATTCAGAGATAGAGGCTATCCACAATACATTATAAAACAGGCATACAGAGAGGCAGCATCCAGACCACGCACGGAACTACTAACTCCTAAAACAAGAGAATCCAATCACTCACATCAAGCGAGAATAATTGGAACTTTTGATAAAATGGCTGCTCCAATACGGGAGATTATCTCCCGCCATTGGGAAATTCTAAGAATGGACACTGATCTCCTTGACTTGGTAGGCACTAAACCTCAGATAACTTATAGACGAGGTAAAAGCTTGGGAGACCTTTTGGTACATAGTCATCTTTCCACTAATGACACTCAGGTACATACTTGGCTTAATAGTTCTAAACCTCCACAGGGGTGTTTCCAATGCGGACATTGTCGTGCATGCCAATATGTCTTGAAAAGTACCACAGTTCCACAGTCTTCGATCAAAATCAAACAATTTATGAATTGCTCTTCTACAGGTGTCATCTATGTAGTTGTGTGTACCTGCTCGCTTCTTTACGTAGGAAAGACCATTCGCCCTTTTAAAAAAAGAATTCTGGAACATGTGGGCGATATACGCAATGCACGAGACACCCCGGTGGCAACACATATTACAGAAGTACACAGAGGAGACCTGAGCCAGATTAAATTTATAGCAATCGAAAAAGTAACTCCCTCTGTACGTGGAGGCAACCTGGACAGGTTGATCCTACAAAAAGAATGGCGAGTTCAGGATCCCTAGGGCCCCGCTATCCCCACTCCCTCCCTATAGACAGTTAGGATCGGCCCTCCCTCTCCCCCCCCCCCCCCCCGCGATCCAACCTTACCTTACCCTCACTCCCTATTTTGAGGGTTATTTTACAACCATTAGTAGTATTACCACTTACCGTGGGGTGGTCTGGATTCTTGCCTCCATTTCATCTTCTGTATATTTACTAATCATAGCCCCAGTAAGGGGTTTTGATATCTATTTACAATCACAAATGATCCTAATACCCCTATTATGGGATGTCCATAGATACACCAATCTTGGATCAGAACAATGCATCTTTGATAGCATTGTCCCTACACCAGGTTCATTTGCATATTGACCTCCTCTGTCAATTGCGACAATGACAGTTATACATGAGTGACAGTCAGCTATGCCTCGGTTTCTCGCCACCTATAGTCTGTATCCAGAATAATTGAATTCCTCCATTCCTTACCTGTTCTTCTACTGTTTAATTAATACGCCTACAGACATCGGCATCTGTTACTTGACAATGACAGCGCGGCGTGTCTTTGTTTACATGCGATCGCACGCCCCCTTTTGGCGTCATAGGGGCGGTGCGCGCCGCGCTGCATATAAGCAGAATAGCCGACGGATATGACGTCAGACGCCTTCGCTCCCCACACGAGGAGAGAGCGGCCGGACAACTCCGGCTCCCACTGACAGTGGGACTGCATCTGCATACAGTTTACAGTTCGGCTAACCGTGAGTAATTATACACTATCAGTGTATAGTGTGGGGCTTTCTTTTCAGGTCCGTTCCCTCAAAATGGTCTTTTTTTCTCTTATAGGTGGACCTGGTTTATGCTGACTGCATCATATCTCTGTGTGCATAAGTGACCCTAGGGACAGCTTTCTTCTTCCCCACAGGAATAAACACCTTGCATACATTATATCTTGCAGGTTTTATTAGGGATAGAAATTTTTTTCAGGCTCCTGGGTCACTGTATTTATTTATACTTTATGCTATGGATGTCATTGCATACTTAATTGACTCCTCTATTTTGCATATATAGAGATGTACCTTTCTCTTAACAGTTGTTGGATATGGATGACTGAATATACATATCATATCCTCTCGGTCATTGATTTATTCTTTTGTCTATACCCCCTGAGGACGCCCGCTATATACAAGCGAGCAGAAACGCGTTGGTTTATTTGATTACTATACTCTATAGGTGTGCAACTAAACTGCACCCTCTAGTGAGAGGTGACTCGGGACTGGCTGGGCCCTGCAGAGTCCCGGACACACCTTGTTAATGTCTTTTATTAGACCGAGATAATCATACTTTTGTCATAACACTAGACACTTGTTAATATCTTTAATTTGACATTAAAAGTTAAGTTTTATAGAGCACATCCTGGACACTGGTAGTCCTATATTTCATAAATCTCGAAAAGGACGGATGTCTTATTGAAACCAGATACGTTCATTGTTCCCCCAAATTGCTGCAAAACCTATTGACGATGCTGCATCTGTATAAATTCTGGGGGATATCGGCGATACGGCTGGGATGAACATGGATATGCCGTTCCATTCTGTAATATATCTGTCCCACATTGATAAGTTGGCCATGGCCTGTTGGTCTAGATGGATCCGGCTGTCTTGATCAGACCCTAACGGAAGCAAAGCTAACAGACAGGAAATAAACGTTCTGCCTTGCGGGATTATACGCATGGCGAACGCTAGCATGCCTAACAAGCTCTGCAGTTCTACCTTAGTAGTGACCCTAGTGACCGTGAAATGATGAATGGTGGTTTTGATTCTATCGAGTTTCTCTGAAGGAAGACTAGCTTGCATTACTACCGAGTCTAGAACCAAACCCAAGAATGTCAGCCTTGTGGTAGGACCCTCTGTTTTGTTAGGAGAAACTGGCACCCCAAGGTGATTGAAAAGCTGTAGCAAAGTGGATAGATCTGAAGGGTGCAAGGAAGGTGATTCGATGAGCAAGAAATCGTCCAGGTAGTATAGAACATGTGAACAGTGACCTGTGTTGACCAATTGCCAGTGGAGAACTTGGGCCAGTTGATTAAACAGCCATGGGCTTCTTTTTGAACCAAAAGTCAGTTTTGTGGCAAAATAGTAAGCGTTCTGCCACTTTATGCCATGCCACTGCCAGAGTTCTGGGTGAATAGGTAGCAACTTAAAGGCATTTGTTATATCAGCCTTGGATAGATATGAACTTGGGCCTAATTGTAAAATGTGTTGGATAGCCTGATCAATGGATGTATATTGGAGACCTCATTAGATGGGATTAGCGAGTTTAAACTTGGTATTGCAGAAGAATAGGGTGCGGACAAGTTGTAAATCATCCTCTTTTTATTGTTGCACTTGCCCGTAACTATTCCAAAGGGACTGACACACCAGTGATAAAAAGGGGGTTGGGAAAAGGGACCAATTATGTATCCTTTGTCCAATTCAACTTGCAGTAGCTCAGACATTACCTGTGGTTCTCGACTAGCTGATGACAAATTTTTACGCTTGTATGTCTGCTGAGGAAGTGCCACTAAGCCGGTATGGAAACCGAACCTAATGCCCCTGATGAGCCACTCGACCCAACTTGGATCAGGATGATCCTGCAAAAATTTTTCCAACACTTCAATGTTTATCCTGCCTAGTCATGCCTGCCCCTTCGCTGAACACATCGTACTCGGATGCGCTCTGAAACAAAGGAAGCAGACATGGAGTAGCCTACAATTGCTGTAATTGCAGGTAGTCAGGTTATAATTAATACATATTTGCCTACTTTCTAAGTATCTGACTGGTCGTCCAAGCTTATCAACTGTTTGAGCAGACTTTTGTGCTAAACCTGGTAGGGACGGGCTTCCCTTGCTGGTACTAGCCTCAGGCTGCTCAGTGTTGCCACACCAGGTGGTTGAATGGAAAATAAATTGGCAAATCGCACAAGCCGGAGATCTCAAACTTGCAAAGTGCTTACAAAAAAGCACTGTGTCCACTACGCTCCAATCCGTGACATACCCAAATTGGCTGTAAGCCGCAGCTGCTTTGGCCAAAAACGACCTATGGTAGTCAAAAAAATGACTCCCACCATACTTATAAGAGAACTCCGTCAGTTGATATAGGTAATGATCAAACTCCTCCCTACGCTCAGGTTTCACTGTGCATAACACATCCCTGTACATACTGAAAGCAAGTACGAATTCCTGTAAGGTAAACTTCCGACTGAGCCTGACGTCCTTGCTCCTCGTGACCACTGATAGGCCACAGTCTTGGTCTCCGTCAGGTCCTAGGATGAAATGAGCAGGGACGCCAGGTTCACGTCCCTCACGGATATTTGCTGGGACAAAATGGGCTGGAGCAATTTTTGAGACTTCTGTGAGCGTACCTGGCCCTGAGAAGTCGAAAGTGTCGGTACTGCATCTGCTGGTCCACGGGTATTGCTTTTCTCCAGCACTTCCAACCTGGAGTTGAACGTGGCCATGGATGCCACCACTGTTGACATCATGGCGTGAAGCTGATCCAGGGTAGTGGAAGAAGACTGGCCAGGTGCCAAATCATCCCCACCACCTGCACCTGGATCAGCCATCAATAGTTTATACAGTTCCTCCTTTTGGGCCATGGCTGGAAAAGGAATGCTCCTTCTGTGGAGTTCCTCCATCAGTTTCGGAATCGTCCAGGTCCGATAGGACGAAGATGTTGCTCCACGCTCAGAGCTCCTGACCGGGGTCTCTGGTACAGACAGGGCATCTTCAATGTCCGATCCGTGAGACATGATGACCTGTCCGGTCCAGAAAGTGGGTGCCGTGGAAACAAATGAGCGAAAAAATGAGAAACTATGCTCAGATAACCTATCAACTTGTGAAACTAATACTGACCTGCAATCCCCACACTGACACACAAGCGACCACAACTGGACCTAAGACGAATTGAATATAGTCAGCTTCGTAGCCAGAACATCGTAGTAATACCTTCTAATGGAAATGGCGTCATCGTGAGCGAAGTGAAATAGCGTACTGTTAGCGATGACAAATGGCTCAAGTGGTGCGGGGAGCCTTGAAAACACCTTGACCAGTAAATCGACTATACGTGTATAAAATAATGGTTGACAAATGTTGATGTCCCGAAAAAAGTGTCGGTGACCGACAACCGAAACGGTGGCATCCCCTGAAAATTGTGTCAGGTTTAACGGTAAACCACGGACTATGTGTAAGTAGAATATGTGTAGAGCCAGCTCGATGTCTCTATACAGGGGGCCCCATACCCTGAGATGTGTGACAGGGTAACACAGTAAAGCCCACTGTCTATGTGTGAACGATGCTCTGTGCCATACTAATGGGAGAATATGAGTCGATATTACTGCTCTGAAAACGTTTCAGTAACAGCAATTTGTGCAAGAGGATTACCCCTGAAGATGAGTCAGACTTACTGGTAATCCCCTTTTTTTTTTTTTTTCCTTGATGCTCTGAAAACGTGTCAGTAACATCAAACCCTGCAGTAGCTCCCCTGAAGTGCGAGTCAGGATAGCGGTAAACTACTGCCTATCATAGTGTGGGTACCTTGACGCCTAAAACGGTGATGTGACTGACATTACGTGACTATGGTCATAAATGAAATGCACCGTAACAAACTTTGCCAAACCCTTGGTGATGAGATAATGCAAACCGAGCACGCTCCCAAAAGCAACACCAACTAAAACAAACAAGCAAACAAACACACCTAAATACCCATAAAATTGACTGACAATTTTGTATATCCTGAATAACGCATCTAAATGTATATTATAATAATGTATATATATTTTTTTATGCGAGAGTACATCTTATTAAACCCCCCCTATATATATATATATATATATTTATTTATTTTATTTTTTTATATATACATATATATTTTTTCTCATAGCCCCACACTTATGACTGCAAACTCCTTTACTGTTGCATGTGTCCCTTATCCCATGGAACGTTTACAGGGAACAGGAGCACACCCACCGAGCACATTGAGGAGGTGCTTGACAGATCACTGACAAGGATAGAGGCGGCGCCAGCCCAGCCCGCAGCAACGCATGGACCGTACAGCGGGGCCGGCACCTCCCCACTCTGCCATATCCTGCACAAAAATTTGGAGCTGAACCACTGCCATGGCAATGCAGCATCGCGTGGCCCTGGCCATAGACAGGGAAGCGAAACTGAGGAAGAAGCGGCAGCGCATTACCATGGCAGTGCACCAGCAAGTATCGGCGCATCCCCGTGATGAGCATTACCTTACGAGACGCTGATCACTTTAAAAAGAGTACCACAACCTGAGTATAACAAGCTTTCTTTCCTTTTGAACTAGCACGAGAAACAATACAGTAGTCACACTGTACACAATCTTCCCATAACTCTGCCTGCTAGAGACTATTGACATTTATCCACCAGATAAGCTATCTGTTTACATTCGCAGAATATTTGTTCTCCTATCGTAGCACACCCACACCTGATGTTTGCAAGTCCTAAGACCTCTCTCATTTTTCCTGTGGTGAACAGACAGCACTGAAGTGCAATTCTAAAATAAGTGAGTGTGTGCAAATGTCACAAGTTTGAAAAAAAGAATGAGCCGAAGCTTATCAAAGAGAAACTGTAACCAGTTTTACTGTGTGGTCACATGAGTGAATACCAACCCCCCGTGTTCCTGCACCCACGTGTACCTGGGGTATGCTTGCCGTACCTGAGATCTCCAATGCTCGGCCAGAGACGCCCTGATGCGAGCGCTGGTGTACGACCTCGCTCGCAAGTATCGGCTTTAGTTCCTGCCTGCATGCTCTGACTGAGGAGGGGCGGAGGCGGCAACGGCCGGAGCAGAGTGAGGAGCGGCATGAGGCGCGGTATGGAGGGGAGAGACCTGGAGAACGCCGACTCTGACTGGAACATGGAAGTGAAAGTCGGCAGAGGAGAAACTGCGGATGTAGATGCCGCTTAGCATTAGATCCCCATCTGCTTCAGGCACAGCCGCATTGAAGATACAGCACACCTGTGATGTGTGGGGGAGAGGGTTAAAAGTAAGCAGTGCCAGATGTGAGCCTGGAGCTGCAGCCCATATCCGACGGTGGAGGTTTTGGAGCCAGGGCAGTTTGCTGGAATTTGGGGGCCCCAAGCAAAATAGACATGGAAGCCCCCCCCCCCCTCTTGCACGCAAAGCCTACAGGAACCACAGCATAGCCATACAGTTTAAGTTCACCCACACTTTATATAAATAAAAAAGGAGGTTTACAGTGCAATTTTCATGCACATTAAATGCAACAGCAGTATTTGCACTGTGCCTTCCTACTGGAGGGAAGAGGGGTTAATCTGAGGGTACTACCTTCCTACTGGGGTAGGGGGTTAATCTGGGGGTACTACCTTCCTACTGGGGGGGAGGGGGTTAATCTGGGGGCCCCAGATTAACCCCCTCCCCCAAGTAGGCAGGTAGTAACCCCAGATTAACCCTCTCCTCCCCAGTAGCCAGGTAGTACCCCCAGATTAACCCCCTCCCCCCAGACCCAGTAGGCAGGTAGTTAGGGGTACAGAACCTTGCAATAACATTCACTCACTGTCAGAGTCACTGAGTCAGAGATGTAACTAACTCTGCACACAGTAATCCTGTCAGTTCCCGCACCGCGCAGTCACGTGACAGGTCACGTCACGCTTTAGGGCCGCCGTTAGGACGCCCTGGGACTCATGTGACGCGCGAACATACGAAGTCTGGACCGACCGTGAGCCGGAGCGGGGTACAAAAAGGAGCCGGAGGCAGCGACTTCAGTCTCTGCCTCACGCTCTAGGCAGGCTCTCGCACTGCTCGCACGGCAGGCTGACAGGGCGATTTGTCTGCCGAACGGGATAGCGCAGGAGGACAGGCAAACACCAGCTCTGCTTGGGGGCCCCGGACCAGCTCGGGGCCCCAAGAAATTGCTTGGTTTGCCTGTCCTCTTGCGACGGGCCAGTTTGGAGCGGGGACTTTATTTATAGGATCCCGCAATTAAGACCTAAGGCGGAGGAGAGGGAAAGTGGAGCCCCACCATAGTAAAAGAATCGGAGGCAAATGGGTGAGATCTCTCCAAAAGCTATTTTTAATGTTTGATATGCCGATAAGTGATTAGCTGAGGTTATTGAAAAACATTAAAGGGGTATTGCAGGATTTTTTTTTATTTGACTATGCTACAGGGGCTGTAAAGTTAGTGTAGTTCATAGTATAGTGTCTGTACCTGTGTGTGATGGTTTTCCCACAATTCTTCTGTGATTTCCCCCCCAATATTTCTTATTACCAGCATACAAAATGACTGCTGTCTCGGATTTTTCCCAGCTTGCAATGCAGCCGAGACCTGACTCACTAGTCAGCTGAGGACAGGGAGCCTGTCTGCTTCAATGGGTGGAGGGATCAATCTGCAACTAATGCAACAGCTGGAGGCACCCTGATTGAAGATCACACTGATTTGAATGGATGCAGCTTATTTATGTTTCAATGGGTGGGGTGGGTGATGTGTGGGGGGAGGAAGATGGAATTGGGGGATTTGTAGTCAAAAAAAGAAACGTCAAACAGGAAATACTAGTTCACAACAAGCTAGCCCCATTGTTATGGTAATCTCACAGCATAGCCATTTAGCCCCAAGACAAGTAGAGATCCTTCCTAAGCATGTCCATTACTGTCTGCTAGGTACGTACTAAAATCACCTTATGATGGAGAACCCCTTTAACTTAAAGGTTTGGCGGAGGGCAATCAAGGGAACTATCTGTCTTGCAATAACCTACTAACAGTATTAAAATTCCTTGTCTAAAATAATTAGCCCTGCGCACTTGAATGTGGAGACGGGCTTTTCTTTTTCTTTGTTGTCTGCAACCCAATTGTTATATGATGGAAACAAAAATGAATAAATTGTGAGAGTGTAATAAGCTCTTTAATATACTTCTAGGTAACTAATGGGACTAATGTGCAGCGCTTTAGCCACATATAGTGTGGCCAGCATGAATGAACTAGCCCTGCTTGTACTCCTATAACAACCTGCTTTGCTAACAGAAACCTTGTTTAAATACTAACCAAGCTGCCGGGTTGAATGATAAATACTGGATGGTTCATGGTTAATAACAAGGAAACATTTATAATCTTATTAAAGGAGCGGAGAATTCATATGAATTACCAGGGATTGTGTAATATTAACTGGGACCATGCAATCGAATAACTGAGCTGTTAACTGTGGGATCGAAGTGATGGTTGAAGTGGCTTGGGAATGCAAACAGATATTTTTCTTGAAAATTAACTAAATTGCCGGTTGAACGACTACATTTGGATGGGACTGTGCAATTGGTGAGACTGTGCAATATATTCCATGACCAACAGAAAGGCAAAAATAAGGTTAAAGGGGTATTCCAGGATTTTTTTTTTATTTGACTATGCTACAGGGGCTGTAAAGTTAGTGTAGTTCATAATATAGTGTCTGTACCTGTGTGCGATGGTTTTCTCACATTTCTTCTGTGATTTTCACTTCAATATTTATTTTTAACAGCATACAAAATGACTGTTGCCTCAGATTTTTCCCAGGTTGCAATGTGGCCGAGACCTGACTCACTAGTCAGATGATGACAGGGAGCCTGTCTGCTTCAATGGGTGGAGGGATCGCTTGGTGGGAAAGAGATCAACTGCAACTAATGCAACAGCTGTAGGCACCCTGATTGAAAACCACAGGTCTTTTGTTTCAATGGGTGGGGTGGCTGATGTGTGGGAGGGAGCAAAATGGAATTGTGGAATTTGTAGTCAAGAAAAGAAAAGTCAAACAGGAAATACAAGTTCACAAAAAGCTATCCACGGTGTTATGGTAATCTCATGACATAGCCATGTAGCACCAAGACAAGCGCAGATCCTTCCTAAGCATGTCCATTACTGCCTGCCAGGTACGTACTAAAATCACCATATGGTGGATAACCCCTTTAAGGTATTGTCAGATGTAGATTGTGCTGATATTATTGCTCACTTCGCCTATAAGGTTGTACGGAAGCACGACCATTAATCAAGAGAATCAAGCAGGATTCAGCAATCTGTTCCTTTTTCTTCCTTTGGTGGAGGTTTTTTTAAAAAAAAGTGAGCGCCAATATGAATTAATAGGAATTGTGGAATACTGACTGGGACAGTGCAATTAATAAACAAGTTACTAATTATGGGATTGATGTGCCGTTACGAGATGGTTGAACTGGTCTAGGAAAAGCCGGAGTTGCTGAAAAATATTGTCCCCCTCTGTGGTCAGACGATACTAAGGGACTATTTATATTAATTTTTTTTTTCCTGAAATATTAAGCAGGGAAAGTTGTAAATAAGACTGTTAATATGCCCCCAAAAAACTGAAAATCCGTAAGCCTGACAAAAGACAAAGAAACAAAAGCACAGGCAGAATGGAAAAATATCTTGCTTCACCGGGATTATCCACCTCTGGAAGAAGTAGAAACCAGGGAAAAAATGTAAATATAGAACAACATCTGGATGAGGGGGCTGAAGGGGGTGTAGAGAGTGAACAATCTCCAGCATTAAAAATTATATTGGAGGCAGTTAGTAAATGTAATATCTCAATAAAAGCACTAACACTACAAGTAGGTAACATTGGTGGAGAAATTTCATTGATAAGGGAGGATCTCAAAGGTATTAGGGAAAGATGTACAGAAGTAGAAGGGAGGATGTCACTTTAGAGGATGAGATGGTTAAAGTGAAAGAAGAAATAAAGAAGAAGGTGTTAAATACGAACCAGTTTCTGTAAAAGAAAGTGATGGACCTGGAAGATCATTCCAGGAGAAATAATTTGAGATTATTGGGCCTCCCTGAAGGAGCAGAAGGTAGGGAAAGTATAAAATTTGTACGAGAATGGATTCACTCCTTCCTCTCCCCACGGAAAGCCGTGAATGAGAAATCCATAGAAAGGCTACATAGAATCCCGTTGAGACCTCTTCCCTCCGGGTAGTAACCCAAGGACAATAATAGTTAAGTTTGTAAAATGTATTAAGAGCTGCCAGGGAGCAGAAAAAGTTAATGTTTAATAACAATAAAATAGCAGTATTCCCGTATTCTGCCTTTGAAACCCAGAGGAAGCGTATAAAATTCCAAAATGTTGACACAAGGTTACACCAGAACAGGGTAAAGTTATTTTTAATGTTCCTGGCGAGAATACGGGTGACATATAATGAGAAAAATCATTTTTTTGATAGCCCAGAAGAAGCCACAGAGTATATGGACGCTAGGGGTATGAAACATGTAGAAGAAAAAAGGATAGCAAGGCTAGAGACCTGCTTAGATTGGAACAGGTTGAAAGGGGGATTTTATTTTTTTTACTTTCTGACCTCACGAATTTTGCCTTTTATGTGTCATGACCGGTGATCATACTTATGATGTAAAAAGGTTGGATGAATACTGGGGTGGTAGTATGGAATGTAAGGGGATTGGGGGAAAAAAACTTTGTGTATATATCCCCCCCCCCCCCCTGTATTCGTCCGAGGTCCTAAAAAATTGTTTGAGTTTTATATGCCTATGTGATGAATGCCCAGTTTTTGCCCGAGAGGGTAAAAAAACCTCCAGGGGGGCATGGCGAGGGGCTGACGAAGATGGCCGCTTAGAAGCTGAGCTCACGTGCCACGAGGCTGTGACCGCTGCCTTTACTATGAGGAGAACCTCCCACAGGACCCTTAGATGTTTCGAAACCCTCCACCATCCTCCCTCCCTACCTGGAGGCATTCAACACTACCTCCAGCCTCTATGCAGCCCCCTCACTGCCGTGGGCTTTTTCTGACTGCAGCTCCGCTGAGGCTCTCGGCTACGCAGTGGTCCCTCCTCCAACTGGATCCCCCTGCGGTGACACCTTCTAGTGCGGTCCGCACTCCAGGACCACGGGCACCAGCTCAGCCTCCTCCCTTGGCACCTAGCCCTGTCTCCTGCCTCCCATACCTGTGTGGTTGCAGAGGTGGGCTCCTCTACACCTCAGCAGCCTTTTCTGTCCCTGGATCCTCTCCATAAAGGGTCCTTAACCCCTCAGTTGTCATCTTGGGCATCAGTTGTTCAGGGCCTCTCATCTCCATTGCTCTCCTCCCAGGGACCCCTGCTGCCCATATTGCATTGGGCCCTCAGGGCTTTCTTCCGGACCCCCTTCCTCCTACAGTGGATTGGACCCCTCCTCCTCTTCTCATTTCTGGGGAGGCTCTATGCCCACCGACTTTAATACCTGTGTGTCCCAGGACTGTTCACCTAAGCCCCCAAGGACCATGTCCTCCAACAAGCTGAACGCTGGGGCCCCCCGTTTTGAAACTCGATGGGGCCCGTCCTCTACTTCCGCAGCCTCTGATGCCCTGGAAGGGGGTGGGTCATCTTGGGAAGTGCTATCTGATGCTGAATTTGAGTGCTCAGGGGTCCCAGCTACTCCACTCATTGATTTCAGAGGTCAAAGATACATGCCGTGCAGAAATCTTCTCCCTGCGTCAGGATTTGCAGAATGTTTCTGACAGGGTTGAGGGCCTCGAAGAGGCGCATGACTCTACTAGGACACATATTGCTCAGCTTCAAACTACTGTTGCCTCCCAGTCGGAATTCCTCTGTGATTTGCATAACCATGTTGAGGATTTATAAGACAAAAAACAACAGAGCGCTTCTGTGTGCGATCTTCCAGACCAAATAGGATAATGTGGGTGAGTGAGGAACGCACTCACCTGGTCAGGTTGTGCATATTCCAGGCACAATGCTGATGTGGGCTTAATGTGACAACTGCTGCGGCTTCCCACGCTTGATCCACCGGCGTGTAAGAGACAGTGAAGGAGGAGGAAATCGGAAGCTGAGATCGCGCTGTTGCAGAGAAGGTTCAAGGATACTGGTAGAAGTCTAAATTTAAATTTCTTTTATTCTATTCACACGGTGTGAATAGAATAAAAGAAATTTAAATTTAGACTTCTACCAGTATCCTTGAACCTTCTCTGCAACAGCGCGATCTCAGCTTCCGATTTCCTCCTCCTTCAATGTTGAGGATTTGGCCAACAGAGGAAGGCATAACAACATCCAGATCCACGGCCTCCCTGAGGCTACCCAGGAGGAAGATCTTCCTGCTACCTTGGAAGCTATCTTTAACCTTATTTTGGGCGAACCCCCATTCCACAAGATCAAGTTGGACAGAGAGCACTGTGCCCTCCGTTCTTAGTCCTCTACTGGCGCTCCAAGAGACGTAATTTGCTGTGTGAATGATTTTCAACTCAAGGAGGCTATCATGGCGAAGGCCCGCTCCTTGCTGAACTTTGACGGTTCCCCCATTCTGCTGTATCAAGACCTTTCTTGGATCACTGTCCGGAAGCAACGTATGCTTCAACCTCTCCTTGCTGTCCTTCGGACTTATCATGTGCTCTACCGCTGGTGCTTTCCCTTTGCCTTTTACACGTAAGGATGGACGCTCAGCTGTGCTACGCTCAAATTTGGATATCCCTGCCTTCTGCTCTGCCTTGGACATTCCTGCTGCCCCAAGTGCTGGACTGGGGCCTCTCCGCTCCCCCCTCCCTCCATCTGTATGGCAACCGGTCCACAGTTGGCGGTCCGGAGGAAACAAGAAACCAGCTCCTCCTGGCCGGCAGGTCCTCCTCCTGCTCCTTCATGAATGGAGGTTCTGCAAGTTGCTGATGTTCTCCTTGTTTGTGCCTGTGGGATTCTGTTGTCTCTAGATCTCCCCTAGGATTCATTCTCCATTGTTATGTCATCAGGGTTTTTCTTTTGCATTTCTGATAATGTTCATATTGATATACCATGTTTATATATTTCTGGTCACTAATTTTTTTCCCTTACTTGCTTCCCTTGGTATGGCCTCGCGGACGGAGCCTCTCAGAGCTGGTTCTCTCTCTTCTGATCGTCGCTCTCTCATCTCCCCACTGAGGCCTTACCAATTGGAATGGTGTGTTGGAGGTGCTTCTGTACCTTGTTTTCAAAAATTCCAATTGGAATGGTGTGTTGGAGGCTCTTCTGTACCTCATTTTCACAAATTTCTTGTGCCTCCTCATTGACCATGTAGTGATTGGTTTGTTTTTGGATTTGATGTTCTCCTGTCCTGTCTATCTGGTCTTGTCTTTTATGT
Source organism: Hyla sarda (assembly GCF_029499605.1). Lineage (NCBI taxonomy): Eukaryota > Metazoa > Chordata > Amphibia > Anura > Hylidae > Hyla > Hyla sarda. The sequence goes on along the minus strand of NC_079197.1, from coordinate 100,188,039 downwards.
GTTGTCTGGTTGGGTCCATCTCATCTTCCCTCTCTTTTGTTTTCCTTTTGCCCTTTTTTTCTGTTTCTTTTTAGGTTTCCTGGCTGTGGCTTCTGATCGCTCCGGTTCCTTCAACCCTTGTTGATGCTGTTGGCTATGGGTGGTTTCTTCACATACCTGGGTGGGTGGTTTCTTCACATACCTGGGTGAGTGCATCTCTTCTTTTGTTTCCCTTTTCTTCTATCTCTTTTTGCCATGGCTAAGTGTGTATCATTGAATGTAAGGGGCCTCAACTCCCCCCTAAACAGTGCCTCTTGCAACGGGAGTCTTCCTTCAGGAAACACACTTTGACCAATCTGGTTCTTTTCAATTCCTCCACCATATTTATCCTCATGCTTTATTGGCTACTTCTGGTAGGAAGGTAGCTGAAGTGGCGATTCTGATCTCTCGGTCCTGTCCTCTTCAATTTCGTCCTCCTATGCTGACCCTCAGGGTCGCTGTTACGCCGAGTGCTCCGGGTCCCCGCTCCTCCCCGGAGCGCTCGCAGCATCCTCTCATTCGCAGCGCCCCGGTCAGACCTGCTGACCGGGTGCGCTGCAATATCTCTCCCAGCCGGGATGCGATTCGCGACGCGGGAGGCGCCCGCTCGCGATGCGCGTCCCGGCTCCCGTACCTGACCCGTTCCCCGTCTGTCTTGTCCCGGCGCGCGCGGCCCCGCTCCTTAGGGTGCGCGCGCGCCGGGTCTCTGCAGTTTAAAGGGCCACTGCGCCACTGATTGGCGCAGCAGGCCTAATCAGTGTTATCACCTGTGCACTCCCTACTTATACCTCACTTCCCCTGCACTCCCTCGCCGGATCTTGTTGCCATTGTGCCAGTGAAAGCGTTCCCTTGTGTGTTCCTAGCCTGTGTTCCAGACCTCCTGCCGTTGCCCCTGACTACGATCCTTGCTGCCTGCCCTGACCTTCTGCTACGTCCGACCTTGCTCTTGTCTATTCCCTTGTACCGCGCCTATCTTCAGCAGTCAGAGAAGTTGAGCCGTTGCTGGTGGATACGACCTGGTTGCTACCGCCGCTTCAAGACCATCCCGCTTTGCGGCGGGCTCTGGTGAATACCAGTAGCAACTTAGAACCGGTCCACCAACACAGTCCACGCCAATCCCTCTCTGGCACAGAGGATCCACCTCCAGCCAGCCGAATCGTGACAGTCGCTGTGTAAATGTGGAAGGCTCTCTCTGTTGTCATCCCCTGCTTCTCTGCAACATCTATGCGCCCAATACCTCCCAGATCCCCTTTTTGCGGCGGGTCCTTACTTGGCTTCATAAATATCCTTCGTCGGCTTGGCTTTTAGGGGGTGATTTTATTCTTATTTTTTTCTCCCTCTATGGACCGCCATTCCCTGCTCGCTAGCCCTCCCTCACCTGCCCAATTGCTCTTGGCCTCGTTGTTTCTTTGCCTGATTCTCTCTTCCTCCTAATATGACCTTTGGAGGAATAACCACCCCACTGATCTTTTACTTTTTATTCCCATCCAAATAGGTTGCTTACACGCATTGACAATTTTTTTGGTAAATTACCCATGGTGCGCATGCACTCTACTGATTCGCTTGATACTATCTCTTGGTCTGACCATAGTCCTATGCTGCTTTCTATTTCGCCTTTCTCTTGTTCTCCCCGGTGCTGCCACTGGCAGTTTAACAACTCTTTACTCAAATCCCTGCCCTCCCGGGAGCATGTATTACAGAGTATTTCACTCTCAATCAAGGTTCCGTCTCTTCACAGGTGGTTCTTTGGGAATCCCACAAATCAGAGATCTGGGGGCATTGTATTGCTCTGGGTGCCCGATTGAAACGTGATGCCTTGGCTCACTCTCGGGAGTTGCGAGCGTAAATTGCTAGCCTTGAACATACGTTACTGTCCGCCCCTTCTCTCTCGGTCCTGCGGCGGCTGGTTGCAGCATGAGCTCAGTTGGGCAAACTTGCACTCCGTAAAGCTGAACGTCAACTTCTTTATGCTAAGCAGAGATTCTATGACAAGGGCAATAGAGCCCATACCATATTGGTTAGGCGCCTGTGTGATCAAGTTGCGGCTCAGTCGCCCTAGGCTCTGAAAGACTCCTCTGGTACTCTACAGTATCATCCTGATGCTTTTTCTCACCTCTTTCAGGACTATTACTCTAAGCTTTACTCTCTTCCTTTCCAGCTTCCTTCTGATACAGGTGAGCGTGACACGCTACTAGACTCCTTTTCTCTCACAGTGCCATTTGCAAATTCTCTCAGCGTCTGATCGGGCTACTTTAAATGCTCCAGTCACACTTGAGGAACTGGCTGAGGTCCTTAAGTCCTTACCGGTGGGGCGCTCTCCTGGACCGGACAGCTTCACTTATTTATACTATAAGACTTACTCTGCTCTCCTTCTCCCTAAACTTGTTCCTTTATTCAACTGTTTTCTTGGGGGGGATCCTGCAGTCCTTCTTACACTCCTGGTAATCTCAAATCATACCTTATGAGTCCCAGGGTAAGTATACAATTACAATAACCCTTTGAAGGGAAATGCCCCCCTCTGGGAAAAGGAAACCTGTTTCTAGGGTAGCACGATTTTAGGTCCGGTGGGAAAACCACATACGTGTGAAAATGAGCCAACAGGAGTAAGTGTTTCACTCTGGTAGGCTCATTGAAATGCATTACATACGGGCCGGATACGCCTGAGATACAGGAGTGCCCGGTTTTCACTCCTTCCAGCCGTCTACGGTCCGGTATTGCTTAAAACGTAATGTGAACCCAGCCTTACTCATTTTATGTCCTCTAAACTGGGCACTACTGTGGTTTCGTTGCCTACGGTCTTCGAGCCCTTGTGTCACTCTGGTCTGCAAACGAAGGGCCTTCTTTCGGATATTTACTCTTTTATTAATGATCTGTCGGAGGGGGGTACTCCATCTCATCGTTACATGAGCCGTTGGGAAGAGGTTTTGAACACTACCCTTTCACTCCCCCAATGGTGAACAATATGGGAGCAGGCTTCTAAGGCCTCAATATGTACAGCCTACAAAGAAACGCAATTCAAGATGCTTATGGGCTGGCACCATATGCCTGAATTGCTGAATAAACAACTCAAATTTTCCCCCTCAGTGTTGGCGTTGTGGGCTTGGGCACTGTCTTTCACATCTTTTGGTCTTGTCCGCTGAAATAGTGAGGCATTTAGTTACTGAGGTCCTAGGGGTGTCCGTCCCCTTGGATCCACTGTTCTATCTGTTGCATCTTTCCTCTAGGACTCTGTCGAAATGACCCTTTAAACTATTCAGGCCCATTGTCCTAGATGCCAAGATCCTCATAGCGAAATGCTGGAAGCAATCCCCCCCCCCCTTCTGAAGTGGATCTCCTGCTTCGGTTTCGGAAGATTTGATCCCTCGCTAAACAACTCGGTACCTCTTTTCCTTTCTGTTTGGGAACCTTGGAATCAATTCTCTGATCGACAACCTCCTTGAATTTTTGCCTTTCTCTACTTCAGTTTCCCGTTTCTCTCCTCTTGCCTTCTTTCTTCCCCTCCCCTCGTCTTGTTTATGTGTTCAAGTTTTCTGTTTTTGTTTGTCATTGCTCTGTGTCTTCGAGTGTCTCTCCTATTTTATAGGAGGGTCTGCTTGATTTCTTTACCTGCCTTTATCTAGTAGCTATGGCTTCTGTTTCTTGGAAAAGCAATGTAGGCGTGACTTTATGAGGAGATGTTTGCTGAGTTGGAATTATTTCTTATTGTTTGTCTACTCCTGTTTGAGCCATTATCTTACATGTTGATTTATGTGTTTCTTGCATGCTTTTTTGGCCCTTATGTAATGCCTGTAAGGTGGTTTGGTTAACTTGTGGTTTTGATTTTCTGTATTGAAAAAAAAACTCTAATAAATATTTACAGTTGGAAAAAAAAAACCAAGATCAGGGACAAACACCTCTAGCTAAGGCTGTGTTCACCTCACGTTTTCTCCCATACGGGAGCGCATACGGCAGGGGGGAGCTGAAACCTCACACTCCCGTATGCCTTTCTATGCGCTCCAGTATGTAACTCATTTCAATGAGCCGGCCGGAGTGAAACTTTCGGTCCGGTCGGCTCATTTTTGCGCTGTATGCGCTTTTACAACCGGACCTAAAACCGTGGTTGACCACAGTTTTAGGTCCGGGGAAAAAGTGCATACAGCGCAAAAATGAGCTGACCGAACGTTTCAGCTTCACTCCGGCCGGCTCATTGAAATTAATTATTTGCCGTATGCGCTCCCGTATGGGAGAAAATGTGATGTGAACCAAGCCTAAGCTATGTAGAGAAATAGGTTTGAGAGGTATATGGAGGATTCGGAACTCCAAAAAAAGGCTGTTTTCTTGTTGGAATAAAACTTGCCAAACTATGTCTAGCGCTGAGACCAGGTAAAAGGTAAGTGAGGTTTATTTCCCACAATGCAACACATTTCATGTTCTAGCCACTTCCTGATGTATCCCATCATTTTGTTGGAGGAATTATTTCTGCTGTATGCTGTTCACTGGAACGTGGAGTGGCTGCAGAGACCGTGGCCCTGATATACGCTATCTTATTGTTGCACTCGGTCAGCAGTACAACCACCTGTGGTAAGCGCAGTTCACATTAGCGTTTCCCACTGTGCCGAAGGTATTACACCACAGAGCGCATCCTTTTCTTTCTTTTTAAAACTATGTCTAGGATAGATATTTGTTTAGGAAATAATCACAGTATAGATAAAATGGTTAAGATAGACTACTTGACGTGTTGTCTATCTGACCACTCAGCATTGGAGTTCATAATTAAAACTGAGGAAGGGAGTAGAGGGAGTGTAAAGAAAATTAACCCTCACTGGCTCAGCCTCATAAATATTGAAATTATTAATAAAAATAATAAAAAAAATTTTTTTTATGGAATTGAGGATCAGACAGTTATTTAACAGTTTGGGAGGCAAATAAGGCCTTGTTGAGGGGGGAAATAACCAAAGCAATTATTAATAAAATAAAGGAGTTTTAAAAAAAGGAAGAGGCCCTGAAAGAATCAGTAAGGAAAACTGAAAAAGTACTGGCAGAGGAACCCACAGAAGAGAATAGGAACTTATGGCAAGAATACTTCGCCTGGAGGAGATGGTTTTCCATTTAAAAAAAATATCCTAAATTTAGCCATATTCTTATTCCAGCTCTGGTAAGTGTTTTTTATACAGGGTTGGAAAGGGGTCAACTTCCGGATTCAATGTGTGAAGCAGTCATTGCTTTGATTTTTAAACCAAATAAAGAGAAAGAGGATATAGGGTCTTATAGACCCATATCATTATTAAATACAGATGTTAAGATCTTAGCTTAGACAATGGCCATTAGATTGCAGGGGGTGATATCAGATTTAATAGGTACAGATTAGTGTGGATTTATTCCAGAAAGGATGGTAAAACACAATATTCATAGAGTATTATCTAACATTCAATTGGGATATATGAAGAGGGGAGCTCCCACTCCATCCTGTCACTGGACGCCATTAAGGCATTCAACAGGGTGGAGTGGGAGTTTTGGCGGTGGCGGTGATAGGACTCAGGAGGACCCCCGGACAGGCAGGGGGAGAGAAGCGGGTGGCCCGGGTCACACTGAAAAATGTATGGCGGACCCTTGGGGACCTATAAGGGGGTCAGGGGATCTTTTTTTCACTTTTTTACACTCACTCCTACCTTGCCCTGGAGTGTATTCTTTCCCTGCTCTGTCCCTAAAGATCTTCTTCCCTGAGGGGGCTCTGATCGCACAGAGGGGGGGTCCCTGGCACCTCCGAGCAGTTATGCCTGCTGACTGAACTCAGTTAGCGGGCAGAGCTGCAAGAAGATGCAGTTAACCCCTCCCCTGCCGTCTGCTATTGGCTGGACGATCGTCCAGCCAATAGCAGTGCTCCTGGGGGGGTGACGAAATCGCCACCTCCCCATAGATACAGCAGGTGATAGGGGGTGTATTGTACACCCCCGATCACCTTGTATCTCCGGGTCATCGGGTCACACGTGACCCGTATGACCCGAATCCCGGCAGATCGTTAGTGTGAATTCATGAACGATCTGCCACGATCGCCAACACGGGTGGGTCTGATGACCCCCCTCGGCATTTGCACGGGATGCCTGCTGAACGATATCAGCAGGCATCCCGGTCCGGTCCCCGTCCGGCGCGCGGCAAGGACCAAAATTCCCACGGGCGTATGGATACGTCCTGGGTCCTTAAGTACCAGAAAGCCAGGGCGTATCCATACGCCCTAGGTCCTTAAGGGGTTAAATATCCTGCACACTATGAAGATGTGATAATGAGACCTTAACAAGAAAACCATAAGATATTGCAATTAAAAGAGGAATTTCAGAAGAATAACATGTAAGAAATAGAGATAGGTTAAGGCTATTTTTACATGTTATTTTTTATTATTGTGTTCTATTGAAACATAAAACGGAATGGCTGTTTGCTCACAAATAGGCTAGGTTCATATAAGACTTTTGAGCCTTATTGTGAGCCAAAAATAGGCTGCAAAAAACTAACCAGTAGCAAAGAAATTACTACAAATACCTGCTACCATCATCATTTTAATGGCTGTGAAATTAAAGTTTCCAGTTCATTGTTTCAGCCATTTACATAAAGAAACTAACTACAATTTTTGCAGCCCGCTTCCAGACATATTTTGGCAATAAACAATCCTGTTCTAGTCCTGCTCTGATACCACGTGACTGCCAATCTGACTTCTCATGGCATTTAAGAGACATCTTAGAGAAATTAATGGAGAAGTGATTTCAGGTCCACAGATCACACAATATGGCAGTGTTTCCTAACCAGGGTGCCTCCAGCTGTCCAGGCATGTTGGGAGTTGTAGTTTTGCAACAGCTGGAGGCACCCTGGTTGGAAAACACGGAACTATGGGATGAGGAAAATCAGATTGGCGGTCATATGCTGTCTGAGCAGGATCTGAACTGTACAGTGGTCCCTCAACATACGATGGTAATCTGTTCCAAACGGACCATTGTTTGTTGAAACCATCGCATGTTGAGGCATCCGTGCAATGTAAAGTATAGGACAGTGGTCTACAACCTGCGGACCTCCAGATGTTGCAAAACTACAACACCCAGCATGCCCGGACAGCCAACGGCTGTCCGGGCATTCTGGGTGTTGTAGTTTTGCAACATCTGGAGGTCCGCAGGTTGTAGACCACTGTTAGAGGAAGTTGTACTAACGTGTCCCCGCCGCTCCGGACAGTCACCACTCGCCACCGCTGCGCGGGATGTCGCTGTCCATCGCTGTCGCCGTGTCCCCTGTGGTGTCCCTGACGCTCCGGTAAGGCCTCTGCTTCCCCGGCATCCTCGCTTTCCGTCGCCGCCATCACGTCGCTCCTATTGGATGACCGGACGGCGTGCGCAGCGACGTGATGATGACGATGGAGAGCGCCGACGATGCAGGGGATCCCGAAGAGGACGCGCTGGAGCCCCGAGGACAGGTAAGTGATCGTCAGCGGACCACACGGGGCATCGTAAACGGCTATCCGGTGACAGCTGAAGCAGTCTGCGCTGCCGGATAGCCGTTTATGCGATGGCCCCGACATACAAAAGCATCGTATGTTGATGCTGCCTTCAACATGTGATGGCCTCTGAGAGGCCATCGCATGTTGAAATTATCGTATGTCGGGGCCATCGTAGGTCGAGGGGCCACTGTATATAAAAATGATGTGAAGGGCTGATTATTTCACCCCATAGGACATGTCCGCTTGGCCAGTCACTGGTTGAGGCGGGCTCCTGTGTAGACAACATGTCACAGTACCCTGCCAAGAGCAGCAGGGACCAGGAGTTGTTGAAAAGGCAACTGCGGGGGATCAGGGCAGAGGAGCCAATCAGATCGCTTCTTTCACGTTTCACAGGCCTCTTTAAAAATGAAAGAAGCAATCTTTTCCTCTAGACAGGTTTTGATAAATCTCCCCCTTCTTGGGTATATTAGGTGGCATTCCTTTCTTCAACCTTCTTTTCTTTCTTTTTTTATTTCCAGACATTTTTCATGTAAAAACAGCTAAGACTATATGAAGCACTGTCAGCAATTCTGTCAAAACAAAGCATGCACTATTTTCTTTCTCTGAAAAACTACCGGATCCCTGACGGACCCCATTCAGGACAATGGGATCCGCCAGACCCAGAGGAGTCAGTTGAGCTAAAAAAAAAAAAGAGCCGAACGGACCCAGAACAGAGCACAACATCAAAGTGAACTTAGCCTAAAAAGTGGCCAATCTTTTTTGCATTAAAAGTTCTCCACACATAGCTGCCTTTATTCCTCATGGCAACCAGAGCTTTCATTCTACCAGAGCAGTGTTTTCCAAACAGTGTGTCTCCAGCTGTTGCAAAACTACACCTCCCAGCATGCTGGCTGCACCAGAGCAATAAAGGGAATGAAAGCAGTGTCCTAACAGGTTGCCATGGGTAACACTTTTTATAACCTCCCAGCATGCCCCGGGTAGGAGAGCACTGTGACCCAAGTCTATAGCCTAGGCTGTATTACAAGTAGCGGGTTATTTTATCAGGCGTCACAATAAGCCGGTGACGTCATGAAGAGGGCGGGGCTCTGGAGAAATGTATCAGCCAATTATAGAGGCGGCAGAACCTAGCTGGCTGTGATTCGGGCGTTACTGTGGGGTGATGCGCGGGGCCCTTATTCTTCTTGGGTTGAATCCCAAAGCGGCCGCGTGGGGGCGCACGGCTCCAGGACTTAGCCTTCCCGTTTTCATTCAGCGCCGTGAGCGGTACGTGACGTACACGGAGAACATACGTACATACGTGTGGTGTATACATATATGTACCCGTATGTGGGTGTCCTGCAGCCGCCGTATCCTCACACACTGACACCCCACACGTGTGCCCTCCTTCTGCCGCCATCTTCCTCCTCCCTCCCTCTCCTCCCGCCCTCGCTGAGACAATCCGGGCCGGGCATTTGATGTTCCGTCAGGAAGGCGGCAGCGGCGGCGGAGCGCTGAGAGTACTGGGTGACAGGAGCGACATGTCCCGCTACACTGACTGGTTATATGGAGGGGTGGACCCCAGCCTGGCCGGCAATGGGGGCCCCGAGTGTGCTGCCTTCCTGCCCCGCACCCAGAGGCTTGTGGAGAGCATGGCCCTGCTGCTAGTGTCCGTGCTGGAGATCGGGCTGTCCCTGCGGAGGATAGTGCGGTGCGACCTGCCTGCTGTCACCGCCCGCCCGGACAGCCTAGGCAAGAACGTCCTGCTGGTGGCGCTGTGCCTCACCTTCGGGGTAGAAGTGGGCTTTAAATTTGCCACCAGAACTGTCATCTACTTGTTGAACCCCTGCCATGTCGTCACCATGCTACAGGTCAGTATGCCGCTGCCAGCCACATAATTGTACTACATGGCCGTAGCCCTGCTGCTGGGACTACTACTCTAAGCATGCAGCTGTCGGGAGATGCTGGGAGTTACAGTGTCACAGGAGACACAATCATGGCAGATGATCTGACATCTCCTGGGTGGGTGCAACAAGCGGTTTACCAGCGGCTTCTAACGATTATGTGGATATAGATAGCATGTGACGTACACAGCAGGAGACAATAGAGGTGGGGGAGGGCTGAGGCCCCAATATGTGGCCCTCTCCTACTAGATTGCCATGAAAGCTGTCACATCCGCCTCTAACCACTCTGTGGGCACATTGATGTCCCATCCAGCATTCATTGGCTCTATTTGGTCCAGAGCAGTGTTTCACAACCAGTGCGCCTCCAGCTGTTGCAAAACTACAACGTCAAGCTGTCTGGGCATGCTGGGAGTTGTAGTTTTCCGATAGCTGGAGGCATTTTGGTTGGGAAAACATGGGTCCAGAGAGGCCTCACAGCACCCATTAAAGGAAATCTGTCACCAAATCCCCCCCCGCACTAACCAGAGGTACTGGCTGGTAGTGTGGGGGACACTGATCAATATGATGCCTACCGTGCCCGGATCCGCCCTGCCGTTCGCCTGTTATCTTCATTATTCCAGATATGCAAATCATATTCTAACTAGCACGGGCGGGGTTACTACCGTCATCTGGCACTGTGACATCACCGCCGCTCGGCCCACAGCACTGCCTGGCTTATGCATATTCATACCCTCCCTCTGCATCTCCCTCTCCTCCCCGCTCTGTACAGGACTCCACTGCGCGTGTGCCGGCTTCTTGTGTACACCTGGAAGTGGCCTCAGGGCAGTGGAGTCACATACAGAGCAGGGAGGAGAGGGAGGGCGGGCATGAATATGCATAAGCCGGGCAGTGCTGTGGGCCGAGCGGCGGTGACGTCACAGTGCCAGATGAAGACAGTAACCTCGCCTGTGCCTGTTAGAACATGATGTGCATATCCGTCATTACGCACAGAGCGAACTCACTCTGTGCAGTAATGATAGCGTGGTGCCGCAGCAGGGATCCCAGGGGTTGCCAGCAGCGGGACCGCGGCGGTCTGACATCTTATCTTATGACTAGGGGCGGAGTACCCCTTTAAGGGGTTAAGCAAAATGGCAGAAATTATGAAACGGGGAACAGAGTTTTACCTGTGTTGAAAACAAAGATTTCTACCTGTAAGCCATTCTGGTTACCAGGAAATTGTTATGGTAACTGTCCAGTGTAAACAGGCCTTTACATCATTAAAGCAAAACTGTCACCAAACCCCCCCCCCCCCCCCCCCCCCCCCGTTATAAAGATAACGGCGGGGCGGATAGGGCATGGTAGGAAGCATATTGATCAGCGTCCCCGCACTACCAGTCAGTACTTCTGGTTAGTGCGGGGGGGGGGGGGGGGGGGGGGTAATTTGGTGACAGTTTTGCTTTAATGATGTAAAGGCCTGTTTACACTGGACAGTTACATAACAATTTCCTGATAACCAGAATGGCTTACAGGTAGAAATCTTTATTTTAAACACAGGTAAAGCTCTGTTCCCTGTTTCATAATTTCTGCCATTTTGTTTAACCCCTTAAAGGGATACTCCTCCCCTAGACATAAGATAAGATGTCAGATTGCCAGGGTCCCGCTGCTGGCAACCCCCGGTATCCCTGATGCGGCACCACGCTATCATTACTGATGGGCAGTACAGGGGCCGGAGCATCGTTACGTCACGGCTCCGCCCCTCCTGATGTCACGGCCCGCCCCTTCAATACAAGTCTATGGGCGGGGGCGTGGCAGTCGTCACGCCCCTGCCATAGACTTGCATTAAGGGGGCGGACCGTGATGTCACAAGGGGTGGAGCCGTGACGTCACGTTGTTCCGTCCCCTGTATCGCCCGTCATTACGCACAGAGCGAACTCGCACTGTGCAGTAATGATAGCGTGGTGCCGCAGCGGCGACCCCGGCAATCTGAGATGTCTAGGGGCGGAGTACCCCTTTAAGGATGCAGGGTTTTTCTGTTTTTGCATTTTCATTTTTTCCTCATCACCTAAAAATCATAACGCTTTCAATTTTGCCCATAAACTTCCATATTATGGCTTATTTTTTGTGCCACCAATTCTACTTTGCAGTGACAGTAGTAATTTTACCAAAAAATCCACGGCGAAACGGAAAAAAAATTCAATGTGCGACAAAATTGAAGAATAAATTTAATTTTGTAACTTTTGGGGGCTTCTGTTTCTATGCAGAACATTTTTCAGTAAAAATGACACCTTATCATTATTCTGTAGGTCCATACGGCTAAAATGATAAACTACTTATATAGGATTGATTTTGTCGTACTTCTGAAAAAAATCATAACTACATGCAGGAAAATTTATACGTTAAAAATTATCATCTTCTGACCCCTATAACTTTTATTTTTCCACGGACGGGCCGGTATGAGGGCTCATTTTTTTTGCTACGTGTTCTGGAGTTTTTATCGGTATCATTTTTCTTTTGATTGGATTTTTTATCGCTTTTTATAAAAATTTTTTCATGATATAAAAAGTGACCAAAAATACGCTATGTTGGACTTTGGAATTTTTTTAAGCGTACGCCATTGACCGTGCGGTTTAATTAATGATATATTTTTATAGTTCAGACATTTCTGCATGTGGGGATACCACATATGTTTATTTTAATTTACACTTTTTTTTCTATGGGAAAAGGGGGGTGATTCAAACTTTAATAGGGAAGGGGTTAAATGACCTTTAACTTCTTTAATTTTTTATTTTTTTTTTCACTTTTCACATTTTTTTTTTTTTTTGCAGTGTTATAGCTCCCATAGGGGGCTATAATACTGCCCACACTGATCTTTTACCCTGATCCCTGCAAAGCCATAGCTTTGCATGGATCAGGGCTCTAGGGGCTTGATTGCTCAAGCCTGTAGCTCAGGCTTGGAGCAATCAAATGCCAATCGGACATGACGGAGCAAGGTAAGGGGACCTCCGCTCGCTTCCTAGCTGATCGGGACATCACGATTTTATCGCGATAATCCCGATCAGACCGACTGAGCTGCCGGGAAGCGTTTACTTTCATTTTAGACGCGGTGATCAGCTTTGATCACCGCGTCTAAAGGGATGATAGCGTGCGGCACAACGATCGGTGCCGCACGCTATTAGCCCAAGGTCCTGGCTATCATTAACCGACGGGACCGACCCAGTGTGATGCGGGGTCATGGTGTGACCCCGTTTTAAATACCAGGACCGTGCGTACAGGTGCGCCCTACGTCCTTACGGAGTTAAGGAACGGAGAACCGATCAAGGTAGCTGCCGGATCCGTCACATAATATGTTAATATACAGTACTAAAACAAAATAAATTACCCAAAGGTCTGTCACAAGGCCGTAGTAGGTCTTGTCTATACTATCACTTTTTGTGCCTTTTGATTCATATGGAGTCATAAGTTTTCCTGTCGGATTAAAGTGAAATTTTAAGCCTAGAATATTGATTGTGATTCCAGCTCTTGGCATCCCTGCTGATCAGCTGAATGAAGGGCCGGTGCCTCCCCTCATTGACCAGTCACAGCCCCACACCTTTGTGATATGTGGGACTGAAGTTCTGTTCAGTCCAAGTTTTATGCCCTACTAGCTGAGTACCTAGCGTTGCCCATTTTTTTTCTACCATGTCCTTGTGGGGGAGGAAAAGCAACAAAGGAGGAAGCTTTTGTCCTCCTATCCATCCTTAAATCCTGACCCATATCCCCTCCTGATATCCCGTCCCCATATCCTGCCCCCGTATGTAATCCTCATTTCTAATCCTCAAATCCCGTCCTCAGGTAGGGATGCGTTGTGGTAAAGATATTGTAAGCGGAAAATAAAAGGGGGTGGCTTAAATGATAGGTGTGTCTTTGCAAGATGGGGCATGGAATGCGGGGAGGGGTGTGGCTTACCAGCCGGACTGACCCATTCACCAGGAGATGCAGAGCGGAGCTTGTGGAGTAAGGCATCAGAAGTCCTATATATTTGCATGGGACTTAAAACGAAAACCCCATCCTTCGCATATGAGGGTAGGTTAGGGGTTAATTTAACTATTTATACATTTTTATTTGACATAGAAGTAACATGTGACAAAGTATTATCGAAAAATCTCCAGCCATACGGAAGTTATGCTGGAACATGCATTCTCCATAGATTTGCATTGGACTTTAAACAAGAACCCCGACCCTCGCAAGTTGGGGTAGGTTAGGGTTAAATTACCTATCCTTTGTTTGTTGACATATAAGTAACATGTACCAAGTTTAAATCTGATGCTGGACAATACACACATTGATATATATATATATATATCAATCAATCTATATCAATCAATCTGTCAATCAATCAATCTCTCAACAGGAGAATACAGCAGCACACTGCTAGCACAAAGATATAGATGAAACATGAGTATATAGATAAAACATGAGTATATAGATAGAACATGAAAAGCTATACAGCTGTAGTGCAATAAATGAAATTATGAGGTACTTAGCTTGCAAATTTGGCGCCAAATAGCGTGGGTGTGTGTGTGTGTGTGTGTGTGTAATATATATATATATATATATATATATATATATATATATATATATATATAACATATTTCTCAAAATCATCGGTAGTTGCAGTATCTTGTAATACCTTTTTTATTGGACTAACAAGATTTTGTAGAGACAAGCTTTCGGGATTCCTCCCTTTATCAAGTCATTTTGCTTTTTGCATCACTGGACTAATACGGCTACTCCTAACTACTTTTATTTATATATATATATATATATATATATATATATATATATATATATATATTGTCTACAGTGGTGACTGGCTCCTTGACGGTGCACTGAATCACTTCCCATAGACTGTCAAGGCAGTGGTCCCCATTGCTGTCATTGAGGCCTAAACCTAAAGGGGTACTCCACCCCTAGACATCTTATCCCATTCCCTTCACTTATACATGTGTCTCTAGTCGTGCAAAAAACATATTTACGGTACTTAATCCCTTATCGGTGAGAGGCTAGGTTACCCCTGGGTTCCCTGTAACAGCAGAACACAACACTATGGAAAGTATTGCCGCTCCTAATTGTGCGTTGCGTGCCATATAGTGAAGCACATGAAAAGCATGCTTCTTCGCGGTCACTTAACGTGTTAGTTTTTTGGTTATGTGAGGCACTGCATGCATTGGTCTTTATTCTTACAGTAGAGAAGCAATTAATAACTTTTTGTGAATTGGGACATTTAAACTTGCTTTTTTTTTTTTTTTTCTCTAGTAGGAGTCGGAGTCGGTGCATTGTCTGCCGACTCCAGGTACCCAAAATTTTGTCCGATCTCGACTCCAACTCCACAGCCCTGGTTCCTGCAAAAAAGAAATAACACTCAGAGTATGATGAAAAACTCGCAGGAAAACATGTGAATTTTGCTTCACCAAAACCCGACCACTGAGCTGTCGGGAAATTACTCAAAACCAAGTGAATCCTACACTCATCATGGAACAGGGTCTGTTCCATGTTGGAGGCAGTAGTGCAGGGGCTGAGGGATTGATCGCACTGGGTCTCCCTTTTGAGACCCGATCCGATCAGAATTTATTAAGCAGGGGAGAGGGCGGCAGGCTCCGCTGCCCAGCTATGTACAGTGTACTTTTACTTTAATTTTAAAATTCCCAGTCGGGATCCCTGAATGGCTGGTACTGAGCCATTCAGAGCTCCTGGTGAGGTTTTCAAATAGAAGTGCTGCAGTAGGGAAAGATATAGAATCACTGTGCGGGGGGTGTATATGTCTGGCCCACCGCAGCGTTTCTATCTTGCCCCCTGCTGCGCCATAGGTCATGCTCTCCGCAGTGCATTTATATAGGTATTGTCCCCTGCGGCGCAATGATATGCCCCCTGCAGCACGTGTGTGTGTATATATATTTCCCCCCCGCATTGCTATCCTATGCCCCCGGCAGCACTATGAATGAAAAGTATTCTAACAGCAGCGCATCTGGCTGGGAAGCCAGCCGGCCCAATGCACTGCTGAAAGAATACTTGCCATTCATAGCGCTGCGGTGGCATCTGTATATATATATCCATATATCTGTCCCCCACAGTGCTTCTATAATCATATGCCTCCGCAAAGCTATGAATGAAAAATATTCTATCATCAGCGCATCGGGCCGGCCGGCTTCTCGGCCAGATGCTCCTGTTAGATTACTTTTCATTCATATGCTGCGGAGGCATATGATTATAGAAGCGCTGTGGGGGCCAGAGATACAGCATTATCTGGCCCCCACAGTGCTTCTGTGTACAAATACCGCTGCAGCGCTATGAAAGACGATTATTCTTTCAGCAGCGCATCGGGCCGGGAAGCCGATGCACTGCTAATAGAATAGTTTTCATGCATAGCGCTACCGAGGGCTTATGATAGTGCTGCGGAGGGAAAATATATATACACATGCACTGCGGGGGACAATATCTATATAAATGTGCTGCACGGGCACATGGTTGCGCTGTGGGAGACAATACCTATATAAATGTGTGGGGGAGCAAGACTTTTATATAGCGCAGCAGGGGCAAGATATATAGAAGTGCTGCAGGGGCCAGACCCCCCCCCCCTTCCAGCGATTCTATATATCTTTCCCCACCACGGCGCTTCTATTTGAAAACACTGCAAGGAGCCCTGAATAGCTCCTCAGTATCGGCCATTCAGGGCTCCCGGCTGGGAATTTAAAAATGAAAGTAAAATACATCGTACATCGCTGGGGAGGAGCATGCCGCCCGCTCCCCTGTTTAATAACTTCTGATCGGAGACCTGGTTTGATCATTCCCTCAGCCCTTGGACCACAACCCCCAACATGGAACAGACCCTGTTCCATGAAAGTGGTAGTAGTACAAGCACTAGTGTAGTCTGAATTTACTACATTAAAGACAGATGGCTGAGTGAACGCAGCCTTTCAACATGTTAGATTGTACAACTTTTTTAAAAAATTTTTTACCCATATATCTGAATATGTTCTGTGTTTGCTTCTCACTTTCCTATCTTTTATTGGATGTTTATACTTGTACTTTTTCTTTATATTTTTATTAATTTTGAATTAACTTAACATACAAGTAACAGTTACGGTCTACCTTCCCACCCGCACCAAAATAACAATCATGCCGCAGGACCGGCCATATAAAAAAGGGGTAGTCTGTAGTCCAGAATCATAGACTTCTATAAGTACTAATGTGAAGGGTATCCCCACCTGGAACAACACATTTAAAACCACACTACAGACATACCATACACACACACACACACTACAAAACACATTCTGGGAGCTCCCCAGTTATCATCATAACCACCCTAAGTCTGGGAGGACCCACGAACCCTGAGAATCAGCAGAAACATCCAACAACAACCACAGTGCCCAGACTTTGTCAAATGTTTTCGGGTATTTCCGACCTACATACAAGGCATGATATAAGGGAACATATTTGTTCACTAATGCTATCTACCTGGACCGGGGGGGGGGGGGTGGTGTAGAGACACATCCTTCCAGGCCATCACTATAACCTTGCGTGCAGAAAGCAAGAGGAAACGGATCAGTATGCGCCTGTCAGAGCCTGTCTCTAGCCCATTAATAACACCCAACAAACAAAGGTGAATTCTAAATGATCTGACAAGAATGTCATCACCTCTCTCCAGAAGGGTACAACACGAGCAAGTCCACACCGCATGCAGAAAGGGGCCTCTCTACTGCCCACACCTAAAACAGTCATCCGACCCCCGATACCCTCATGCGATGTAGTCTAACAGGAGTTTAATACAAATGGAGAATAAGCCTGGATTGAATAAGCATATCTCGGGCACTAACCACCGTAGGGTAATATGTCTTAACTACTTCCTTCCACATATCAACATAAAGACTAGGGATATCCTCAACTCACTTCAGCTTAGCCACAGCAAACTGGTCCGGGCCCACCGATTGCAGTAAAGCATAACTCTGAGTAAGAGGCCTAGCCAGGTCAGTGGTCCCCAGGAGCAGCTCCAATTCATTAAACACGGGTAACTTCCAATGAACCAAACTGCATAGACACAGCATGTTGCAATGGAAGATACCGGAAGTGGGCATCCTGAGAGACATTAAAACGGTCCCGAACATCGGCAAATGAAGGAAAGACACAAGTCATCTCCAAAAGAGTGCATGGTGAATTTGAGTCCCTTGGAGCTGCAAAATCCGTCCGCCTCCAACGCCCGCAGGTATCCCAAATGAGGATTGCGCCACAGGGGCGCTCTAGGAGATAACACCAGCTGAGGAAAGTGCCCAGAAACCACCGACCAGACAGCTGCCACCATCCTATTAGGAGCTAAGAAGAATGAAGAGGGAACATACCTGTACAATGTATTAGTAAGTGTCTCATAGGACCCCATGAGAGCCCCCGCCAAAGCCGTGAAGGTATTGGAGAGGTCCCGGTCGATCTACCAGGCCGCGTACACTAGCTGTGAGGCTAGAAAACGGTTAATTATTAGGAGCACCTAGTCCCCCAACAACACCCAAATCCCCCCCCCCCCCCCCCCCCCCGCATTGACGCCTGGAGCAGTGCCGGTCCCAATCTCGGAGGTCTATTCTACCAATAGAAGGATCTCAGAGCCGGACTAAGTTTAACAAAAAAAAAAAACCCTTAGGGGGAGTGATAGGTGACAAATGAAAAAGGTAGAGGAACTTCGGGAGGAAAATCAGTTTGAAAATGTTGACTCTACCTGCTAAGGATAAAAGGAAGGAATCCTACGCTTGTAAACGTGTGAGCGTATTACCAAGAAGAGGGTCTAAGTTAAGTGCCATAAACTTAAAGCGGGGCACAGCCTGCAACCCATTAGGTAATAACGAAGGTAAAAGTCCTACCCGGGACAAAGACATAATGGACGATTTGGCCAAGTTAACCTTTAGACCCGAGACATCCCCAAACCTTTCCAAAAGGCCAAACAGAGCATTGAGGGAGCCCCCCAAATAAACTAAGGTGGTGTCTGCATACAGAGATATCTTCTCGGTTAGGGAGTCCCTTAATAGAGTCAGAGGACCGGACTGCCACCACCAGAAGTTCTACAGCCAAAGCAAACCAAAAGGGAGATAGAGGGCACCCTTGCCTAGTGCCCCTGCCCAACGGGAATGATCCCGAAATCTCCAAATTGATGCGTACTCAGGCTCTAGGGGCTTTATACAGCAAACAAACCCACTTCCTAAACACAGGTCCAAAGCGGAGGACTCTCATCAGGCACCAAAGATAGCGCCACTCAACTGAGTCAAAGGCCTTTTATATACATCAAGGCTAACCACCTATCCAGGGGATCTGTCCTCCACCGCTGCGGAAATGTTAAGCTGGAGTCTTTTGACATTAACATCAGTCACCCTCCCTGGCATAAACCCAGTCTGATCAGGGTTAACCACAGAGGAAATGACCCCCTTAAGCCTGTTCGCCAGAAGTTTTAATATCTACGTTTAGGAGGGAAATGGGACGATAAGAGTCCGACAAAGTCTGATAATTTCCAGGCTTTGGAAGAACTATAATTAGGGCCTCTCTCATAGTCAGGCAGTGCCGCAGACTCAAAGGCTGTTGTATACAAACTAAGCAAGATAGGGATCAATTTCTCTTCATTCATCCTGTACCAGCCCCCCACCAACCCATCCAGCCCCGGAGTCTTCCCCGAGGGCAAATCTTTTATAACCCTTGACACCTCCTCAGCTGTCAATGGAGTCTCAAGACCAGAAAACTGAAGCGAGGTCAATGGGGGAAGGGGAGGTTCCCTCAGGAAGGATAGTACAGTTTCAGGGGCCACCTCAGAGGAGGAAGAATATAAGGAACTATAGAAGGAGGGAAATATCCCGTTAATCACCATAGGGTCAGAGCTAAGGGTCCCATCCTAAGTACATATACAGGGTATGGAGGCCACAGGCTCTCCCTAGAAAGGTAGGCCAACAGTTCTCCATTTTTGTCCCCAAATTCAAATATGGCCACCTCTCTTGCCACCATCTTCAAATGTACCCTATCCTTCTGTATAATCAAAAGACATCTGCGCCTTAGCCCACTCCCTTTCCACCTCCGGAGTAGGATCCCTCACCACCACAGCCTCAAGAACTCCTATTTCTGAATGTAGAGCCCGTTCTCGGGCTCCCAATTTCGCCCTACTGCCCGCAACCCCACCATAAATGTTCCCGAACAGTTGCTTTTGTAAGCATCCCATTGTATTAGAACATCTGGATGGGAGGCATTATGGGCCCAGTAGTCGAAGTGAGCAACCTCCAGGGCAAAAGGAATTTCCTCAGCCTGAAGCCACCCAGGATGCATTCTCCACAGGCAGGGAAGAGGGATGGGGACCTATAGACTAATTAAGGCAGAATGATCTGAGATCCCCCTATTTGTATAACACTTTGGCTGGTAATAGATCAGCCGAAGCAAAGGCAAGAACAATTCGAGAGAAGGACTTATGGACCAAGGAGTAAAAGGAGAAGACAGTCATCTGGATTTTTCTATCTCCAGAGGTCGGTAAGGTCCAGTTCCAAACGCGAAGAAACTAAAGCATATCATCCAGGGTCCGCAGCACTGGTGAGATTGAGCCGGGGGTCAGGAACAACATTAAAGTCTCCTATAAAAAGAACCGGTTCAGTAGGTAAGGTAGTCAGCATATCCGTAAGCGAATCCAATAAGGCCACATGAAAAGGAGGCACATACAAAGGGACTACAGTGAAGCAGAAGGAAGACAACGCACAATGTAAAATCACAAACCTACCAAAGTGGTCACAGGAAACCTTGGAGACTATCAAGGGCAGGGATTTAGACACCAAGACTGAGCCCCCTCTAGCTAGGGACAAATAAGAAGAATGGTAACCCTTCGCAACCCATGCCCTCTCAAGGGCCAACACCTTTTGACCCATGAGGTGAGTTTCCTGCAAACAAATATGTGTGTTTTAACAAAATCCAGTCATAATGCTCTCTTAAACTTGGAATTAAGGCCACAGACATTACAACTAAATACCTTAACCCTTTAACGACGCAGGACGTATATTTACGTCCTGCGCCGGCTCCCGCAATATGAAGCGGGATCGCGCCGCGATCCCGCATCATATCGCGTGGGTCCCGGCGCTAATCAACGGCCGGGACCCGCGGCTAATACCACACATCGCCGATCGCGGCGATGTGCGGTATTAACCCTTTAGAAGCGGCGGTCAAAGCTGACCGCCGCTTCTAAAGTGAAACTGAAAGTATCCCGGCTGCTCAGTCGGGCTGTTCGGGACCGCCGCGGTGAAACAGCTGATCGGACACCGGGAGGGCTCTTACCTGCCTCCTCGGTGTCCGATCGACGAATGACTGCTCCGTGCCTGAGATCCAGGCAGGAGCAGTCAAGCGCCGATAATGCTGATCACAGGCGTGTTAATGCACGCCAGTGATCAGCATAGGAGATCAGTGTGTGCAGTGTTATAGGTCCCTATGGGACCTATAACACTGCAAAAAAAAAGTAAAAAAAAAGTGTTAATAAAGGTCATTTAACCCCTTCCCTAATAAAAGTTTGAATCGCCCCCCTTTTCCCATAAATAAAATAAAACAGTGTAAAAAAAAATAAAAATAAACATATGTGGTATCGCCGCGTGCGTAAATGTCCGAACTATAAAAATATATCATTAATTAAGCCGTACGGTTAATGGCGTACGCGCAAAAAAATTCCAAAGTCCAAAAAAGCGTATTTTGGTAACTTTTTATAACATTAAAAAATGAATAAAAAGTGATCAAAAAGTCATATCAAAACAAAAATCATACCGTTAAAAACTTCAGATCACGGCGCAAAAAATGAGTCCTCATACCGCCCTGTACGTGGAAAAATAAAAAAGTTATAGGGGTCAGAAGATGAAATTTTTAAACGTAAAAATTTTCCTGCATGTAGTTATGATTTTTTCCAGAAGTGCGACAAAATCAAACCTATATAAGTAGGGTATCATTTTAACCGTATGGACCTACAGAATAATGATAAGGTGTAATTTTTACCGAAATATGCACTGCGTAGAAACGGAAGCCCCCAAAATTTACAAAATGGCATTTTTTTTCGATTTTGTCGCACAATGATTTTTTTTTCCGTTTCGCCGTGCATTTTTGGGTAAAATGACTAATGTCACTGCAAAGTAGAATTGGCAACGCAAAAAATAAGCCATAATATGGATTTTTAGGTGGAAAATTGAAAGGGTTATGATTTTTAAAAGGTAAGGAGGAAAAAACGAAAGTGCAAAAACGGAAAAACCCTGAGTCCTTAAGGGGTTAAGGGACCCCATCATGAAGCCGGTGAGAAGCACAAATAGGGCCTAACACATCATACCAGAACCAGTCAACTAGAGGAGCTCCCACGTACAACTAAACAACAAGGACAGACCACAAAGACACCACAGAACAGCAAAAACAGATAACAGATGAACATTCCCAAAACAAATCCCTGTCTAACACTAACTAAACCAGTGCAGACCTGCATCTCAAACAAGATAACCAAATCAGCCGAGTGCAGGAGCTACTTATACTCCACCAACCACCGCCTCCCCCCCACAGTAAACAAAGTTGAATTTTGTACTTTTTTTTTTTTTTTTGCCGTTCACCGTACGGGATCATTAACATTTTATTTTAATAGTTCGGACATTTACGCACGCGGCGATACCAATTATTCATAGCAATACCATGATTGCTAATACTGATCTGTTCTATGTATAGGACATAGAACAGATCAGTGTTTTCGGTGATGATCTGCTCTGGTCTGCTCGATCACAGACCAGAGCAGGAGACGCCGGGAGCCGGACGGAGGAAGGAGAGGGGACCTCCGTGCGGCGTTATGAATGATCGGATCCCCGCAGCAGCGCTGCGGGCGATCCGATCATTCATTCAAATTGCGCACTGCCGCAGATGCCGGGATCTGTATTGATCCCGGCACCTGAGGGGTTAATGGCGGACGCCCGCGAGATTGGGGGCGTCGGCCATTGCTGGCGGGTCCCTGGCTGCGATCAGCCGCGCATGACACGGGCATCGCTCCGATGCCCGCGGTTATGCACAGGACATAAATGTACGTCCTGGTGCGTTAAGTACCACCTCACCAGGACGTACATTTATGTCCTGTGTCCTTAAGGGGTTAAAAACCTTAGTTGGATCTGTATCCAGTTTTCTGTAAGTCAGTATCACTAAGCATATTCCATACCTCTCGTCTTTATAATTCCCGATCCAAGATGACCACAGAGCCACCTTAATCTGATGTTATTATAATATCAGAAAATTCTTCCAACTGTCTAATAGCTCTAAGGTGTTCCGTGGTCATGTTGGATCGTTTGTGTCTGTCTCTAAATTGAACAAGTCAGCCTCCATTCTATGCTGAAAGGCATCCATAAACTTAACCCTAGAATTGACAGGATAGAATGATTCATTAGTTATTTTTATGCGATCTGATGTAGCTATCAGCCTATCATTTGATACATGAGTTGCTTGAACCTCATTTAGCTCCATAAGGGCAATCTGATCTCTAAGCGACAAGTCCAATGGTATATCTAAAGTCCCAAAAGCATTGAGATCTGGGGAGATGGCTTGACCCATTTTCTTAAGGTAACTGTATTATCTTGAAAAAAAATGTCTCTTAACAGGTAGGGAACAAATCAATCTATTTGTCCCATTTGGTATCAAACATATTTGTAGGTGCAAAATTTAGTCCTTTTGGATAAGAGTCTTGCTCAATAGAGATTATTTTTGCTGACATGTTGTTGATTACAGTAAAATTATCACAGTCCATTACTTGGTATTCCTGGTGTAATATCTGTTCAGTTTCCTGTTACAATCTGTATTTCCTTCTCCTGAATTTCCTGCTGGCTCTACTGGTCTTTTTCTTTCTTTGGTTCGCTTCATTTTTTGTTACACTGCCTTGCGACCAGCCCAGTTGTTTGGAAAAGCACCTCTGTTTATAGGGGACTCCTGTGTGGTGTCTGAATCAGAAAAATCTTGAGAAGAATCCTGAGACTTGCTTTCTTGCGCCACCTCTAGAATCATATCCAAAAGGATAGGGGATAAAATGTCTGATCGCGGGGGTTCCGCCGCTGGGAACCGCCGCAATCTCTTCTGAAGTACCCCGTCATCTGGTGCATGTAGCGAACGTTGCTCCATGCCTAATGTTAGTCTTCTGTCACATGATATTGACAGAGACTCCTGTACACTTTCGATTTTGAGTTGGATCTCACATAGGACCCGCTCTTCACTTTTGGTAATAATTCTTATTAATTTAAAAGAGCATTCAGAGAATGCTGCTGTCCATTCCTTCTGCTGTTCATCATCCTATGCGAATGTGGGCATTTAAAGTATACGCAACCCCCTCATTTTTCTTTCAATGTAGTTACCGGAGGTGGTGAAATCCCACCAAACTTTGAGTTGGTCACTCATAATTACAATGCCACAGAGATGGGTTTTATTTGGACATACATTTATTGACAGATGAGTCCACCGGACATTTAAATTCAAAATTATACAGAAAAACTGTCTCTGGGAACTCCATTCTCCATGCTACTAGTAGTCATAAGACTCATACTATATATAACTTACCTTTGAGATGCGGGGCCAGACGTGTATGTTCAATGGAGGAATTGTTTAAAGGTATACTCCACCCCTAGACCTCTTATCCCCTATTCAAAGGATATTGGATAAGATGTCTGATTGCGGGGGTTCCGCCACTTGGGACCCCAGCCATCTCCCTGCTGCATCAGCGTTCGTTTAGAGCGGCGGGTCCAGTGCCGGAGGCTCTTGACATCACGGCTGTGCCTCGCTCGTGATGTCATGGTCACGCCCCCTCAATGAAAGTCTATAGGAGGTGGCACGATGGTTGTCACGCCCCCTCCCTTAGACTTACATTAAGGGGGGTGGCCGTGGCATCATGAGCGGGCGTGACTGTGATGTCACGAGCCTCCTCCCTGCATCACCAGTCATTTGGCACTAAGCGAAGTTCGCTCCGTGCATCGGATGTCTGAGGTGCCGCAGCCGAGATCGCAGGGGGTCCCCAGCGGCAGGATTATGTCTAATTATGTTGTTTACTGCCTTTAATCTACTATTTGTAAACAACAGTATGTAGTTTCCACCATTCGTAAATTAAAACGGAGGGTTGCGGAGCATGTAGCAGGCGCTCGGCTTGTGGGCGGTATTCACACATGCGCCTCTAGGAATTTCAGAGACGTTCACAGTGGAAGCTTTGCAGGTATGGGAGTCATCCCCATAGAGCAGTGATGGCGAACCTTTTTGAGCCCGAGTGCCCAAACCGTAATGCACGCCAACTTTTTTTCCCTCAAAGTGCCAGCACAGCAATTAAATCAGAATACACATTAGGGTTGGCAGTATAGTTCCCCCACATTAGGGTTGGCAGTATAGTTCCCCCACATTAGGGTTGGCAGTATAGTTCCCCCACATTAGGGTTGGCAGTATAGTTCCCCCACATTAGGGTTGGCAGTATAGTTCCCCCACAGACATACAGCCTCCAGCCATATACAGTGTATGGCTGGAGGCTGTATGTCTGGGTACTGCCCCACTTCAGTGTCCCGACCACCGCTCCTCTGGTCTGGCCATAGCATTAGGTCCCGAGAGCGGGGGAGCGGTGGTCGGAAAACCGAAGATGACGTCCCGCTGGTCACTTACCATGCGCGCGTCATTCTCGGTCCTCCTCCTTCTCCTCGATGCTCCGCTCTGCTTTTGGGCGTACGCACGGAAGGGCGGGGGGAATGGGGGGAGGCATTATATGTGAGGGGCACATAACGGGGGGGGGGGCATTATAAGTCAGGAACACATGTCAGGGGGCATTATATGTGGGGGGCAACTGTCATGTGCCCCTCACATATAATGCCCCCCTAACATAGGCTCCTAACTTATAATGCCCCACCCTGTCATGTGCCCCCCCTGTCATGTGATCCTAACTTAAACCCCCCCCGTTGTGTGTCCTTTTCTGTGCATTCCCGCCCGAGCAGCCCTCTCTGTTTTTACCTTTATCACAGGCAGCTCTATTCTTGCAAAGTGTGCGCCGCGGGGACGAGATCTCCGGGCGCCGTTGCGATGATGTGACGTCATCGCGCCGGCCTGCCGTGGATGGCGTCCCCGCGGCGCACACTCTGCATGAATAGAGCACCTTCTCACCGCTGCTGCCAAGACCTGACCCCGGGCACATTGTGCGGGTGGCTCCCGTTGGCTCTCCCGCTCCTGCCGCCCCGAGCATAGCGGAAGTTCAGGGAAGTCCAGCGCGGCGGAGCGCATCAAATGGCAACCATGGCCGCATGCCCACAGAGGGGGCTCGGCGTGCCACAGGTTCGCCATCACTGCCATAGAGCATGTGATGAAACTCGCTAGGAGTGGGGATAGATGTCGCAAGCTTCTCACCAGAGAAGCTTTTTGTGTATGTATATGTATGTACCTTAGGAGTATATGATTCTATATATTTTTGTATTTTAACTTTTTCAAGTTTTTCAATAGTCACACTATATTGTTTGAGAAACATATTATTATAGGGTTAACATGTTCAGTATGTGACTTGCATGGGGGGTAGGGAGTTGTCTTTGTATTTATTCGGCTTATTGTTTACACCCTAGACCTTGAGAGAGGCCGAATTTGTCGGTCTGTTCCTAATATTTTTGTACCCCTAGATGGTTTTTAATGGTAACCAAATAAAAGCCCTTAAGGGAAATCTGTCATCAGAATCACCCGCACTAAACCTGTTACACAGGCTTGTAGTGCGGGTGATCCTGATTAAAACGCTTCTTGCCTGGTTAAAAATGGTTCAGCGCTTCTTAAGATATCTATATTTTTAGTTTTCTGTTATTCCCTGGCTTGGGACTCAGTGGGAGGTGTCATCATCTGGGACTCGGCCACACGTCATTCTAGCTGGGCGGAGCTGTCGCCCGGCTCATGAATATTCATGAACTTAGACCGAGAAAGAAGAATTAGACCAGGAGGATAAGTTCATGAATATTCATGAGCCGGGTGACAGCTCCGCCCAGCTAGAATGACGTGTGGCTGAGTCCCAGATGATAAGACGTCCCACTGAGTCCCAAGCCAGGGAATAACAGAAAACTAAAAATATAGATATCTTAAGAAGCGCTGAACCATTTTTAACCAGGTAAGGAGCGTTTTAATCAGGAACACCCGCACTACAAGCCTGTGTAACAGGTTTAGTGCGGGCGATTCTGATGACAGATTTCCTTTAATGACGCAGTGATTTTTTTTTCTTTTTTTTCCCCTCCTTTTTGTGTTTTTAAAATCCATAACCAATTTTTTAAAATCAATTTTTCATCAATAGGGCTTGTCATTTGCGGGACTTAATGTATTTTTTAATGACATCACTCATTTTACCACAAAAATGTATGGTAACGCCCAAAAAAAAAAAAATTGGGGGGCAAAATTGTAAAAAAAAAAAAAAAAAAAACTAACGCCATAATGCAAATTTTAGGGGGTTGCGTTTTTACGTAGTGCACTTTTCGGTAAAATTAACACAATTATGTTTATTCTGTAGGTCCATAGAATTATGATACCCAATTTATATAGGTTTTGTTTTATTTAGCTAGTAGTAGGTTTAAAATTGGCCCCTTTTTGACCCCATAACCATTTTTTTTTCCCACATACGGTGCTATATGAGGGCTCATTTTTTGCGCCATGATCTGTAGTATTTAACTGTACCAATTTGCTTTTAATGGACTTTTTGATCACTTTATGGATTTTTTTTCTGCTGTGTGCAATTCTGGACTTTGGTATTTTTTTACGTTTACGCCATTTACCTTGCGTTTTAATTAACATTATATTTTGATCAGACATTTATGCACGTGGCGATACCACATATGTTTATTTTGTTATATATATAGTTTTTTTTAAACTCTCCTGCACTAGACACCAGGTTATAGTGCGGGTGACTGATGCGTGGCCTCGTACTGCTATACCTACCTGCAGTCCGGATCCCCGATCCTCCGAAGGTCCCCCTCTTCCAGCGCTGACTTGTGCTCTAGAGGTGGGCCCGCCAGCTGGATTTAAATATTATTATGCGCTGGTTACGTGAGCACTCGTACCTACTGAGCGCTCATGTGACCAATGCTAAGGAATATTTAAATCCAACTGGCGGGCCCACCTCCAGAGCGCAAGTCAGCGCTGGAAGAGGAGGACCTTTGGAGGAGCAGGGTTCCGGACTGCAGGTAGGGAGAGCAGTCCGAGACCCTGCATCGATCTCATGTTCACCCGCACTCTAACGCGGTGTATCTGGTTATAAGTGCGGGTGAACAGGTGAGCGTTTTCCTTTTAAACATGATTTTATTTATAATATGGGAAAAGGGGGGGGGGTGACTATAGGCTATAGCAACATAAAGAAGATCCGGCCGTCAGTTAAGGTGATCGGGTGATTGACCCACCGTGGTAGCGATCACCCATTGCAACCAGCTGGCAACTTTGGGTTGCCGGCTGTAGGTTCCGCGATCAGACTATTTGCTGCAGTCCCTGGCTGTTCATACCAGGTGGGGTGTGCATGGTACGGCACGGGATGGCATCACAATCCTGCTCTGTAGCTGCTAACCCCCCCCCCCCCCCTTCCCAGGATGTACCCATATGCCCTGGAGAAGGAAGGGGTTAATATTTTGGTTACCAAAGAAAAGCTTTTAAAAAGTTTGAAGAAGTTCCACACAGAGTGCTACAGATCTTTGCTCCCGGATCTGGGAGTATCCTATGTTCACGTTATGTACTTTGCCTGCGGCATCAATGCCCTGACGGCACCTTTTGAGTTCTCTGGGACTGTGGATTTCATAACCTAGAGCAGGTGAGCAGCCCTTCCTTTCTTTGTAGAACAGTATAGTATACGTCGGCCTCCTGCTTTTGGCAATATGCTGACAAATACGTCTGGTGAAAGTATAAACCTATCCTTACAGCAATGTAGAAATGTGTGTGAGGATATTGGGAAAGATATTTATAAAGACCTTTGCAGAGGAAAAGTTACCCATAGCAACCAATCTGCTATGGGCGACTTTTCCTTTTTACAGGCCTTGATAAATCTCCCACTTAGAATCTAAATTCCCTGCTGGCTCTGCAGTGTGACCAGCATTGGCAAGCTTGTCAGATTGAGTAGGAAAGACTGTTTTTCCAGCTGCTGCTCATTGAAATATAGAATGTATCGGTAGATCAGAACCATTTGGCCCATCTCGTCTGCCCAATATTCTAAATACTATGAATAGTCCCTGGCCCTATCTTATATAAACAATAGTTTTAGGTCTATCCCATGCAGGCTTAAAGGGGTACTCCGCCCCTAGACATCTTATCCCCTATCCAAAGGATAGGGGATAAGATGTCAGATCGTCGGGGTCCCGCTGCTGGGATCGCTACTGCGGCACCCCGCTATCATTACTGCACAGAGTGAGTTCGCTTTGCACGTAATGACGGGCAATACAGGGGCCGGAGCATCGTTGGGTCATGGCTCCGCCCCTCGTGATCTCACGGCCCCCCCCCTCAATACAAGTCTATGGGAGGGTGTGTGGCGGTCATCAAGCCCCCAACCATAGACTTGCATTAAGGGGGAGGGCCATGATGTCATGAGGGGCGGAGCCATGATGTAACGCTGCTCCGTCCCCTGTATCGCCCGTCATTGCGCACAGTGTGAACTCTCTCTGTGCAGTAATGATTAATGCACGGAATATCTGTATGTTGTCAGCCTGAAAGTTCACAGGTTATCAGTATCTGCTCTAAAAAATCAATATTGGTCGATTCCTAGTACAAAGTGAAGAAAAATACGCAATTTTGGACTTTGGTATTTTTTTTACGTATACGCATTGACTGGGCTGTTAAAGAACATCTTTAGTGCTATATAACTTATCCCCTATCCGAAGGATAGGGGATAAGTTATAGATCGCGAGGGGTACGAGCGTTGGGGCCCCCGGGATCTCTTCGACGAAGCCGTGGCAGTATGCTGGAAAGGAAGCGTTCTGTCCCTGCATCACGCGCTGACCGACACGCCCCCTCCATGTACCCTATAGAGATACATGGAGGGGGTATGTCTGCCGCGGCTTTCTGCTAGGGACGAAACTGCACTTCCTGCAGACTGCCGCGGCCCCATCCCAGAGATCCCGGGGGCCCCCAGCGCTCGGACCCCCCGCGATCTATAACTTATCCCCTACCAGTGGTACTGGCTGGTCGTGCGGGGGACGCTGATCAGTTTGATGCCTACCGTGCCCCGGATCTGCCCCGCCATTCGGCCGTAATCTATTTTCTGTTAATGCTAATTAGGTGCTAACTTGCACCGGCCGCGCTAACTGACACTCTGACGTCAGCGTTTTTGGCCGCAGCGCCACCCAGCTCATCAGTATTCCTCCCTTCCCTCAGCCTCTTCATTACAAAGCGGGGAGAAGAGGGAAAGGCGGAGGGAGGGGATGAATATTGATGAGCTGGGCGGCGCTGCGGCCAAAAACGCCGACATCAGAGTGCCAGTTAGCCCGGCCAGGGCAAGTTAGCACCTAATTAGCATATACCGAAAATAGAAGATTACGGCGGGGCGGATCCGGGCATGGTAGGCATCAAACTGACCAGCGTCCCCCACACTACCAGCAAATACCGCTGGTTAGTGCGGGGGAAGCAAGCTGACACTTTTCCTTTAAGGTAACATTACATTTTTATAGTTCAGACACTTATGCACGTGGAGATACCACATATGTTTCAGTTTATTTTTGTTTACATTTTTTTTTTTTTTTTTTTAATTAATGGGGGGGGGGGGGGAGTCAAACTTTTATTAGGCAAGGGGTTAAATCAGATGAATTCTTTATTTTTTTTACAAAATTTTATAGTCCCCATACGGGGCTATTACATGCCTGACCACAGTGCTCTCTGCTGACCTCTGCTATTTTAGGAACTGTCCAGAGAAGCATATGTTTGCTATGGGGATTTTCTTCTTCTCTGGACAGTTCCTAAAATGGACAGCAGAGGTCAGCAGAGAGCACTGTGGTCAGGACATCACAGGAAATGCATTTCTTTTTGGATTTCTCTTTAGTATGCAGCCCCTAAAAAGTACTGGAAGGATTAAGATTTTTTAATAGAAGTAATTTACAAATCTGTTTAACTTTCTGGCACCAGTTGATTTAAAAAAAAAAAAAAAAAAAAAAAAGTTTTCGTCCCCAAGAAGTTAAACTCCATTACTATATTTTCAGCCACCACTTCTGCAGGAAAGCTATTCCATGCATCCACTATTCTCTCAGTAAAGTAACTTGCTGATATTACTGCATAAACATTTTCTTCTTTTTAATATACTCTTCTCCTTTTAGTGTACGTTCACACTGCGGAAGTCTCAGAGTAGTATTCCGCGCAGTGAACTGTACCATTAGTGTGAATGGGTCTTCCACGAGACCCGTTCACACTGCGAAATTTCAGCGGCGGAGAATTCCACCGCTGAAATAGTTCAATGCAAAGAAAGAACATGTTCATTCTTTGCGCGGAATTATGTGAGTACTGCATAGCCGTCAATGGCGACGGCGCAGTGCCCCGCGGTCCTACTACCGAAGTATCTTCGCCGGCGGCCGCCTGACGGACTCTCTGCTCGCGGAATTTAGCGAGCAGAGATTCTGCAGTGTGAACGTACCCTTACTGTGTTGTTTCCCTTTATGTATATAAAAGTCTCTATCATATCCCCTCTGTCTCTTCTTTCTTCCAAGCTATACATGTTATGGTCATTTAACCTTTCCTGATAACTTTTACTCTGCAATCCATGTACTAGTTTAGTATCTTCTCTGAACTCTCTCCAAAATATCCATATCCTTTAGGAGATACGGTCTCCATTAAGCATGCACATGTATTTTGCAATGCCTTTTATATGCGTTTTCTCTGCAGTGATCAATTGCGAATGTGGAAACTTAGGGTGGGGGAATGTTATCTAGAGTTTTCCTTGTTGTGAAGTGTTGGTGGTCTTTCTGGGGGTAGTCGCAGAGATAATAAAGTATTATATGCCTTCTATAGAATTCCAAATCATAAATCAGAATTGTTGGAATGCTCCTCCACATGACGTGTAATAGAAAGACAAAGCATTCTATTAAGATCAGAGGTGGTACGCTGGTTGGGCAAGTGCTGCTGCCCCTTCTTTCAGCTGAATGTGGTGGTCTTAGGGGTCAGTATTACACAAATCACACATTGATGGTCTTTCTAAAAGAGGCTGGAAACCCTTAGGACCAGATTTATCAAACTGAGAGAAAAAATTATTGTGATTTTTTTTCCCACAAGAACCAATCGCAGCGCAGCTTTCACTTTACCAGAGCTCGTTAGCTGAGCTGTGATTGGTTGCTGGGGAAAATTACTCTACAACTGCCCACCGTATGTATACGGCACAGGTGTGTGGCGGGTGTATGAAGCGAGCTCTGGAGCTGATACGGGTGATGTCTGGCATTAACCCTTTAGTTGATAGCAGCATCTAAAATGCCGAAACCAAGTGCCCGTAGCTCAGTGGAGCTGATCGGGACACTTGTGGTAAAACCCGTGGGGTCCTTAGAGCACGGGCGGAGGTTCCTTAACTGCCTCCGGCTCGTTGATCGGCACTCCAATAATGCTGGCAGCCTCAGCAGACTATAGTAATGGAGTGCCGATAACACTGATCAATGCTGTGCTGTAGGGTCCTATGGCACATCATTGTTCAGTGTCTGAAATCACAAGATTGCATCTAATAGTCCCCATGGCAGTGTTTTCCAAACAGTGTGCCTCCAGCTGTTGCAAAACTAGAACTCCCAGCATGCTTAGGGGACTAAAAAATTGTGAGAGAATTTTTTTTTAACCCCCTAAGGACGCAGCCCTTTTTCACCTTAAGGACTGAGCCCTTTTTTGCAATTCTGACCACCGTCGCTTTATGAATTAATAACGCGAAAACGCTTTTACCAAATATTCTGATTCTGAGATTGTTTTTTTCGTGACCTATTCTACTTTATTTTGGTGTAAAATTTTCGGCGCTACTTGCATCCTTTTTTGGTGAAAAATCCCAAAATGTCATGACAATTTTGAAAAACTTTGAAACTCTCTACTTGTAAGGAAAATGGATATTCACAATAAATTTTATTTTTCTTCACAAATACAATATGTCCACTTTATGTTGGCATCATAAAATGGACATATTTTTGCTTTTTGAAAAAATTAGAGGGCTTCAAAGTAGAGCAGCAATTTTCAAAAAATTCATGAAAATTGCTAAATCTGAAGGGACAGATGTTACAGAACTACAACTCCCAGCATGCCTGGGCAGTCCAGGCATGCTGAGAGTTGTAGTTTGGCAACATCTGGAGGGCTACCGTTTGGGCACCACTGTAACATTGGCTCCAAACTGTGACCCTCCAGATGTTGCAAAACTACAACTCCCAGCATGCCCAGACAGCCTTTGGCTGTCTGGGCATACTGGGAGTTGCAGTTTGGCCTTCCTAGTGGTTGCCACAGTAAAGTTTGTTTTACTTTCAATTCCTCCCCCCCACAACTATTCCCTATCTGAGCCAGGATCCAGCAGTCTCCGGCGAAGATCCCGGGTCCCCAGGCATCTTTTCCTGCAGGCATGGCCTCCATCTTCTTCCCACGATCCCCTCGACATCCAGGGGCGGACAGAACAGGCAACCCCCGTCCTGCGCTGCCATTGGTCAGAACTCCGTTCTGCTAATGGCAGGGGATAGGAGGAGATCGCAGCTCTGCGACCTCACTCCTATCCCTTAGGCTAATCGGGG
Organism: Hyla sarda; assembly: GCF_029499605.1. Classification (NCBI taxonomy): domain Eukaryota; kingdom Metazoa; phylum Chordata; class Amphibia; order Anura; family Hylidae; genus Hyla; species Hyla sarda. The sequence continues at coordinate 100,154,992 of NC_079197.1, read as the reverse complement.
CTGTCGCTGACAACTCCGATCAGCCCTATTTTCCGGGTGATCGGGTCACCAGAGGATCCCCCCCTGGGCGATGTGCCGGGATGCCTGCTGAATAATTTCAGCAGGCATCCCGAACCGGTACCCAACTGGCTAGCGGCGGTGACCAGAATTCCCACGGGCGTATCCATACGCCCTCAGTCCTTAAGGACTCGGGATGCAGGGCATATCCATACGCCCTGTGTCCTGAATAGGTTAAAACAAAAGGTAATAAATGTTAATAAGCTCCTCCCCTAATAAGTTTAAATAGCCCCCCTTTTTCCCCATTTTTAAATAAAATAATTTTAACAAACATAAACATACGTGGAATTGTTGCGTGCATACATTTTAGAAATATTAAAATATAACTATGAACCCACACGGTAAAAAAACATAAAAGAAATTTAAACAAAATAAAAAAATAACAGGATTGCAAATTTTTGGTCACTTCATATAACAGAAAAAAATGAAAAAAAAATTGACCAAAAAGTCCCATAAAAACAAAAATGATACCAATAAAAACTACAAATTACGGCAGAAAAATTAGCCTCATATATCCCAGTATACGGAAGAAAAAGAGATATACAGGTCAGAAGATCACAATTTTTATCTTAGGAGGAAGAAGAAGAAGAAGAAGAATAACCCAACAAACCCCCCTCTAGATCCTTAAAGCCTACCCGTCAGATCCAACAACAAAAAACACTTTTTTTGATATATCACTCAGTACCTAATCCTGACCATGTACATTTAATTTTTATGTGTCTAGCACCTTAATTTTTTTTATTACACTTTTAATTTAGCTCACCAGTCTAAATTCCTCTCAAAGGGAGGGGGCGTGGCCTCACTGTACAGGTCTCCGCCACCTCCCTTAATATGCTGTCTGCTCACATCTCCCCTAGCATTAGCAAAATTACAACTCCCAGCTTGTCCTCACTGACAGTAGCGGGACACAAGCTGACTTTGTAACCCCATCTCTTCTGAGTATGGAAATAACCAATGTGTGGATGTCAAGTGCTCTGCTGGCGCACTACAATGCTCAGAGGAGGAGTCACATTTGGCTTTTGGAAAGCAAATTTTTGCTGAAATGTTTTTTTGGGGGCATGTAGCATTTAGGAAGCCCCTATGGTGCCAGAACAGCAAAAAAAAAATTCAAATGGCTAACTATTTTGGAAACTACACCCTCAACGAGCGTAACAAGGGGTACATTGAGCCTTTAATTCTCACAGGTGTTTGAAGACTTTTTGTTAACATTGGATGTGTAAATGAAAATGCTGTTTTTCCCCAAAATCTTACATTATTACAAGGGGTAAAAGGAGAAAATGACCCCCAAAATGTGTGACCCCATTTCTTCTGAATATGGAAATACCCCATGTGTGGACGTCAAGTACTCTGCTGGAGAACTACAATGCTCAGAAGAGGAGGAGCACCATTGAGCTTTTGGAAAGAAAATTTGTTTGGAATCGAAGTCAGGGGCCATTTGCGTTTACAAAGCCCCCCCCCTGTGGTGCCAGAACAGTGGACTCCCCCCACATGTGACCCTATTTTGGAAACTACACCCCTCACAGAATTGAATAAGGGGTGCAGTGAGTATTTACAGCCCACTGGGGTTTGACAGATCTTTGGAACAGTGGGCTGTGCAAATGAAAAATTCAATTTTTCATTTTTACGGACCACTGTTCCAAAAATCTGTCAGACACCTGTGGGGCGTAAATGCTCTGTACCCCTTGTTACATTACATGAGGGGTGTGGTTTCCAAAATGGGGTCACATGTGGGGGGGGGGGGGTCCATTGTTGTGGCACTATGGAGGCTTTGTAAACACACGTGGCCTTCAATTCCGGACAAATTTTCTCTTCAAAAGCCCAATGGCGCTCCTTCTCTTCTGAACATTGTAGTGCGCCAGCAGAGCACTTTACATCAACATGTGGGGTATTTTCTTACTCAGAAGAAATGGGGCTACACATTTTGGGGGCTTTTTTTTCCTATTTTCACTTGTGAAAATGAAAAATTTAGGGTAAGACCAGCATTTTAGTGAAACATTTTTTTTTTTTTCCAACTTTGAAGAATTTTCACTAAACACCTGTGGGGTGTTAAGGCTCACTATACCCCTTGTTACATTCCGTGAGGGGTTTAGTTTCAAAATCGCCAATTTAGGCCTCAAATGTACATAGTGCACTCTCACTCCTGAGCCTTGTTGTGCGCCCGCAGAGCATTTTACCCCCACATATGGGGTATTTCCGTACTCAGGAGAAATTGCGTTACAAATTTTGGGGGTCTTTTTTTTTTTCCTTTTACCGCTTGTGAAAATAAAAAGTATGGGGCAACACCAACTTTTCATTTTTCATAAGGGGTAAAAGGAGAAAAAGCCCCCCAAAATTTGTAGTGCAATTTCTCCCGAGTACGGAAATACCCCATATGTGGCCCAAAACTCTTACCTTAAAATACGACACTGCTCCGTAGTGAGAGAGCATCATGCGCATTTGAGGACTAAATTAGGGATTGCATAGGGGTGGACATAGGGGTATTCTACCCCAGTGATTCCCAAACAGGGTGCCTCCAGCTGTTGCTAAACTCCCAGCATGCCTGGATAGTCAATGGCTGTCCGGAAATGCTGGGAGTTGTTGTTTTGCAACAACTGGAGGCTCTGTTTTGGAAACAATGCCGTATAATACGTTTTTCATTTTTATTGGGGGGGGGGGGGGTACAGTGTAAGGTAGTGTTTTACCCTTTGTTATGTGTTAGTGTAGTGCAGTGTTTTTAGGGTACATTCGCACTGGCAGAGGTTTACAGTGAGTTTCCTGCTAGGAGTTTGCGCTGCGGTGAACAAATTTGCCACGGCTCAAACTTCAAGCTGGAAACTTACTGTAAACCCACCCGTTTGAATGTGCCCTGTACATCCACATGGGGGGCAAACTTCCAGTTGTTTCAAAACTACAACTCCCAGCATGCACTGACAGACTGTGCATGCTGGGAGTTGTACTTTTGCAACAGCTGGAGGCACACTGGTTGGAAAACCTTCAGTTAGGTTCTGTTACCTTAACCAGTGTGCCTCCAGCTGTTGTAAAACTGCAACTCCCAGCATGTACTGATCGCCGTAGGGCTTGCTGGAAGATGTAGCTATGCAACTGCTGGAGGTATGCAATTACAACTCCTAGCATGCCGAGACAGCTGTTTGCTGTTTGGGCATGCTGGGATTTGCAGTTTTGTAAGATCTAGAGGGCCACAGTTTAGAGACTTGTGCACAGTGATCCCCAAACTGTAGCCCTCCAGCTGTTTAAAACTGCAAATCCCAGCATGCTCAAACAGCTGTCTGGGCACGCTGGGAGTTGTAGTTTTGCAGCATCTGGAGGGCTACAATTTAGAGACCACTGTATCGTGGTCTCAAACTGTAGCACTCCAAATGTTGCTAGGCAACTCACTGGCTTCCGTAGGATCCAGGGAGCGGCATCGCCATCCTCTTCTGCCACCGATCGCCGCCTGCTGCCGCCGCCGATGGTTAAGTGGACCTCCGGCGCCAGTCCCTGTCTGTTTCCCCTTTCTGCCCCGCCTATTGTGGATGGGCAGAACAAGGAAACGAAAGTTAACCCCCCCACCCCTGCCCTCGATCTGCTATTGGTCGTCGCTTCTAGACGGCCAATAACAGGAATAGGAGGGGTGGTACCCCTGCCACCTCACTCCTATCCCTTCAGGGGGATCATGGGTGTCTTTGACAACCCCAATCCCCCTTATTTTCCGAGTCACCATAGACGAGTATTACCCGGAATAGCCACAAATCGGCGACGTGGGGGGTGCGGGGTGCCTGCTGATCGATATCGGCGATATTGCGCGGCGGGGACCGGGATTCCCACGGATGTACCGGTACATCATGGGTCCTTAAGACCCAGGGTCCCATGACGAAGCGGTACGTCAAGGGTCCTGAAAAGGTTAATAGAAAACCTTGAGTCACATGACTTGTAAAGAGAAAGCCATAGGAAAAAAGCCACATAAAAAAACACCTATACTACTGCACACTGTTTTGAAAGAAAATGCCATGAAAACTGCACCATGAAAGAGAAGAGGGTGGCAATTTTTTTGTAGGCCTGAAAACAAAACAAAAACAAAATTTGTGTCAAGGAAAACTCATTGGGGGACATGTATCATTTCCAGTGTATAATAGAAGTTTTTTTACCCCTCTGCCTGTTGTCTAAATTTGGTGCAGCTGCGTTAAATTTATCATTCTTGTGCAACTACTTTCTTGAATTGCGTTTAAATTTAGAATTCTCCTCAGAGCATAAATTTACACTGCAGCTCTATTTAGTAGGAGCTTTGTCTGCAGTGTATCTGCACCTAAACAGTAAGTGTGTCCTCGTTATTAGTTTTAGAATTTTTTTTTCTTCATTATGTAGAGTTTTAATCTCACAATAATACCACTTTTTGCACCCAATTATAACACATCAATTATACCAATGTCCTTATTCTTCATTTAACATTTGTGACACCCCTGTGCAAATCACCTCAAATGTACATGGTGCACTCTACCTTATGGGCCTTGTTGTGCGCCCGCAGAGCACTTTGCGCCCACATATGTGGTATCTCCGTACTCTGGCTAAATTGTGTCCCAAAAAATGGGGATCTTTTTTCGCATTTACCTCTTGTGAAAATGTAAAGTATGCGGCAATACCTGCATGTCAGTGTAAATAATTTTTTTATACACTAACATACTGGTGTAGACTCCAACTGTTCCTTTTCATAATGGGTAAAAGGAGAAAAAGTCCCCCAAAATCTGTAAGGCAATTTCTCCCGAGTACGGTGATACCCCGTATGTGACCCTAAAATGTTGCCTTGAAATACGACAGGGCTCCGAAGTGAGAGAGCGCCATACGCATTTGAGGCCTAAATTAGGGTTTTGCATAGGGGTGGACATAGGGGTATTCTATGCCAATGCCAGTGTTTCCCAAACAGGGTGCCTCCAGCTGTGGCAAAACTCCCAACATGCCTGGACAGTCAATGTCTGTCCGGCAATACTGGGAGTTGTTGTTTTGCAACAGCTGGAGGCTCCATTTTGGAAACAGTGCCGTACCAGACGTTGTTCATATTTATTGGGGAGGGGAGGGGGGCTGTGTAGCGGTATGTGTATATATAGTGTTTTTTACTTATTTTAAGTGTAGTGTAGTGTAGTGTAGTGTTTTTAGGGTACAGTCACACGGGCGGGGGTTGACAGCGAGTTTGCTGCATCTCAATCTTGCAGCACTCCCTGTAAACCTCCGCCCATGTGAGTGTACCCTGTCCATTCACATTGGGGGGGGGGGAAACATCCAGCTGTTGCAAAACTACAACTCCGAGCATGCCCTTTGGCTGTCCGTGCATGCTGGGAGTTGTAGTTTTGCAACAGCTGGAGGCACACTGGTTGCGAAACACGGAAACAGACTCAGTGTTTTGCAACCAGTGTGCCTTTAGCTGTTGCAAAAACTTCAAATCTCAGCATGCAGTGACAGCAGAAGGACATGCTGGAACATGTAGTTATGCAACAGCTGGAGGCATACTGCTACAACTCCCAGCATGCCCTTTGGCAGTCCGTGCATGCTGAGGGTTGCAGTTATGCAACAGCTGAAGGCACACTGGTTGCAAAACACTTGAAAGTTTTTTACTTAACTTAGTGTTTCCAAACCAGTGTGCCTCCAGCTGTTGCACAACTTCAATTCCCAGCATGAATGGTCTGTCAGTGCATGCTGGGCGTTATAGTTTGGAGGCACAGCTGGAGGCACACGGGTTGGGAAAAAGAGTTAGGAAACGAACAATGTTTCCCAACTAGTGTGCCTCCAGCTGTTGCAAAACTATAATTCCCAGCATGGCCAGACATGCTGGAAGTTGTATTTCGGCAATATCTGAAGGGTCAGATGTTGACGAACTAAAACTCCCAGCATGCTTGGGCAGTCTGGGCATGCTGGGAGTTGTAGTTTTGCAACAGCTGGAGGTCCACAGTTTGTAGACCACTGTATAATGGTCTCCAATCTGTGGTCTTCCAGATGTTACAGAACTACAACTCCCAGCATGCCTCGACAGAGTGGGCATGCTGAGATTTGTAATTTTGGAACATCCGGAAGAGCACAGATTGGAGACCATTATACAGTGGTCTCCAAACTGTGGCCCTCCAGATGTTGCAAAACTACAACTCCCAGCATGCCCAGATGGTCACATGGTAAGATGGCTGGCTATCAGTGATAGCCACCATCTTACCGGGCACTGGGGAAAAGTATAACAGAAAGCAGTAAACTGTAAAAATAAAAGGAGAATGATCTACAGTGTTAAGTGGATTACAAAGCTATTTCAATGTGACGGAACTTGTGCAATGATAAGTAAGATATCAAACATTTCCTATGTAAATGTATTAAATTGTTGGATCATAAAATAACAGTATACAAGTGATCTAATGAATAACTGAACTGGAAACAAATATTCTATATGCAAATTATTTTAAAAGTGCTTTGGAATAACCAAGGAGTAAAAATATAAACCAAATGAGGAATTGTGATAGGAAAGTTATAACATTCTGGTGGTTCCTTAGTAGAACTTTCCTTCAGAAATAGAAAGGATTGCTACGTGCAGTTAAAGTTGGCTTATATTTACGGGGAAAAAGACGCACGTGCGTCAAAATTTTTGGTGCAAAGGAAAAGAACGCAGGTAATAAATCCATGTGTACTATAGATGTCACTCCAAGGTGCCCTGATTCAGCCACATCTGGAGGACATGCTCTACCAAAACGTGCGCAAAAAAATAGGAAAAAACAAGCGCTTGCGCAAACTTTTGCGCAAAAAAATACACACAAAACAGGGGTAAAATCTTTGATACATGTCCCCCATTGACTGCAATATGAGTGCAGGATCATACTATATAGAGATGGTTTGTTGTCTGTTACCATGGAAACATATAGCAGCTCTAGGCAGTCCTTTTTTTCAGAGATTTTTCATTTTAGATGCATTTAGGCAATAAAAAGTAGTTATGAAAGTGGACATACCCTTTATGTTGATTAAATAGATGTAATAACATTCCCTTGGCAAATGACTGGTTAATGTGAGCAGCTCAGGTTAGATTATTCCATACAGTTTTTCCCAGTCTACGGGGTTGTAGACAAGGTGTAAAGAGTAATTTCTGGGAAAACATGACCAACTTGTGTATCCAGTTATACAGCCCATAATCAGCTTAAGGAAATACTCCATGATATCTCAGGTTTTCATCTTCCTTTTGTTTTCCTGAATCCATGTTATTGGGACAGATAATATTGGTTTGTCTATATATTTAAAGTTGTCATACACTGTGATATGTGTCAGTAATACACCAGCATAATACAGATGCTTTAGTGCCCAACTCCAAATATGATGGCTTGAATTGACAGATGTTAGTTTGGGTCATCGGACCCTCTGTCGAACTGGAACTCTTGGCCATAATATGAATGTAAAAATGTGTCTGTATTACACCAGTGTGAACTCAGACTGGGAACCAATGCCAGGTCATTTTGCTTTCCCTGCAGCTAAGCCATCATCCAGCCTCATATAGGTTGTTCTCCCATAAATGTAATGTTAGGTGTTTCTACATGGGTGTGGTGTTTTGTCTGTCAATGTTGCTGGCACTATCTTGTAAAAGCCTAATAAAGATGGCACTGCTTACCTTGTAGCATATACTACTACCAAAAACCTTTCTGTGTGGTGGCAGTAATCACATGTAGGCATGGGAAACAATTTTTTAAAATCAACTGGTGCCAGAAAGTTAAACAGATTTGTAAATTACTTCTATTTAAAAATATTAATCCTTCCAGTACTTATCAGCTGCTATATGCTCCACAGGAAGTTGTATTTGTTTCTGGAATTATTTTCTGTCTGACCACAGTGCTCTCTGCTTACACCTCTGTCCATATCAGGAACTGTTCAGAGCAGGCGAGATTTGCTATGGGGATTTGCTTGAACAGTTCCTGACATGGACAGAGGTGTTAGCAGAGAGCACTGTCGTCAGACAGAAAAGAATTCCAGAAGGACATACAACTTCCTGTGGAGCATACAGCAGCTGATAAGTACTGGAAGGATTAAGATTTTTAAATAGAAGTAATTTACAAATCTGTTTAACTTTCTGGGACCAGTTGATTTAAAAAAATAAAAATAAAGGGACGTTCTTGCTAATGAACGTCCCTCCGTAACGCGTAGGCTTTTTGGTCCTCTGTGTCTGCCATAGTGATGTCACTATTTTCAGGATCTAGGCTCTTTTTGGCATTGCATCCGCAGTGGGTTGATACACTGCCAGCCATGGCGCTCTCCTATACAGTTGGATTATAGCATTGCTCCCTAAAACAAGTACGGAGTGTGGTAGTTGTTTTGCCTGAACACCTTTACATCTAGAAGACCTCCATTCGAAGACATTCTTAAGGTAATATATTGTTATGATAAGTATTAGCATTGTTTGCTGATTCAGAGAGTGTGTATATTCAAGTGGGGGATAGCACACTGACACACCTGCCGTGAATGGTGAACATTGCTGTATTCATAGAGACCATAGGCTGCTACCACCTTCTGTTCATTGTATGTGAATTTGTGATTGGTGGCAATGCTGTATTTAATAGTAATGTGCATGGGTCCTTATCTGGAAACCTGCTGTATTCATTAGCAAGATATTTGTTATTCATATACCCACTTCTTAGCTATTTTATGAAGTATCTATGTGCACCAGTGTTTATTATATTGATTTACTGTTCATGTCAGTATTATGGCTGGGACACCTGAGGCCTGTTCATGTCAGTATTATGGCTGGGGCACCTGAGGCCTGTTCAGGTCAGCATTATGGCTGGGGCTCCTGAGGCCTGTTCAGGTCAGTATTATGGCTGGGGTACCTGAGGCATGTTCAGGTCAGCATTATGGCTGGGGCTCCTGAGGCCTGTTCAGGTCAGTATTATGGCTGGGGCTCCTGAGGCCTGTTCATGTCAGTATTATGGCTGGGGCTCCTGAGGCCTGTTCAGGTCAGTATTATGGCTGGGACACCTGAGGCCTGTTCAGGTCAGTATTATGGCTGGGACACCTGAGGCCTGTTCATGTCAGTATTATGGCTGGGGCACCTGAGGCCTGTTCATGTCAGTATTATGGCTGGGGCACCTGATGCCTGTTCATGTCAGTATTATGGCTGGGGCTCCTGAGGCATGTTCAGGTCAGCATTATGGCTGGGGCTCCTGAGGCCTGTTCAGGTCAGTATTATGGCTGGGGCACCTGAGGCCTGTTCAGGTCAGTATTATGGCTGGGGCACCTGAGGCCTGTTCATGTCAGTATTATGGCTGGGGCACCTGAGGCCTGTTCATTTCTGTATTATGGCTGGGGCTCCTGAGGCATGTTCAGGTCAGTATTATGGCTGGGGCACCTGAGGCCTGTTCAGGTCAGTATTATGGCTGGGGCTCCTGAGGCCTGTTCAGGTCAGTATTATGGCTGGGACACCTGAGGCCTGTTCAGGTCAGTATTATGGCTGGGACACCTGAGGCCTGTTCATGTCAGTATTATGGCTGGGGCACCTGATGCCTGTTCATGTCAGTATTATGGCTGGGGCTCCTGAGGCATGTTCAGGTCAGCATTATGGCTGGGGCTCCTGAGGCCTGTTCAGGTCAGTATTATGGCTGGGGCACCTGAGGCCTGTTCAGGTCAGTATTATGGCTGGGGCACCTGAGGCCTGTTCATGTCAGTATTATGGCTGGGGCTCCTGAGGCATGTTCAGGTCAGCATTATGGCTGGGGCTCCTGAGGCCTGTTCAGGTCAGTATTATGGCTGGGGCACCTGAGGCCTGTTCAGGTCAGTATTATGGCTGGGGCACCTGAGGCCTGTTCAGGTCAGTATTATGGCTGGGGCACCTGAGGCCTGTTCAGGTCAGCATTATGGCTGGGGTACCTGAGGCCTGTTCAGGTCAGCATTATGGCTGGGACACCTGAGGCCTGTTCAGGTCAGCATTATGGCTGGGGTACCTGAGGCCTGTTCAGCTCAGTATTATGGCTGGGGCACCTGAGGCCTGTTCAGCTCAGTATTATGGCTGGGGCACCTGAGGCCTGTTCAGCTCAGTATTATGGCTGGGGCATCTAAAGGGCTGTTCAGGTCAGTATTATGGCTGGGGCACCTGATGCCTGTTCATGTCAGTATTATGGCTGGGGCTCCTGAGGCCTGTTCATGTCAGTATTATGGCTGGGGCACCTGAGGCCTGTTCATGTCAGTATTATGGCTGGGGCACCTGAGGCCTGTTCATGTCAGTATTATGGCTGGGACACCTGAGGCCTGTTCAGGTCAGCATTATGGCTGGGGTACCTGAGGCCTGTTCAGGTCAGTATTATGGCTGGGACACCTGAGGCCTGTTCAGGTCAGTATTATGGCTGGGGCTCCTGAGGCCTGTTCATGTCAGTATTATGGCTGGGACACCTGAGGCCTGTTCATGTCAGTATTATGGCTGGGGCATCTGAGGCCTGTTCAGGTCAGCATTATGGCTGGGACACCTGAGGTCTGTTCAGGTCAGCATTATGGCTGGGGTACCTGAGGCCTGTTCAGCTCAGTATTATGGCTGGGGCACCTGAGGCCTGTTCAGGTCAGTATTATGGCTGGGGCATCTAAAGGGCTGTTCAGGTCAGTATTATGGCTGGGGCATCTAAAGGGCTGTTCAGGTCAGTATTATGGCTGGGGCTTCTAAATGGCTGTTCAGGTCAGTATTATGGCTGGGGCATCTAAAGGGCTGTTCAGGTCAGTATTATGGCTGGGGCATCTGAGGACTTTTCACGTCACTACGAAAACAAAAATGAATGTGTCAAGAACTTTGACCACAGGTGAAACATTATGTATTGTGTCCTATTTACTCATAAATCTGCCATTCTTTCTGTCACTATTGTGTTTGTTTACCTGTAAGTTCTTTTAGTGAAGGGCTGACATAGTACACAATGGCCTGTGGTTTGGCTGTAACACACGTGTGCCGTCAGCTTGTACATGTGTGTTTGTTTGTTTTTTTTCTTTGCTGCAACTTTCTACCAAACTTTTTCCCTTTTTAGTATTATTTTAAAGGGGTTATTCACCATGAAGTGATTTTAGTACTTACCTGCCAGACACTATTGGACATGCTTAGGAAGGATCCGTGCTTGTCTTAGAGCTAAAACGTCATGTTCTGAGTCAACCATAATGCTGTGGCTAACTTTTTGTGAACTGGCTATTTCCTGTTGTAGTTCCCTCTCTCCAGCAACAAGTCCCATGATTCATGGTAAGTGTGAGGTCACTTTTTTCCCACCTATACATCAGTCTCCCCACCCATTGAAAACACCTGTGCTCTCTTCAATGCAATACACCATTGTTTTCTAGCAAGGGTGCCTCCAGCTGTTGCAAAACTACAACTCCTTGCAGGATGATTTCCCTGCCACCCAGCGGTCGCTGTTTCCATGTCTCTTGTAAAGGAATGTATGGAGCAGTGGCCAAAGCATACACACTGCTGCTCCATACATTCCTTGTCAACACAGATGGCCTGGTGAGGAGTGACAGGGGGTGGGCATCCCCCCCCCCCCATTCCAGCAATTGTAGGGGTTCCAGCAGTTTAACTTTAAACTGACTCCCCTCTATATATATATATATATATATATATATATCTATATATACCCTCCTGTATTCAGGATTCTTGATTTGATCGGTTACGCTATTGCTCTGCTGCCTTTGGTTAACCCCTTAAGGACTGAGCCCTTTTTCACCTTAAGGACCATTTTTTTGCAATTCTGACCACTGTCACTTTAAACATTAATAACTCTGGAATGCTTTTAGTTATCAATCTGATTCCGAGATCGTTTTTTCGTGACATATTCTACTTTAACATAGTGGTAAAATTTTGTGGTAACTTGCATCCTTTCTTGGTGAAAAATCCCAAAATTTGATGAAAAATTTGAAAATTTAGCATTTTTCTAACTTTGAAGCTCTCTGCTTGTAAGGAAAATGGATATTCCAAATAAAAAAATTTATTATTCACATATACAATGTCTACTTTATATTTGCATCATAAAATTGATGAGTTTTTACTTTTGGAAGACACCAGAGGGCTTCAAAGTTAAGCAGCAATTTTCCAATTTTTCACAAAATTTTGAAACTCGCTTTTTTTCAGGGACCAGTTCAGGTTTGAAGTAAATTTGAAGGGTCTTCATATTAGAAATACCCCATAAAAGACCCCATTATAAAAACTGCACCCCCCAAAGTATTCAAAATGACATTCAAAGTGAAGGAGAAAATTCACAATCTTTATTTTTTACACTCGCATGTTCTTGTAGACCCAATTTTTGAATTTTTGCAAGGGGTAAAAAGGCGAAAATTTTTACTTTTATTTGAAACCCAATTTTTCTCGAGTAAGGACATACCTCATATGCCTATATTAATTGTTCGGCGGGCGCAGTAGAGGGCTCAGAAGGGAGGGAGCGACAAATGGTTTTTGGGGGGCATGTCACATTTAGGAAGCCCCTATGGTGCCAGAACAGCAAAAAAAAAAACACATGGCATACCATTTTGGAAACTAGACCCCTCGGGGAACATAACAAGGGGTAAAGTAAACCTTAATACCCCACAGGTGATTCACGACTTTTGCATATTTAAAAAAAAAAAAAAAAATTTCCCTAAAATGCTTGGTTTCCCAAAAGTTTAACATTTTTAAAAAGGGTAATGGCAGAAAATACCCCCCAAAATTTGAAGCCTAATTTCTCCCGATTCAGAAAACACCCGATATGGGGGTGAAAAGTGCTCTGCTGGCACACTACAGGTCTCAGAAAAGAAGGAGTCACATTTGGCTTTTTTGAAGGAAATTTTGCTCTGGGGGCATGCCGCATTTAGAAAGCCCCTATGGTGCCAGAACAGCAAACAAAAACCACATGGCATACCATTTTGGAAACTAGACCCCTCGGGGAACGTAACAAGGGGTTAAGTGAACCTTAATACCCCACAGGTGATTCACGACTTTTGCATATGTAAAAAAAAAAAACATTTTTTTTACCTAAAATGCCTCTTTTCCCCAAAATTTTACATTTTTAAAAAGGGTAAAAGCAGAAAATACCCCCCAAAATTTGTAACACAATTTCTCCCGAGTACGGCGATACCCCATATGTGACCCTAAACTGTTGCCTTGAAATACGACAGGGCTCCAAAGTGAGAGCACCATGCGCATTTGAGGCCTAAATTAGGGACTTGCATAGGGGTGGACATAGGGGTATTCTACGCCAGTGATTCCCAAACAGGGTGCCTCCAGCTGTTGTAAAACTCCCAGCATGCCTAGACAGTCAGTGGCTATCTGGCAATACTGGGAGTAGTTGTTTTGCAACAGCTGGAGGCTCCATTTTGGAAACCGTGGCGTACCAGACGTTTTTCATTTTTATTGGGGAGGGGGGCTGTGTAGGGGTATGTGTATATGTAGTGTTTTTTACTTTTTATTTTGTGGTAGTGTAGTGTAGTGTAGTGTTTTTAGGGTACAGTCACACGGACGGGGGGTTCACAGTAGTTTCTCGCTGGCAGTTTGAGCTGCGGCAGAAAATTTGCCGCAACTCAAACTTGCAGCCGGATACTTACTGTAAACCTCCGCCCATGTGAGTGTACCCTGTACGTTCACATTGGGGAGGGGGGAACATCCAGCTGTTGCAAAACTACAACTCCCAGCATGTACGGTCTATCAGTGCATGCTGGGAGTTGTAGTTTTGCAACAGCTGGAGGCACACTGGTTGTGAAACACTGAGTTTGGTAACAAACTCAGTGTTTTGCAACCAGTGTGCCCTCAGCTGTTGCAAAAGCTACAACCCCCAGCATGTACGGACAGCGGAAGGGCATGCTGGGTCTTGTAGTTATGCAACAGCTGGAGGCATACTACTTTGGCTGGGGATGCTGGGGACTGTAGTTATGCAACAGCTGGAGACACACTGGTTTGCTACATAACTCAGTGTGCCTTCAGCTGTTGCTAAACTACAACTCCCAGCAGTCACCGACAGCCAACGGTCGTGCTGGGAGTTGTAGTTATGCAACCAGCAGATGCACTACTACAACTTCCAGCATGCACTTTAGCTGTTTGTGCAAGCTGGGAGTTGTAGTTACACAACAGCTGAAGGTACACTTTTCCATAGAAAAAATGTGCCTCCAGCTGTTGCAAAACTACAAGTCCCAGCATGCCCATAAGGGCATGCTGGGAGTTGTGGTGGTCTGCCTCCTGCTGTTGCATAACTACAGCTCCCAGCATGCCCTTTTTGCATGCTGGGAGCTGTTGCTAAGCAACAGCAGGAGGCTGTCACTCACCTCCAATGATTCAGCCGCATCACATCAGTCCCTCGTCGTCGCCGCTGCTCCTGGGGCCCCGATCCCAACATTAACGCCGGGGATCGGGGTCCCGGGGTGCACGTCCCGCACCCGCTCACGTCCTCCGGAAGAAGGGCGGAGCGGGTTGCGGGAGTGACACCCGCAGCAGGCGCCCTGATTGGTCGGCCGGGAAACCGGCCGACGAATCAGGGCGATCGTGAGGTGGCACCAGTGCCACCTCACCCTTGCAGGCTCTGGCTGTTCGGGGCCGTCGGAGACTGCCCCGAACAGCCTGTAATTCCGGGTCACTGGGTCACTGGAGACCCGATTGACCCGGAATCTGCCGCAGATCGCTGGACTGAATTGTCTAGCGATCTGCGGCCATCGCCGACATGGGGGGGCATAATGACCCCCCTGGGCGATATGCCCCGATGCCTGCTGAACGATTTCAGCAGGCATCGGGCACCGGCTCCCCTCCAGCTAGCGGCGGGGGGCCGGGATTTGACAGGACGTACTCAAACGTCCTGAGTCCTTAAGGACTCGGAAAAGGGGCCGTTTGAGTACGTCCTGCGTCCTTAAGGGGTTAAAGTGATACAGCTTAAAAAAATAGTTTGCCCACATTGTGCCACAGGTAAAGAAAACCACTAGTGACTAGTGCCGAGGTGTGCTGCACATAATATGAATATTGTTCTCACGGTAAATTGTGTCTACATATTGCATGTTATAGGAAAGCTGCCCTGGCTCCAACTAGATAAACAAAAGGCTGGAATAGTCAATATATTACGTATATTTTACTTGCCAAGCAAACAGGAAATTGCATTATCAGTCTCCATTTCGGAACATGCCAGAAAAGCTTAGGCTGATATACTTCATTATACTTTTCTTTTCTGTATTCTGTTGTATAAAACAGCACAGCATACCTCACTTCTGAGAAAGGGCAATAGGAGCCTACAGGCAATGCCTACCAATGTACTCCTATATACTATGGCATACGTTAGAAGTAAACCCCTCAACCTATATATGTAAAACACATCAGAAAATAGCCTTTCTTCCTGGTTCTGGATGCCTGCAAGGAAGGGGAAAGCTGCAAGTGACATCAGGAAGAAAGATCTGGGCTTGTTACCGTCATTTTATTCCTTGTATAGCCTGTAGTGACACCAGGA
The DNA here is from genome assembly GCF_029499605.1 of Hyla sarda. Classification (NCBI taxonomy): domain Eukaryota; kingdom Metazoa; phylum Chordata; class Amphibia; order Anura; family Hylidae; genus Hyla; species Hyla sarda. The sequence continues at coordinate 100,139,543 of NC_079197.1, read as the reverse complement.
GGGGATACAGGGGATATTTCTTTAGGTTATTTCCCCCTAACTTTTCAGGAAAGATATGTGCCTTCTACTTTTAATGTATGCTCAAGGCTCTTTGTAGTATACCTTTGGCTGGTCTTTCTGGTTTACATAGTTAATAAGGGTGAAAAAAAGACAAAAGTTCATCAAGTTCAACCTATAGCCCTACTGTGTTAATCCAAAAAAAGGCAACACACCCTTATGAGGTTGATGCCAATTGGCTCTTACCAGGGGGAGACATTTGTGTCCTACTAAAGTATAGCAGTCCACAAAAATCCCAGGATCAACATTCTGTCACTATAAAGTTAGTATTAGGGATCGACCGATATCGTTTTTTTAGGGCTGATACCGATAATCGGTGCAGGTTAGGGCCGATAGCCGATAACTTATACCGATATTCCGGTATAAGTTATCGGCTATTTAACCCCCTGCGACACCGCTGCAGATCATTGATTTAAAGCGGGCGCTTTAAATCAATGATCTGCAGTGGCTTTTGCGGGGCCATAGACCGCCACCGCCGCCGCCACCACCCGCTTCTCTCCCCTACCTGTCAGGGTGGTCCGGGCCATCCATCCATCGTTCATGTAGTGTCCGGGGGCGTTCCGGGTGGAGGGTGGTCCGGTCCGGGCTGTCCTTCTCCGGCGGTCATCTTCTCCACTCCGGGCAGGCTCCGGCCTAGTACGCTGCATAGACGTCACTGCGCAGTGACGCCCGTGCGCAGCGACGCACCTGACGTCACGGCGTAGCGGCGTCTATGCAGCGTACTAGGCTGGAGCCTGCCCGGAGTGGAGAAGAAGACCGTGGGAGAAGAAGGACAGCCCGGACCGGACCACTCTCCACCCGGAACGCCCCCGGACACTACATGAAGGAAGGATGGCCTGGACCACCCCCATTACGGGTAAGTTTAATTTTTTTATTGACTCGGAGGGTGGGGGAGGGGCCCGACCGGTATAGTGGTATGTGAAAAAATCCATACCGGTATACCGCCTAGCATCACGGTGGGTCGGGGGTGCGGTGCGGCGGGTCAAGGGGGTGGCGGTCGCGGTGCGGGGCATTATCGGCTTATCGGCAAGATAATTGCCGATACCGATAATGCCCAAAATCGTGATTATCGGCCGATAATATCGGCCATACCGATAATCGGTCGATCCCTAGTTAGTATCCATATCCTGTAATGTTGTTACTCTCCATAATGTATTCAGGCCTCTTTTGAACTCTTTTTAAAGAGTTCACCATGACCACCTCTCTGGCAGAGAGTTCCATAGTCTCACTGCTGTTACAGTAAAGAACCCTCGTCTGTGCTGGTGTAGAAACCTTCATTCTTCAAGACGTAGAGGATGCCCCCTTGTTATAGATACAGTCCTGGGTATAAATAGATCATGGGAGAGATCTCTGTACTGTCCCCTGATATATTTATACATAGTTATTAGGTCTCCCCTTCTTTTTTCTAAACCTAAATAACCCTAATTCTGATAATCTTTCTGGGTACTGTAGTCCTCCCATTCCCCATATTACTCTGGTTGCCCGTCTTTGAACCCTCTCCAGCTCCACTATATCTTTCTTGTACACAGGTGCCCAGTACTGTACACGGTATTCCATGTGTGGTCTGACTAGTGATTTGTACAGCGGTAGAATAATTTTATTGTTGTGGATATCTGTGGCCCTTGATTTGAGTTGTCTTTGCGGCAGCTGCCTGACACTGGCTGCTACAGTTAAATTTATATGTGTTTACTGTAAAGTATAGGAGCTCTCTAGTATCTATTTGAGGTGATGCTTGCTGGTTGTGTACACTGCGGAGAAACGAGCAGTATTAGCACTGGGAACCATTAGTCCAATTAGAGGATCACATATGCTCTTTTATTGTATGAGAGCAGAATTCCTTTGAGCCTAGTTGCAGCATATTTTTGGCCTATTTTGTAACCTTCCTGAGTTGTTACTGTATCAGTCATTTTATGAGCGGTTACTAAGCACCTGAAATGTTTTGCTTTTACAGCAAAAGTTCAACTGTATGTGTTGCATTGTGTTTTTATGATATACTTGCTGTTTGTCAATCAGATCTATAGACCACCATTCCCCTTGCAGAAGCCAAAAGGTTGTTCTGTATACAGAAGGATTGCCATTTTTGTATGAAAAGGCGCATTTTTCATAAACGTTATTCATTGTCCATTTTTTCTTTTTTTTTTAAACATGTTAGATATAGCTAAAATAAAAACAATGGGGGAGATTTATCAAAGGATTTAGACTGGTTTTTCCTGTCTAAATTTGTCGCACAGAAAGTCGCAGTCTAAATATGTGTGACTTTTCTGTGACTTTTGCTGTAGCGGATTTTTAGAACATGATGCATGCAAGTCTATTTTAGACGGAAATGCATTGGAAAATGCATTGGTGCTGAATTTATCAAGTGCGACTTTTGTGCGACAAGTCGCATCTGCCCAAAATACGCTGAAATGTCAGACCATGTTGGAGCAGGTCTAAATGCAGTTTTAAGCTGTAGACCCTGAAGTCTGAGCACAGAATTTATCAAGGGCTGTGAGACCTTTGATAAATTAGGAGCACAATAGACAGGAGACTACCACATACGCTGGTCTATAAGCATGCCCAGAATAGACTAGATTAGTAAATGTCCCCCAGTGTGTGTGATCTTGTGCCATTAATGTGATGAAAAGGTTTAAATTGTAAGGATAAGGTAGATGGTGCTCACTTTTTGGTGGTGTGCTGCAGGCTGTATCATGAATCAAGGTTTTTGTCCCGGAGCTGGGGGCTGCTGGCCGCCAATACTGAGGCCCTTCAGGAACGGCAGAAGACAGTAAGATGCATAGTGAGGAGTTAGGCAAAACTTTAAGGCTACGTTCACAGCCGCAGAGTCCCAATGAGCCCACACACAGCAGGATTTCCTTGGCAGATGTCTCTGTCTCGGAAATCCCGATACCGGAGTACGCAGAAAGAATAGACATGTCTATTCTTTCTGCGGAGCCTGCATGGAAATCCATTGCCGTCTATGAGATGGATAATTTCTGAGCGGTCCTAGTGCCCGCAAAATTATTCATTTGTGCGCAATGTCTGCACATGTTTATAATGGCCTAAACATGGCCTAAAAGTCAGCTTAGATGCTGTAGCCCTCACCAGGGGGAGAGCTAAAGCATCCAAGCAAACTTTTAGAGGCGTTTTGTCAAACTCCTTAGGCTGCTTTCACACTATGAGCATTCATCCGTTATTAAATGTCCGTTTTCTGTGTAAAAACGGACGTTTAATAACGGATGAAATAAAGGGTGATAACGGCTGAATAAATATTCATCCATTACCGTTATCCCTCATGTATGGCCAAACACCTCTGCCTACAGACTCCCACAGCCGGGACTACTACTACTCTCATCATGGAACAGACTTGTTTCCATGATGGGAGTAGAAATTCCCTGGCTGCAGGAGTCTGCAGACATCTGGGGAGGCTACATTAGTGCTTGTACTACTACTACCCCCATCATGGAACAGACTATGTTCCATGATGGGGGTTGTAGTACAGGGGCTGAGGGATTGATCGCACCGGGGTTTCACTTCTGAGACCCGATGCGATCAAAAGTTATTAAGCAGGGGAGCGGGCAGCATGCTCCGCAACCCTGCGATGTATCAGTGTGTTTTAACTTTCATTTTTGAATCCCCCGCGGGGAGCCCTGAATGGCCGATCAGGGCTCTCAGCGAGAGATTGAAAAATGAACTTTGAGAGTAGCAGGGGGCAAGATATATAGCGCTGCAGAGGGGGGCAGACATATAGCCTATATATCTATGCCCCCCAGCAGCGCATTAGATATGACCCCCATGCGCTGGCGCATTAAATATCTACCCTCTGCCGGCGCATTAAATATATACCCACGCAGCGCATGTATATGTGCCCTCGCAGCGCTTCTATGTACATATGCCACTACCGCCGTATGAATGATAAGTATTTCTGTTAGCAGCGCATAGAGCCGGCTCCCGGCACTATGTGCTGCTAATAGAAATGCCTTTCATTCATATGGCAGCAGAGGTATATTTATGTAGAAGCACTGGGGGGGGGGGGGGGCGGCAGATAACGCTATATGTCTGCCCCCCCACAGCTCTTCTATATACATATGCACCTGCTGCCATATGAATGAAAGGTATTTCTATTAGCAGCACATAGTGCCAGGAGTGTTCATTCATACGGCGGTAGGGGCATATGTATATAGAAGAGCTGCAAGGGCACATATACATGCGCTGCGGGGGTATATATTTAATGCGCTGGCTGGGGGTATATATTTAATGCGCAGGCGGGGGTCATATCTAATGCGCTTCTGGGGGGCTAGATTTATAGGCTATATGTCTGCCCCCCCCTTCTGCAGCGCTATATATCTTGCCCCCCCACAGTGCTCTTTGGCCCCTGCTACTCTAAAAGTTAATTTTTCAATCTCCCGCTGAGAGCCCTGATCGGCCATTCAGAGCTCCCCGCGGGGGATTCAAAAATGAAAGTTAAAACACACTGATACATCTCAGGGTTGCGGAGCATGCTGCCCGCTCCCCTGCTTAATGACTTTTGATAGCATCTGGTCTCAGAAGTGAAACCCGGTGCGATCAATCCCTCAGCCCCTGTACTACAACCCCCATCATGGAACGGAGTCTGTTCCATTATGGGGGTTGTAGTACAAACACTAATCTAGCCTCCCCAGCCGTCTGCAGACTCCCACAGCTGGGGAATTACTACTCCCATCATGGAAACAAGTCTGTTCCATGATGGGAGTAGTAGTCCTCCCTCAGCACTGCAAGAGTCTGCTGATGTCACCTCTTCTGAGCATGCTCAGAAGTAAAAACGGATATAATAAACTGTGTGCAAATGGATGACATAAAGGCTCATCCGTCAGCCATAGACTTCAATGTTCTAAATAACGGCCGTTAATGTACCCGTTTCTTGTGACGGAAGAAAAATTAGTGCATGTGCCGTTATTTCTTCCGTCACAACTAACGGCCGTTATTCATGACGAACGGATAATCAAAAAATCCCATAAACTTTAATGGTGATCATATAAGAGCAAAAATGACCTCGCAAATGGCGCTGCTGGTTCCGTGGAGATGTAGGAATAAACCAAAATCCAAGGTGGAATATTGTAAAAGCTTGTGGATTTTATTGCAAATGAATAAAACCAATAAAAGAAATAAAAGAGCGATACAAGTTAAGATTACGCGTTTCTGGGGAGCCACCCCCTTCTTCAGATCAGTATGCAGACTATACAAACAGAGATTCTATAAATACTGGAAAAAAGGGCGCCAGGTACATTAGGGGGCGGAGTTATGCAAATTACATACATGTGAAACAATAGGAAAAACCACAGAAACCGAATGTAATCAAAGAATGTCCATCTTATATAGGTAACAGTGGGGACCAAATGTTATTAGACAGGGAATTCAGTGTGTGGCTCAAAGATGAGGCTACCGATGTCTGGCAGTATCAGGCCACACATCCGGACCCCAGATGAAAACATCCGGGGTCCAGATGTGAGTCAGAACAGCTCTGACAGCAGCTGCAATGTGTAATGCGAGGGCGTGCGTCGGGGGGGAGTTGCCCCCCTTTACACATTACACATCGCAGCCGCTGTCAGAGCTGTTCTGACTCACATCTGGACCCCGGATGTTTACATCTAACATTTGGTCCCCACTGTTACCTATATAAGATGGACATTCTTTGATTACATTCAGTTTCTGTGGTTTTTCCTATTGTTTCACATGCATGTAATTTGCATAACCCCGCCCCCTAATGTACCTGGCGCCCTTTTTTCCAGTATTTATAGAATCTCTGTTTGTATAGTCTGCATACTGATCTGAAGAAGGGGGTGGCTCCCCCGAAATGCGTAATCTTAACTTGTATCGCTCTTTTATTGCTTTTATTGGTTTTATTCATTTGCAATAAAATCCACAAGCTTTTACAATATTCCACCTTGGATTTTGGTTTATTCCTACATCTCCACGGAACCAGCAGCGCCATTTGCGAGGTCATTTTTGCTCTTTTATGATCACCTACTCTCTCCAGGAGATGGTTTTTACCTCACCTGTTACCTCAGGCTCAACAGCGGTTCCGGCTATTTTGTAACCCGTGCATTGGGTTGATATGCAAGTTTAATACTTGCTCTAAGGTGAGCAGTTACTACCTAAGGGGCCTGCAAGCCCCGCACCTACTTCCCTTCCTTTTCCCTCAACCACCCAACGGTATCACACGAGGCGCCCTCTCTGGTCTCTTTTTTTTCTCCCCATACAGGTTCATAGACTTTAATGGGATTGTTTAACGGCCATTTTCCAGGGCTTTTCTAACGGACGTTTGTAACGGATGAATTTTTATAGTGTGAAGGCAGCCTTACTGGGCATCTCATGTGCTGTAAAACAGAAATTGAAAGGAGTTTTATTTAGTTCCCAAATGTTATTGTAGTGCCAAATACTAAATTCTATCCATTGTATTATAGCATTGATGATACATTATATTTGATTTATTTATGCAGACTCACAATCTCTTAGCTAGGGAAGTCCTACAGGGAGAATTCTGGTTAATCCCAGGATATTTTATGTAATCTAACATGTTTTGGGATTTCTCACTGTGTTTCTAAGTGCCAGCATACATCTGCCAGGAGCCCATAGAGAATTGTGCCCTAAGGACTTTCACAATTGTACTTATGACTCCATACAATCTGCAAGTTTGCTCTGGCTCCGTATAGTCAAAGGTTGCTGTGTTAGGCTATGTACACAAACTGTTTTTGACACTCATTTTGTCATAAATAAGTCTGTTCACATAGTAGTTTAATTTAATGTAATTATTACAGACATAAAATTAAAGGGGTATTCCAGTTTAAAAAAAATTCATATAAACTGGCTTCAGAAAGTCAAACTGATTTGTAAATTCTATTAAAAGACTTAATCCTACCAGTACTTATCAGCTGCTGAAGTTGAGTTGTTCTCTTCTGTCTTAAAACAGTGCACTCTGCTGACACCTCTGTCTGTCTCAGGAACTGTCCAGAGCAGGAGGTGTTTAAAATGGTTTGATCCTACTGTTTTTTTTTGTTTTTTTTTACAGGAATACCCCTTTAAGTGCAGGGGACTTCTTTTGGACCATAATGTTGAAAATAAATAACTGGCAACAGTCAGCCTTCTCTTTTGGATATTTGTCTATGAAATAATTTTCCAGAACAAATTGCGGACAGATTCTAGTCCTGATTAAGCATTCCCCTGAAGGACTGTCTATCAGTTTTCATATACCATAATATGTATGACTCCATCATCATCATCTGGCTTTACACATTATATTCTGAAAGTCGTTGTCAAGCTGGCAGCATTCTATGCCTTGGAGACCTGCATCTCTAGTGTGGCTGCCTATGGAGACGTTTAGTTATAATAATAATACTTACAATCTTTATTCATAAAGCGCCAACATATTTTGCAGAACTCTACAATGCAGAGGGTACATACATGAAAAACAATCACACATTACATAGTAACAAACTGTTCAGTAGTTCAAATCGAAGTGAGGCCCCTGCTCACTGGGTTTACATACTTACAGATTATCTGCTGAAGTAAATGGAGCAGAGTTCGCATATAACACACAACCTGAGGGCAGGCGAGGCACTGTTTTTGGAAGAAAACAGCCATGTTTTTCAAATCCTCGATAATCCCCTTTTAGTTTGGGTTCCCTTTTGGTATATTTGTTTGTAATGTTTTAACATTTTTTATTTTTTTTTGTTATATACATTTGAAAAGAAAAGAAACATGTTAATGGATGCTGAAAACAGATTTCATATTTTTATTTATTTTTGTGCCTGTACAATAGCCCCTTTGACTACGCTTTTGTATAGCGCAGAATTAAACTTAGTGTAACGGAAACAGTGAAATGGAGACACAAATGTAGACTGAGACAAATACCTTTATCTGCAGTTGGGGCCTGGGTGGATTTGAAGTTATCAGGATCTAAGGAAGCCAGGTTCATGTGTTTTTTAGAAGATTAGGCTTTTTAACCCAAAGAAGGAAACCATTTTCTATTAGTTTTTTTTTTTTTTCTCTCAAATAAAAATAAAACCTAAAATGTTGTAAGCAATGTTATCATGACCTTGTTGTTGCTGACATATCATGTAATCACATAATCAATTGAAACGAGTTGTAAAATCTAACCTCTGACACTTTCCTTATGTCTGCAGCCAAACAAAATAGCAACTCTCTTTACTCTGTACTATTGCACAAAAGATAAGGATAGCAAAGAGCATCAAGGTCTGTTGTATTAGTGATTTAAGCGATTGATGATAAGCTTTCTTCCAAAAACTATAAATTGTGTCTAAGGCATAGGATAGTGTAGCCAGATGCTTCTCTGAGATGAGGAAACAGGAATTAAAGTGGTTTTCCAGTAAAAAACATGGAAGTGTGCACACTCTGTGTAGTCTGCAGCTACTATATAGTAATATTAGGAAAAACTACAGAAAAAAGAACAGTAACCGACACTTTACTGTAACCAGGGTCTCTATCATCACTACTTAAAGGGGTACTCCACCCCTAGACATCATATCCCCTATCCATAGGATGGGGGATAAGATTAGAGATGAGCGAATTTACAGTAAATTCGATTTGTCACGAACTTCTCGGCTCGGCAGTTGATGACTTTTCCTGCGTAAATTAGTTCAGCCTTCAGGTGCTCCGGTGGGCTGGAAAAGGTGGATACATTCCTAGGAAAGAGTCTCAGAGGACTGTATCCACCTTTTCCAGCCCACCGGAGCACCTGAAAGCTGAACTCATTTATGCAGGAAAAGTCATCAACTGCCGAGCCGAGAAGTTTGTGACGAATCGAATTTACTGTAAGTTCGCTCATCTCTAGATAAGATGTCTGATCGCGGGGGTCCCACCGCTGGGGACCCCCGAAATATAGCATGCAACTCCCACCTGTTTCTGCTCCGGAAGCGCTGGAGGGTCTGGGTCCCGACCACGGGAACGGAAGATCATGACGTCACGACTCCACCCCCGTGTGACGTCACGCCCGCCCCCTCAATGCAAGTCTATGGGAGGGGGCGTCACATCCCTGTCAATGGAAATGTGCGATGGCATTCACGTGACATTTTGCCATCACTACTATGTACCTATCTTGCACACAGTGGCCTTACTTCCACTGACTGTAATTTGCAGGCAGGTTTGTGCGGGATATCTGCTTTCACTCATGACTTGCTTGCAAGTTCCAAGGCAGCTGGGGTCCCCCTTGTTTGACAGGGAGCGTGGGGCCTTGAGCTCCAGAAATTCTAATGATGATCCCAGCCCTGTGTGCGTTACCTCTGATCTCCAGTGGGCAGTACCTCCTTGTTCTGCGGACTGCATTTGCTTTGCCACTGTTTCATGTATATTTACCACCTTTACTTACTGTTGCACTAGTATACTTACTGATTGGGACACAATAAACTATACGGTATATTCCCTGAATGAACCCTTTATAACTGGATGGGGAAAATGCGTTGGATGGAATAATATGTATAAGCTTTCAATGGGATTGTAGTTGGCATCTGCCCCATGTGGACAGCAGAACTTCTTTGATAGGAAGATAGATCATCAAATAATTGTTTGCGTAAACCTTTTTGTGACCAGATGGGCACTTTAACATATTCTCAGCTGTTTGGTTGTGCGCTACCTTAAATTTTGGTGCTGTATGTGACTTATAAAATCAGTATCTCATTTCCCATAGTGGGAAGAGAGAGGATTAGCGCCTTGGTATTGGGGATATCCACACCAGGGTGTTTAGTCATGGAACAATAAGGTTCGGTAGTTTCTAAGTGAAGTAAGACATCGCAAGTTTTTTTCTTACCCCTCAGGTATGATTCTTTCATATTTTACTCGGCTGTTGACTAATTTAATGTGATCAATCTTTGTATGTAATACCAAGTATTATACATGTTTTGTGATGTTTTTTTTGCCATCTTATTCAAAGTTATGTTTTAACGCTAAAGATTGAACTGTAAAGTTTGTGGACCCTAACATTATTATACTTCATTCATTTTTTGTAGAAGTAGCTTACCTTAATTTCTGTGTTATTTCGGAGCAAAGGTTATGTATCATATATTTTCTGCTGACAGGGGTCATGCAGTAGGACTGATCTGTGCAGCCTGACATCTGAGATCTGCTCCTCAAGCTTTAAAAATAAAATAAATAAATGACTTGTAAAAAATTAACCATAGAAACATGGTATGTTTACTGGATGTAAAATGATTGCAATGTTATAAATTACTAACTACATTGCACAATTTTAATTTACAGGGCTATTGCTGCTAGGCTTAGAGATGACATGTCGCCAATTAAAATTTATAGCAGAATCTGCTTGCAGCAGCCTCCTCTAAGCTCTTGCCATGACTAAGAGCAACAGCTCGAAACGCGTCGGCATTTCACTCCTATTTTAGAGTGACATGTCACTTGCCACCGTTGGGGCAACATTCTTCATATTTTAATCATGCACCATTAAAAGTTAAGTTTTTCTTGATTCTACCACACCGGGAGCTGGATCTTTTCCCTTTTGTTTCTCCTCTAAGATTGGCGCACATTGAGCTGTTCCATTCACTACAGCACATTCCTGATAACATGTTCAATTAAATTTCTTGCCTTCCACCTTGTGAATTTACTATATTTTTAACGAGAGATTGACCTAAACTATACCAGAAATGTACTCCAGCGAAAAGCTGCCTTGGATATCGGACCAATAACGTGCAGGTAGCTAAAGATGTGCCAGATGTAGAGGGGAGATGTCAGGGTCTCCACCCATCGCGTGCAACCTACCCCAGTGCACTTTTACTTAGTGTACCTGCTTTATTTTTTATTTTTTTGTGATACAGTTACTCATGCAGATTCTTTACATTTCTAGCTTCTGTATTTGGCCCACAAATACCTTTTTGTTCCGCTGCTCACTCTACTGCTCAGAAAGGGGCCTCTCTGATGCAAGCACTGAGCCCTCCCTCACTCACCATGAATTCACTTCCTTCCTGAGTCTGCTGTGCTGGGTCTCTTCATCCAATCACTGCAGGCTGCTTTATAACCCTCTCCTCTCTGTTTTCATGCTGCAGTCTGATAGACAGGACAGGAGTGAGCACAGAGGGGTGTAAGTCCCACTCTCAGTTCTTGGACTTTGTCCCAGCCTGTGCTTCAGCTTGGAGACTGATGATGATGCTGCTGCAGCCGGACAGGATTATGTTCTGGATGGTATGGGGATTTATTTATTTATTTTTTTTTTTACTCCTTAAACTCCTTTACTCCTTTTGGCCTTAAGGACACAGCCAATTTTATTTTTGTGTTCTATTTTTCCCTCCTCCTCGCCTTCTAAAAATCATAACTTTTATATTTGCATCTAAAGACCCATGTGTGGACTTGTTCTTTGCATGACAAATTGTTCTTTGTAATGACATCATTCATTTTAACCATAAAATGTTCACCAAACAAATTATTTGTGTGAGGAAATTGAAAAGAAAACTGAAATTTAGCATATTTTGGAGGGTTTCGTTTTTTGTGCTGTACACTTTACTGTAAAAATGACATGCTTTCTTTATTTGTGGGTCAATATGATTAAAATGATAGCCATGATTACATACATTTCTATTGTACTGCTTTTAAAAAACTTTTTCACAAAATAAGCATATAAAATTGCCTTATTTTTATTTATTTATTTTTTTTGGAATGATGTGAGATTGGACTATTTTATTTTTAAGTTTATGCTGTTCACCTATATTGATCACGGTATCTGCGGGGTTAATGGCGGACACCGGTCAAGTGCTCGCATCATGAATAGGACGTAAATGTACGTCTTGGTGTGTTAAACCCCTTAAAGGGGTATTCCCATGGAAAACTTTTTTTTATTTTTTATTTTTTAAATCAACTGGTCCCAAAAAGTTTAACCCCTTCAGGACCAAGCCCATTTTGGCCTTAAGGACCAGAGCGTTTTTTGCACATCTGACCACTGTCACTTTAAACATTAATAACTCTGGAATGCTTTTAGTTATCATTCTGATTCCGAGATTGTTTTTTCGTGACATATTCTACTTTAACTTAGTGGTAAAATTTTATGGTAACTTGCATCCTTTCCTTGTGAAAAATCCTAAAATTTGATGAAAAATTTGAAAATTTTGCATTTTTCTAACTTTGAAGCTCTCTGCTTGTAAGGAAAATGTATATTACAAATAAAAAATTTTTTTATTCACATATACAATATGTCTACGTTATGTCTGCATCATAAAAGTGACGAGTTTTTACTTTTGGAAGACACCAGGGGGCTTCAAAGTTCAGCAGCAATTTTCCAATTTTTCACAAAATTTTCAAACTCACTATTTTTCAGGGACCAGTTCAGGTTTGAAGTGGATTTGAAGGGTCTTCATATTAGAAATACCCTACAAAAGACCCCATTATAAAAACTGCACCCCCCAAAGTATTCAAAATGACATTCAGTCATCATTTTAACCCTTTAGGTGTTTCACAGGAATAGAAGCAAAGTGAAGGAGAAAATTCACAATCTTCATTTTTTACACTCGCATGTTCTTGTAGACCCAATTTTTGAATTTTTACAAGGGGTAAAAGGAGAAAATTTATACTTATATTTGTAGCCCAATTTCTCTCGACTAAGCACATACCTCATATGTCTATGTAAAGTGTTCGGCGGGCGCAGTAGAGGGGTCAGAAGGGAAAGAGTGACAAGGGGGTTTTGGAGAGTACGTTTTTCTGAAATGGTTTTTGGGGGGCATGTTGCATTTAGGAAGCCCCTATGGTGCCAGAACAGCAAAAAACCCTCACATGCCATACCATTTTGGAAACTAGACCCCTTGAGGAACATAACAAGGAATAAAGTGAGCCTTAATACCCCACAGGTGTTTCACGACTTTTGCATATGTAAAAATTTTTTATTTTTTTTCACTAAAATGTGTGTTTCCCCCCAAATTTCACATTTTTCCAAGGGTTAATAGCAGGAAATACCCCCCAATATTTGTAACCCCTTCTCTTCTGAGTATGGAGGTACCCCATAAGTTGACCTGAAGTGCACTATGGGCGAACTACAATGCTCAGAAGAGAAGGAGTCATATTTGGCTTTTTGAGAGCAAATTTTGCTCGGGGGGCATATCGCATTTAGGAAGCCCCTCTGGTGCCAGAACAGCAAAAAAAAACACATGGCATACCATTTTGGAAACGAGACCCCTTTAGGAACGTAACAAGGGGTACAGTGAGCATTTGCCCCCCCACTGGTGTCTGATAGATCTTTGGAACAGTGGGCTGTACAAGTTTTCATTTTCACGGACCACTGTTCCAAAGATCCATCAGACACCTGTGGGGGGTAAATTCTCACTGCACCCCTCATTACATTCCGTGAGGGGTGTAGTTTCCGAAATGGGGTCACATGTGGGGTTTTGTTTTTTTTGCGTTTGTCAAAACCGCTGTAACAATCAGCCACCCCTGTGCAAATCACCTCAAATGTACATGGTGCGCTCTCCCTTCTGGGCCTTGTTGTGCGCCCCCAGAGCACTTTGCGCTCACATATGGGGTATCTCTGTAGTCGGGAGAAATTGCGTTACAAATTTTGGGGGGCTTTTTTCCCTTTTACCTCTTGTGAAAATGTAAAGTATAGGGCAACATCAGCATGTTAGTGTAAAAAATAAAAAATTTTTACACTAACATTCTGGTGTAGACCCCAACATTTCCTTTTCATGAAGGGTTAAAGAAGAAAAAGCCCCCCAAACCTTATAACGTAATTTCTCCCGAGTACAGCGATACCCCATATGTCGCCCTAAACCGTTGCCTTGAAATACGACAGGGCTCCAAAGTGAGAGCGCCATGTGCATTTGAGGCCTAAATTAGGGATTTGCATAGGGGTGGACATAGGGGTATTCTACGCCAGTGATTCCCAAACAGGGTGCCTCCAGCTGTTGTAAAACTCCCAGCATGCGTGGACAGTCAACGGCTGTCCGGCAATACTGGGAGTTGTTGTTTTTCAACAGCTGGAGGCTCTGCTTTGGAAACAGTGGCGTACCGGACGTTCTTATTGGGGGAGGGGGGCTGTGTAGGGGTATGTGTATATGTAGTGTTTTTAACTTTTTATTTTATTTTGTGTTAGTGTAGTGTAGTGTTTTTAGGGTACAGTCACATGGGCGGGGGATTACAGCGAGTTTCCCAGCGCAAAATTTGCTGCATCTCAAGATGCGAGAAACCCACTGTAAAAGCCTCGCCCATGTGAATGTACCCTGTACATTCACAGGGGGGGGGGGGGGGGGGGGGGTGCACCAGCTGTTGCAAAACCACAACTCCCAGCATGCATGGTCTGTTAGTGCATGCTGGGAGTTATAGTTTTGCAACAGCTGGAGGCACACAGGTTAGGAAACACTGAGTTAGAAACAGACAATGTTTCCCAACCAGTGTGTCTCCAGTTGTTGCAAAACTACAACTCCCAGCATGCCCAGACAGCTGAAGGGCATGCTGGGAGTTGTAGTTCGGCAACATCTGAAGGGCCAGATGTTGCTGAACTAAAACTCCCAGCATGCCTGGACAGTCAGTGCATACTGGGAGTTGTAGTTTTGCAACAGCTGGAAGAGCACAGATTGGAGACCATTATACAATGGTCTCCAAACTGGGGCCCTCCAGATGTTGCAAAACTACAACTCCCAGCATGCATGGTCTGTTAGTGCATGCTGGGAATTATAGTTTTGCAACAGCTGGAGGCACACAGGTTAGGAAACACTGAGTTAGAAACAATGTTTCCCAACCAGTGTGTCTCCAGTTGTTGCAAAACTACAACTCCCAGCATGTCCAGACAGCTGAAGGGCATGCTGGGAGTTGTAGTTCGGCAACATCTGAAGGGCCAGATGTTGCTGAACTAAAACTCCCAGCATGCCTGGACAGTCAGTGCATACTGGGAGTTGTAGTTTTGCAACAGCTGGAAGAGCACAGATTGGAGACCATTATACAATGGTCTCCAAACTGGGGCCCTCCAGATGTTGCAAAACTACAACTCCCAGCATGCCCAGACAGCCAAAGGCTGTCTAGGCATGCTGGGAGTTGTAGTTTTCAGACTCCTAGAAGCAGCAGTGAAGATCTTCACTGCTGCTTCTGAGGACCATGTACTTACCTGCCGGTCCCGTCGCTGCTCCTCCACGTGGCCGGTCCCGCGCTGCTCCTCGGTCCCGCCAGGTAAGTCCGCCGGTCCCCTGGTGTTCCCCCCCTATGCCGCAGGTCCCCGCAGCCATCGTCCCCCGTTCTGCCCGACTTCCAGGGGCGGGCAGTGCGGGGGATCTGAACTTTCACCCCAGATCACTGTGATTGGTCCACAGGGACCAATCACAGTGATCGCTGACCAGGACCATCAATGGATGGTCCTGGGGGTGAAGCAGAAGTTGTCCCCTGCTGGAAACAGCGGGACTTCTGCCAGTTAACCCGTGCGATGCTGCTCATCGCCGGGTTAACTGAATGGCATATATAAACGTCGGGATGCGCGAACGCACTGCACAACCCGGCGTTTATATATGACATTCTGCGGGAAGGGGTTAAACAGATTTGTAAATTACTTCTATTAAAAAAAAATGTAATCCTTCCAGTAATTTTAGGGGCTTATATACTACAAAGGAAATGCTTTTCTTTTTGGATTTCTCTGATGTCACGACTAGAGTGCTCTCTGCTGACCTCTGCTGTCCATTTTTGGAACTGCATGTGATTCAGGGTCATCCCGCCTACTTCCCTTCCCGCCTTGCTTCCCGCCTTCCCAGCATTCCTTGCCCCATGTACTGACATGTGGTTCCGCCATTTTAGATGCCCTGGAGCCTGGACCACAGTAAATGGAGTTTAATGAAGCGATTCGTGCAATAGAACCGCAGCGACATTCGCATTCGGTGTGAATCGAATATTTCATGAAATTCTGAACAAATTGGGGTTCGTCAGCTTCGATTCGCTCATCTCTACTAAATATGTAGCACATAAGCAAAACCAAAGTATAAAAAAAAAATTACTTCAGAACTTCCTTACCAAAGCAAACAATAAGTGTCCCCCATGTTTCCATCGGATGAAAAAATTGGATATGTGAGTAGACTGATCTATTTATTTTTTTTTTTATTGTAACCAGGAGCAAAATAAGAGGTTGGCACTATTCATTGCCCGTCTCCAGTTGTTCACTAATGTAGCATTGTGATTTCACTCATCAGACTCTCTGCTGGCGCTAGGACCGCTTGACAAAGTGCCATCTCACAGACGGCCTGCATCTTCCTGCGGACGCCGAAATCTGAATTTCCGTGCCAGAAACATCTGGCCTAAAATTTCTGCTGTGTGAACAGTGTAGCAAAATCCCTTTGCACCCAATTGCTGGTGCATGTGCAGAATGTTCACGCAGAATATTAATGCGTAATTCCGTACAGACATTTTGCCATGTGAATATAGCCTTAACCCCTTAAGGACTCAGGGTTTTTCCTTTTTTGCAGTTTCGTTTTTTCCTCCTTACCTTTTAAAAATCATAACCCTTTCAATTTTCCACCTAAAAATCCATATTATGGCTTATTTTTTGCGTCGCCAATTCTACTTTGCAGTGACATTAGTCATTTTACCCAAAAATGCATGGCGAAACGGAAAAAAAAATCATTGTGCGACAAAATCGAAGAAAAAACGCCATTTTGTAACTTTTGGGGGCTTCTGTTTCTACGCAGTGCATATTTCGGTAAAAATTACACCTTATCATTATTCTGTCCATACGGTTAAAATGATACCCTACTTATATAGGTTTGATTTTGTCGCACTTCTGGAAAAAATGATAACTACCGTATTTATCGGCGTATAACACGCACTTTTTAGGCTAAAATTTTTAGCCTAAAGTCTGTGTGCGTGTTATACGCCGATACACCCCCAGGAAAGGCAGGGGGAGAGAGGCCGTCGCTGCCCGCTTCTCTCCCCCTGCCTTTCCTGGGGTCTAGAGCGCTGCTGTCGGCCCTTCTCACCCCCTGGTTATCGGCGCCGCTGCCCGTTCTGTCCCCCTGACTATCGGTGTCGGCGCCGACAGCCAGGGGGAGAGAAGGGGCAGCGGCACCCATTGCCGGCGCCGCTGCTCCGTTGCCTCCCCCCATCCCCGGTGGCATAATTACCTGAGTCCGGTCCGCGCTGCTCCAGGCCTCCGTCGTGCGTCCCCGGCGTCATTGCTATGCGCTGAACGGCGCGGCGCATGACGTCAGAGCGCCGCGCCGTGCATAGCAACGACGCTGGGGACGCACGACGGAGGCCTGGAGCAGCGCGGACCGGACTCAGGTAATTATGCCACCGGGGATGGGGGGAGGCAACGGGGCAGCGGCGCCGGCAATGGGTGCCGCTGCCCCTTCTCTCCCCCTGGCTGTCGGCGCCGCTTCTCTCCCCCTGGCTATCGGCGCCGGCACCGATAGTCAGGGGGACAGAACGGGCAGCGGCGCCGATAACCAGGGGGTGAGAAGGGCTGACAGCAGCGCTCTAGACCCCAGGAAAGGCAGGGGGAGAGAAGCGGGCAGCGACGGCCTCTCTCCCCCTGCCTTTCCTGGGGGTATATCGGGGTATACACGCGCACACACGCACCCTCATTTTTTCATGGATATTTGGATAAAAAACTTTTTTTACCCAAATATCCTTGGTAAAATGAGGGTGCGTGTTATAGGCCGGTGCGTGGTATACCCCGATAAATACGGTACATGCAGGAAAATTTATACGTTTTAAAAATGTCATCTTCTGACCCCTATAACTTTTTTTTTATTTTTCCACGTACAGGGCGGTATAAGGGCTCATTTTTTGCGCCGTGATCTGAAGTTTTTATCGGTATGATTTTTGTTTTGATCGGACTTTTTGATCACTTTTTATTCATTTTTTTTAATGGTATAAAAAGTGACCAAAATACGCTTTTTTGGACTTTGGACTTTTTTTGCGCGTACGCCATTGACCGTGCGGTTTAATTAATGTTATATTTTTATAGTTCGGACATTTACGCACGCGGCGATACCACATATGTTTGTTTATTTTTTTTTTACACTGTTTTATTTTTTTTATGGGAAAAGGGGGGTGATTCAAACTTTTATTAGGGAAGGGGTTAAATGACCTTTATTAACACTTTTTTTTTACATTTCTATTTGCAGTTTTCTAGGTCCCTTAGGGACCTATAACACTGCACGCACTGATCTTTTACACAGATCACAGGCGTGTATTAACACGCCTGTGATCAGTGTTATCGGCGCTTGACTGCTCCTGCCTGGATCTCAGGCACGGAGCAGTCATTCGCCGATCGGACACCGAGGAGGCAGGTAAGGGCCCTCCCGGTGTCCTGTCAGCTGTTCGGGACGCCGCGATTTCACCGCGGTGGTCCCGAACAGCCCGACTGAGCAGCCGGGTCACTTTCACTTTAGAAGCGGCGGTAAGCTTTGACCGCCGCTTCTAAAGGGTTAATACCACACATCGCCGCGATCGGCGATGTGTGGTATTAGCCGCGGGTCCCGGCCGTTGATGAGTGCCAGGACCGACGCGATATGATGCGGGATCGCGGCGCGATCCCGCTTCATATCGCGGGAGCCGGCGCAGGACGTAAATATACGTCCTGCATCGTTAAGGGGTTAAAGGGATACTCTGGTGGAAAACTTTTTTTTTTTTTCAAATCAACTGGTGCCAGAAAGTTAAACAGATTTGTGAATTACTTCTATCAAAAAAATCTTAATCTTTCCAGTACTTATTAGCTGCTGAATACTACAGAGGAAATTATTTTCTTTTTGGAACACAGTGCTATCTGCTGACATAATGACCATAGTGCTCTCTGCTGACCTCTCTGTCCATTTTAAGAACTGTCAAGAGTAGAAGAAAATCCCCACAGCAAACATATGCTGCTCTGGACAGGTCCTAAAATCGACAGCAGAGGTCAGCAGAGAGCACTGTGGTCATGACATCAGAGAAATCCAAAAAGAAAAGAATTTCCTCTATAGTATACAGCCCATAAAATGTATTGGAAGGATTAAGATATTTTATTAGAAGTAATTTACAAATCTGTTTAACTTTCTGGCACCAGTTCATTTAAAAAAAAAAAAAAAAATTTCCACTGGAGTACCCTTTTAAGGACAATGGACATATATTTCCTGCTCCCGTTATCTGAAGCACACTCAGGAGCTGAGCGCACTTAATACCCAGTGGGTCTCTCAGCAACCAGGACCCGTGGCTAATGCAGGACATTGCCAGTCAGGCTCAAAGTTGAAAGCGGCATCTAAAACGGGATGAAAGTCATTCCGCCTAGCTCGGCGGGCTGTTTGGGACAGCAGCAGTAAAATCACGGCATCCCGAACAGCTGAGAGGACAGTGGGAGGGCCCTTAACGGCCTCTTCGCCGCCGGATGTGTGCCTGTATGCTTGTTACATTCTTATACTGGTCAAATTTCATTTGACACAGTCACCATTGGAATAAATTACTCGCATTAAGTAAACAAAAATTACATTTATTATTAGGCTCATAGACAAATATGGCAGACAGAACAAATTAGTAAATCTTATGTAAATAACAGTTCTTGCTTAAGTATTACAATAATGACAGTAGGAAGTGTAGGCATGTTCTTAGAACAATCTCACCAACTGAGGCTTGTGTGCGCTGGATTCATCATGGAAAGTTCATCTAAGATGGCTTCCTCCTTCATCAGACTGGTTTGGCTCCGCCTCCTTCCTCTTAGCTTGGCTTGGCTTCCTTGTTACTTCATGAATGATGCCTTCCTCATCCTCCATGAATGAGGCTTCCTTGGTAACTTGTGAGACAGTCTTCTTATATACCATACTTATGGGTGTGTTCTTTACATATGTGGGCGTGGTTATACTAAGTCTTATATCCATAAATATACTTATCTCTATATATCTCCTCCTAGTGGGTTGGTTTGAGTATATCTTTAACTTAAGGGTGTATACATTATGTCATGCTGAACTTGCATACTGATTGGACATTACTACCCTTCACATATATGGTAGGCCTGTGACTAGAATAGTATACTATGCATAGCTCTAGCTAAGCAATATGTATCTATAGTATTCAGCTATAGCTTAACTTTCCTAAAGGTCATGGCATCCATCTTGTATCACAAAATACCATACCCTTAGCTCAATACCTTGCATGAGTTATATTGTGTATTAAACATATAATTTTACAATGCTCCAATTAGCCATGGCAGGCCTGAGTATTGAACACCGATAACGCTGATCTATGCTATGGCATAACATTGTTCTGTGTTTGCAATCTAAAAATTGCATGTTATAGTCCCCCATGGGGACTAAAAAATTGTGTTAAAAAAAATAAATGGGAATTTACACCCCTTCCCTAATAAGTTTTAATCACCCCCCTTTTCCCATTCGTGTGTAAATGTCCGAACTATAAAAATATAATGTACACCCTAAATTTTTTTTATAAAAAGCAATCAAAAAGTCCCATCCGTTTTGTTATGGCAAATACTGTACATTATTCATTGCAAACAATATGCCTTTACTAATGGCCACAAACTTGCTGTTATATAAGGAGCGCTGTTTGCCTGCATGTTATGGCTATTGCAATTAGTTACTGAATGTTGTTTTTAGTACTCAGGATTAGTTATGACTTTACCTTGTAGTACTATTCATTGCTATTTGCCTTCTGAGTGCCAAGTCCCCACTTTATTTATTTGAGATCTTTCACAAGCATTATTGATTTCCCATCCTATCCCGGATCTTTAGTTTGTATGGCTCTTCCCTCTCAAGTGCTTCCGAGTTATATTCACAACCTTATCAGTAGCCAACAAAGCTACAGTGTTGTACCACTACATCTGATAACGGAGTAGGTTCACAAATCTTAAAATCCAAATTCTGACCCTTTCTGTCATGGATGAGCCATGGGTTTGCCGTGCTGCAGAAATGCACATGGTAATCCTTAGCTTTTCCACGTAGAATCTGACACTTGGATGCTACTTATTTTTCCAGCAGTGTTCCCCCCCCCCCCCCCCCCCCCCCCCATAGTGGTCTAAAGGGGTTGGAGACATCCCTCTCACATGCATGGAATATATATTGATGTGAAAGATGGGGAATCTATGTTGAAAAATCTGCCACGTCTGACTAAGGCCTTTTATATCAATATAGGAAGAAAACCCCATAAAATAAGTCATGGTGAAGTGTGGTGCAGGTTTACAATAGAAATTAGTATGGATGTCCCAATACCGATACTAGTACAGTGACCCCCCGACCTACGATGGCCCCGACATACGATAATTTCAACATGCGATGGCCTCTCAGAGGCCATCGCATGTTGAAGGCAGCATCAACATACGATGCTTTTGTATGTCAGGGCCATTGCATAAACGGCTATGCGGCAGCGCAGACTGATTAAGCTGCAACCGGATAGCCCTTTAAGGTGGCCCGTGTGGTCCGCTGACTATCACCTACCTGTCCTCGGGGCTCCGCAGCTTCCTCTTCGGGATCCCCTGCATCGTCGGAGCTCTCCATCATCGTCATCACGTTGCTGCGCACGCCGTTCCGTCATCCAATCGGAGCGGCGTGCGTAGCGACGTGATGGCGGCGACGGAGAGCGAGGACTGGGAAGCAGAGGCCTTGCCAGAGCATCGGGGACGCGGCGACAGCGATGGAAGGCGACATCCAGGGCAGCGGTGACGAGCGGTGACGGTCTGGAGCGGCGGGGACAGGTGAGTACAACTTCCTCTAACAGTGGTCTTTAAACTGCGGACCTCCAGATGTTGCAAAACTACAACACCCAGCATGCACGGACAGCCGTTGGCTGTCCGGGCATGCTGGGTGTTGTAGTTTTGCAACATCTGGAGGTCCGCAGGTTTTAGACCACTGTCCTATACTGTACATTGCACGGATCCCTCAACATACGATGGTTTCAACAAACGATGGTCCATTTGGAACGGATTACCATCGTATGTTGCGGGACCACTGTATCTGTATCAGCGCTGATACCCGACATTTGCATGGTATCAGGAACTTGTTTAATGTCCCTGATACCATGTCCGATACCTGCTGCAGTGCGGCCTGGCTCTGCTGCCCCGTTTTCCAGTTCGCATCATGGAATCTCATGGAGGAGCGTGTGACACACACACACACGTAACTCCACCTCCTCCCCTGTGCCCAGCTTCACGCTACAGAGGAAGCAGAGTGACATGTATGACACATGCTCCTCCATATAACACCAGGATGCGAAAGGGAGAACGCGAGGACAGCCGCAGGTGAGCGCTGTCTACAAGGGGGGGGGGGGGGGGGGGCTGCTGTCAACAAGGGGGACAAGAGGGAGTGCTGTCTACAGGGGGGGGCTGCTGTCTACAAGGGGAAAAGAGGGGGTGCTGTCTACAGGGGTGGGGCTGCAGTCTACAGGGGGGCTGCTACTAATCTCTGCGGGGGGGGGGGGGGGCTGCTGTCTATAAGGGGGAGCTGTTGTGATAACCATCAGTGTATGGCGGGACCACGAGTGTTGCGGTGTGAGTGGTGGGATCTGATGTTGTTAACCCCCGGGGGTCGGATGGTAGTAACCCCTATGTATTCGTCACGCCAGTGTGGTTTTCGGGTTCTCCGCTATCCCACGGGCTAGTAGTGAATAAAGAGTCCACATCCAGTTCAGGTCAAACGGAGGAGTAGAAGACAGGTGTAATTATCTTCACAGCTAAGGCCAGATTTCCCCGAGAGGTGGCCAGAACCCAGAGGACCTCGCAGCTTGGTGGACCATTACTTGTAATAAACTTGACTTTTACTTGTAATTAGACTTGACATCTCTGGTAGCTGCCTCAGCAAAGACTTAAATGTTACTCTCAGAAGAGTCTGAGGAAAAGAGCTAATTGCAATGGCCGCCCCTTTATATAGTGGGGTGCTGGACTGAAGCCCATTGGTTAAGCTGTGTTTCATAGGTTAAGCTGGTGCTCTCTGGGAGTACATGTGACAGATCATGTGACTGCATAACATGTGACAGGCTTACTCGCAGGTCCTTGAGACCTCCCACAGGTCCTGTATACTATCTAGACATAGGGATCCTGTCTATGCATTAAAGTGATACACACACACACCATATAAAACAGGGAGAAAACAAAGGGAGACCCTGCAGGGGAGCCCCCAGGTCACTGAGGTACTGAACCTGACAGGCCCTACAGGTAGTATGGAACTATGTACCTGTACTAGGACATTACACTGTCTACAAGGGGGACAAGAGGGGGTGCTGTCTACAAGAGTGGGGCATGCTATCTACGAGCCCCCTCCATGTATCTCTATGGGAGAGGAGGGGATACAGTGTAAGTGTCTCCCCGCCTCTCCCATAGCTCGCCAATCCCGGGGCCCTGTTCAGGAGATTGCAGGGGGTCCCAGCGGTCTGACCTCCCGCGATCAGACACTTATCCCCTAACCACAGGATAAGTTTTTTTTTTTTTGCTGCTGATGTCCTTTTAAAGAGTACCTGTCATCAAACCGTATTTTCTAAACTAACTCTACTTATATTCCCTATAATTCCCACTTCCCTAGAAAGTGGGTATTCACCAGCAGGCGCCATGTCACTGAAGCCTGCGAGAGCTGTGCCTCACCATGCCCCACATGCACTTCCTGAGTTTGGTCTCCTGCCAGGTCGGGAGGCGACCAAACTGTTTGACTTGTGCAGGGAACAGAACAGAGTCACCTAGTGGCCTTTTTTTTTTTTTTTTTTTTTTTTTTAGCATTTTGAGATAAAGCAAATCTGTCATGTTGAGCATACTGTCCTACCTGTGGGCAGATGTTGCTGAGCAGATTGATCTATAGTAGGAAACCATTTGGTATGATGGGGCATTTGATGTACACCCATTGTGAACAAGGGTTTAGAAGTCCACAGAGGTAACTGTGAGTCACCGGACTCAAAGTGTAGAGATTTACATCAAGTATTTCCATGTTGTACTGAGTGTTTTTCCATGAAACTATAGATCATCTCTGCCTGACAGCATGGGCAGCAGGCAGCCATGGGGCACTGTTAAGAGGGCCAGGAGAAGATCTCCCCTGACGAATACAACACTTATAACTAAAGTTGCTGTTTGCACCACAAGTAGAGTACAAGAGTGGACATGTCCTCCAATACTGTGGCTTATGCATTATTATTATTATTATTAGAGATGAGCGAAGTTACAGTGATTCGCTTCGTCACAAACTTCTCGGCTCAGCAGTTTCTGACTTTAACCTCTAGCCTTTAGCCAGCCCACTGGAGCACCTGAAAGCTGAACTAATTTATGCAAACTAAAGTCATCAACCGCCGAGCCGAGAAGTTAGTGACGAATCGAAACACTGTAACTTTGCTCATCTCGAATTGTTATAATATTAGTTCTTTGTATTGCTTGCATATGTCAAAGAAAAGGCACAGTGGGGGAGATTTATCAAACAGTTTTAGACGGTCTATATTTGTCTCTCAGAAAGTCTCTTTTTAGTTAAGACTTTTGAGACTTTTGCTTTAGAGCCCTTCTCCACAGAAATAGTATAGTGGTCCACATTAGATGATAAAATGCATTGGTCAGGAATTTATCATCAGAGACTTTTATTGGAAAGTCTCAGTCTCATCAAAGGAAAAAAAGCCGAAATGTCAAACCATGTCAGACCTGGTGGAAATCCAATCTAAATAGTTAGAAGAAAGCGTTTTATCAATTTATAGGGATGTACCATGGGACACAGTGCAGTTTTACCTTTCAAATTACATTTTAGCTTGAATCTGAAGGGGGCAATCTAATCTAATAATATATAAAATCCTAAAATAATGCGGTTTAATCCCAATGATCCCTACATTTTTGTTATCCTTATAGATGTCTGATGCTATTTTTTTTGTTTTTGTTTTCTATATTTTTGTGTTCCAATTTCACTTTTGCAGCTGATTTGAAGAAAGCATATGAATTTACTTCTTGCGCATGGTGCAATTTAGTCTCTAGGTAATTCTGAAAACGTGTAGTGGAAACGTGGTGCAGTTTCCCATGGCAACCAATCCCTTTCCTTCTTAAATTTTTTTAAACTTTTTGAGACCTGCGAACTATTGAAAAAGCAATCTGATTGGTTGCTCTGGTCACTGCACCACTCCTCCTCTACAAATGTTGTCCTAAATCTCCCCCTTTTCAATTACACGTCACTATGCTGCTGAATAATGACTGTGCCTAAGGCTATGTTCTCACCACGGAATGTTCACACGGAGAATCTCTAAGCACACGTTCCGTACAGTGCATGCACTGGAAGAATCTTCGGGTGCTTGGACCATAGACCGTTTTGCATTCAGTGAGCCTTCCGCACAAAGAATGACAGTGTTCATTCTGTGCGGACACGGACAAAGAAATTTCCATTCTGGAAAGATCTGGCATGGAAATTCCACCGTATGTACTGAGCAGCACAGCCACATTGCATTAAACACTACTCTGCTGCAGCGAAATCTCTGAACAGAGCCTATGATTCTGGACGATTACCGTATTTTTCGCCCTATAGGACGCACCGGCATATAAGACGCACCCAATTTTAAAGGTGCAAAATCTAGAAAAAAAAGATTCTGAACCCAAAAGTGATCTTCAACCTGCGGACCTCCAGATGTTGCAAAACTACAACTCCCAGCATGCCCGGACAGCCGTTGGCTGTCCGGGCATGCTGGGAGTTGTAGTTTTGCAACATCTGGAGGTCCGCAGGTTGAAGACCACTGGTATAGGAGGTAATACTCACGTGTCCCTGCCACTCCGGACCCGTCACCGCTCGTCACTGCTGCCCTGGATGTCGCTCCATCGCTGTTGTCCTCGTGGTGTTCCTGACGCTCCGGACGTCTTCTTCCCCGGGATCCACGCTCTCCGTCGCCGTCATCATGTCGCTACGCACGCTGCTTCTATTGGATGACTAAACGGCGTGCACGACAACGTGATGACGTCGAAGGAGAGCGCCGGCCATGCAGGGGATCCCGGCACGGAGCAGACACAGGAGGCAGGTAAGGTCCCTCCCAGTGTACTGTAAGCAGTTCGGGACGCCGCGATTTCAGTCCCGAACAGCCCCACTGAGCCGGGTTAGTGATCGCCGCGTCTGAAGGGTTAATACAGGGCATCACCGCGATAGGTGATGTCCTGTATTAGCCGCGGGTCCCGGCCATTGATGGCCGCAGGGACCGCCGCGATAGGGGTGTATTCGCCGTATAAGACGCACCAACTTTTCCCCCCCCCCCAGTTTTGGGGAAGAAAAAGTGCGTTTTATACGGCAAAAAATACGGTACCACATGAATGATCCTACTTTTGAACATAGACTAAGAGTTGAGGGCTAACTTAGAATGCTTTAAAAAAAAATTATACACATTAAAGAATAGATTAAGAGAAATACTTTAAGAAAGACATGTTGTGGAGAGGTTAAATTTATTGTACAAATATCAGAACCGAAGGACGGAAGCAAGTGGAACCAGCCAGCACCTTTACAGAAGACATGCGAGATGTTCCCTTTATAGTATACTTTCGGTGGCAGGAAGTCTGTGATAATAAATAACTGTACGATGTGCGACTTTTGATATATTTGTCTCAGGCTCGGAGTCTTTTATGTGACTTTTCTCGTCTAAAGTGCTGTGCAGAATAGACAATAATGTCCATTCACAAGATTTACTAAATGCTGTGCGACATTTGATAAAGTGCACGAACAGTAGACTCATGCTCCAAGACTTTTCTCGTCTAAAGTAGTAAATCCCCCCATTAAGTTTTTTTTTCTTGTGGTGAAGTACAGCCTTTTACTGCTCCTAACCTAAATATTGCATGTATTACCATAATTGTGATTACATAAATAAATTAAAAAAGTGTAAAGTATTGGAGTTTTCTTGTGCAAAAAAGTAACTTTTTTTGGTTCTGGTTTGTATTGCAGATATTTCTCCTGGCATGCCCACCATGTAAAGCTGCCACAGTCATTTTTAGGTGAGTAGTCTACATAACAGAATTGAAGATGAAATAGGCCTATGTGCTGATATTTCTTTCTGATATCCTGTGGAAACAATACACGTTTTTATATAAACCATTAAACCATTCTGTAATGTCTCCTACAGAACAATCATAGATTTTGCCAATGCAGTCCAACCTGTAGGCATCATGTAACAAAATAGTACATAAACAGATTGATATATAGTTTTATGGGGAAAAATGAATGTGGCTTGTTGTTTATTCATGTAATTCTCTGCTCTTTTTGGGCTAAATCGTCATGTGGGCGGTCCTAAGTAGGACTACCCATTCAAACTATTTTGCCCGGAATAAGCAGAGCTTAATATGAATAAATGACCAGTTATCCTGAAACCTTCCCCACAAAATCATACATCAATCTGCTCCCCTCCTCCTGCTCTATAACATGATTCCTGTAGATTGGACTGTACTTTCAATATGATAGGTTCCTTTATATTGCCACTGTGCATACAGCCCATAATTGGCCGATGTGCTGCTGATACTAGGGATCGACCGATATCGTTTTTTTAGGGCCGATACCGATAATCGTGGGGGTTAGGGCCGATGGTGTATAAGTTATCGGCTATTTATCCCCCCGCGACACCGCTGCAGTGCATTGATTTAAAGTGGGCGCTTTAAATCAATGCACTGCAGTGGCTTTTGCGGGGCCATAGGCCGCCACCCGCTTCTCTCCCCCTACCTGTCAGGGTGGTCTGAGCCATCCATCCGTCCTGTAGTGTCCAGAGGCATTCCGGGTGGAGGGTGAACCGGTCCGGGCTGTTCTTCTCCGGGGGCCCTCTTCTCCACTCCGGGCAGGCTCCGGCCTAGTAACGCAGCATAGACGCCGCTGCGCAGCGACGCACCTGACGTCACGGCGTAGCAGCGTCTATGCAGCGTACTAGGCCGGAGCCTGCCCGGAGTGGAGAAGAGGACCCCCGGACAAGAACAGCCCGGACCGGTTCACCCTCCACCCGAAATGCCGCCGGACACTACAGGAAGGATGGATGGGTAAGTTTAATTTTTTTATTGACTCGGAGGGTGGGGGAGGGGCCCGACCGGTATAGCGGTATGGGCATAAAGCCATACCTTGGGAGAAAAAAAAAACGGTATCCGGTTCATACCGGTATACCGCCCAGCACTACGGTGGGGGGTGGGTCGGGGGGGGGGGGGGTGCGGTCGCAGGGCATTATCGGCAAGGTAATTATCGGGCATTATCGGCAAGGTACCAATAATGCCCAAAATCGATTATCGGCCGATAATCGGTCGATCCCTAGGTGATACAATAGTTTTCTCACACAGCACTGCAGGGGCCATATGTAAATAGAAGCGTAGCGAGGAGCAATATATATAGAAGCGCTGCGGGTGCCAGACATATAGCACAATAGGGGGGCAAGACATATAGAAGCATTGCGAGGGGCCAGACATATAGCGCTATATGTCTGGCTCCCTGAAGCGCTTCTATATATATCTTGCCCCCCTGGCTATATATCTTGGATGGCCACTAGGTTTCGGCCATTCAGGGCTCCCAGAAGGGAATTAGAAAATTAAAGTACAAAACACAGTATATACATCGCAGGGGAGTGAAGCAAGCTCCCCTGGTTAATAGCTTTTGATCGCATCAGGTCTCAGAAGTGTAGACCTGGTACGATCAATCCTTCAGCCCCTGTACTACGGCCCCCAACATGGAACAGACTCTGTTCCATGATGAGGGTAGTACAAGCACTACAGTAGTCTCCCCAGCCGCCGGCAGACTCCTGCAGCCGGGGGAACAACTATCATGTAATTGAGTCTCTCATGATGGGAGCAGTAGTAGTCCCGTAGCACTGCAGGAGTCCGTTGCTTTTACCTCTTCTGAGCATGCTCAAAAGTAATAACTGTTCAAAAGCGGATATTAAAAACAGAGTGCAAACGGATTACATTAGAGGCTCATCCGTTTGCCATAGACATAAATTTATAATATCCATTTCTATCTGTTTTCTATACTGCATGCAACATCTTTTTGCCGTCAAAAATAACGGATTTCAGAACGGACATAAATTAACGGGGACAGATGTTAATGTGAACTAGCCCTAAGTAAGGGTTGGGCTACAGAGAATCCCACGATAAAGGTTGTTGCAAATTGCTTGCCTTAGGATAATTACACAAATTGCATATTTAATAAGTTAATAACTAGAATGTAGGAGAAAGAGGTCAAATCCAAAAGGATGAAAATGGGACATCAAACCAGGCGCTTCTCTGCAATGGTTTATTGATCCAAACATGCACCGCAATCACACAGCGTTTCCAGCCCGAACTGGCCTCTTCATCAGGCATAGAACAAGGACTAAAACAGAATGATAATATACACTTACAACAAATTAGTTTCGGGTTATCTAAAGTCCATGACCTGAATAACCTCTTCACAAAACTATCAGGATTAAAAACAAAACCTAAATTATAATTAATATAATCCTAGCATAATCCCACAGACAGATTAAAAGTAAAAAAGAACAGGGAATGACCAAAAAAGAAAATTACATCTGCGGCTGCGGCATATGGGAATATAAGACATAGAGCTATTCTTGTTTTAAATATACGCAAATTATGAAAAGCCTAATGTATGGGAAACATAAGTCCCGAAGAGTGTAGAGACAGAACATCACTCCCTGTGGGAAGACGCGCTGCATAGCAAGAAGTCAGAATGAGACCTCGCCAGGACCATCACTATAGAGGGTGAGACACGGGGCACTGTGAACCAAAGTGCATTACATTGCACCAAACAGATTCTGTGCATCGGGAGGTGAGGCACGCTGCAATGTTAGCCGGGGTGCAGAACATTGCACCAGACAAAAAAGCTGATAATATAACTATCAAAGGCGTAATTATAAAAAACTTAGAGTATAAAATCTTAGTTTAAATAACAAGGACTTAAAAAAAATCTAAGGTGTGTAAAACGAAAGGCCAGAGCACTAGAAATAAAAAGAAATCTGTTGGATAAAGAAAACAATAAAGAACTCTCCTAGGTGGGAGCATAAAAAAACACAGAAATTTAAAATAAATGCGTAATGCAGTAGCCCACAATAAATGGTAATACATATTAAGTAAATGTTTAAAACCTAAAATTACCTTAAGAATAGTATCTCGTGTATCTCACAATTTATAATAAGATTGATAATAGAGAAATAATTCATAGTAGAATAAATTAGTATATCATATAGAGAAAGAAAAAATAGAATCAATATGCTGACAATCAACTGTATATTAATACAAATTAATAATGATCCTGTACAGCAACCAGCGTAAACATTACAATAAAAATAAAAGTCCAAAATTGCTGCTGTCTGGTCACATCACATGCTAGAAACTTTTAAACCCCTTTTTTTGGCATTTTGACGTTTTTCTGATTTTAAAAATAATCGTTAGCTGCAGCCCTACAAGAGATTAGATGAAATTAAATCATGTAAGAATTACATGCATTAATTACCCACGGGCTAGAATATAAAAGGACTCTCTTCTAAATAATCAAGGGACCACAATATTAGGTGATTATTTCTGAAATTTCGTTTAACCCCTTTGGAGAGATGGTACCTAGTTTATATATCCAGAACATTTTCTAGATGTTTGAGTTGTTCAAACCTATTATTCACTGTAGATGGGACCAGTCTATTGGATTAACGATAACTGGAACAAGGTTCTCTGGATGGGATATTGCACAATGTTTACATAAGCCATGGAGAACAAAATTTTTTTCTCCTGTTCAGTGTTGGTTCAAGCAACAATGTAAGGGTTGGGTAGTCCGACCCACGTATTGTAAAGAACATTCTCGGCACTGATAGATAACATATCTCGTTTGACATGTAAGGTGGAATTTTAAAGCCAGAGGTTCCATCGGAGATCTGTTTGTAACACAGACAACACTGTTTCCGCCATCTAAAGCTCCTTCTGATTTAGCTACATTTAAAGAACAATCCAAAGTATTACAAGAACTTATTAAACAAAAAAGTATCCTGCTCTGCTCCTGAGTGGAACATATAATAAAGTAAAATCTCAGAGCCAGTCTGAGTGCCTGTGTGGAAAAATGCCAAAAAAGAGAATATTAATAACTCTGAATACTCCACCAACTTCATTGCCACTTTTAGTAGCAATGCTCAAAGATCAAGAAAATAGTATAGAAACACTGCCACATACTCAAAGAAGATACTTGCCTGTGTAAGTCCCTATCCAAAGTTCACTTACAGAAGGGCCCCTAAAACGCCTTTTCACCCCCATTCAGATCAAGAGGCAACGAAAAACCGGTTTGGGATTCCCCTAAAAAAAAAAGGGAGTTTTAGATGTCGGAAACAACGTTGTCTGTGTTGCAAACAGAGCTTCCATGGAACCTCTGGCTTTACCTCCCTAATAACTGGTGAAAATTTTAAAATAAAATTCCACCTTACATGTCAAAACGAGATATGTTATCTATTTAAAACAGTGCCGAGAATGTTCTTTACAATATGTTGGTCGGACTAAGCAACCCTTATATGGTCGCTTGAACCGACACTGATTGAACATTAGAAAAAATCTTCTTCTCCATGGTTTATCTAAACATTGTGCAATTTCCCATCCAGAGAACCTTGATCCAGTCATCGTTAATCTGATAGACTGGGTCCCATCTACAGTAAATAATAATTTTGAACAACTCGAACGTCTAGAAATGTTCTGGATATATAAACTAGGTACCATCTCTCCGAAGGGGTTAAACAAGATTTCAGAAATAATCACCAATTATTGGGGTCCCTTGATGACTTAAGATAGATGTCCTTCTTTTATATTTTAAGCCCGTGGGTAATTAGTGCTATAGATAGATAGATAGATAGATAGATAGATATATATCTATCTATCTAATATTTGTCGGCATTCTAATTTGAACCTCTTAAGGACGCAGGTCGTACCTGTACGCCCTGCACCCGGTAAATAACGCGGGGTCACAGCGTGACCCCGCGTCATACCTGGTCGGTCCCGGCGTCTAATAATAGCTGGGACCCTGGGCTAATAGCGTGTGGCACCGATCATTTTGCCACGCACTATTAACCCTTTAGACGCGGCGATCAAAGTTGATCGCCGTGTCTAAAATGAAAGCGAAAGCTTCCTGGCAGCTCAGCCGGGCTGATCGGGACCATCGCGATAAAATCGCGATCTCCCAATCAGCTAGCACGCGAGTGGAGGTCCCCTCACCTGTCTACATCGCGTCCGATCGACGATTGATTGCTCCAAGCCTGGAATACAGGCTTGGGCAATCGACCGCCTATAACACTGATCAATGCAAAGCTATGGCTTTGCAGGGATCAGTGTAAAAGATCAGTGTGTGTAGTGTTATAGCCCCCTATGGTAACTATAACACTGCAAAAAAAAGTTAATAAAGGTCATTTAACCCCTTCCCTAATAAAAGTTTGTATCGCCCCCCCCTTTCCCAAAAAAAAAAAGTGTAAATAAAAATAAACATGTGGTATTGCTACGTGCGGAAATTTCCGAATTATAAAAATATATTGTTAATTAAACCGCATGGTCAATGGCGTACACGCAAAAAAATTCAAAAGTCCAAAATAGCGTATTTTTGGTCACTTTTTATATCATGAAAAAATGAATAAAAAGCGATAAAGTCCGATCAGTACAAAAATTGTACTGATAAAAACTTCAGATCATGGCGCACAAAATTTAGCCCTCATACCAGCCCGTACGCAGAAAAAAAAAAAAGTTATAGGGGTCAGAAGATGAGAATTTTTTACGTATAAATTTTCCTGCATGTAGTTGACTAAATCAAACCTGTATAAGTAGGATATAGTTTTAACCGTATGGTCCTACAGAATAAAGATAAGGTATCATTTTTACCGAAAAATGCACTACCTAGAAACGGAAGCCCCCCCCAAAGTAAATTTTGTCGCACAATTAATTTTTTTTTCCGTTTCGCTGTGGATTTTTTGGTAAAATGACTGTCACTGCAAAGTAGAATTGGTGGCGCAAAAAATAAGCAATCACGTGGAATTTTATGTGCAAAATTGAAAGGGTCAGGATTCTTAGAAGGTGATGAGGAAAAAAATGAAAATACAAAAACGGGAAAACCCTGCGTCCTTAAGGGGTTAAAATACAGTTGATTGTCAGCATATTGATTCTATTTTTTTCTTACTCACTGTATTAAAGGACATCTGTACTGCATGAATGTTACATATTCCGGGCCTGGGCTGTAAAAATAAAATAAACTTTAACTCTCCTTCCTAGGTTCCCCTGTTGCTCCTGTATTGGCCTCACGGTCCTCTTGCTGCTTGAGGCCGTGAGGCCGATACCAGAACAACGGGGGAATGTAGGAAGATGAGTTAAAGTTAATTTTTGTTTATTTTTACAGCCCAGGCACAGGAATATGTGACATTCATGCAGTACAGATGTCCTTTAACCCCTTAAGGACTCAGCCCATTTTGGCCTTAAGGACAATTTAATTTTTACGTTTTCATTTTTTCCTCCTCGCCTTCTAAAAATCATAACTCTTTTATATTTTCATGCACAGACTAGTATGAGGGCTTGTTTTTTGCGCGACCAGTTGTCCTTTGTAATGACATCACTCATTATACCATAAAATGTATGGCGCAACCAAAAAACACTATTTTTGTGGGGAAATTAAAACGAAAAACGCAATTTTGCTAATTTTAGAAGGTTTTGTTTTCACGCCGTACAATTTATGGAAAAAATTACATGTGTTCTTTATTCTTAGGGTCAATACGATTAAAATGATACCCATTATTATATACTTTTATATTGTTGCGCTTAAAAAAAATCACAAACTTTTTAACCAAATTAGTACGTTTATAATCCCTTTATTTTGATGACCTCTAACTTTTTTATTTTTCCGTATAAGCGGCGGTATGGGGGCTCATTTTTTGCGCCATGATCTGTACTTTTTTTTGATACCACATTTGCATATAAAAAACTTTTAATACACTTTTTATAATTTTTTTTTTAATAAAATGTATTAAAAAAGTAGGAATTTTGGACTTTTTAAATTTTTTTTCGTTCATGCCGTTCACCGTTCGGGATCATTAACATTTAATTTTAATAGTTCGGACATTTACGCACGCGGCGATACCAAATATGTCTATAAAAAATTTTTTTTACGCTTTTTGGGGGTAAAATAGGAAAAAACGGACGTTTTACTTTTTTATTGGGTGAGGGGATTTTTCACTTTTTTTTTACTTTTACTTTTACATTTTTTTAAATTTTTTTACATTTTTTTTTACACTTGAATAGTCCCCATAGGGGACTATTCATAGCAATACCATGATTGCTAATACTGATCTGTTCTATGTATAGGACATAGAACAGATCAGTATTATCGGTCATCTTCTGCTCTGGTCTGCTCGATCACAGACCAGAGCAGGAGACGCCGGGAGCCGCACGGAGGAAGGTGAGGGGACCTCCGTGCGGCGTTATGAATGATCGGATCCCTGCAGCAGCGCTGCGGGCGATCCGATCGTTCATTTAAATCGCGAACTCCCACAGATGCCGGGATCTGTATTGATCCCGGCACCTGAGGGGTTAATGGCGGACGCCCGCGAGATCGCGGGCGTCGGCCATTGCCGGCGGGTCCCTGGCTGCGATCAGCAGCCGGGATCAGCCGCGCATGACACGGGCATCGCTCCGATGCCCGCGGTTATGCACAGGACGTAAATGTACTTCCTGGTGCGTTAAGTACCACCTCACCAGGACGTACATTTACGTCCTGCGTCCTTAAGGGGTTAATTGTGGCAGGGAACAGAACCGAGCCACCTAGTGGCTGTTTTTACATTACTTTTTAAACCTATTTATGTTGATAATTATACAACTTTCTCAAAATCACACGGTCCTGTGTGTGATTTCAACTTTAGTCAGTAATTCATAATTTGCGCCAAACGAACATTGGCGTAATTTTGGCGCAAATCACTGCCAAGAAATTTTGCACTTGGAAACCACACTTAGCAATGTCAGAAAATGTAAAGGCGTCAAAATACATTTAACAGGGCTGCTCAATACTATCCTGCGACATAGTTGTCTCTGAAGAACCTTCACCCTCCCTTGAGCCAGCATTGGTCATGGCCACACAGGTTCAGGAAAGGTAAGCACTAAAGCAGTGGTCTCCAACCTGCGGACCTCCAGATGTTGCAAAACTACAACTCCCAGCATGCCATGCTGTCCGGGCATGCTGGGAATTGTAGTTTTGCAACATCTGAAGGTCCGCAGGTTGAAGACCGCTGCACTAAAGTAACCAAAAATAAATAAATAAATACTCAAGTTGAAAATAAAATCCATTTCACATGGTGGCTATAAACCCCACAAAAGAAAATAACTTGTGTCGCTTGCTGATATACTGCAGGAGG